>NC_064921.1:378766701-379399201 GCF_023897955.1 Schistocerca gregaria | reverse complement strand
GCCGCACATCGTTAGGTGCCTTGCGGGGTATGCTGCAGATGCAGAGGAATCACGCAAATAAACCTGGCTACATTCGGATTATGTCACGTGCATTGGTCATACACTCCCGTAGCTTCGGGCAGCATGGTCGACGGCGTGGGCGTACAATTAAGCCTTTAAATGTCCCCATAGACAGGAATCCAACCAAATCAAGTCCGGTGAACGGAGAACCCATGCTATGAAAATTTGTGGTGAGTTACTGTCGCACCGATTCGTAGAAAACAGTGTGGGACCCATTGTGCGTAAACCACAGTCGTTGACTTTCTGCAAGAGTAATGTTCCCCGACAGCGACGGAACTCATCGGGCAGGAACCGGCGATCCGCAGCACCTGTTAATCTGTTTGGTAAAGTATGTAGACCAATCAGTCTGACTCCAATTCCTGCCCATACCTCAAGTATGTACACTCCTGGAAATGGAAAAAAGAACACATTGACACTGGTGTGTCAGACTCACCATACTTGCTCCGGACACCGCGAGAGGGCTGTACAAGCAATGATCACACGCACGGCACAGCGGACACACCAGGAACCGCGGTGTTGGCCGTCGAATGGCGCTAGCTGCGCAGCATTTGTGCACCGCCGCCGTCAGTGTCAGCTAGTTTGCCGTGGCATACGGAGCTCCATCGCAGTCTTTAACACTGGTAGCATGCCACGACAGCGTGGACGTGAACCGTATGTGCAGTTGACGGACTTTGAGCGAGGGCGTATAGTGGGCATGCGGGAGGCCGGGTGGACGTACCGCCGAATTGCTCAACACGTGGGGCGTGAGGTCTCCACAGTACATCGATGTTGTCGCCAGTGGTCGGCGGAAGGTGCACGTGCCCGTCGACCTGGGACCGGACCGCAGCGACGCACGGATGCACGCCAAGACCGTAGGATCCTACGCAGTGCCGTAGGGGCCGCACCGCCACTTCCCAGCAAATTAGGGACACTGTTGCTCCTGGGGTATCGGCGAGGACCATTCGCAACCGTTTCCATGAAGCTGGGCTACGGTCCCGCACACCGTTAGGCCGTCTTCCGCTCACGCCCCAACATCGTGCAGCCCGCCTCCAGTGGTGTCGCGACAGGCGTGAATGGAGGGACGAATGGAGACGTGTCGTCTTCAGCGATGAGAGTCGCTTCTGCCTTGGTGCCAGGACTGCATACGACCGAGGCACACAGGGCCAACACCCGGCATCATGGTGTGGGGAGCGATCTCCTACACTGGCTGTACACCTCTGGTGATCGTCGAGGGGACACTGAATAGTGCACGGTACATCCAAACCGTCATCGAACCCATCGTTCTACCATTCCTAGACCGGCAAGGGAACTTGCTGTTCCAACAGGACAATGCACGTCCGCATGTATCCCGTGCCACCCAACGTGCTCTAGAAAATGTAAGTCAACTACCCTGGCCAGCAAGATCTCCGGATCTGTCCCCCATTGAGCATGTTTGGGACTGGCTGAAGCGTCGTCTCACGCGGTCTGCACGTCCAGCACGAACGCTGGTCCAACTGAGGCGCCAGGTGGAAATGGCATGGCAAGCCGTTCCACAGGACTACATCCAGCATCTCTACGATCGTCTCCATGGGAGAATAGCAGCCTGCATTGCTGCGAAAGTGGATATACACTGTACTAGTGCCGACATTGTGCATGCTCTGTTGCCTGTGTCTATGTGCCTGTGGTTGTGTCAGTGTGATGATGTGATGTATCTGACCCCAGGAATGTGTCAATAAAGTTTCCCCTTCCTGGGACAATGAATTCATGGTGTTCTTATTTTAATTTCCAGGAGTGTAGATTGAATTTTACTTCTGATTTAGTTGAAAGTTTCACGCATATCTCTCCTTGCCCTAAATTGGCTTCGTTTAAATTTTGTTTGCCAATGAGTATTTTATGGCAACGGCCTTGACGCAGTGGATACACCGGTTCCCGTGAGATCACCGCTGTTAAGCGTTGTCGAGCGTGGTCGGCAATTGGATGGGTGACCATCCAGGCCGCCATGCGCTGTTGCCATTTTTCGGAGTGCACTCAGCCTCGTGATGCCAATTGAGGAACTATTCGACCGAATAGTAACGGCTTTGGTCAAGAATACCATCATAACGACCGGGAGAGCGGTGTGTTGACCCCACGCCCCTCCTATCTGCATCCTCCAAGAGGATGACACGGCGGTCGGATGGTCCCGATAGACCACTCGTGGCCTGACGACGGAGTGCAATGAGTATTTGGCTACAATTACGTTTACAGAGAAACACTCTTCCACTTGATGACAACTCGTATCAGTGACTTTTACTGAGGCTCCTGCGTATGCTGAATCATTCAAGTCAGTTTCCCTATATTTAAATGTCTTGATGCAATTATGCACATTTCTCGTGTCAATGGCGTCATGGCTGCACAGTTTGTAAACCTGTGGTGATTTCTTCTAACACGAGACGGTCGATCTGTTTCAGGTCATTCTCCATTTCGTGCTTGTGTTCCATCTCGTATGACATCGTCGTTGCTAAATCCTAATTTGTCTTCCTGTAGCTTCTGTGAATATTAGACAGCTTGTGCATCTCCTGAAGTAAGTGCTCAGTAACAGCTCATTGATTGTGTTTGGAATCCCGTTACTCGACAGCATGCAAAAAATAAAAAAATAAAAATAAAAAAACCTCTGAGAAGCGTACGTAAAGAAATTACTCAACATTCGTGTGCAACATTTGAACGCGTGCAAAGTTCTTGAAGAAATTATGCCCATTTTTTTATTACTTACGGCTGAGCACCAGTAAGTGTGATAATAGTACTAGAAAAGATGAGTGCAACTGACCAAAGGCATGTCAAATAAACCATAATGAGCCTTTAGCAACGAATGTGTGAAGCTCCGTTGGCGCTCTTCTGGGGAGACGCGGTGCTCCAACAGCGTGTTGGTGATTGGGCTCAACCAACCTAAGCCGGTCGTCGTCTATGACCCGTGAAGTAATAATGTTGTGGCTTTTGAGATCGAAAATGTGCAGGCACAATTAGAAAAGAACACTGGTAATATTTAGTTTTGAAATGTAGGCTCTGCTGACAGAACTGATCTATAGTGCAGGCCGAGGCCTAGGTTATGTTGGATGGGAACAGTCTGGTTGTGATTTGCCGAACCCAAATCTCTTGATGTCATGATAACAATTATAATTATTGCAGGTGCGGATCTGTGGGGGGGGGGGAGAGAGATCATAAGGTTCATGGCCACTTCCAAAAAAACCCCAGCGCCCTCCGAATTTACTAAACAGATTTATGTACCAGTTACGAGGTTGTACGGATAACGTTCAGATAGTAAAGTGACGTCAGTAATAAGAGTCTCAAAAATGGCAAAGAAATCTAGGAAACTGGAAGCTGTGTTTAACACAGAAGACAATCAGCATACCCCTCTCTGTTATACGCACGCAAGAGCTGTAGTCTCCAGACGGGTTTTCACAGTGTTAAAGCGAAGTCATATACTGTTTCATAGCTTTATATTGTGTAAATTATGACGTTGTCAAAGTTGTGGGAGCTTCTTGTTGTTACATGACAAATCAGCTTTACACATTTCGGAAGATTCGTTTTAAAATTACTGAATTGCAAATTATCTTAAAGCGGAACACGACGCATTAGTGAAAACATTATTATTATTATTATTATTATTATACATTTTTGCTGTTAAGGCAGTGTTTAGCTTGAATGTTACATGATTACTCATTTTTTATTTTCTTCGCTTTCTGTTCCGAAAAGTCTTCATTCATTGATTGTGTTTCCTTTCCTGTGCTCTGTCCATATTTTTTCCTGTTTTCTTTCTTTCTTCTACTTTTGATTTCATGTTCATTATTTTGTTTTTGAATCTTTCTCTCTCGTTAATCATTTCCCTACTGATCCCTGCTTGTTTTAGGTCTTGTTCTATTTATTGAAACCAATTTGTTTTTTGATTGAGACATTTACTACACTCTTTGTGAGTCTGTTGTTATACTTTCTATGTTGTATGTGTGCATGGAATGTTAGTCGGCGTTTTCTGATGAGTCTGTCTGTGTGTTGGTAAAATTCTTTCGCTGGTCTCTTCATCCACATAATACCTCTGTGTACGTCTCCAAAAATTTTTCTGAGGATTTTATGTTCTTTTTTTTCTGTCTCTGTGATACCTGTTGCACCGATTGTAGTGTAGGGTGTTTCTGGCAGTACAGTTGTATTGTAGTACCTGAGGTAGGCCAGTCTTGAAATGTTCCTTTATTGTAGTGCGTCCGTGTCAGTCTGTACGCTTTCTTAAGCTTTTTCTGTTCGTTCTATGTTGGATGCCGTGTTTGATCTACCTATATGTATATGTTCCCCAAGATATTTGAATGTTTCCGCTCTGTTAACCTTTCCGTACTTCGTGTGCATGGCTGGTGTATTGTTGTCCTTTTTTCCATGTATATGATATCTGTAGAGCTGTTTTGGCAGAGACATCATGTAGGTATCCCAGTGCTTCTTGTCTGTTATTGCAGAACATTACCAGGGCATCTGCAAATGCCAGGTATTTCATGATTGTCCTGTTTGCACGTGCTCTTCCTTACTGAATCCCTTTTCCTTTTTTCTTCCTGTCGCTTCATAATTTTGTCGAAGACCATGTTGATTAAAAGCAGTGAGAGACCATCTTCTTGTGTGATACCTGTATGTACCTTGAATGGTTCAGAGATTTACGTCATAAGTTTTATTTTGGATGTGGTCTGCGAGTGTATGTTGTGTGTGTGTCCTAGTTTTTCTGTCTATTCCATATTATTATTATTATTATTATTATTATTATTACTATCATTATTATTATTGCATTACAACATTTTATTACTCGACAAAGCGAACCGTATTCCCCACCGTAGAAGTAGTATTTGATCACGTGACTACAGCAGCACAGCCGTGTTCCAATTGAAAGAGTGGGCGTTGTTAGCTGGCAGTGTGAACATGGAAATTGGTCGCGGAAGACGCTTTTGCGGACAGCCTCGGCATTATGCTGCTAACGTCATGAACTTTATTGGCGATGAGGAGGAGAAAGGAGCGGCAGTGCTGACGGAATGCGCAGAGAAAATGTCATTTGAGCAAGTTGACGGTGTTCTAATTATGGAAGGAGGAGGTACACGGCGCCGAGCTGTATCCGAATGTGTAGAAGCAAAGGAGAAGACGCAAAGTGAGTGCATTAAATAACCTACCAGTGATAGGTATCAAAGTGTTCCGTGGCAATTCCTCCAGTATTAAAAATAATACAATGGAGTACCAAATTTTCCAAAACATTAGAGGTTTCATTTCTCAGAATGGGACATCAAGGCTAGCAAGGAAACACATATTTGTTTTCTGTCTTTGAGATTTGGTTTTAAATATTGCCGCGTAGGCATATCATCATGTGCAACGTAGATAATGTAGCTTCGAAAAAGGCACGCAAATTTCGATTTTCGAACAGATGAAGCATCAGCATTGAAACAAGCAATGATTTATGCCAACAAAACATTGATTTAAGCCCATTACAATACGAATAAATTTTGGCATAGTGATAGCGTGCGAGAAGTATTGTCAAAAAAACTTCCGGCCAGTGTTTAATTGTTACGTTATGCAGGGCATTGTCGTTGCAGAAGTTCTGCGCGTGACAGCAGTATACTTGCAAGAGTACTGGAGTGTACCCTGTTATATTATCCCTGTCCCTGTTGCTCCAGCCTAAATACGCCCATGCTACCATAATGAGCAACTCTTCAGTTCCCTTTGTCGGGTAATATAAACCATGTTGTTGTTGTTATTATTAAAACCCGAGGCATCTTTGGCTGGGTAATGGAATATTATGAATGTTGGATTTCTTGGTGCGGTTTATGTGCGTCATTTTGATGACGCCATGGTTGGAAGCAAACGGGTGGTACCGACAGTAACACTATTTCGGCCCAATGCTTTCCACGCACGGGACCTGTTTCTGACCGTGGTGGATTCGAAGTGTATTTGGCGCACGCTGAAAGAGTAATTGGGACATAACAATGGTACAGGTTCCTCAACGTGATTTCCCACCGCAATGTTCTTCAGCCCCTAGTTTCCAGTTTTATATAACGAAGCACACAATTCGCTCACGGAAATGGACTCACTCAAAACAGCTTCGTTAGTTTTGCAATTAATTGTTCATGCTCCCTGATTTTTTTACAAAATCTAAGAAACTCACTCCTGAACAAAAAAGCGTCCTTATTTATACGTCAAAACCAGAAAGTAGTCTACTAAGTTAGTAACAAAACCCCACAATATTTTAGAAAAAAATGAGGGTGAATAAAAAAGGATTTACAGAAAAAAGGATGTGAAACAGAAACCTTTCAGTTCACAGTCATAGTCTCTATCCCCTAAAATATTATTTATTTAAGGAGCGAAGTGACGAAGCCACCAAAAGCTGCTGTAATGTGTAATTTACTTAAACACAACCCTTATCAGCCAAGCGATCATCCTGAAGTTAGTATTAAACAGGTTGAAGGAAGGTTCCTTGGCGTCATGGACATAAGCGATCTCCCAACTCATTGACCACGTTCCTCTCTACGGCGCAAAAATCTGAGGTTCCTGATTTTACATTCCGAGTAACGAACGACGTCACGAAGTTCGATCAGCTCTACATCCAAACCTGCTATCAACTCGCACATGAAACCAGCATATGACTTTGTGGCGCGGAAGGAGGTTTTAAAAACCGAGACACTCTTTTAGGCAGGCTTTTATTTATTTATTTATATACTTATTTATTTATATACTTATTTATTTACTAAACATTTCTTCGCAGCTTCGCTAGCGTATGCTTTAGACTTATACATTGCACACATCTTCTCCTCACCTCTCTCCTGTCCACCTTTTCCTCCACCCATCTCTCTGTGCACCTCTTCCTCCCACCTCTACCTGTCCATATCCTCCTCCCCCCCCCCTCTCTCTTCTCTCTCTCCGTCTCACCCTTCCCCTCTCTCTGCCATCTCCTTTGCGCCGTCTCTCTGCCCACTTCATCTTAATTCACACTCTGTCCATATCCTTCTCTCTCTCTCTCTCTCTCTCTCTCTCTCTCTCTCTCTCTCTGCTCAGCCCTGCCCATCCGCACTTGAAAACCCTGAAAAACAGATCGATAAAGTAGGCCAATACTACTACCACAACATGACTGTCGTGCGAGGCAATCTACACATGGGAGCAACACACCTCATACTGGGGCAACTACACTGTAAGACTGTATTCTTGTTAAACAAAACCACAGCAGCTGTTTTTAATATTTTATTAGTACAACCGGTTTTGCGACCTGAAGTTGCATTATCAGCTACATTTTCACATCGTTTACAGCGAAATGTACAGATTACTGGACGCCACCATCACTTACAGTCAAGTTGTGTTAAAATGTTCTAAACAGGAACAGTACGAAAAATGTGTGTGGCGGAATAAAGGAGACGACCATGGTTCAAAAATCAAATGTTCAAATGTGTGTGAAATCTTATGGGACTTAACTGCTAAGGTCATCAGTCCCTAAGTTTACACACTACTTAATCTAAATCATCCTAAGGACAAACACACACACCCATGCCCGAGGGAGGACTCGAACCTCCGCCGAGACCAGCCACACAGTCAAATGGTTCAAATGGCTCTGAGCATTATGCGACTTAACTTCTGAGGTCATCAGTCGCCTAGAAGTTAGAACTAATTAAACCTATCTAACCTAAGGACATCACACACATCCATGCCCGAGGCAGGATTCGAACCTGCGACCGTAGCGGTCGCCCGGTTCCAGACTGTAGCGCCTACAACCGCACGGCCACTTCGGCCGGCTGCCGCACAGTACAGAGACAGCCATGGTAAATGCCCCAAGTTCGTATGCATGTATTCACGATGGCTGCCTCGAACTTGGGGCGTTTACGATGGTTGTCTCCTATATTCCGCCACTTAAATTTTGCCTACAGTTCATTTTAAACAGAGTGATAGGGACTTCCAGTAATCTCTACGTTTTACTGTAAATGATTTGAATGTGTATTTTATGGTGCAACTTTAGGTTACGAAATTAGTTGTTCCAATAAAAGATTATTCAACAGCTGTTGCGATTTTGTTTGACAAGAATACACATCAGGGGCTTGAAAATCATTTTATAGCCCCTGATGAGTGTGCTGTATCGCAAATCAGATGTGTAAGGGAGGCCAGAACTGCTCCCACACAACATGCCAGTCATGCATGCCAAGGGCTTTTAATAAATAAATAAATAAAATAAAAAAACACACTTTTGCTTGTACCTCTGCTGCTATTAGAACTAGGGGGTTGTAAACTCCACAGTGCTGATATTCTATTCATTCAGGGATTATTTGGTTATTATATAGGTTTCATTCATCATAATACAATCAGAGTAAATAGATCAGATATATAGATACATAGAACATAGTATAGCCCACCGAGAAAAGGCCACTTCACAGTGGCTGTCACGTCACGTCGCATCGCATCAGAACATTCCACAATCCATTTCAAATGGCAACATTCACACAGGCCGTCAATGGTCCATCACGTCGCATCAAGGTCTCTCCAGAAAAAAAGTTCTGATGGTGTCATTGTTTACTATTATTGCAAAAGGGTTCAAATGGCTCTGAGCACTATGGGACTCAACTGCTGTGGTCATCAGTCCCCTAGAACTTAGAACTACTTAAACCTAACTAACCTAAGGACGTCACACACATCCATGCCCGAGGCAGGATTCGAACCTGCGACCGTAGCAGTCGCACGGTTCCGGACTGCGCGCCTAGAACCGCGAGACCACCGCGGCCGGCATATTATTGCAAGTTAACATATTTTTGCCATGCTCTCTCATGATACAGTTGTCTCATGATACAGTTGTCTTCTTAATCTTCATTTCATTATGATGCTTTGTTTTTGTGGCAAACTACAAATGTTCCATGACGACTGTGATATTTTACCACGAAGTATTCTTTCATACACGAGGTCAGATATCTGAAAACGAGAAATGTCTTAGGTTTTGCAATGACAAACCAGAGCTGACATCTACACTGTGTATAAATGAGAACATAAGTTGATGAAAAGGTTTTTGTTAAATAATATTTTAAGTGAAAACGTCATTTGTAATGAAGGAGAAAAATACAGTGATTCATTATGTTTTTAGTTACATAAGGAAGAAACTGGAATGGATAAGGTAAACGGATTCTATTCATTCTCTTATAAATATTGTTTGATGTGTTTATATGAACATATTTCCGCCAGCCATTAAATATCGACATTCTAAATGTTGTTTCACTTCTGAGTACTTAACCACACAAAACTGATCAAGCAGCTTTGTTATGAAGTTTGATTTTCCCATAATAAAGTTTATCGTTGTTAGTTCCTTAATTACTTAGACTTTTTGTAGCACTGATGGTAACTCATATCCTCAGTTTCACCGTTCAGTATTGAACTAAATGAATTGGTGTGATGTGATGGGACAAGCATAATTATTAATCCAGTAAAAGAAAGTCTGATAGAAAGTAATACAAATAAAGTCTTTGGGAAAGTTATTAATTGGTTTTTGCGAATGGGCTTGCTCTGAACTTTGAAAAAACACAGTACATCCAATTTTCTGCTGCAAAAAGTATAATTCCTTCAATAAACGTAACACATCAAAAGAAGTCAGTGGCCAAGGTAGAGCATATGAGTTTTTGGTTGTACATATAGATGAAAACCTTAATTGGAAAAGTCGTATTTTGGATCTCCTAAAGCGACTAGGTTCAGCAACTTTTGCAATAAGAATAATTGCCAATTTTGAGGATGTAGAAATTAGTAACCTAACATACTTTGCATACTTCCACTCTCTGATGTCATACGGAATAATATTATGAGGCAACTCAACACTTAGGCGAAAGTTATTCAGTGCTCAAAAGAAGGTAATTAGAATAATGTATACGGTTCATAGTCACACACCTTGTAGGCATCTGTTTAAAAGGTTAGGAATTTTTACAACTGCTTCACGGTACATTGACTGAGTAATGGAATTTTTCTCAACAACATGGACCAGTTTAAAATCAACAGCGACATTCATGATTACAACACCAGAAAAAAGAAAGACCTACACTATCCTTTACTTAACCTATATTTGGACAGAAATGGGTAAAATATGCTGCTATAAAACTTTTGATAAATTACCAGATGAAATAAAATGTCTGACAGACAGCAGTAATAGTTTCAAAAACAAATTGAAATCATACCTCCTTGACAACTCCTTCTATACCACAGATGAATTCTTGAATAGGAGTAAATAAATCTGGAGATATAATATATGCATGTTGTGCCATTTAAGGATATGGGATAGATAATAGAAATATTTAGATACAACACTGAAAAAAAACGAAAAATACCTTGTTTCCTGTGCGCATTTCTTGTGCAATTGACACTTTCCACATCATAACAGTTTTTACGTGCTATTGATCAATGGAACACGTAACTAACTAACTAACTGAATACCCTGTGACATGACGGTGTTGCGATGTGACGGTGCCGTGATGGCCAGTGTGCACTGGCCTATTGCTCATTACATTAAAGCACCTGCTTCTGGACCATGCGGAAGCGCTCATGACGAAACGGGTGTGCCAGACAATCGGGATGTGGTTTTTAGATATGCGTTGAAGTAAATGCCAGGCTGGTTCCCACGTCCGCCTCAGATACATGGTGTTGAAAGACTATGAAAACGATGTCTCATTAGATCATCCAATTATACTAAACGCGAACAGAAGGGATAGACGGAGGGGTGGAAGCGGGGTGCTAGCAGTAACTTTAAAATGCGTTTGGGGGTGGAAATCCCATTAAAGTAATAGTCTATATACGAGGATGGTTGGTTCTCCGTGAAACTGGAAGAGTACCACACCAAGCCCAACCTGAAATTGGCTGGATAAAAGGCACCAGAAAGGAAGGAAGAATATGGTACGTAAATATGTTTTTACGGGGATAGGATTGGCGTTCGGTTGAGGCCTTGCTGAAGCAGTCCGTTCCGGAATTTGTCCTGAATGAAGAGCAAAATCAAAGAATACTTAAATCGGGATGAGTGGGCAGGACAAGATCCATCTTACCGAATATGGGGTTAGTGCACTGCCTCATTCAGTTTGACGCCGTCGTAAAGTGTTCTTTTGTTCACACACAGTTTGGCCAAACCAAGTTGTAATACTCTGAAGCGCCAAAAAAAACTGCTATAGTCACCGTATTCAAATACAGAGATAAGTAAACAGGCAGAATACAGCACTGCGGTCGGCAATGCGTATATAAGTCAACAGATGTCTGGTGCAGGGTTTAGATCAGTTACTGCTCCTACATTTGCAGGTTATCAAGATTTAAGTGAATTTGAACGTGGTGTTATAGTCGGCGCACGAGCGATGGGACACAGAATCTCCGAGATGGCGTTGAAGTGGAAATTTTCCCGTACGACCCTTTCAGGAGTGTACCGCGAATATCAGGAATCCGGTAAAACAATAAATCTCGGACATCGCTGCGGCCGGAAAAAAGATTCTGCAAGAACGGGACCAACGACGACTGAAGAGAATCGTTCAGTGTGACAGAAGTGCAACCCTTCCGGAAATGGGTGCAGATTTCAGTGCTGGGCCGTCAACAAGTGTCAGCGTGCGAACCATTCAACGAAATATCATCGACATGGACTTTCGGTGCCGAAGGCCCACTGGTGTACCCTTGATAGCTGCACGACAGAAAGCTTTACACCTCACGTGGACCCATCAACACCGACATTGGACTACTGATGACTGGAAACACGCTGCCTGGTCGGACGAGTCTCGTTTCAAATTGTATCGAGCAGATGGACGTGTACGGGTGTGAGACAACCTGATGAATCCGTGGACCCTGCATGTTAGCAGGGGACTGTTCAAGCTGGTGAATGCTCTGTAATGGTGTGGGGTGTGCGCAGTTGGAGTGATATGGGACCTCTGATACGTCTAGATACGACTCTGACATGACATGTAGGTAAGCATCCTGTCTGATCGCCTGCATCCATTCATGTCCATGTGCAATTCCAGCAGGACAATGCGACATGCCACACGTCCAGAAATGGTACAGAGTGGCTCCAGGAGCAGTCTTCTGACTTTAAACACTTCCGCTGGTCACCAAACTCCCCAAACATGAGCACTGTTTAACATGATTGGAGTGCCTGGCAACGTGCTTTTCAGAAGGGATTTTCACCCCTCATACTCTTAACAGGTTTATGGATAGCCTTGCAGGATTCGTGGTGTCAATTGCCGCTCACTACACAGACTGCGGACAGCAGCTGGTGGACCAGGACCACGGCTGGCATGCACGCGGTAGCGCGTCGCGTCGTGCGGCGTGCCGTGCGGCCGGGACGCGCCGTGTCAGGGCCGTGGCGCTGCGTGGCGTGGCTTTCTCTGGCGCCGCTAGCACCACACCACACCACGGCAAGGCACGGCACGCGGCTTGCCCAACGGCCCCCTGGCCGGGCCGAAACGGCACGTGAGCGGAAAATCGGGACGGCACGGCGCGGCGCGGGACGCATTCCCGCCGGCAGCCGCTGCGCCGGCCTTCAGGCCACGGGGCCCCATGTCGCCGGCAGCGGCGCCAAGGACCCACCAGCACGCTCCCGTGTCCGTCACATCTGACGTACACATACCTGTTCTCTCTCTCTCTCTCTCTCTCTCTCTCTCTCTCTCTCTCTCTCTCTCTGTGTGTGTGTGTGTGTGTGTGTGTGTGTGTGTGTGTGTACGTGCAGTAGAGTATTTGGATGGAGTTAAAGATTAGGCATGTCAACCATCTTACTCCACTGCGCGGTACTGCCTCCTCTATAATCTCTATAATTACACCGATGTAAAGGAAAGTACAGGGTGACAATTATTGAACTATATAAAATAAAATCGTCGTAACTTCTGAACGGCTTGCGTTAGGACTTTCAAACTGCACTGTTGGCCGCGGGGCATGATGGGAATTAGTAAGCACTACATGGTTTGGTTTAGCAACGAAGCCCACTGTCATTTGGATTGGTTCGTCAATAAGCAAAATTGGCGCTTTTTGGGGACTGAGAATCCGAATTTCGCGATCGAGAATGCCTCTTCATCCTCAGTGGGGAACAGTGTGGTGTGCAATGTCCAGTCACGGAATAATCGGTGCGATATTTGGCGACTAGCGAGCGGTACGTGAAGATTCAGGAAGATGACTTCATCCCTTCTACACAAAGTGACCGTGATTTCGACAAGATGTGGTTCATGCAAGACGGATTTCGACCCCATAGAAGGATGAGAGTGTTGATATCCTGGAGAGGCCCTTTAGGGACCGCATTCTGGCTCGGGGTACTCGGAGGCCCTGGCGTAGGCCTCGATTGACCGCCATATTACCTCGATCTGAACAAATGCGACTCCTTTTCCTGGGGCTATATTAAAGAGAAGGTGTACAGCAATAGCCCCAGAACCATTGGTGAGTTGAAAACAGCCATCGATTTTCCGACACTTCAGCGGGTCATGCAGAATTTCGCTAGTCTTCTGCGCCACATCGTCACCAACGATGGCAGGCATATCGAACGTGTCATAACCTAAATCCGAAAACCTGTACTGACATTTAGATATTGCATAAAGTGTATGCACACCGTAGTTTGTAACTGATTTACGTTTTTTTCAATACAGTTCAATGATAGTCACCCTGTACGTATTCATGTGGAGCAGAGACCGGTGGGGAAAGATTCTAACGACGCTACGGGGAGGGGGAATCCACTGACGCAACGAACTTTGACAAATGGCGGATTGTAGTAGCCCGACGCCTAGAAACGGGCATTTCGGAAATGACTAATGTGGTTGGCTGTGGCGTGCTACTGTCGGGAGCACGCCGTTCAGCTCGCTTTGCTGAACATGGGATTCTGCAGCTGATGACCCTTACCTGTCCCCATGTTTACAAGAAGCCATCGCCAAAAATATTGTAGTGGCCAAGGGACCATCGAGATTACACCTTGGATCGATGGAAATGTGTAACCTGATCGGATGAATCACATTTCTTACTTCACCAGAGAGATAGATGCATCCGGGTACGTCAACATCCACGCGATCAGCTGCTCAAAGCGTGTATCGCGTCACGTCTGCAGGCCGTTGGGGCTATTATTCTGCTACGGACACATTCGCCTGGAATTCCATGGGTCCTGTGTTAGTTAATAAGGCATCATGACACCAGTGGACTTCGTTCATATTATTGAAGACCACCTGTATCCTTTCATGAATGTTATCCTTCCCGTCGACGATTACATACTCCATCAGAATAACAATCCGCCGGCCATTGTGGCCGAGCGGTTCTAGGCGCTACAGTCTGGAACCCCGCTGCTGCTACGGTCGCAGGTTCGAATCCTGCCTCGAGCATGGATGTGTTTGATGTCCTTAGGTTAGTTAGGTTTAAGTATTTTTAAGTTCTAGGGGACTAATGACCACAGATGTTAAGTCCCGTAGTGCTCAGAGCCATTTGAACCATTTTCTATCACGTCACAGTCATTTTGAACGGATACAGCCTTGTTATGTAATGTCAACAGGCACTTATATTTCGTTACGTTCTGCGACGTCCTGAGCTCGCGGTTTTTACGGGTCTCGTTCTTTTGGAAGATATGTCATGTCTCCCACGTTACTCAGCATGTGCACTGCTAAAGGAGTAAATTAAATCAGAGGAAAATTTAGAGTAGGAATTAAAGTTCAGAGAGAACAAATAAAAGTTTTCAGGTCTGACGATGTCACTCCAATTCTGCCACAGACAGCAAAGGGCTTGGAATAGCAGTTGAACGGAATGGACAGTGTATTGAGAGGAGGACATAAGATGAAGATCAACAAATGCAAAGCAAAGATAATGAAACGTAGTCGAATTAAATCAGATGATTTTGAGGGAATCAGATTAGGAAACGAGAAACTTAAAGTAGTAGATGTGTTTTGTTATTTGGCCAGTAAAATAATGAATGATAGCCGAAGTAGAGAAAACATAAAATGTAATGTGGCAAGAAAAGTATTTCTGAAAAAGAGAAGTTTGTTAACATCTAATATAGATATAAGTGTTGGGAAGTCTTTCTTGAATGTATATGGGGTGTAGCGTTGTACGAAAGTAAAACGTGGACAGTAGAGATTTCAGACAAGAAGACGATAGAAGCATCGGAAATGTGGTGCTACAGAGGAACGCTGAAGATTTGATGAGTGGATAATGTAACCAACTAGGAGGTACTGAATAGAACTGGGGAGAGAAGAAATTAGTGGACTGGACTAAAAGAAGAAATCGGTTGGCAGGACGCATTCTGAGACAAGGGATCACCAATTTCGTACTGAACGGAAATGTGGGGGTGTAGAAATTGTAAATGGAGACCAGGAGATGAATACAGTAAGCAGATTAAGAAGTATGCCAGTTGCAGTAGTTATTCGGAGATGAAGAGTCTTGCACAGGATAGAGTAGCGCGTAAAGCTGCATCAAACCAGTCTTCGGACTGCAGACCACAACAGGAACAAGTAGGGATCCCAAACACTCGATTAGCACTCAGGAAATACTCACGCAAGTGTTCTATATGTGGCCTACTTGACAGATGAATTACATTTTCCTGGAATGCCACTAATAAACTGAAGTGGACCATTCGCGCCTTCTCTACTGTCGATCTCACGTGCTCGTTGGATATGGTACCTATTTGCAGCGTTACGCCTTTACTCGCATATTTCATCCATGAGACTGTATCAAGGAAAACACCACTAATACGGTATTCGAGCATTACAGAAAGTTTTTCCTACTGACCTGAATTAAAGCACTCCGTCTACAGGCCACAAGTGGCCCACCGGGACCATCCTCAGCTCAGGATGCGGATAGGAGGGCCGTGCGGTCAGCACACCGCTCTCACAGTCGTTACGATGGTTTTCTTTGACGGGAGCCTCTACTATTCGGTCGAGTAGCTCCTCAATTGGCAACACGAGGCTGAGTGCACCCCGAAAAATGGCAACAGCGCATGGCGGCCCGGATGGTCACCCATCCAAATGCCGGCCACGCCCGACAGCGCTTAACATCGGTGATCTGACGGGAACTGCTGTATCCACTACGACAAGGCCGTTGCCACTCACCTGCATTAACTTATATTATTACTCATTTAGAACCAGCTGTCATTGTCACATCAAATAGAAATTCTGCCCAAGTTATCCTGCATTCCCCTATAGTCATTCAACTACACGTTCCTGTAAACTACGTCATCAGCAATCAGTCGCAGATAGCTATGTTACCCTATCAGTCAGATCGTTTACGTACACGGAAAACATAACTGGGGCACTCCTGACGATATGTTTGTCTCTTCTGATCACTCTCCTTCCAACGCAATACGTGTTAAATCAAAGCAGATAACTATTAATTTATTTAGTTCATTGTTTAGCCCATCGGGTTAGGATTAACTGATATCCTCAGACTCCGCTTTCTGTCCACTATTTCGCAGACCAGACTTTATTTTGAAATTGAATAACAGAAGTGAACGAAACACTACATTTATCATCAGGAAGAGGAAGGACATTAATAAAAATCTGTATACATATCCACGGCGCAACTCGAAAAAGTAAGGTTAGAGTTTAACGCCCCGTCGACGGCGAAATGATTAGAAGCGGATCACAAGCTCGGATTAGAGGAAGAAATCGGCCGTGTCCTTTTCAAAGGAACCATCCTGGCATTAAGCTGGAGCGATTTAGGAAAATCACGGAAAACTTAAATGTGGATTACTGGACGGAGATTTGAACCGTGGTCCTCCCGAAAACGAGACCAGTACGCTGACCACAGGACTCGAATGTCAGAAAAAAATGGCTCTGAGCACTATGGCACTCAACATCTGAGGTTATCAGTCACCTAGAACTTAGAACTACTTAAACCTAACTAACCTAAGGACATCACACACATCCATGTCCGAGGCATGATTGCCACACTGGCCGGCTCGAATGTAAGACACTTCTTCAACTTGCCTAATGAAGTGTGAGTAGCAGTGACGTGTGAAACTACACTCGTCATGCACTGGTCTCGCTGAAACGTGACGAGAAGAGAAACTCTCGTGAAGCTGTAAAGTTGGTGCGGCTGTATTCCACGCGTATAGCGATAAAGGCAGAGGGGCCAGTGCTGGCAGATTTCCATCTTGTTTACGCCAGCGATTACAGGTGTCGTCATGTGACCCACATAGCTGTATCGACCGGTGGCCCGCGGGAGATACCAGGGGCCGGCCGAGAGCGTCCCATCCGTTCATCAACAGCACTGCGTTGTGTTGCGTTGCGTTGTCCCTGTGTTTAGCAGCAGTGGAACTAGTAGTAGAGCTGCTGCCGTGTCAGGGCCAGCGCGGGATCGTTCTTGGACCCCATCGTTAGAAATAATACTTGAGGGTGGGTGAGAAGTTCGCTATGGTATTAAATGTCAATAAATTTGTTATTAATTAATGTTTGCACACGGAACAAATTGTAGTCTGTTCTCAGGACCATGTGATCCTCTCCTCTAATTTATTCAGACTGCGTGGGTTTGTTCGGTTCACCTCTTCTTTGGTCCCACCCCACGAGAAGAAGTCAGAGGCGTGAGGTCGAGACTTCGCGGTGACCATTCATGGGATCTTCACCGTCCCAGCCAACGACCTGGGAAGTGTTCGTCCAGCCATTACGAACAATGGAGGCAAAATGTGGTGTTGCTCCCCGTCTTGCTGAAAAATAATATCCGCGACATTGTCCCATTTGGATATCATTGGCCGCATATTAACTCAGCCTCTGTTTATGGTTTCTAGGCAACGGCCTTGCCGCAGTGGATACACTACACCGTCTCCCGTGAGATCACCGAAGTTAAGCACTGTCGGGCGTGGCCGGCACTTGGATGGGTGATCATCCAGGCCGCCATGCGCTGTTGCCATATTTCGGTTTGCTCTCAGCCTCGTGATGCCAACTGAGGAGCTACTCGAACGAACAGTGGCGACTCCGGTCAAAGAAAACCATCATAACGACCAGGAGAGCGGTGTGTTGACCACACGCCCGCTCTTATCTGCATCCTCAACTGAGGATGACACGGCGGTCGGATGGTTCCAATGGGCCACTTGTGACCTGAGGACGGAGTGGTGCATCTGTTCATGGTTTCTCGCAATGCTAATGGAACAATGAAATGATCCGCTGTCATACCACACCTCACCGTCAATTTTGGTCGAGTTAGTGATTTTTCACTTGTTGTTCCCGTATTTGTTTCTGCCAATAACGCCAGTTTGTCGACTGACGAAACCGCTAACGTGAAACACCGCCTCATCGTTCCAAATAATCTATGCGATGACAGAATAATTGCCCCACATTGCATCCGCCTGTCACAATCCTCCAAGCCGGTCGGCTTGGTGCTTCAGCCTGGAACTGCGCGACCGCTACGGTCGCAGGTTCGAATCCTGCCTCGGGCATGGATGTGTGTGATGTCCTTAGGTTAGTTAGGTTTAAGTAGTTCTAAGTTCTAGGGGACTGATGACCTCAGAAGTTAAGTCCCATAGTGCCAAGTAAGGTGAATCTCAACTTTTAGTGACTTACCTCTTTTCTTGTTATTTACTGCAAGGAGTAAATCAGGCTGTTTCAGGTCCGGCCGAATGTAGAGTCATGGTTACTTTCAGCGAATTATAAGGCGAGCTGGTACAGTGCCGCAGACTAGACAACCAGGTCCAGCATTTGGCTTAACGAAATAGGTTAGAGAATCATTTGACACGCCTTTGAATGACCCTCAAAACCACGTAAGAAGCCTCAGACTTGCTCATATGTTAGTGATGTAAGGAGACCACTGACTGAAACTACAACGGACTAATATCCTCTAGAACGTTTAAAAATTCTAAGTTAAACATTGAACTTTAAATTCTCAATCGGCTCCTCATTTGCGGAACATTGTTTCGAGCGCCATCCAAATGCGTGTCAAATGGTTCTCCAATCAGTTTTATTTCTCACTTTTAGACCAATCACTTCACAAAAAAGGTGATCTGTCAGGATGCTTACGTACGTGTTACCTGTCAGCCGTATCTAGACGTATCAGGGGTCCCACATCACTCCAACACGCCCCACACCATTACAGAGCCTCCACCAGCTTGAACAGTCCTCTGCTGACATGCAGGATGTCTCCGTACCCGTACACGTCCATCCTCTCGATACAATTTGAAACGAGACTCGTCCGACAGGCAACATGTTTCCAGTCAGCAACAGTCCAATGTCGGTGTTGACGGGCCCAGGAGAGGCGTAAAGCTTTATGCCTTGCAGGCATCAAGGGTACCAGAGTGAACCTTCGGCTCCGAAAGCACATATCAAAGATGTTTCGTCGAATGGTTCGAACGCTGACACTTGTTGGTGGCCTAGCATTGAAATCTCCAGCAATTTGCGAAAGAGTTGCACTTCTGTCACGTTGAACGGTTCCCTTCAATCGTGTCGGTATCGGTCTTGCAGGATCATTTTTCAGCCGCAGCGATGTCGGAGATTTGATGTCTTATTCGATTCCTGATGTTCACGGTACTCTCATTAAATGGTACATATATGGTCTGTTCACATTGGTTACGTTAATATCATGCGACTATCAGGTCCACTGGTTCGCTTCAGTGCCAAGAATATCTAATGACAGCGTACGCCGAAACGCGTCACTTTATATCAGTAAAGTCATTTTGTATTCATTTAATGAAACATTTCCTTGCGACATACTCAAATTTCTTCAGACTGTGTATGTGGTTTATCATGGTCGCTTTCCTCTTGCGTTACTGTACGTCACGTCTTTGTAATTATATATCGTCACCGGCATCGATTGTTGTGCAATGTCACCATCGGATTGTCCGGAATGAAAATCCAGGCGATTTTTCAGGATGTAAGTCCTTTATTTGTCGCAATTTAAGTCGTGCCAACATTTTGTCTCTGATTTCCGAACACTATCTGGGAATCTCGCCAATTTTTTTGCGTGCATGGACGCTGGTCTGGCACCGCGTGGCGCTGTCGAGGTGTGTGCTGCCTCCCTTATCTCGATAAGACGCGTTAAGAGCAGCAAGCTGAGCGAGCGCAATTTCCGGGCCTGTGAGACAAACAAGTGCGTCGGTATGCAGACGTTCTTGTTTGCCAGATGATCCAGTGCTATCCCAAGGCGTGACTGGCAGTGCAAGTGGTCGATCTTGCAGCTTCCGCAGGCGACAAGGCGTCCACACAGGGACCAGGCCCGCAGCAACGCACGCCGGAGGGACTGGGGATCACATCACAGGGGTCGCCCGTGTGAGGAGGGGAACGTGTTAAGACACGGCGCCTTGAGGACGGGGCTGGTTAGCACATTCGCAGTGGGAGTGGGTTGCGTGAAAGCAGTCTGGCGCCGTCCACGTAGGTGCTCGACGAGCTGTCTCGTCGCTCCTGAAAGGCTGATTTGGAAAGTGGTGGCCCAACGCTTGTATCCCCCCGATTCGGGAAGAGGTTTGTTATTTGTGACATTATGAGTGCTGCTTGAACGTTATGAGGACACCTTACGAATTGGTCTTCTTTGATATTCTTTATACTTACAAGATTTGAAACTCAGTGAGTGGTCATTCATTTCCTAGGGCAATGCGGCGCAGTTCTCCAAGAAAGTCGAAAAAAAGCGCCTTTGATGCTGAGACAGTTTGCAGTCATTGTTACGTTCGAAACATTATTATCGTGTTAAAAGAATTGCTGATAGCTCAGTGTGTAAAGCGCGCGCGCGGTTGTGTGTGTGTGTGTGTGTGTGTGTGTGTGTGTGTGTGTGTGTGTGTGTGTGTGTGTGACAGAGTGGGAGTGGGAGAGAGAGAGAGAGAGAGAGAGAGAGAGAGAGAGAGAGAGAGAGAGAGAGAGAGAGAGAGAGAGAGAGAGAGGGGGGGGGGGGGGGGGGGCGGGTAGGAGGCAGGGAGGTTCTTAGTTCTATACTTGCCAGTAGCAACCTTATTTTTTGCTTTTATTTAAATTTTTCATCTGGCGTGAAATGGAAATTTAAACTAACCAACTAACCAATGAAGAACAGTAACTTTTGAAACAAAGATGTCATCTTTTTGATCAGTAACCGCGAGAAAATAAGTTAAAATTTCGTACAGACATGCGAAACACACTTGTTAAATGATAAAAATAATATATAGGTCAATAATATCGCTCAATCTTCAGAAATAAAAAAAATATTTTTTTTTAAATTTATGTTTCGAATTTTTTAGCCAAATTTTAATTTATTTTGAACACTCGCATTTTCATGCAATTGATGGTTAAAAATAAAAATGTTTTACTGCTATTCAGAAATTATGATTCAGTTGTTGTTAATAAACATTAGCCTGTGATAATAAATATATAATTTATAAATAAAAGTAAAAACAATTATGCCATCGAGAGCAGATCTAAATACATCGTATTTCAGACCTTAACGCTTAACATTCAGATACCAGTGATAGTTTCAGTATGATGCAAGTGTTTCATATGAAGATAATCGAAAAGATCCCCTGTCAGTAACAGTGGAAGATAAAGGAAATCCACGCTGGTCCAGCCACACCCATATCCACACCCACGCTAGTTCCTGTGGCAGAAGTCTGCCGTCCTTTCTAATGCTCGGAGCGAGACTCTGTTCATAGTATACAGCCCCTTACTTACATGCCTTTATAACTTCAGTAACGGTGTATAAACGTGCCGGGAAAGCGGAAGATTTTAAACTCAGACGGAAGGAAAATTCGGGTTTACATCCCCTCAACCATCAATTCTAACAAGGAGATCACATGACAATCGGATTTTTGTAATTCTTTTTATATTTATGGTAGGTGAAATTCATAACTCGGTTTTCAATTTCCCAACGTAGTTCGATGTAACTCTCACAGATTCTCAGGAAAATCTACTGAATTTTTCCGCGTGTTTAATTCATTAAAATTTAGATACTTGGTCGATGGGTCTCATGGTCCTGTGGTGGAATATTCGCCTGCTATACTGGCGGACCGGATTCGATTCCCGGCCGACGCAAATTTTTGATAGAAAGTACATGTCCTACGAGAAATTCCATGAGGTGTAAAATAATCAAACATGAAACAAGTATTAGTGGCGTTCGGGGGTGGTAATCTGTTTGAGTGTCGTTTTGGTCATTATTTTTTCGTTCAACTAGAATACCTATGTCATTTAAATATAAAATTCATAAAATATACGATAATTTACTTAGTATGATTATCAATTTTATGAAAAATGGACATCATCTTACTTCTAATTACATACTGCATTCAAAATTCCAGTTTTCAATGCAAATATGAATTCTTCATTACCGATCTTCCATAAAAGATGGTTAGTAAAGATTCTTTAAATTAAGAGGCATTACAAGATACATTTTTGGAGCAAAAATGAAAAATCAAATGCTCATTATTTCGACTGTGCCCATTGTGGTCTCACAGAACCCACAGTTACGCTGCGCGTGGTAGCCGAGCGGTCCAGGGCGCCTCGCCACGGTTCGCGCGGCTCCTCCCGTCGGAGGTACGAGTCCTCCCTCGGGCATGGATGTGTGAGTTGTCCTTAGCGTAAGTTAGTTTAAGTAGTGTGTAAGCCTAGAGACTGGCGGCCTCAGCAGTTTGGTCCCACAGGAACTTGCCACCACCCAGAGTTACAAGCGTCGCAAAAACACGAACCTCAGTTTTCATGTCGTCGAGCCCGCCGTATTAACGCTACATTTTTATCTTCTCTCCCCCCAACTCACATGCAGTTTTCATAAAAATGACAAGAAAAAAATGGTTCAAATGGCTCTGAGCACTATGGGACTCAACTGCTGTGGTCATAAGTCCCCTAGAACTTAGAACTACTTAAACTAACTAACCTAAGGACATCACACACATCCATGCCCGAGGCAGGATTCCAACCTGCGACCGTAGCATTCGTACGGTTCCGGACTGCGCGCCTAGAACCGCAAGACCACCGCGGCCGGCAAATGACAATCAGATCTTTGTTAATTAGCCTAATGAATTTTATGTTTAAATGAGTTAGCTATTTTAATCGAACGAAAAAAAGGAACCTGTATGACAAAAACGAGACTCGACCGTGCGATTACCAGTATCGAACATTACTTACTTTTTCCTCATCTTTATGTATTTTGCGTTTCACGGAAATAATCTTAGAATAAGCAACTTCATTTAAAAATTTGCATCGGTCAAGAATCGAACCCAGCACGCCCTCGGAGCAAGCAGGCGTTCTAGTAATTTTTTCCCAAACTTTTATTGGGCAATAAAATCCAATAAACATATAAATAGTACAACAAACGGAAAATACACAAACGCAATCACTTTAACAATATATAATAATGACAGTATTTCCAAGTTGAAGGTTCTTAATCTCCGTTAAATTGCCTTGTACAGGATGTTGTTGCAGAACTTCTAAGTTTTTTTGTCCATTCTTCAAAATTCTGTACCATAGAGCCAACAGCCTCATTGGAAAATTGATTGAAACTTAGTGAATTAAACACATTCGGTAAACATCAAAGTCGATTTTCTAAAGAATATTATAGGGTTGCGTCGAACTGTTTTGCAAAATTGATATTTAATTTCTGAACTTCACGTATCGTAAATTACAAAATTCCATTTGCAGTGTGGTCTCCTTGTCAGATCCATGCACCAGAAGCGATAGGACATCCGTTCTATATACTCTTAAGTTCGTGACCAGTCGGGAGCAATCGTGTTGTGTACTGGAACAGCTCTTTGTGGAGGCAGTGCGCCTTTACTCTCTGGCGATGTACACCAGACCATCGCCAAATTATCAATAGATTGTGCTGTTCGTATGGGAAAATCCTCAAAACAAATGCCCTTTAACAAGACAGTGTCTCGAAAGAACTAGGAGATTCTGAAATGTCTCTTGCAGCAGTATTAATGTGGGTCAGAGTACCTGGAGGTGTATACTCTTAAATTATGCTAACCATTACTTTGTTTGTTTTTATGTTCCACAGACATTTTGTACGATCAATGGTAATCATGTCGAACAAGTCAGTCTGCATTCACATTACAAATTCATATGCAAATATGTCTGTACACTGACCATTTATATTAAAAAACACTGATTTGAGTTAGTAATTGCTATCCACCAACTTTTATGTTCTACACAAATAGAAATTCTTCTACTGAATAGGCAGAGTTGTCAGTCAAAAACTTTAGTTTGTTTTCAAACTTCAGCTTAACTGTCTGTCAGACAATTTATATTATTGGATAAGTAATCAGAAATTTTGGGGGCAGCATTTTGTACTCTTTTGTGATAAAGCCAATCTTACCGTGGAATAATGAGCGCCATTTTTTTTTCCTACTATTACAATCATATACATTATCGTTCCTTTGGAATTGCACTGATTTTTTTTTTAATTGATAAACTTCATGGAGTACATATACAGTGAAGCAGCAGTCAAAATGACTAAGTCCTTAAACAGGCGTCTGCAAGATGATTGTGGGTGAGCACCACCTATTATTCTTACTGCAGGTTTAGTGTTGAAACCTTTCTTTCTTAAAGATAAGTTATTCCAGAACGTAATTTCGTACTACATTATAGAATAAAAATTGGTATCATACCTCAAAATGTACAGAAGTGAATAAGATATGTCTTTTTTAAAATTGAGAAAGAGACCATTTGCATGAAATTACTCAGTAATGGTTTTAAAAACATTATTTACCATTCCTTCTGTTGCTGTATGCACGTTCGGTCGTTTGGATTGATTATCATAATGTGATACGCGAAAAAAAAAATCTGTTAGTTGTATATGGGACGGAAAATCGTAAACAGCCACATGCGTTTTCACCCTTTCTGTCTTTTACCCATCCCGAAGCGCGCCCTGGCAAGTTTAAGGCTGTTTGAGAATGGAGTTGGGACTAGCTGTCACATCACAGAGGAGAGAGTGAAGCACTGTATGCAACGGACAGAGTGAAGGGTTTTCACGCCGTATACAAATCTGATGAACATTCACTAGCTGTGTAATTAGCCGTCGTTACAACGAAAACTTAGGAAACTTTTCCTCCTCTGATCAACATTTCATGAATTTATTTTAAAGTCCAAAATTTGTGAATATATAGCTACCATTTTGATGTTTCCATTATTTATACTTTGTTTTCATAGTATAGATATTTTCTTTCGCATTTTTTTGTGATAAGCACTTGCTATATTAACACAGTTCGCTGTTTTTTGTTTTACATTTTCCGTAGCAAATATTTATCAGCAACGGAACCGTCCTTAAAATTCTCCTTCAAAAGTAATGGAGAAGATAGTGACAGTTGGCAAAGTTGCACCATTTGTATGACAACTGTGCCATCGCTGTGGACATACTTTTTAATCAATAAATGTCTTCTTGAGATACCAAGTTTTGACAAACTGGAAGATTAATGGGTTTTGTAACATTTCCGTACATATCAGTTAACACAGTAGTTTGCTGACAGAAATGAGTCGACAAAGTTGTCCCTGTGGACGGGACTCTGCAGAAAAAGAAACTTAAGCTGTGCCAGCAAATTTATTGTTTTGTATCTGAATGGTAGCTCACTTAAAAGTAACCTCTCTCATATCGCTACTGCGGTCTGCAAAAGGAACAAAACTTGTCCGCGACGGGCTCGCGTGTTGCGGCGCGCGCACTGCCCAGATTGGTGTGGCTTATCTAGCGGCCCTCCTCAGCATCTCAAGGACGTATCGATTAAACAGCAGTTGTCGACCGCGTGCCGCATGGTGGGGGAACCTCCCGCCTCCCGTCCTTGACCGGAAGCGCACACGTCCCTGGCGGCGTGTCGGCACATTTCCGGAACAGCAGTCGACGTTTCGGCATTCGATATGTGGGCGCGCTACTCGCTCCGGCCGCAATATTGTGGTCAAGGCCGCACCACCCCTCCCTTTCCCCCTCCCATGCACCCTCTGTCTACAGGCGCAGGCGAGGCGTGGGAAGATGCCGGACGGATGTCAGTCAGACGTCAAGTGCTATTGCGTGATCAATTACCTCGAATTGTTGACACAGGTCCAGCTCGCAAGACTGGGCATGTCAGACAGCCTCTATGCGTCGTCTTGTATCACCGCGCAGATCCTAACGGTACTGCTCAGATACAGTGACGCACAAGAATATGAGGCAACTACGATGCTACATTACTGGGTGGCCCAATCAGACACAGTGCCGCAGAGGAGATTTACGTCAGAAGCTGGACACCAGAGCGCCGGCCACGTCTGTCACTGTCAAGCTCGTTTCTGCCTGTCCCGGCGCCCGAGGTCGTTATAAATACTGACTGACGCAAACGAACGCGAACAGGCGAGCGCGCTGTACGGGTGTGACACCTAACGGTACGTATGCGAACTAGCTGCACTGTGGCGTGTCAACACTCGCACGGCAGCGACACCTCGCGACGTCCGTTTCAACTAGAAGGCAAGCATGGCGCCATTCAAACAACCCGGCGCCAGTTCGTTCACGGACCTTCCGATAGATCCGCGTGCATTTTTCTGACGCAAGATGCAAATTAGCCTACTTTTGGGCCTAATGGCCGCAAATATGGTCTCGTGAGTTCACCTCGCCACAGTTTTCCCTCGTAATTGCGCGCAATACGCATAACAGTGTTACCTGGGATGTGGGGCAAGGCAACAAGAGTAGGAGCAGAACATTTCGCCAGTACTCAGAATGGTAGAAATTACATTAAGTCCTGTTTCCCATACCGGGGACTGTTATTACGGGTTCAGTTCGGCGCGATAAAATATTCGTTCCAAAGAATGCCTTTCAACTGTGAGGGCAAAAAACATCAAAAGAGGTGTCTCGTTAAAACTTTCAAACGAAATGCTTTTGCACGTGTTCTTAAAATAATGAAATGTAGACTGCCTTCGCCTGCTTTTCATTGAACCGCATTATTGCATTACAGTTCCTGATATAATCTTAAAGAATTGTTTACGTAGAGCATTCGAATTCAGATAATGGTTTTGTTATCTTCTTGCAAACAAGTGATTAGTAGTTACTGTGTTTTATATTCTAACGATCGATCCCGCAGGATAAGTGCAAGTAAATACAGGTGATAGCGAGTAAGACGATTCTGTAATTTAGTTTCTAACAAACATTTCAAGAAAGTTTGTTGGAATTGTTGGTTCATTAATCAAATGACTACGCCAAAGTGACTGTTTTTTAACAGTTTTTATGACATATCCTATTTAATGATACTGTGTACGATCAAATACATAGAAAAAACACGGGCGGTGTCTGAACCTATACTGCTAGCAAGATGGCAGTGAATTTTCACCGCTGCGCTATGCTCACTTGGTTGAAACAGGGCATAAGACTTCAACATCGATTTTCTGTGAAATTAGGGCCGTCGCAGGAAAAGCCACTAGCTGGGTTCTCTACAGCAACAACGGCTAACGGCGTGCAGCGTATGGGACCGCGGGCGGTCCAAGGCCCGACCTGTCACTCGGCATTACTCGGACCTTCTCGGAAGTACCCGTAACAGCGCGATATTTCATTTGTCATTGCGGAGCGGCATTTAGCGGCTGTCACAAAACTCTTTGAGTTCGGCAGAATCGTGGTGTCAGCGCTGTTTTCCCTTCGCTATTTAACATGTGTTTTTGAGTGGGGTCCGCCTTTAGCAAAACACAACTTTGTTTTTTGTCCCAGACATGTTTCACTACGTTGCAGCATCATCAGTGTTTTTTTTATCATTATGGCTGTTGAACATAAGGAATGTTCTTTGTTGTTTAAAAACGTATAAATATTCGTTTCTAAATCGTAATTACAGGTTTTTGAGGAGCACATAAAATTGTGTATTCATACCTTCTTACCACGTGGTGTGGTTTTCCTGCTGTATTACGTTTTTAAATTGACTTTTTTTTTCTTTACATTTTGTCACCTGCAACTATATACAATTTAATGTAGGCAAAACATTTACGCAAAAATTACGATTTCCTAACTGTTGTGGCTATGCCTGAGATTAATAATTTAAGGGACAGGTTGTGTGTGTGTGTGTGTGTGTGTGAGTGAGTGAGTGAGTGAGAGAGAGAGAGAGAATCTATTTACATTATGTTTCATTTGCAGTTTCTTTTTTCGAAATCTTCTTCATTGTCAAGTTCTGTGTATTGAGTTGCCACAGGTAATTTGAGCATAGCTTGGGGCAACATATAGGTTTTATTTAATCAAAATCGAGTCATGGAAAAAAATATATCGTAACTGAGAATTTTATCCGTTATAATATTAAACTGCGAAAATAGCTCTGACTGTTATGTTTTCACGACTGAACTGCTGCCCCGATTTTGATGAAATTTGAACCCTAAGGAAGAATGTAAACTACTTTAGAATGTGTCTAGTACAAGATATTTATGAACTTGAAGAATATTACTCGAATTAGGGAAAATATTTACTATTTGAAAAAGTTATGTACCCTTTAACTATTGATTTTTATCTCACTTATCAAACTTCTTTTTTGTTGATGTGTACTACATGATATAATTCAAAGCATGTATCGTACAGCTGTTACGGCGCCTCACATGACCGCCAGCGGCGTACGTCGGCCCCACATAATGCCACCCCAAAACAGCAGGGAACCTCCATCTTGTTGCACTCGCTGGACAGTGTGTCTAAGGCATTCAGCCTAACCGGGTTGCCTCCAAACACGTCTCCGACGATTGTGTGATTGAAGGCATATGCGACACTCATCGGTGAAGAGAACGTGATGCCAGTCCTGAGCAGTCCATTCGTCATGTTGTTGGGCCCAACTGTACCACGCTGCATTGTGTCGTGGTTGCAAAGATGGATCTCGCCATGGATATCGGGAGTGAAGTTGCGGATCATGAAGCCTATTGCACACAGTTTGAGTTGTAACACGGCGTCCTATGGCTGCACGCAAAGCATTATTCAACATGGTGGCGTTGCTGTAAGACTTCGTCCGAGCCATAATCCGCAGGTAGCGGTCATGCACTGCAGTAATAGCCCTTGGGCGGCCTAAGCGAGGCATGTCATAGACAGTTGCTGTCGCTCTGTACCTCCTCATGTCCGAACAACATCGCTTTGGTTCACTCCGAGACGCCTGTACATTTCCCTTCATGAGAGCCCTTCCTGGCACAAAGTAACAATGCGGACACGATCGAACCGCGGTATTGACCGTCTAGGTATGGTTGACTGCAGACAACACGAGCCGTGTATCCCCTTCCCGGTGGAATGTCTAGAACTGATCGGCTGTCGGACCCCCGCTGTCTAATAGGCGCTGCTCATGTGTGGTCGTTTACATCTTTGGGCGAGTTTAGTGACATCTCTGAACAGTCAAAGGGACTGTGTCTATGATACAATAGCCACGGTGAGCGTCTGTCTTCACGAGTTCTGGGAACTGCAGTGATGCAAAACTTTTTGGATGTGTGTAAAAAAACTCAGCAGCTCATTCTGTCTCTTCATTGTTATTTTCACATTTTTGTGTGTGTTACACGTACAACCAACGGCCACCACAAAGAGGAAACTGAACCTGTGAATTGTACTTCACGAGCAATCACGACAGTGCAGCGGCCGACCCTCTAGGATTGTGCCAGATACTGCCGCCACACACCGTTGCGGTTCCCTCTCCTTCTGTTCGCCACCTGTTGGAGTGGTGGGTGACACACTGCCCGTGTCTGAAGACGCGGCGTCGGCAGCTGTGGCCTATCTCAGGAGATTACTCATTCACACAGCCTCTATCCTTACCCATTAATATCTGACTAGCGACGCCATATTCACAATTAACATCTGCGGTTTCACAACATCGAGGCTTCCGCAGAAATATCGCGTATATGCGAACAAATTGCGTGCAGTCAATTTCAGCAAGAATAAAATATTTTTCCTATAGCTCTAAAGTGCGTAGACGATAAATTCCTCCCATTCCTGCTCCTACCCGTTTAAGGTAGAGACGCTGTCGACATTCAGGCTCTTAAGTAACCGCATAAATTTTGCAATATAGCCTGTTACAGATTGTGGACGAATTTTGTTTAGCAACATTTCACGAATGGAAGTTCTGTCAACAGGGCTGGTTTGCTAATATATAAGACTGGTAAACCATGTTGTGATATCCCTAATGACCAGGGTATCAAATGGCATATTCCAGTAAGATAATGAAAGACCCCACCCTGCAGTCTACACCTAAAAAATAGGTTTGCGTACTCATACCCCGTGTTGTGAGGTAAGAGGGCGCGGACGTACTTTTACCTCCAAAGTGAAGAAAATAAAAAGGATTACAAATAAATAGATGTAAAGACACATTAGAATTCATCGAATTCAAGTATGTGTCGTAATGATCTAAGAGTAAGTCCGAAAAAACATTTATCGAGGGAAATGCAGCGCTGTGCTATTGCTTGTTCTGCCTCCAATGAAAAAGTTTTTTAGTTTTTTATTTTTTTCTAATCGGTCGAGGTGCTCACTACCTTCGTCGGTTTTCCGGGGTTTTCTTAAGGCAGCCGATAGCTTCGTATACTAACCGTACTGAGCTCCCATTTTCAATGCGTCCAAAGGTTTAACGGCTGAGGGGCTTTGTTAACGGCTGTTGAATTTATGTTCTCGGTTGGTTTCTGTGGGGAAAATGCTACTATAAAAGGTGCACCTACATTCAAAGTATGTATGAAAACGTTTCTACCCAATGAAAGAAAAACTACAGAAAAGAAAAATTAATCAAAGTTCTATAAGATGAATAATGAGGCAGCTAAGGTGAATAATAACAAACAAAAGGTTCTTGAATACGCTAGAAGGGACTATAAAAGTCAACCTACATATTATGGGGTAAATGTTCGCAAGTAGTTCCTTGATGGGGTAAAAGTACGCCCTGCGAACTTCTGCTCCAATAGACCTGCGTACTTTTACTACATTCCGCTGTTTTCTTTTTTGTCACTCTACAGTAATACATGCAAGTACAGATACGGAGGATATTGGAAGCTTATCGCTGTCAGTTTCGATACAGAGTTCATCTGAGTCTTAAACAGATTTAGAATGACCTAAAATTCAATCAAAACTATATAAATTTTACATACAAAAGGTACAAAAGTGGTTACCGTATTTTTTGCAGCTATAAAGCGTCCGACAGCCACAAGGTTCCAGTATAGAACAGAGGAGCGATGATGTATGTCCTGTCTGGTGTGAAATAGGTGAACTTCCACTTTAGAGACCTGAAAACTTGATATATTCTCTTGCCCGAAGCGTACTTTTACCCCCAAATCCCTTATCTGTGAAGTCAACACTGATGCCTACGCTCCAGGGAAATGCACGTGATGGACCCGGTACTGCGAGGAAGCAGAATACAATGTCACGGCTATAACTGCAACGGAGTAACAGATAATCCTTCTCGCATAACTACCGCAATACGAATCGTGACCGGTCCGCAGCCCTAGTGTCAGCTAGAACCATTGCGAACCGCTCGTTGAAAGCTGCTCTGCGAGCGAAGATGCTGTTCACCATGTTCCTCATATACATCACCGTGCAACCCACATCCGATGATGTAGTCATAGACACAACGAAAGGGATAAATTGCTGAGTTTCGTGATGAGAAGTCATTCTTGGCTTCAGTGATGGATTTTTGCCACTGCGACATCAACCAGAAGACCAGTAACTGCTGGAGTTTTCCGGAGCTGAGATAAGGGACCAGCTCAGGTCGTAGTGCTGCAGGAACAGTAAACTACTGTGACTACAGATCACCTATCGTGAATCTTATTTCCAGTCTTCTGTTTTTGTTCCTACTGCTTGAGAAAGAAGTATTATACAGCAGGATAATACCATAAAAACACCACTAGTGTTGCTCAGTGCTCTCTCTATGGCTGCGGTCAGTTTGATACCGACGTCAGGAGACTACATCGATGACCGACATCGGCGGAAGACGGCCGATCTTTCCAGATCGGTACGCCATAGCATGCGCGGTCTCCGTGCGACCGATCTCACCGCCCGAACGAATAGACTTCGAATTAAAATCAGTTTGTTTTCTTCTGTGCAACTGAGCGAGATTCCAACAGCCAAAACAGCAATTGCGAGAAATTCTGAAGTTTAGTACAAGAAAGGACTAGTTTGCAGCACTCTGACCCCGATGAGAATATCGCAATAGAGATGCCTCTTAATCTATGGTCTCAAATAACTAGTTACTGGAAACCACAAGTTTCGAACAACTTAAAAATTCAATCATAATTCATTAAACGTTACCTTATATTACACTATACATGTAATGTTCAGCACCATAGTTAAACCAACATGTCAGTAGCAATACTTGCAAAATCTGTACCATAAGTTTTAGACGTAGATTGTGACCTTGAAAAATTACATGTTTAACTGGGAAAGGTGGCATACAACAGTTTTGATATTAAAGTTGCTGTAGTGTCCCTTTTTTGTGTCGTGGTAGGTGGGCATTAGCCGCCTACAAATTATTGTTACTGTTCATCAACGCTTTTATGCCCATTGGAAGCTGATTTTGTTGTATGAGGCACTTTGCAAACGTGGTTTACATATTTCCACTTTTCATTGGTTTAGATGTTCAGAGTATCTTATTCTAAAATTTATGTGTCTTTCACACATATGTTGAATGACATTTGTGGAGAGTTAATTTATTTAAAGTTGTGCAGAATGTTTGTAATCTTGCTTTTCAGTGTCACCACGAATCGTCTAGAGTATACAGTGTGAGGAAACTAAGACAAGTAACCCGAAATGTATCCAGAATGAATAAATATATCGAGGCGTGGTTTTCGACAAGTTGTAGCGAATAATACGCGAATTTCCAGACGACGTATGAAATAACCAGTAACGTGAGCCTGTCCAGCTCTTAACTACCGCATGAAATTCAGCATGCAGTTTTGTTTCTCCATAATCACTTTATAGCATGTAGCAATGTTCAAGGTCCACATTTTGAACTCCAGGTATGACAGCCGTGATAATAAAAACACACTGTACCTGAGTTACGTACGAGGGACGTTCAGAATGTAATGCAACATTTTTGTTTCTAAAAGCTGGCTGGTTTTATTCAGGATTCCAATACACCATATTATTCCCACTCTTTTGACTACAAAACGACATTTTTCAACATCATCTCTGTTCAATGCAAAAACCTTACGCCACCTTACTGGGAGAGACAGTATGCCCGCATGGTACCACCCTACTGGTTGACGTCAGAGCCAGCGTCTTGCCCTATCAATAACTCTCCCATCACCCATGTCCCGCTTCCCGCCATCCTTCATTGGGCCAAACAGATGGAAGTCGGAAGGTGGGAGATGCCTGCTGTAGTGTGGCGCAGGAAGAACAGTCCAATGAAGTTTTGTGAGCTGCGGTCGCATGCGCAGACTTGTGTGGGTCCTTGCGTTATGGAGAAGGAGCAGTTCGTTTGCATTTTTGTCGTTCACCTCGAATGAGAGTGTCCGCACGTTTCAACACTGCAGGAGCGACAGCTGTTTGCGGCCGGCCTGAACGCGGAAGACAGGTCAGGTCTGCGCGACCTCGTTCCGATGACAACAGACGCTTCGCTCAACGGCTCACAGTAAGCGCCTATAAGCAGCTGCGATGCTCTGATTTTTCTGCCAAAAGAAACTCAATGAGAGCTCTCAGCTTGGAATGCACCTCCGTTACAGACGCCATTTTGAAGGCTAAGTATAGCGCCGCCAGCTATCGGAACGTCATGAAACTATAGGGGCTGAAACGAGAATATTTCGCGATGTCCCACAAAAAATTCCGCATTTTTTTCAGATGACAGTGAGCCTGAAAAAAAGTGTTGCGTTACTTATTCAACGCCCCTCCTATTTACTAGCATTTTGTTTGACAGGGCAGACGTTCGTGGAACTTCTTCTCCTGTCGGCGGGACAGTGGTTACGGCGCTGTTATCTTGATACTATTTGATCAAGTCTCATACATATTTTGTCGTTAAGTTCTCTTATAAGCTGCTTTCAAATGCCATAGAAAAAAGTATATAGTTTCATTGGAATAAAGACAAAGTTGGTTTCGTAATTAGGCGACTATAAACAAGAAAAATTACTTGCGAATGTCTGGAAATTCGTCATACTGTCAGCTACGACTTGGTGAAAACCACACCTCGATATGTTTATTTTTTCTGGATGTATTTGGGGTGGACTATCTTAGCTGCCTCACCCTGTATAATTATAATAGAGCGCCTTCTCTCTCTCTCTCTCTCTCTCTCTCTCTCTCTCTCTCTCTCTTTAGTTTGAAATCTCGTACAAGGTAGGCCAGCAGCGGCAAAACTACGCCGCTCTTCGGTCACAGATAATACATTCAGTACTAGTGGAGACATCGAAAAACGAAACAACACGATGGATAGACAACAGTAGACACACAAATATAAAATACATGAAGTCGTCCTTAGGTGCAGCGTCCGAATAAAAACGTTCAGCACTCGGACATTAACAGAGACGACGGAAATGACGCACGAGAACGAAGGAGCACAAACGACGAAACATTGAATCACTAACACGATGGCATACACAAACACTGGCGGCCATCTCAGGCGCGCGAATGTTCACTGCCAAGAGGGAAAAAGGTGGGGGAAGGGAGAGTGGAGGGTGGAGATGCCAGTGGCAGAGGAGACGAGAGGGGGGAGGAAAGGAGGTAGGGGGGTAGGGGAAGCCCGGGGAGAGGAGGGAGGGAGGGTATAGGGAGAGGGTGCCCTTGGGAAAATACACAGGGGCTGGAAGGGGAGGATCAAAGTTGGTAGGAGGGGTAGATGGAGAGGATGAGGGTATCATCAGGGAGGGGGAGTTGGTGGAAGCCACCTAGAGCGCCTTCCTCTTCGTATAATAAATATTCATAAAACTAGTCTGGTTATCCGAGTGAAAGAGTGCGAAGTACTCATCGTGTTCTTTTCGAGCCTCAATAACTCATTCACATGCATTCTTTTTAATGGCAAAAGCCGCAACACAGGACTCGTCTCTAAGGACAGAGACGTCGTGGCATTCATCCCGCCAAACACTGAGGAAGTAAGTGGGACGCAGGGTGTGACCAAGATGTTGGCCAACGTTATCGGGCGACCTCTGGCAATGGCGTCTGGCGATCGTTGTCGGTGCCATTGTGACCACAACCTAAGATGTTTGCCTGTTCCCCTCACCATCATTAGGTCTCGCACTGAATGCGTCTGGCACACGTCACACTCTTTACAAGACTGGGAATGTCCCTTGAACATTTTCGATCGCGGATAGTGGCAGGGGTAAAATACAGGGAGCGAAAATCTATTTATAATTTGTACAGAAACCAGATGGCAGTAATAAGAGTCGAGGGGCATGAAAGGGAAGCAGTGGTTGGGAAAGGAGTGAGACAGGGTTGTAGCCTCTCCCCGATGTTATTCAATCTGTATATTGAGCAAGCAGTAAAGGAAACAAAAGAAAAATTTGGAGTAGGTATTAAAATTCATGGAGAGGAAGTAAAAACTTTGAGGTTCGCCGATGACATTGTAATTCTGTCAGAGACGGCAAAGGACTTGGAAGAGCAGTTGAACGGAATGGACAGTGTCTTGAAAGGAGGATATAAGATGAACATTAACAAAAGCAAAACGAGGATAATGGAATGTAGTCAAATTAAATCGGGTGATGCTGAGGGAATTAGATTAGGAAATGAGACACTTAAAGTAGTAAAGGAGTTTTGCTATTTAGGAAGTAAAATAACTGATGATGGTCGAAGTAGAGAGGATATAAAATGTAGACTGGCAATGGCAAGGAAAGCGTTTCTGAAGAAGAGAAAGTTGTTAACATCGAATATAGATTTATGTATCAGGAAGTCGTTTCTGAAAGTATTTGTTTGGAGTGTAGCCATGTATGGAAGTGAAACATGGACGATAACTAGTTTGGACAAGAAGAGAATAGAAGCTTTCGAAATGTGGTGCTACAGAAGAATACTGAAGATAAGGTGGATAGATCACGTAACTAATGAGGAGGTATTGAATAGGATTGGGGAGAAGAGAAGTTTGTGGCACAACTTGACTAGAAGAAGGGATCGATTGGTAGGACATGAGGCATCAAGGGATCACAAATTTAGCATTGGAGGGCAGCGTGGAGGGTAAAAATCGTAGAGGGAGACCGAGAGATGAGTACACTAAGCAGATTCAGAAGGATGTAGGTTGCAGTAGGTACTGGGAGATGAAGCAGCTTGCTCAGGATAGAGTAGCATGGAGAGCTGCATCAAACCAGTCTCAGGACTGAAGACAACAACAACTACAACATGGCAGTAGTGTGGATATCCTCCGATAGCTCCTTGATCGTCTCTACGAATCACTGTAGGACAGCGTACTGACTAGGAGGAGTTAAACAAGTTACTGAATTGTCCAAGACATTCAGTCCATGGGTTTATAACGCTTTGCATACGATGCAACACGTAAATATGTGAATTTAGCTGAATTTATGTGAGGCGATTATTTCATGGTGTTCGTATTTCATTCTGTAGCAATGCTTGTACGTTTTGTTTTGCGTGTAATTGGTGTCTGCGACTGACAGTATGTTGTGTTCTCTTCCAGGTGAGTGGACGAAGACACGCCAGCACGCGTCGCTTCCACTGGTTGCGTAATGCAGGCAGCGGTGAGTTACGCATCAGCACGCAGGGCCTGCCTTGGAGTGTCAAGTCGACGCGTAATGCCAACAGCCTGCCGCCTCACTCGGAATGACAGGCCTACTGCCACGGCCTCTCTGACAGTTCTTTGGACTGCCTCTCTGTAAACATACACAAAATTACCGGTACAAAATAAGCCGTCCCCTCCCCTCCTGTACCTCACCCAAGGACCTCATTCGCTTCCCCGCCTACGGACCGAACCGACCATCGCATTCACTGTACATCTCGCGCGACGATTTTTAATCCTCAGTGTCGTAGGTACCCCCAAAACGTGGACACTACCATTAATACACACCACGGCAATACGACCAGGTGGCTTTTACCACAAACTGGCGACTCTACGCTTTTAGGACTCGTTTTGTAAATGAGGGATTGATGACCTTGTAGCATGGTCCTATGATTCACGACGTGGGAGTTGTTGCCTATGGCAATGTTTGCAGTGATTTGTGCACCAGGATTAAACCCATGGATGCCAGTAATCTACACAAGGAACTCCCCCCCCCCCCCCTCCAACAGCGGTACAAGCAGTCTTATTCAACCAGCACAAAAGTGACCCGCTTTACCTTTATACGTTTTAATTATCCTTCCGGGTGTAAGTGCCCGACGTTGGACATGTTAACGATAAGCGAAATATGTTTCTTGTTCATGAATAATTTTAGGCAATAATAGTTCCTGGATTGATAACGATATGCAAAGAGGGTTCTTGTTTGTGAGTAGATTTAGAAGTTTCATCGATGAGTGCATATGTTCGCAAATTGATCGAAAGATAATTGACTGTGCAATGTCATTGATACATACATATATATTTAGTTCCAGGTTATACCCCCTATGAAGTAAGGGGGTTACAAAAATTGCACTCTATCTAGGTACGATAGGGTGCGGGTAGATAATGTAAATGGGTGTTAGCAGCAATGCCCTCACTAAACGTTCATTGGACATTTTGCTCCCCCAGACAAGGATTGACGTACGTTAAGTGCAGAAGTTTTAAATAGGTGTACCGTACGCGTGGTTTTTTGAGAGTATATATGAATTATGTCAGAAAATATTTCTCTGGAATAATAATTAACCTCCTCACAGACAAAGAAAATTTAGAGCACAATTTCCTGTGAAAATTCTACTCCATAAACTGCATTTTAGCACAGTTATTGCCGTTTATTGGACGTAAAGAAGAGTTTTCTCTGGAGGAGCCATCTGGTGAGCGAAGACGGAACTACCTGCGCCTCTGGAGGCTGGCGGTCGGTTTCTAATCACGCAAATCTCTCTTCACAGCTGTACTGACTTGGGAACCATCCCAGTCGTCAGCACATCTCTTTCACCTTGCGAAAGAAAGTTTGACGTCAAAGATTATTAAAATTTTATCACAAATGGACTTAGAAAATGAAGATGAAATTCTATAAGAGCTGTATGGGCCAGGAATCATTGCGACCCTTCAACTAAGTTGGTACATTTAATGCAATGCAGTCAAGATAAAGCAAATAATTGTGTCTGAAATGCACTCGGCATTGCTTATACATATTACTATGATTTTAATTACCATATTGTAGGTTAGTTCGAGAATGATTTCCAGCCTAAGCAAGGTAGTTTACGATGTAACTGATAAGAAATGTAGGATCATTGCTGAATTAATCTTCTTCGGATCGATAAATCTGAGGAACTGTGTCATCCGTAAATTTTACATCAAAATAGGGGCGACACTTTATAATCTTGATTTAACACGATGTTTACTGAGGACGTCCAGTGCAGATGTTCGTGACGAAATAATTACACAGAAAACTTGATCGTCTTTCTTTACAATTGGGTTTTCTTCTTTTAATTCTTTTTTTATAAAAAAGATAACGTTCTTGCAGAAATATTTATTTTGAGTAATCTACGCACACTCAGTACTTGGAGTTTTTCATTTTTTATTTTTTTTTATTTTTGAAGTTTCGCGCATGCGTACTGACAGAGTGTTATGCAATTTAATCACACAGCTCAATTTAACCCCTTACAGCAAGAATATTGGTAATAATTAAACATCTGACATTTGCAAGGAAATAGTTTAATAGTCTTTCGGTCGAGACGCTATGTTCCGCGCAGAGCATGTTAGTTGGAGTCCCCAGTAACAGGTTCGGATGCTTGGCGTTCTTTGATGCTTCCTCACCCAACATGTTTGTTCTTTAAAAAGTAACCAGTGCGGTTTATTTATTATCAGTTTGTTATCGCACTGTGTAATAATACGGGAATGGGATTCAATCCAATACGAATGCAGGCCGAAAAAGAATTGTAAATTAATAGAATCTCTCTCTCCTTCACAGGGACTAAGCACAAATGTGTTACCTAGAAAGATAATTACCCAGTATTTTCTCATTAGTATTTGTCTACGAGAGATCAGCTGTAACGACAGGACAAAGAAATCATTGTGCTCCAAAAGCGATTAGTACTGTAGAAGCTCGGAATAAAAGAAGCAACTACCTTTTGCAGTTTGTTCAGTGTTCACAAACAGATACCTAATTGTTCCATAAATTGTTTGTAAGTGCACAAAGGAAAAATTATCCTCCATAGAATTTCTACAAATAAATAAAAAAGTGTCACCACGGAATTAACAATTAATGATTACATTCACTGTGCTTAGTTCACAGCTCAGCGCAGTTGATGTTGTATAATGCAAACACGACTAGACCACAGTCCAGAATCATTGTGCTATTATTATTATTATTATTATTATTATTATTATTGTTGTTGTTGTTGTTATTATAGCTTCCTCCTAGTGAGGCACCATTTTACAGCACCCCTTTCGATGTAAATATTTGCATTTAGGTAGTTATGTCGCCAATTACGCGTGGTAGGTATTGTTCATCTATGTGCTACTTTAATACCATCAAATAATAGCAAATACATTAACTCTAAACATTTCTACGTTACGCAGACTTTCTGAATAACACTTAATAGGTTCCTGACTTTATCACGTAAGCAGAAGCTTTACGCCCACGATACGCCTGCACGTTTCGGCAGCCAGCATGACTCATCTGCTTATTGAGTAGTATCCAGAGCGCGTGAAGGCGAACGTTCAACAATGCGAAAGCGACAGTTTCTTTCTCTATCGTTCTTTCGTTCTAAGAGCGCTCCTTCACAATTTTTTACTTCTGACCTAATTATATTTTCAGCTATTCTCCAAATGATATTGTGGTTTTAAGCTCACATATTTCCCCTGACGGTGGACATCAGCAGCACGCTTTATTCCATCACTATTAATAATGTGTACAATTGCAGACAGTGCGAAGATGCCTGCTCTGCAGATAGTACGAAACCACGGCACATAATAAATGGCACACTGTTAACTAAGACTTCCTAACGACTCGCCGTCATAATGCGTCAAATTGTTTCAGGACACTACTCTCTCCTGCAAAGTGAAAGGTTAATTCTGAAAATAGCGCAAGGGAAAAATTTGGCCTTTTTGCGAACAGTTAAACGGTTTATTTCGGAAAGATTTAAAATTGTTTTTTCTATCGGATGATAAGAACTCTGCCGAATTTCTAGCTTAGTGTCAACGCAGTTTTCCATCTGCGACTATTAGTATAAGAACGAATTGAACAAGGCTACTACGACCACAACGATTTCAGTTGTCATGCCGCCACTATTCTCTTCGACACTGCTGGTTTGTTCGCCTCCCGTATTTGCCTGTATAGAAGCGAATATCATATGATTAAGTCAATAAAAAATTATGCCTCATTAATATAACTGTCTTTAGTAGCAACCCACAAGCTCTTTTACACGTTACTGGGATATTAATTCCTCTGCAACGCTGTTAAGAGCATTAAATTTCAAAGTGATTTTCAAGATTTTGGCTTTAACATCTTTAGCTACATTTACACTATGAAACTGCATGCACTCCATGTGAAATTTCAGTTCACGAGCAATTTGAAAAACTTTCTGTGGAACATGATTGTATATCGGTATATTTTCTTGCGTCCTGATTAATGAACTGATTTACGGCTTTAATCATACATAAGGACTCTAAGCTGAAAAAGTTTTCGTAACTCAATTACTGCTTGCCACATAACAAACTGAGATTTTAGATTCGTGGGTTTGGATCAATGTAGTAAGTTTTGTATGTTAAATTTCTTTATGTGTGGGAATTGCAGGTTATTGCTTCGGTGATCATTGTCTCTCAGGCTATGAAATCGTCACCCTGATTTTTGGCGAATTACGTCGAAAAATGAATTTGTTCATTCTCAAAATATTTGCAATGTGGCCATAGGAAGCAATATCTCAGTAGCACAGCTGGCAAGCCGCTTCGGAGACAATATCTGCCATTTCATCTCCTCTGATTCTCACACAGCTTCTAGCCTCTAACCAAAGATAAGTAATAACCTGTTTCTGCAACAGGAGCGACGCCTTGGCTTGTCTCCATCGATCTGCGTTCTGGATGGCTCTCTTGAGAACTCAGGGAGCGGGAAAGTAGAGTAAATAGCACACAGAAAATAGTATACAGAAAATAGTCGAGAGTAAAATTTGCGCTAGATCACATCGCACCTGCTGTGGTGGCTCAGTATCACGTTAAACTGTATACAGAATATTCGGTGGTCAGGTGAAGGACATATGAAGACGAATGGCTTCTTACCAATAAATATTGGTAAGACGTAAGACATATCATCTAAGAACACAGGGCGTTATGGAATATGAACCAAACTTCAAAATCTTCTCCTGTTCCCATAATCATGGATATCAACTCAAACAATACTGTTACACTCGCCGCAGTGAATTAAACGATTGGCATACGAACTCGACATCCAGTTTCGATAAAAGAGCAACCCATCGTCATTAATTCAGTTAGTCTCCCAGGACACCCATGGAAAAACGGTAACAACGTTAGTGTTATAACGAAGATCTTGCTCCCATATCCTTACCGAAGACTTAAACTCGTAAATTTCGTTAATATCAAATTACGATTCGTATCAAACGTGTTTTCCGTTGCTAAGCAAATCGTTTCGTTTTGCCTGAATGCTGCAGTTATACGTTCTAAGTATTTGGTAGTTACAGTGCAGTAAAGGAGCGTATCGCGCTGCGCGTTAGCTTGCGATAGAGGGAGATAATTCAACCCTGGTTAAAATCCGCGTCTGGTCTGGTACACTGGCATGCCTGCGTGTGGGTTTTAGGTTATTTTGCACGCTCTTTTAGTTAAATGCTGGGCTGGTCCCCAAACACCTACTCAGAAAAAACGATATTGAAGTACAGAAAGGTCCTATTACGTGGGTGCATGCCGATTGTCAATGCATAGTTTACGCATTAAAAAAAATCCGTAAGTAATATGTTAGTATTATAACAAATATTTTCGTTTGCAGTAAAAGCGTGGTTACGAGGACGCTGCTGACGAATACACCTTTGAGTGGCTAAACAGCGATGCCTATAAACCAAGATTTGAGCAGCGAAATGATGGGGATATAGCGAACGAAGTGCAATAGGCAGAAGAACAGAGCGAAGGCTTAATTATCGAGGAACCAGTTCTCACTCACACCGAGAGACTCAAATGCGTTGGTCTGTTACTAGAGTATACAAGCGAAAATTCGCTTCTATCGATATTTTAACTCCCGGAAAATGATCACCGTCGCCAGGAAAAAAATGTGACAGACACAGACAAACAGAAAAACCTGATGATCATTTCCTGAAAATAAAAAAAAAAAACACGCGATACTGAGTAGCGTGTTTTAAGGATAATTTTGAAAACAAGTTGGCAGTTTCCAGATACTATAGCCCGTAAGTAATGCAGCGAGTTTCGTATTGAGATGGTACGGTTTCTGTAAATACAGCAAATAGTGGGGTCAAATAAAAAGATGAGTGTTAAGGATTATCCGTTTCTTTTTCAGTTGTTTATACAGTCTTCGGTCCACATTAACCCGGATAATCAGAGGGATCTGTAGTTCAAATACGATAATACCTTCAAGAAAGTCCGGTCCAGTGGCTGAAAGGTCAGCGCGGCTGACTGCTTTGCTAAGAACTCGGGTTCGATTCTCCGTACAGCCAGGGAGTTCTCTTTCAAGAGAGGACTGGTATAGGGTGCACTGAGATTCATGAGACTCACTGAGCTGCATGGGGAGCTACTCGACCGATTAGCGGCCTTCAAAGGCCAAGAAATCCAACAAGAACCGGGAGACCGGTGTCATGATTCTGCATGACGCATCCGATAACGCCATTGGTAGACGATGACACGCCGACGGTCGGACCCAAGAGTTCCGTCTACTGCCAGAACGCGGAAACCCTACACACACCGTCCGATCACAATTAATGTGACCACCCTCTGTTCGACGTCATCGTGCAATAACCTACTCACAGATGGCAGGTAGAGGATAGTGTGTCGGGGAGACGCAGAAAACAATAGAGTCGTTGTCACAATGCGGAAACGGAGCGATTTATTTGACGTACAAAAGAGCACGGTTACTGGCTTTTGCGCTAAGGGGGAGGGGGGGGGGGGGGCAGAGTTGCGAAACGACTATGTTTGTAAATTGTTAGCGTGCCACCGTGGATAGAGTATACCGTGCATGGCAAAACAGCGCTACCCAAAACAACTATGGTGCTCTACGGGCCATAGATGATAGGGGAGAACGACGGCTGTGGAGATGTGTGCGGGCGAATAGACGTGCAACTGTTAAGCAACGGACCACCCAGATGAACCAAGGGGCTACCAATAGTGTTTTCTCAACAGTCGTTCAGCGAACGTTGCTATGTATGGGCCTCGGCAACAAGCGCCTTGTTAATCCACCCACGCTAACTGCGGTTCGTCGGCGACGAAGGCTAGAATTTTCACACTATTACTGCAACCAGAAATCCTCTGAATGGCGACAGATGGCCTTTTCAGATGAATAGCGTTCTATGCTCCGTCTGACAGATGGCCGTTGGCTTGTACGGCGTGAAACGTCTGAAAGCGAACACCCTCCAACAGTTATCAGCCTGGGAGATGTTCCCGTGGCGTTCCCTGGGTGATCTCGTCAGTCTGGAAGGCACAACGGATCAAGACAAGTAAGCATCAATCCTTAGGGCCCACGTCCACTCCTAAGTGCAGTTTGTTTTTCTTCGGCCTGAAGGCATCTATCAGTAGAAAAATGCAACGTGTCACACAGCTCGCAGTGTACGTGCGTGGTTCGGAGGAGTTTGTAAGAGGCCCATGACAAAGGAATTTATTGCTAGCGCACTCGAGCTGTGGTAATATCGTTGGATTGCTCACGCGCTGCTTGCAATATGTGTGCTGCAATAGAATCGCAGACCACAGAGCAGTGTCGGCAGCAGTATTAGTAGTAGTATCTGGCAGTCGGGCGGTTGGGCCGTTCGTGCGTGAGCGCTGTAGTATAAAGTAAAAGCAGCAGCGCGCATATGTAATTTGTAACAACTGGTTTTGTACTATTGTTATATCAAGTCCCATGAAAATGTTATTAAAAAAACTTTTAAAGCCGGCCGGAGTAGCCGAGCGGTTCTATGCGCTACAGTCTGGAACCGCGCGAACCGCTACGGTCGCAGGTTCGAATCCTGCCTCGGGCATGGATGTGTGTGATGTCCTTAGGTTAGTTAGGTTTAAGTACTTCTTAGTTCTCAGGGACTGATGGCCTCAGAAGTTAAGTCCCATAGTGCTCAGAGCCATTTGAACCATTTTTGAACTTTTAATAATAATCTTTCTTATAAAGATTACTTTTGATAATAATTCATCTGAATCTAAGGATTTTACTAATTTATCCTATCTATAGTCATCCCTATAATCGTAAAGAAAAATCAGTTGTTTCTTTTTACACATAACAAATCTAGTGGCCAGAACTGCAGTGGGCTGTGCCAGAAAAATTTCTTATAGGAGCAGGTACATACGCGTTATCCGGCGACACAATTGAGGTAAGAATTTTCAGTTTATTCAGAATGACTTTTTAGATCAATGACGCAGCATTGCTGACGTCCAGAGTTAACAGTTTAGATTCACAGTCAGTTAATTATAGGAAGGTTATATGTGAGCCATAATTTTCATTGGGAGGTTAGTCACATTTTTATTGAGAGGTTCGAAGAAAACCGTTGGGAGGTTACAAGTTTATCGTACTCCCGTGGCCATCGAATTCCCCGAATTTAAACCCTATCGAGAATCTATGGGACCATTTCGTTCGCGCTGTTTGCGCCAAGGATTCTCAACCGAGAACCTAGCGCAGATGGCCACTGCACTGATTCGGCGTGGCTCCACATCTTTGCCAGGTGCCTTCCAGAACCTCACTCAGTCTCTTCCCTCACATCTCGCAGCGGTGTGCGCTGCAGAACGTGATTATTTCGGCTTTTGACCGGCTGTGACATTAATTTGATTGGACAGTATATAGAATGGGTAGCTCTGAGAGATGAAGTAGTGAAGGCAGCAGAGGATCAAGTAGGTAAAAGGACGAGGGCTAGTAGAAATCCTTGGGTAACAGAAGAAATATTGAATTTAATTGATGAAAGGAGAAAATAAAAAAATGCTGTAAATGAAGCAGGCAGAAAGGAATACGGACGTCTCAAAAATGAGATCGACAGGAAGTGCAAAATGGCTAAGAAGGGATGGCTAGAGGACAAATGTAAGGATGTAGAGGCGCATATCACTAGGGGTCTATACAAGGGCAATGTTCTTGAGGAGAATATTATAGAAATGGAAGAGAATGTAGATGAAGATGAAATGGGAGATACGATACTGCGTGAAGAGTTTGACAGAGCACTGAAAGACCTGAGTCGAAACAAGGCCCCCGGAGTAGATAACATTCCATTGGAACTACTGACAGCCTTGGGAGAGCCAGTCCTGACAAAACTCTACCATCTGGTGAGAAAGATGTATGAGACAGGCGAAATACCCTCAGACTTCAAGAAGAATATAATAATTCCAATCCCAAAAGAAGCAGGTGTTGGCAGATGTGAAAATTACCGAACTATCAGTGTAATAAGTCACGGCTGCAAAATACTAACACGAATTCTTTACACTCGAATGGAAAAACTGGTAGCCGACCTAGGGGAAGATCAGTTTGGATTCCGTAGAAATATTGGAACACGTGAGGAAATACTGACCTTACGACTTACCTTAGAAGAAAGATTAAGGAGGGGCAAACCTACGTTCATAGCATTTGTAGACTTAGAGAAAGCTTTTGACAATGTTGACTGGAATAGTCTCTTTCAAATTCTAAAGGTGTCAGAGGTAAAATACATGGAGCGAAAGGCTATTTACAATTTGTACAGAAACCAGATGGCAGTTATAAGAGTCGAGGGGCATGAAAGGGAAGCAGTGGTTGGCTAGGGAGAGAGACAGGGTTGTAGTCTCTCCCCGATGTTATTCAATCTGTATATTGAGCAAGCAGTAAAGGAAACAAAAGAAAAATTCGGAGTAGGTATTAAAATCCATGGAGAAGAAATAAAAACTTTGAGGTTTGCCGATGACATCGTAATTCTGTCAGAGACAGCAAAGGACTTGGAAGAGCAATTGAACGGAATGGACAGTGTCTTGAAAGGAGGATATAAGATGAACATCAACAAAAGCAAAACGATGATAATGGAATGCAGTCGAATAAAATCGGGTGATGCTCAGGGTATTAGATTAGGAAATGAGACACTTAAAGTAGTAAAGGAGTTTTGCTATTTGGGGAGCAAAATAACTGATGATTGTTGAAGTAGAGAAGATATAAAATGCGGACTGGCACTAGCAAGGAAAGCGTTTCTGAAGAAGAAAAATTTGTTAACATAGAGTATTGATTTAAGTGTCAGGAAGTCGTTTCTGAAAGTATTTGTATGGAGTGTAGCCATGTATGGAAGTGAAACGTGGACGATAAATAGTTTGGACAAGAAGAGAATAGAAGCTTTCGAAATGTGATGCTACAGAAGAATGTTGAAGATTAGATGGGTAGATCACATAACTAATGAGGAGGTATTGAATAGAATTGGGGAGGAGTTTGTGGCACATGTTGACAAGAAGAAGGGACCGGTTGGTAGTACATGTTCTGAGGCATCAAGGGATCATAAATTTAGCATTGGAGGGCAGCGTGGAAGGTAAAAATCGTAGAGGGAGACCAAAAGATGAATACACTAAACAGATTCAGAAGGATGCAGGTTGCAGTAAGTACTGGGAGATGAAGAAGCTTGCAGAGGATAGGGTAGAATGGAGAGCTGCATCAAACCAATCTCAGCACCGAAGACAACAACAACAACTACTATGTCTACAAGATACACAGACAGGTGTCACACACGAGTTACATCCCTTAGGTTAACTGACGACTGGCCAACAGGGAATAGGGTGATCTGGCCACAAACCTAAATAAAATTAAAGTTTGCGATATTATGTACTCTGTGGACCCCATAAGACACGACGGAGTATGGCCAATCAGCGTAAGGCGCAAACGCCAGGTCAAAGCGTTTCTACAGAATTTCCTGAGGTGTACTGAGCCGAAACGTTGCCTTCACGCGTAACGCGCGGCGGGCGCGTGCAAAAATTACGACTTGGCGGGTCCACCGCCGCGGAAGTGAGTGAGTCAGATTATTAGTGGATTAGGAGCGCTGGGCAACGGCCAGTGCCTTAATGTCAGAAATAGCCGCGAAGGTACCTTCATGGCGAGAGGGAGCAGGAGGAAGGGGGAGCTGGCGTTACACAGCTCTGGCGCTGCTGCTGCTGGATACACAGCCCTCTTCGCTGTGTGGTGTGGATGCTTGTTTGTAAGCGGTCCACTGAAGGACGGTGTGGTCGCAAAGTGCCAGTAAAGAGTTTTGGCCTGTCGGCAGTATTGAGAAACTAATTAACCAATTTTTCTGCTGTTTATACAAGCTTGAAATAAGAGACGAACACAATGAATCTAGAAAACTTGGCGAGAGGCAGGGGTACTTCCTAAACTTGAAGTTGTGTTGGCACCACCTGACGCCACTGACTGAAGAGTCATGGTGGTGGGAAAGCTGATTTTATAGCCGATGACGTAGCGATACGTTTTCGTTTCAACTGCGGAAGAAATAACAACCATTTGACGCAACACTTTTCGGAAAAATGAACTTCCTTTGCAGGGGAAAATGCACACGAACGCGTAACAAATACCAACTTTTGTAACTCCCATTGTCCTCAGTTCCGTATAATATTACGGTATGTTGATAATTATTACTTTGGGACCGTCTAATCACAACTCAATAAAACACAGTTTTTCTGCCATCCCCGTTTCATCTTTATTCTTCGCAATGCATCTTCAGCAGCCTGGAATAATGTACATATTTTTGTTTGTACTATTTAGTTTATGTTTAGGAATTGCATATATATAGGCTATAAACGGTTACGGCACTTTTTACTTTTCTATGCTGTAGTAATAATGCGAAGTTCTTCTTACAGATTTCATGGACGTTGATGTAAAAGTTGTGCTCTTGTTCCTTTGTTAACAGCTGTTCTTCGTCTGATAAATGCAGTTAAAAATTTCGTTTTCGTGTGTATATGTGTGTGTGTGTGTGTGTGTGTGTGTGTGTGTGTGTGTATGTGTTAATACGGTTGCATGTACAAATGGAATGTTTTTTATCTTATTATTTGTTTTATTAAGTATAAAGTCTATTGATGTTTGGCTAGTCGTTTATCACATGTTTGTTCGCAGCAATCCTTGCTGGATGTAGTAGTTTTCCTGCAATTGCATAAGGCGTTTGTTGTGGTTGCTTATTTTGATTATTTTATATCTTGTTCCATGTTTGTAGGACGATGGTTGAGATGTTTTAATACCTGGTGATAGCATTCGGTAGTTGACACCACCATCCAAAACATAACATCAAAACAAATTTTCAGTTCGCAGTGCTGTGAAGTGTGAGAACGGATTTTCAAATGGTAATTACCTTTTAACAAAAGAACAAGAACACAACACGTAGATAAACATCCACAAAATCTGTAAGTAGAACTACAGCATAGAAAAGCAACAAGCGCCAGAACCGTTTCTAATCTATATGTACAACGTCCTAAATCCAAACTAAATAGTATAAACAAAAATATGGAGATATTCGAGGCTGCTGAAGAGACTTTGTAAAGAATAGAGGCGAGACGCTTACGGCACAAAAACTATGCACAGCTATTCGGTTGTGATTAGACAGTTCCAAAGTAGTAATTTTCCACATACTATGAACGTAATAAATAACTGAAATTTTAATTTCATACTTTGAACTCATCTTGGCGTAAGTGTGAGATCCTATTGCAGGAAATAATGGAAAATGAATGTAACATTTTCCGAGGTAACAAAGGCCCCCGGCTATGCTACAGATTGGTCTTTCACTGGAGCCAAGATTTAATGGTGCCCCAGCACCTAGCATATATCAGGCAAAACGCAGTCTCCTTGCAAACAGCCAACACGTAAATGCGATTTCTGAATGAGAAACTCGCTACGTCATCTTCCCTTATATACAATATGTGCCGGCCGGAGTGGCCGTGCGGTTCTAGGCGCTACAGTCTGGAACCGAGCGACCGCTACGGTCGCAGGTTCGAATTCTGCATCGGGCATGGATGTGTGTGATGTCCTAAGGTTGGTTAGGTTTAATTAGTTCTAACTTTTAGGCGACTGATGACCTCAGAAGTTACGTCGCATAGTGCTCAGAGCCATTTGAACCAAGCCATACAATATGTACAAGGCGTTACTCTTACCTGTTTTTGTCCTGTTGCGCTGAAGTATTGATCAAGCATACAGTACAGTTGTTGCTAACTTTGCAATTTTAATGGCCAGCATGGCATTAAACCTGTTATGATCGCGCCTTTCTAATCTCCGATTGCTTCTCGAACAGAATAGCGCCGGTTTCATAGGCATCCCGTACTACTATCCGGCAATGTGGGATGCCTGAGTGGTTACTGGAAGGTGCTCATTTCTCTTAAGAATTCACTCTAACTGATTTACCACAATTAGTCGTGAATGTTACTATTTATCCAGAAATTGAAATAATATTTTAAGTGTCTGGATGCGGAAAGGTACTGTTATCCTATCAATATCCTCCTGCGACTAGATCTTGTTGCTCATTGCTAAGCCCTACATCTATATCTACATACATACTCCGCAAGCCACCGTACGGTGCATGGCGGAGGGTACAACGTAGAGATTGTTATTGAAACTCTGGGGAGAGATCTGTTTCGACATTTATGTCTTGTAAACCGTTTTTCAAATCAATACATACTCTTCTTATATGCAGTCGGAACTCTGGACATATTTAAAGTGTTTTGAGTTTCTCAAAGAAATTTCCGTTACGTATGAAGGACTCGCGGACGGAAATGCGTAACTACTACAATACAAGATTAATACGCTTCTAACGTCACGCGTTAGAGGTGGTACTCAAATCAAACGCTGTCAGTACTGACTGACGACGAAAAGATAGAGACTCGTTGCAAGATATAAAGTTGCAGTGAAACAAACAAAACTGTTTACAAATGCCTCTGGAAGGTAAACACCAGCTTAAATTACCGTCGCGTATGTGTAAATGCTGCAAGTAATGGACAAGCTTATCGTAGTGCAACTTGGGATAATTAGCAATTTTATTTTCCGAAGAAATATTTCGTTTGGCGCGCTTGCATCTTCCAACACTGATTAAATTAGTCGGGAGTTTTAATAAGGAATTCCTAAGAAAACAAAATAAAAGTTCAAAGCAGGATTGAAACCTTCATCCGACCATAAAGGTTCAGTTTATTTTTCTGGTGTGCCTAAATCATTTAATGTGAATGATGGGACGTATCTTTCGAAATGGTCGTTGTATCTACTACATCTATGGCTACGAATTATGTGACAGATAATTTGCAAATCTGGCGGTGTGAAGTGATTGGAAGGCGCAATTTGTTCAAATGTCTTGGAATGTTGTGCGAACTTGAGTGAGCATGGGGTAATTGTGTTGGTGTTCCTTCCGAGGAGACCGCAGACACTTCGCCGTTTATAAGCATCCACAGAAAATCGATTGGTGTTGCCGGAGATCGAAGTAATCGTTACATATTCTAAGCAAAGCGTGATCAGTGGCTCAATCGACAGACATACCCCCCCCCCCCTCTCTCTCTCTCTCTCTCTCTCTCTCTCTCTCTCTCTCTCTCTCTCTCTCTCTCTCTCTCTCTCTCTCTCCCTCTCTCTCCCTCTCGCTCTCGACAGACATGCTGCCCCCATATACATTCTTCTTTCTCCGATGGATCTCTACCTGTGTTTGTCCTTCGGCAGCCATAAGAGCACGTTGGTCCTGTCTGAACGCATTTCGTAATAACGACGCCGTAGTTCACCTTTCCGCATTTATCGCACGCACGACGTCAAGACACGGATGCCACACTAGTCCCTCCCCTACATGTCGGTGCTTATATATTACGCATCGGAGTAGCGCTACGTTGCACATACGCTGCAAACTTTTTGAACACCCCTTCATAGTTAATAGTTCTCTCTAGAAAGTCCTCAGAAGCTCGATTTTTCACTCAAGTCTCACTCAGCAAGAAAACCAAAAACATTTCATGGAATAATATAGTCGGGAAACATTGCGTTCCCATTATGACAGAAACCCGCCAGCCAGGACAGGTACAGCAACTCGATTTGTTGGACCGGAACCTGTCCATATTATCACTAAGGCGATGGTAAAACGTAAACTACGCATCTGAATTAGGAGTAAGTACCGAAAACATTGGAATGAAACCCAAAAAAATATAAAAGTGGCGAGGTAACGATTTCGAAATCTTGGTTAAACAGAAGTCTTGTCATCCTGAGCTTGAACAGGAAAAGAAGACGATTAAGGTTTAAAGTCCCATCGATACCGAGGTCAACGAACGATCTCAGCATTTGCCTGGAGCGATTTAGGGAAATCTTGGAAAACCTAAATCAGGATGGCCGGGTGCGGATTTGAACCGTCGTCTTTCCAAATGCGAGTGCAGTGTGCTATACTGCGCCGCTTCACGCGGTGTGCTTGAACAGGAGGCAGAGTGAACTCATGGTACGTTCATTTACTGGCCACGGGAAATACAAGAAATATCTCTTGATGATGGTACTGGAGAAAGAATCGTCTAAGTGCAGACCGTGTGGTACAGGGGATTAAACCGCACCATATTTAATCTACCATCTGGAGGCCAAAAGATAAAAAAAAATGTTGGGTCATTAATTCCTGAAGAGTCTATGGCTAGAATACTGCACAATAAACTTAGTTCGGTGAGAGGAACAGGGGCTACAGCCACTGTAATTTTGTCTCTCTGGTTAAATCAAATGCCGGCCGCGATGGCCGAGCGGTTCTAGGCGCTTCCGTCTGGAACCGCACGACCGCTACGGTCGCAGGTTCGAATCCTGCCTCGGGCATGGATGTGTGTGATGTCCTTAGGTTAGTTCTGTTTAAGTAGTTCTAAGTTCTAGGGCACTGATGGCCTCCGACGTTAAGTCCCATAATGCTCAGAGCCATTTGCACCTTTCTTTTTTTTCTTTTTTTAATCAAATCAAATGGGATAAACCTGTCCCAGTTTCTCACTTAATGCAGCATACTGTTCTCCGTTTTTATGTAATGCTCGTAGCACAGATAACACTACTAGTTCAGCTTGCTGTAAAAGCGTTCCTTTTAACGACTTGAGTTGACACCAACCAACGCGTGTTTTTAACCCGCGCCGCTCGCCTCTTTTCACATACTTGCGGCATTCAGACCTCGTCCCGTCTTCCAGATGTGAGCTAATTAAGACGATGGTGGCTTGGGAAAGGATTTCATTCCCCCTCCACGTAGAATCAGAACCTGTGCCCAGTGCGTAATGACTTCATCGTTAATGGGGCGCTGAGCCCTTCTCATTCACACATTACTTCATATGTAGGGCAACCACAGCCGAAAAATTCCATAATTTGAATAAACAAGACCTCTGTGATTGTATAATTTTTTTTTTTTTTTTTGCTACACCGGTCATCAGTAATGTATACAACACGTTTAATTCTTTTTCGACCTCTACCATATTTCCTTTTGCTGTCGTGTTTGTCCGCATCTAATTTATTTCCGGATATCTCAGAACATGCCTCGTGAATCAGCTTTATTTGGGATAAGTCGTTTTTTCTCTGGAATCTGCACTATGTAGTCAGCCGATGTAACAACAAGCGGACAACGCTACTTATCTTTCTCCCCGCACGCTGTTCGAGAGTGGAACGATAAAGAAATAGCTTGAAGGTAATTCGATGGCCGCTATGCCAGGCACTTAATTCTGTTGCAGATTAATCGCGTAGATGTACACTCGTAACCACGATGCATCTCTAAATTTTTCCCATCTCCAGATATGACAGAAGTGCAATAAGTGATAAATGGCATAACTGCAGGTCATTCGTAGTCTGGTATTAACCACTGAATCACCAAACCACACATATGAATACCAGTTTGCATGTTCAAGTAAAGGCATTTGCGGTATAATCGGGTATGGGGATGAAACCGGGAACACTCATATTTCTCTTTAGGAGTTGGTAACATCGTTTCTTGGCCGTCAGACTTTGAAGACAGCCGGCGACTTCGTTACCGCCATGCGCCTTGGTAGGGTCAGATGCAGAGTTGTTGAGAAAAATGGTTCAAATGGCTCTAAACACTATGGGACTTAACATCCGACGTCATCAGTCCCCTAGAACTTAGAACTACTTAAACCTAACTAACCTAAGGACATCATACACATCCATGCCCAAGGCAGGATTCGAACCTGCGACCGTAGCGGTCGCGCTGTTCCAGACTGAAGCGCCTAGAACCGCTCGGCCACACCGGCCGCTGTAGAGAAAAATAATTTATTAGATTTTTGTGGCTGTTTGTCTTACTAGTGATATTTTGTGTTCAATAAGGTACTTACACCGTTATCTTACAAGCTTAAATTACAAAAGTAATGAATAATACCTTTAACTAACTTTATGAACATACGCCGTGTTAAACGATTCTTCACATTCATTCATATGCACAAAAAAAATTTCGCGATAACCGACAGTGGGAGTAAAGCCAAGTAGAACAATTGGAGTATAACCGGAACTAGCTGATATTACCCCATTATACGTAAAACGTATATGCGTGAAATAAGAGGTATAGACTTTTAACGATACGCTACTTCCGTGTATATATTTTAATGACTACAATTTCATAATTACATATAAAATTTACAATCACTTTGCAACACATTTTAGATTATTTTGTCACTAGTAATTTGGCTAATTATCCCTTACTGAAGAGCGTACCGCTGTGGCCGAACGGTTCTATGCTCTTCAGTCCGGAACCGCGCTGCTGCTACGGTCGGAGGTTCGAATCCTGCGTCGGGTGTGGATGTGTGTAATGTTCTTAGGTTAGATAGGTTTAAGTAGTTCTAAGTTCTATGGGACTGATGACCTCAGATGTTAAGTCCCATTGTGCTTAGAGCCATTTGAACCTTATGGAAGAGATATATTTTCATTTGAGATGAGATTATTAAGCGCTATACGTGGTCAAGAAATTAAGAAATGGGTCAACAGCCATCCGGGAAGAGTGAGAACCCAGAACCAAATACTACCGTTTTTCGGACTTTATAGTAGAACAGGAACAATAAAAAATGACCTATCTGGATTTAAAAAGATGGATATTTTCCCGCTTAGAGGAGATGCATTTGATGAAGAGGAATTTGCACTGTCAGATACATCAGAAAGAATAGCACCAGCTTCCCAGAACGCAACAGAGTCAGTTACTGTTTCTTCTACGCAGCCTGTTCCGTCCACTGAAGTGCAAACAGTCTTCGTTCACTGAATCACCAGAGTAATAAGCCACTTTCTCAATATGAGAGATCATCGTGAACCAATTAAAGAGGAAAATTCGCCATGATCACGGAGTCTCCCTACAAAAACTAACTCAGTGCAACAAAGGCATCTTCCCTACAGATTAAAATAATTGTTGAAGAACTCCTAGTATAGACCATAAAAGAGAGTCAGAAGAATCTGAGGACTTATAGGGCGAACAGCTTTTATGAAGACAAGAATAAAACGCTTTGTCGTTTTTGCAGAGAGATCTAGTTGCAACAAGAAAATGAGATGAGTGGGTAAAGTATTTAAAGTGTGAGAGGTGGCCCCTAAAGAGGGTACAGGGTGAATTAAAAATGACTTGCTTGAGAGTAGATGTGTCCCATGCCTCAGACGGAAATTATAACATTGCCCGTTTGTTCTCCACAGAGTACCTGTTTTTACCCCAAGATATTGCGTACTACCGTATTGCACAGTGCTGAGTTATATTAAATGTAATTTAAACCGTGTAAAATAAGCTCTCACAGTTCATTTATGTTAATGCCTTACTTACCCTTAACTAAAATAAATTTGAAATCCCAACAATGAAGATTGTCATTATCTTGCTTTATCCTTAACTACTCGGCTATATCCCAACTTCTTCTACATCTGTTTGATGATTCAAGCACGAACATTCAGCTGTCGAGACCGTGACTCTTTAGAGGCGTACCTTTATCTGTTACAACTGCTGTATTGTGCGTTGTATGTCGAATAAGTGTGACGATTTACGTAACACCAACACATCCTTAAAATGAATAATCTGCAAGTGATGGGATTGTTATAAACAGAGTGAGTGAATGTGTATTTTATGAGCGTATAATTTTAGATATCTTCCCTTCATTTTTTAAATTATTTTAGAAAGGATGCAACGGCACTGTAGAATCCTTCCGTCTCCTCTCACCCCTAACCCCCCCCCCCCCCACCCCGTCACACTCTCTCTCTCTCTCTCTCTCTCTCTCTCATATTTATATATATATATATATATATGACACACGCGCACGCACATGCACGCGTGCTGTTTGTATGACCATCTTCCGCAGCAGTTGCTATAATCAGTTATTACCGGTTTCTCCGTCTTAATCTTACTGCAAATAATTAAAGAGACTTTACACCAGATGCTTTTATTTATGAAGCATTCTCCGTGGCTATTCTGGAAATGTGACTACATATTATCGTACATCTTTGTTTTTATGGATTAAAAGCAGTGTATCTTTATACAGTTAGTGGGCAATTTATTTATCGTGCTTCTGTCTCTTGTTTACATACTCTCCGAATCATTCTTACTTCCTTCGTTGTTAGGGGAGGTTGAGGTCGAAAGTAACTTCGTTGCTCTTTTACACTTCCAGTTTTGTGCCCCTTTTTTAAAGCACTTTTTCTTACGCTTTCAAATAAGTCAAAAACTGCCACGTAAAAAGCACAACAAAGTTTATTTCGACCTCAGCCTCCGCTAATGACGAAGGAAAAAGAAGTGGTTTGCAGAATATATGAAAAAGAGACAGAAACACAGCAAGTAAATTATATTCCAGCTTTATAAAGAAATACCATTTTTAATCTGTGACAACCGAATTGTACTTATGATCCGCATTTCCAGAGCGGCCACAGAAGACATTTCTTAAATAAAAGCGAAAACCGTCTGGTGTAAAACTTTCTTTCATTAACTGCCGTAAACGTAAGACGGAGAAACTAATAATAGAGTTTTTAGGCATTTACACCTGGCCTCTCACGTGTCCTTTCAACCAGACACCACCCCTCCTCTCATCTTTGATATCCTACACTCCTTCAATGTCCCAAATTGTCAATCCAATGTAGTTTGATTTTTGCTTTCGTTTAACACCTTCTAATCATTCGACGTCGGTGAGAGGACTGTTCCTTCAGATACCTATGCTGTGGAACCTCAAGATTTATGAACCTAATGTCTCGTTGCAGAAATTCTGATGAATGTATGAGCGCCTTCCCCCCCTCCCCATTTTTCAAGCTCTCGATCAGCGCAATCGCGTCGTTATCATGAGCGTTCAGGGAAATCTTTACGTAAAGCAGTTCGTGCTGGTTGTGTGGCGGATATTCCCTAAATGCAAAACGATCTCCTTATGTCGGGAGAATGAATTAATCATCGGTACTATTGCGACTGCATTACACGTATGTTTACTGTATCAGTACATAGGTTCATTATTTTAGATATGGTTCGTTCGACGTTAAGATGAACATTCCAGAAAACCATTGTTGGTTCGTGTCACACTCCGGATGGTTAGTATGTATTCTACCTCTCATGCAGCTCATTTTCCACGAAGCACAGCTGTAAATCAAATATTTTTGAATACAGTTGAGTAATGTTCATTAGGCCCGCCCGGCTAGCCGCGCGGTCGTATTCTTGAACACCGGCTAAATGGTTCAAATGGCTCTGAGCACTATGGGACTCAACATCTGACGTCATCAGTCCCCTAGAACGTAGAACTACGTAAACCTAACTAACCTAAGGACACCACACACATCCATGCCCGAGGCAGGATTCGAACCTGCGACCGTAGCAGGCGCGCGGTTCCGGACTGCAGCGCCTAGAACCTCTCGGCCACACCGGCCGGCGAACACCAACTAATTTTTGTTTACTAAGGCTTGAGAAACAATTAAACGGAAGAACCGAGTCCACATTGTTTGTGATTATTACGAAATTAAGTCCTCGTTTAGCGAAATTTTTCACGTTTCCAAGCGGGCGCCAGCACGGCGAACACACAGTTCCTCTTTGGCACGGTAAGTGCGAAAACTGCCTCAACAACTTGAAATAGCATCGTGTGCGATGCTCTTATCGTAAAGAAGCGAAGTTGGTGCCCACTGTATACGCTCTCCTCTTGCCGGCAATCTATTGCAGTACGCGGTTGCGAGACACTAAACGAAAGACACTAATGCCTTAGCACTGCCTAGACTCGTTAAAGTACGACCGAACAGGCCACGAAAGGCACTCGCAGAGTAAGTGCCACTCCAGCGAGTTACTGTGTTATGTATGTAAGCAAGTTCGTGATTTTCTGCTTTTCTTGTTTTACACACCTAAGTTACAATATCTTAGAGGATGTACCTGACACTAGCTCCATGGCCACGATTACACTGGGATCATTTCATGAGTCTATCTCCCCTGATGACGTATTGCGCCCCGACGGCGTATACTTTCCATCAACCAGAACGAACGCCGATAAATGGCTAAAAGGCATGGCCGTTTACTACATATTTTGCGATGCTTCCAAAGGCGCACTCGACTTTTGGTCCCTATTGATTACGACACATGCAGCTTTCAGCCGCCACCCGAAGTACAGAACTCGTTTCGCAAATTATTTAGGTTCATTATTTGCGGATCCTCCTGCTCACTGGGGCGTTCCGGGTATGAGACGCTGGAAATGAAGAATCCTGGAGCATATTGATCCTATACGCACGGAATCGGGGGGAACCCCTCCCAAGAGACGAGAAGACGACTCGGACGCTCGGCTACGGCGGTTGTAGGATATTTATTTGTAATGAAACAAAAATAAATCTAAAGATTAAAAAAATGTTATAAAAATTAAAGAAATAAATAAATAAAACAAAAAAACCGACGAAGAGATAGAAACGTGTTCTCATTGTAATGCATGTGTATCGACGTAGCCATGCGGGGTATGAGACTCGTAATTTACTTATTTTCCAGTAGTGGACATACTGACATGGAACCCTCACACATTAATCACGATGGGGAGGAGGGCTTTAAAATTTGTTTTTCTAGTAACAGTTGTATTTCGAAGTTGTTATCTGAAGACTATCCGGCCTGTATTCAATTTTCACCTTCTCTGCTGCAGTATACCGGATCTGATGGTACCGAAGACTTGAACAGTCCGGTCGCAATGGTCTTTAAGATCAAGCAAGCACTCACTGATGTAAAGAGGATCATTGACATAACCCCAGGAGAAGAAACCGAGGAGACGTCTGGGACCGTGGACTGTTCATCGTTCCAGTCCGTGTACTGTGGAGGAGTCCCATCCACACCAACTTCCAGTTCCTAGTGTGGCGACTACTTTGCTGCTGAAGACAGACGCACGGTCGGAAGTAATCAACCTTTGGGAAGGCGTTTCCTGTCCGTATGACTAGCTGTGCTGATGCTCTGATTACCATCTTTGGGAACACAAAAAATGGTTCAAATGGCTCTGAGCACTATGGGACTTAACATCTGTGGTCCTCAGTCCCCTAGAACTTAGAACTACTTAAACCTAACTAACCTAAGGACGTCACACACATCCATGCCCGAGGCAAGATTCGAACCTGCGACCGTAGCGATCACGCGGTTCCAGACTGAAGCGCCTAGAACCGCATGGCAACACCGGCCGGCTTTGGGATCACAGTTGGTCCGTTAATCAGGTTATACACCAGTCCGCATCATTCACATTAGAATATCCTAAACTTATCCTCAGTCATCATTTAGATAATGTAAACTCAGGGTTTGGACGTCCTTTGTTAGAACACGACCCCGAAATGTGAGTTTTGATTTTATTAGAGCGCCGAATGAAAGATTTTCTGACAAAAATCTTTGTTCCTGTCTTGTATTTCGCCACGTTCTGTGTAAATTTATGTTGGCGTGTGTGGTCTGTTGGCAAATCGTGCGATGTTTGCATCCTTTATATATAAAGGCTCAGCCCCAGTTTCCTGGGTCCAGAAACTTCCTGTTCCCTGATTTGACAACCTTTGTGTGTTGCTGGATCTGTCGTGTACTTGAGCAAACTCTCTTTGCATCAGAATGGGGACGAAATGACTCTTTAAACCACAACAGAATTTGGGCTTCCTCATAGAAGATCGCCATCTTAGTAACTTGTACGTTTCTGGCTCATCTACTCGTGCAGACAGGAAATAAACATACTAGAAGATACACGTCAGATCCCTGAGCTACATGTGTTGGTTTCAGATCCGTAGCTCCATTAATTTTGAGTCTAGAAAATAATTACTCTACCAGCAGGGCATCGAGTTCTTTACAACTTTGACGTGCAAAGACTGTTCGAAACCAGACGGAACTGAGTAACGGAAGTTATATTTCTTGAATAAATTGCTTTAGTTAACTTTGCAATTAATTTTCTGTTAGGTACTGTTTAGAGATGAGACAGAGAGTGACCTCTTGTACTCTGTGTGATAGCCTTTCGCCTTGACCCTTTCGCAGCGATACTCTACCCTCAGCGCCAGCACTCACTCCGTCTCCAAACGCTGGATATCGCGCATGTTAAAATGAAATTGGCCTACAGTCCTTTTTATTTTCGACCCAGCTGGTATTAATCACTGTACGGGTGCTACTGGCGTGAATGAAACGACACAATGGCAGGCTGTATGGCAGCGAAATACGAGCAGCTGTGTGTTGGGCTCCACTCTATCATTTACTCATAATCAGATAATCGGGACAAGGCCTCCACTGTCGCAATGCCTCCACTGACGAGAGAAAAAAGAGAGTAGTTGCGGGCACACGGGTCATTAATAAATGGAATATGTGCGAGCAAGAATTTGCGAACCGCCCTAGCCAGCCTCATGGGAGTCGTACCCAGTCGGGGAACTCCGGCAGTCTTCGGCGGCGGCCGCGTACCTTCGGCAGACGTCGGACGACGCCGCAAGCTCTCGGCGTCTCGGCGAACATGCGGCCGGCCGGCTGTCAGTCAGTGTCGCGATGGCTTGCGTGGCGTGCAGATCGTGCGCGGAACTGCGCCAGCAGGTGGCGGCGCGGGAGGCCGAGCTGGCGGCTCGTGAACGCCGGCTCGCAGCCCTCGAGCGGGAGCTGGACGCACGCGATGCCGAGTTGCGTCGTCTGCACAACGAGATCGACAAGTTCCGGCAGGTGGTGCCGCTGTCGCAGCCCCAGAGGCGCCAGCAGCGGCAAGCCATCAGTGCAGAACCGCCCCAGGGCGAGGAGATGCCCCCGCTCCCGCGGCCTGTGCCCAAGAGCCCCCGGTGAGTCACCATCCCACGAATCAGCGAGTCCGTCGCTCGCACATGCACCTCTGCGGCAGTCTCCCGTTCTGGGAACCGAGGCGTGCTCGACAGTTCTGTCACAGCAAACACAGGCAGGCCCGAAGAGCCTACGGTGCAACGACTGCGCTTGCTAAACAAAGGCATGACTCCTCGAAACGAATTGCGTTCACCGCGTAAGGGGAACATCTAAAACGATTGCGATCGGCAATATCTACGTCCTCTTTCCCTTTCCTTCAATAAATGCAAGACGAAGTCATTACTAGCGGAACTACACTCTGGCGTCCTCACAGTCCTCGAACGATGGAGCTTTTTTGAGGGTGCGCAGTAGCTGGCCTCTCGTAGTACCTACTGGTGTGTATGTACAACAACAGACGCCCGGAGTCGCAGCAGCCGGCCGGCGTGACGCGCCACTGGCCACGGGCGTGATCCGGTGCCGCTCCACTGCACTCCACGCCATCGTGGCCAACACCGCCGCAAAGCCGGCCGCCGGTAAACAACTGCAGTTCTCACCCACGATAAACCCGCTGTCCCGACACGCTACGGCATTCACCGTTAGTAGGAAAGCGGCAGTGATTTCCTTAAAGGCTAACAGAGAACTGAACTGAACGTCTCCCGTTAGAATATAGTCCCCACGCGTCATGTGGCGGATGGGAAATTTATTCATCCTAAAGGTCCAAGAGCGGACTGTGTTACTTGTGGAATCGAAAGCGACACGATGCGGAGGGTTCCCAGAAAATTAAATCCAACTAATGTACTGCCTGTTGTCCTTCGTCTCCGATCTCCAGCACCCATAAGCTCCTTCGGAATTTCCATCGATATTTATTTAATCATATTTCTAACGTTTCGCCAACATGACTGGATGGCATTGTCAAAGATACATTCTTCGTCGCAGGTGGCAACCAGTCACCAGCTACGAAGAGTGAATCTTTGATAGTACCAGCCTCTTGTGCTGGGGAAACGCCAGGAAATTCATTAAACAGAAGTCTGCCAAAGACCCCAAGGCGAAATCCAACAGATAATACGTCAAAACGTGTTCAACGAAGATTAAACAATTTTAATTACAATTGTTGTTGAACATTGTAGGTTGTGTCAATTTTTAATCCAATTGCTAGAACATCTCTCAGGTCTCTTTCTTGGAAATTTTGTTTCCCAACGTCCTTATTTTACAATTTTGTTTTTGGTCGAGCCCCACGTGTTGCAATGCTCGTCTTACGGTGAAGCAAAAAGGCTATCATGTTAATAGAACACTATTTCTGAACTGCAACATTTGCACCTTTATTTACAAATACCTGCTTCTTGTTTGGTATATTTTTGGGAGACCGTACTTTAAAAGTGAATAATGTCACTAGTAACAATGCGCAAGAATTTTTGAGAATTTCATTGCAGTACGAGAAAAAATGGTTCAAATAACTCTGAGCAGTATGGGACTGAACTTCTGAGGCCATCAGTCCCCTAGAACTTAGAACTACTTAAACCTAACAAGGACATCACACACATCCATGCCTGAGGCAGGATTCGATCCTGCGACCGTAGCGATCGCGCGGTTCCAGACTATAGCGCCTAGAACTGCTCGGCCACTTCGGACGGCAGTCCAAGAAAGCTATGTGTAACCTTAGTCTCTGTCATGGAGTGTGATACTGACAAGACAAGGAGCAAAAATTTTTCACTTAAACATGATATGGCAGAATGACGAGCATTACAGCTGCAGCAAGGGCATGGGCTCACCTAGCTGTCGGTACGACGTCCGCAGATCTTTTTCCACTAGTTCCTGTACATCAGCATCATTCCGGTCATTAAGTGATTTAGATACTCTCGACTGTCCCCGGAGCTGAAAATACACAATGAATAATCTTAATAACGCCATCAGTGTGGACACTTCCCCCACATTAAAATCATTTGCTCGAAGTACTGATCCCCTTTTAAAACCTACAGAAAGTACTCGACGGCTAAAAGACTTTTTTTCCCTTCCTTTCCCCATTCTGGACTCCGTTGATACAAAATAGCCAACAGCTGAGACTAAATTGATACGACTAAATATGGACCGATCTAAGCATGCACACAAACAGCCTCTGGCCCATCCACATTTATTACGAATATTTTCTGACACCCTCGTTACTTTCAGGACTACCGTAGTACTTCCGCTTTCTCATTAATGACAAATATCCCTGCTCACAATCGCTGTAAGTTCGCCGTAACACGGCACTCACGTACGTACATTACGAAAACAGTCAGTCGTTCAGGGTAATTTCCTCATAAATTGAAGTTGCCTTTTTGCCTCTGAACAGTCAAACGTTGCAAAAAAAGTTGGAAAATCATGAACACGAATACTGTAACTTCCTTCCTGAGGTACTCACACTGACTGAGCTAACCAGGCACAGCTTTACTTCCGCCAGTACCTCTTTACTGTGCGAACCCGAATATTGCTTCGAGCACCTGTGCACCATATCAGGCGTATTAAAATTCTACTGGTTGACATTCCATTCGTCTAGCCTGACAATCAGCTAATTCGTTCATCGAGAGGGGCCTACAGTTTGATGTGGAGCCACAGTGCAAGCTGTATCATCCCAAAACGTGTTACTTCATGTGTCATAGTCTTTCAGACTGAGGACTGACACTACCGGATAGCCGCGCGCGTTGGCACGTCACATTCGTGATGGCACGCCGGCTAGTTATCGACGAGGGCCAGTGTGCCAACCTGCCTGGATGTGGTTTTTAGGCGTTTTCCCACATATGACTAGGTGAATACCGGACTCGTAGCCCCGTCCCGCCCCCAGTTACACGATCTGTACACATTCGGAACACGTTTTATCACATGGGATAAAACTAACAAGAAGAACTACTACTATTACAAGAGCGGTAAGCTGTAAAACCACTTCATCCTGTTAGGGGGATAAATGAAAGGGAGCAACATTCAGTCTAGACAGAGCTGTATATCCCCCGACTGACTGACAGCAGTCCTACCGAAATAAAATCAATAATTTCCAAACTCCTGTTTCCAAATGGGATAAAGAGCTTCCCCTCGATTCCAGCTTTTCTCGCCCTTAGCTGCACAGCGGGTGACCGGAATCCGGATTGACATCGCCAGCAGCATTACGAAATAGTCCTGGAAAGTATTGCCCCCGACTTTTTATGTGAAAACTCGTACAGGTTTCTGAACATAACAAACTGTATTGACATTCTAAATCTTTATTCTTTATGTCTACATATTTATTCCTCAATACAATTCGTATTTCAGCGGGTAAGATGACATTCAGATAAGAAGTATAAATGTTCGTCAAAGATATATGGTTTTACTGTATGCTCGTCCTATAAGACTATTCCCAAACTATTCAAGAGCCTGCAAGTTTAGTTTAGAAGAAGAGTGATCATCTGGATAATCATACGTTCGCTGAAGTGGGTAATGACCGTGAGTGTGTATAAAAGTGTAGTATTGGTTATTCATTTTTGCAGAGATACATGCTCTGTACTACTAAACATTTGGTACTGTTGCACACGTCATAAAGCAAAGGCCTCCTTCAGCATTATTACAGTTTTGCCTATAGAAGCACGTACCGAATAACGAATACATAGGAACAGCTAACAAGTATTGTTGTACGTCGTGTTCTATGCTCAGAGAGTTGCACTGTAAATGTAATCGGTGCAAAATTTGTAAAGTGCATGTCTAATGCTGGAACCAACCAAAAGAAGGAAATTCAAAGCAATATTCAAGTTACAGGTTAAATAGTCGAACAACGCTGCCACAGCAAGGGCTTTCGATATAACAGAGAAGATGGTAAGAATTGGCGAGAGAATGAAGATCCTGTTTTTAATAAATGCTTATGAAAAGGTATTCTGTGAGGAGAGAAGTTGCTTGCTGGCCAGATTTAGAAAATAGCGTTGCAGAATGCGTACAAGAATAGAGGCAGAATTGTTATGTTGTTACAACAAATATGATTCGAGCTTATGGGCTGAAGTAGGCACGAACAAATCCAGAGCAGGACAAAGAATTTAAAGCAGCAGTAGATCGATGCTTCCGTTTCATGTGCAGAAGGATCTTGACCATAAAGTTACGAGTTTTCATAAGTTTGTTATTCGTATGAGGCAAATATACAACTTTCCACTATCTCGTATCAGAAGAACGGATGACACATCGATGAACTTTGACATGATAAACAACAGAACTCTGGAAACAAAAAGGCTTTACTCTTAAAGTCAGAAGTGCAGGCCATGACCAGGTTTACAGTAGTATTAACATGCACGAGAGGCGGAACAAAGTAGAAACTTGTGGTCATTTTCAAGCGGAAAACCGTTCCTAAAATAAAATTTCCAAGGAATTTTTTTTCGGGAAAAGGGATAGTTGGACGGGAAAGGTGTAAAATTGTGGATGGAAAATATGTGGCAGAGTCGACCAGGTGCTCTACGAAATCCACCAAGTTTGGTCCTGTGGGATACGTTTCGCAGTCACGTAACTGAGAATACCAAAAGTCACATGGCATGAAGCAATGTAAGATTGCTGTTATACTGCGCGGTTTGACTTCGATGCATCTGAATGCATCTGAATAAACGATTCAAAGACCACACTCGTGAACAGTTGAACAATTGGATGATAAGTGGGGAAAAGCCGTATACGAAAGGCATGTTTTGTGTGATTTCGTGATCAAATCATGGGAAAAAGAGAAAGTGGAAACAGTGATAAAACCCTCCAAGATGTGGGGGGCTTCCAATGCTGTGGACAGCACTGAGGACGATTTGTTGTGGGACACTGATGACGAAGAGCAAATCGATTCATAAGGTGCAGAATGGGACCCATAAGACGAGCTTCTCAACAACGGAAGTGATGATGTACTTGCGGAGCTGCTTTCCTTATTACATGATTATTACGAGGATTTCGCAGCGTTTCAGTTCATTAGTGAGTGATTTATTTTTAATGGTTTTACTTTATGTAAATGTCAATCCATGTTTTATATCTGTCGTATAAGACAACCTCGATTTTTGGTGCCTTTTTGCATGTTTCGACTATCGTCTTATCTGTCGAAACATACGGTAGTCACCGTGGCGCCGAACCCATTTCTCCCGACGAGAGACCGCTTCGAGGATACCGTCACTACAGAATGTTTTGCTTTGTTGACGGAGTCACAACCTCACCTCTCCTTGCATCGCGTCATCACTATCAAGGTGAAGTCCTCGAAGATGTTCTTTAAAAAAAATGGCTCTGAGCACTATGGGACTCAACTGCTGTGGTTATCAGTCCCCTAGAACTTAGAACTACTTAAACCTAACTAACCTAAGGACATCACACACATCCATGCCCGAGACAGGATTTGAACCTGCGACCGTAGCAGTCACACGGTTCCGGACTGCGCGCCTAGAACCGCGAGACCACCGCGGCCGGCAAGATGTTCTTTAAGTTACGGAAATACCTCGAGGTTCGCAGCGCCGTTTCCTTCATTATGAGCACGAGCAATCCAACTTCGCACGCTACTGATGTCGATACAATCGTCACCCCGCACTTCATTGCGCTATGGCACGTTTTCTGCGGTTAGAATGTCTGTTACAGCATTATCACGCACCAACATAGTTACGTTACACGCTGCAATTCGGACCCCTCTAGCGGCAGAGGGTGCAAATATGTAGACATGAAGAATAAAGACGTACAATATCAGTAACGTTTGTTTGATGAAATAAGCCGTAATAGTCTTCACATAAAAAATTCGACCTTATTACTTTTCAGCACGCCTTGATGCATTTCCATATTATCTTTTTGTATTTTATGAGATATTACATCAAAGACTTTACACAGTGTTTCAAATGTATCGAGGTTATCAAGCAGCGGTGTTACGCCCTATGTCAGTACCTGCCTTCTATTGGTTTCCGCTGCCTCACAACGAGGAGAACTCGCAGATATTATAAGCTCACGAGTTCCTAAGCGGGCGCCGCAGCCGCACCGTCCCGAATCCCGTTTTCCTGTCCTGTTTACAAGGGGATTAAATGGCTCAGGGCCCGTTACAAGGTGTGCTAGACCGTTAGTCGCACTGAAATGTTTAATTTTTAACCTTTCCCTTGTTCTTGTTGTACAATTAGTCTTCATTCCGCAGACTGGTTTAATGCAGCTCTCCATGCTACTCTTCCACAAGCCTCTTCTGCGAATAACTGCTGCAACTTACATCTTCTTGAATCTGCTCGCTGTGTTCATCTCTTGGTACCCCTCTCCCGTTTGTACCCCCGCCCCCTCTCGTTTTCCTCCAATATTAAACTCGTGATCCCTTGAAGTCTCAGAATGTGTCTATCAACCGACCACTTCTTTTAGTCAGGTACCACCATAAATTGCTCTTCTCCCCAGTTGCGTTCAATACCTTCTGATTAGTTACGTGATCTACTCATCTAATCTTCAGCATTCTTCTATAGCACCAAACTTCAAAAGCTTCTGTTCTCTTCTTGTGTAAACTATTTATCATCTATATTTGATTTGCAAACACTTTCAGACGTTCCAGGCAAATGCCGGGATGATTCTTTTGAAAGCCGGGATGGTTCCTTTGAAAGGGAACGGCCGACTTCCTCCCCCATCCTTCCCCAATTCGATGAGACCGATGACCTCGCTGTTTGGTCTCTTCCCCCCAAACAACCCAACCGAACCCAACACTTTCAGAAAAAAACCTCTTAACACTTAAAATGGCTCTGAGCACTATGGGACTTAACTACTGAGGTCATCAGTCTCCTAGAACTTAGAACTACTTAAACCCAACTAACCTAAGGACATCACACACATCCATGCCCGAGGCAGGATTCTAACCTGCGACCGTAGCGGAAGTGCAGTTCCAGACTGTAGCGCCTAGAACCGCTCGGTCACTCCGGCCGGCTCGTAACACTTAAATCTATATTCAATATAAACAAATTTCTTTTCTTCAGAAACGCTTTTCTTTCCATTGCCACATTTCGGCCACCGGCCCAAATAGCAAAACTCATCTACTACTTTAAGTGTGTCGTTTCCTAGTCTAATTCCCTCAGCGTTACCTGATTTAATTCGACTACATTCAATTACCCTTGTTTTTGCTTTTGTTGTCCATTTTATATCGTCCTTTCAAGACGCTGTCTAATCCGTTCAACTACCCTTCCGAGTCCTTTCCTGCCTCTGAATGAATTCTAATGTCATCGTCAAATCTGAAAGTTTTATTTATTCTTCCTGGAATATAATTCATAAACTCAATTTTTCTTTGCTTTCGTTTACTGCTTGCTCATTATCCAGACTGAATAATTTCGGGGGACAAGCTACAACCCACAATTCTGACAACAAAAAATTTGGAACATGTTTCACAATAAGTGATGTTACTGTACATGTACAGACTAAAGGACTGCGTTTTCTACTTAGATGAATTTCTTTTTAGATTTAATCAAGTTTAATCCCTGTGTGCTTACACAAAATTTAAGACACACTCAATAATCCGGCACCTCCGCTAATCAGACACCCCTATGTGCAAAGAATGGCCGGATTAACAAGAGCCTAGAATAGACATACAAAAACAGTACTACAAAATTTTCACATAAATGCACAAATTTATTGACATGAATTAATCCTAGCCAAGTTCGTAACATTTATCCAATTTCACCCCCAGCTCGCTAAAGGTTCCCTTCTCTGCCCTGGGTCTTCTTTTAACAAGTCCACGCTCACTAATTCACAAAGAGCACTGATGACCTCGCTGTTTAGCGCCTTAAAACACGAACCATTATCATTCTAATTGGCAACACTTGCCAAGAAAAATAGGAACGTACCTAAGCAGAATCAGATGAAGAAAACGCGGTTACGGACTTTGGAATGCTTGGTCAGCTTTCCGTACCGGAAAAGTTACCTCGTTGACCACGAAGGATCACTAATTCCAGACTTTCGAAATGATAACCACAAACGCCGCACTAGAAGACCCACTACGTGCCACCTCCGCCCCACAAGAGCTGCAGTCAGAGTTCTCGATTTCGTGAGCTCCAAACCACTGCACGAAATTATTATATGTTCAGTCTTTTCAGGATCAGAATGTAGGCATAATCATTGATCATTTCCTGCTCCCTCTACTACACCTTCCGCATAGTGCTGCTTCCTGCAACAACTCTAAGAAGTTTCGTGTGTTCTTTTACAGCAGCTGTTGATAAACATATGTCGTCACGGGAATTATTCGCCCTTGACATGAGCCCGTTCGAGGATTACACCCATGACCTACATGCTGAAGAAAGTCTCTCTCCCACGGAACCACGCAGTCGTAAACAATAGCCTCAGCAAGAGCTCACCGGCACGGCTAGGGAATGAGTTGTTAACGCTATACAGCAGCAGTAAAAGTGGAAATAAAGGGTTTTCTTCATCTCCTTGAGTTGGCTGTTACTGGCAAAGCGGAGCTACGGCCTCATGTTTATAGAGTCCTCTGGTATTAAAGACGGGGCGCAGGCAATATTACACGAAGCGCATCTTCACCTCCAGCTAGACTTTTTTTTTTTTATTTATCTGGACACCAGATGTAGTCTACATGGCAAATGTATGAGGCTAGTGGTTAGGATGCTAGAACATTGCTTTCCTGATCCCTAAAACGAAATTACAACCTTCTCGTGACGTCCATGGCCGGTTGGGGCACATTTTGTGCGTATGTCAAGACAAATCTGGAAGACGCCACAAGTGCAGCAATTCCCATCTGCACAATTATTACCTAACACTTGATATTTAGGCACGAACTCAACTTATGTTTTGAGTATACAGAGTTGATTATTGAATAAGAATATCTAGCGCGCTGCAGATATTACGTATCTATTATACGTTGAGGCAACGGCTTTGCCGCAGTGGATACACCGGTTCACGTGAGATCACCGAAGTTAAGCGCTGTCGGGCGTGGTCGGCACTTGGATGGGTGACCATCCAGGCCGACATGCGCTGTTGCCATTTTTCGGGGTGCACTCAGCCTCGTGATGCCAATTGAGGAGCTACTCGACCGAATGGTTGCGGCTTCGGTCAAGAATACCATCATAACGACCGGGAGAGTGGTGTGCTGACATCGTAACAACCGGGAGAGTGGTGTGCTGACCCCACGCCCCTCCTATCCGGTCAGATGGTCCCGGTAGGTCACTCGTGGCATGAAGACGGAGTGCTTTAATTTTACGTTGTTTGGCACGCACTGGCGGTGCCCTTACTAGAAGAATGGGATTACCTTACTATGAAGGACATTGACACCACCATTAACGGCGTCGCATATCGCTGTGTGAGCTGCGATGTTGCAAGGAGTAATCACACCCTGCCCTGATGACAATTCTGATATACTAAACAGACGCATCTATTCTTGTGGACTTCATAGAAGTTGCACATTCTTTCCCTGGAACTATGTCCCCATGTTCTGTATGCACCGTTTTGTAAATTCTGCCAATCGAGGCGGAGCAGTGGTCGTACATAGGATTTGCATTCTTCAGGACGCGCTGCATATCCCATTAGGCCATCCAGATTTTTTTTTCCCATAAATCGCATGAGGGAAATGCCGGAATGGTTCATATGGATAGAACACGGCTAATTTCGTTCACTAACCTTCCCCAATCAGAGTTTTTAGTCCGCCGCGCTTAAGATCTCGTCCTCGACGGGACGCTGAACTCTAAGTCTCCCTCCCTTCCTTTATCGTGTGTTGTACAGTTTGGTTAACTATCACTACACTAGTCACCAGACGTCTTGTCCTTATATTTGTGATTTTTCTATTTTATTTCCGTTGTGTTCTGACAAATCGTTTAGTTCCTCTGGTGTGTATAGCTTAGAAATGACCGCAAACACATTTATATGCTTTTTATGGGACTCAGTTTCTACATCTAATGACAAACATAAGTGTCTTTAATCGATTTAAAGATACTACTACCTGTAACCGGGAATTCAGAAATTGTAAATACAGTAAAAAATGCTCATAGCGCCAGGACACCTTCTCGCGAGCATTCCATTGCAGCAACCGTGTTTCGAACAGATGTCGCTGCTCATTTCTTCGCACATATTCTGGCGTTTCCGTCTTACAGTAAAACATAGACTTTCCTCCGAAGCCTCTACTCACACTTCAAGTAAAACTGTATTTTACACATTCGCCTGCCTCGATATGTGGACAGTTTATAGAAGTGTTACTCAGACAAATGCAATTAGAAATCAGTGAGGATATAGAGTTCATCAACGACATTCGTGTCTGAAGTAAACTCTAGCGCGATGATAACCTTTCTTCGTTTGGAATGGTGACCGCTAGAGACTTGAGAGTCGCTTCAGTGACTTTCTGAATACGGTGTTCAACGGAGCATATTGCGCGACCTTCTCTCTTTTTTGATGAAGCATGTCAGTCCCTACGTGATGAACATAACACGAAAACATTTTTTTTGGGTTTAATGTTTTCGCTAACCCGTTATGCTAACGTCTCTCTCTACTAATTAAATGCCCTCGAATTTGGTCATCAGTTAGTCGACAGTTATAATACGCTGAATTAATACTGCCAGAAGGATTTAGTTAATTTTGCTATTAGCTGTGTCCATATAGCATCCTCTTTCCCAATCCGAAATAATTCTGGCAGTTTCTCTTTGCAAATACACTCCTGGAAATTGAAATAAGAACAACGTGAATTCATTGTCCCAGGAAGGGGAAACTTTATTGACACATTCCTGGGGTCAAATACATCACATGATCACACTGACAGAACCACAGGCACATAGACACAGGCAACAGAGCATCCACAATGTCGGCACTAGTACAGTGTATATCCACCTTTCGCAGCAATGCAGGCTGCTATTCTCCCATGGAGACGATCGTAGAGATGCTGGATGTAGTCCTGTGGAACGGCTTGCCATGCCATTTCCACCTGGCGCCTCAGTTGGACCAGCGTTCGTGCTGGACGTGCAGACCGCGTGAGACGACGCTTCATCCAGTCCCAAACATGCTCAATGGGGGACAGATCCGGAGATCTTCCTGGCCAGGGTAGTTGACTTACACATTCTAGAGCACGTTGGGTGGCACGGGATACATGCGGAGGTGGATTGTACTGTTGGAACAGCAAGTTCCCTTGCCGGTCTAGGAATGGTAGAACGATGGGTTCGATGACGGTTTGGATGTACCGTGCACTATTCTGTGTCCCCTCGACGATCACCAGAGGTGTACGGCCAGTGTAGGAGATCGCTCCCCACATCATGATGCCGGGTGTTGGCCCTGTGTGCCTCGGTCGTATGCAGTCCTGATTGTGGCGCTCACCTGCACGGCGCCAAACACGCATACTACCATCATTGGCACCAAGGCAGAAGCGACTCTCATCGCTGAAGACGACACGTCTCCATTCGTCCCTCCATTCACGCCTGTCGCGACACCACTGGAGGCGGGCTGCACGATGTTGGGGCGTGAGCGGAAGACGGCCTAACGGTGTGCGGGACCGTAGCCAAGCTTCATGGAGACGGTTGCGAATGGTCCTCGCCGATACCCCAGGAGCAACAGTGTCTCTAATTTGCTGGGAAGTGGCGGTGCGGTCCCCTACGGCACTGCGTAGGATCCTACGGTCTTGGCGTGCATCCGTGCGTCGCTGCGGTCCGGTCCCAGGTCGACGGGCACGTGCACCTTCCGCCGACCACTGGCGACAACATCGATGAACTGTGGAGACCTCACGCCCCACGTGTTGAGCAATTCGGCGGTACGTCCACCCGGCCTCCCGCATGCCCACTATACGCCCTCGCTCAAAGTCCGTCAACTGCACATACGGTTCACGTCCACGCTGTCGCGGCATGCTACCAGTGTTAAAGACTGCGATGGAGCTCCGTATGCCACGGCAAACTGGCTGAACTGACGGCGGCGGTGCACAAATGCTGCGCAGCTAGCGCCATTCGACGGCCAACACCGCGGTTCCTGGTGTGTCCGCTGTGCCGTGCGTGTGATCATTGCTTGTACAGCCCTCTCGCAGTGTCCGGAGCAAGTATGGTGGGTCTGACACACCGGTGACAATGTGTTCTTTTTTCCATTTCCAGGAGTGTAGTACGCAATGGGGAGGGGGAGTTACGTAGGCTGTCCGTCGGAGAATCATAAAATTTCGTATGCATGTTATCGTACTTAGAACTTTCTGAGGCGTAGTTTGCAGACCAATTTGGCATTTACCCAAGCGAAAACCACGTAAAAAGAAAAAACTCTACCTGCCTGTGTACCAGACCAACGGACGTTCCTCCTGCGCGCGGATTCGATCAGGGTAAGCTAGTCCAGTGCGCAATACATTACACAAGCATGTCACGGGGTTTCCCCTTCCTCTTTTTAAAAATACCCATTGTTGTACTATCGACAGCTGTACTAAGTGACTTGGTGTGACATCACCACTTCCACAGCCTAGGGTAGTGGTAGATACTACGGCTGTCGCTATAAACACTTAAGATCGTACAGCTATTAGTATTATAAGTTGCACGCAGCTATACATGTACAGGCTGTGTGTCATGGCCACCTATAAACTTTCGAAGACTAAATATTATTAATATCCCACTCTGTTGATACGAGGAACCCATATTCGCCAATGACTCGTTGCGGATTATTTATTTCGCTTTGATCCCACGACTGTATTTTACTAAGACTTCATCGACACCAGTGCTGTCGAGTACACAGCTGAATATCTCCTTGTCTCTTCGCCTCCTGGACTTGAAATTTTGTGGGGTCAGTTGTGAACGTGTGCAAACTGTAGAGGACATGTTGGGATCCTTCAGGACACCGATTGAAAGTGATAATTTGTTTGGGACTTATTATATGGTCCAGGGTTACTTTTTGGCGGCAGACTTCAAATTGTGTAAAGGTTTTATGTGCAGAGGTCGTTAAAATGACAGCAAACTGTGTGGTTTCTGCGGAAACTCAAATGTTTGGTTTAGTGTGACTGCTTATCAGAGTACTGAACCACATCCACAACATACAGTCGTGTTAGATATTAAGATTATCGCTACAGACAGTGAGGTATTACCCTCTCTCTCTCTCTCTCTCTCTCTTAGTACTGAACTATCATCCCTTGACATTTCTTTTGTGGCTTCCAAGGATGTTGTACGGAACCAGTATGAAGGTTAACTAACCAAGTAAAAACTGAAATACATAGTAGTAACGTTCCAAAATAGTATTTATGTTTTGTTGTGAACCAGCTTTCGGCTTAGTAGGCCGTCATGACAACTTGAAGACTGAACAGCAGACAGTCCACACAACATGAGCGAGTGCTTCTAGCTCTACAAAAAGTGGTACAGTATTTCCAAGGATATGGGTCGTTTAAAGGTTAAGTATCATTACGAAAAACGCAGTATTGGAATGCCATCAATTTCAGTTGGATACAAAACAATAAATATTATGTAATGGAATACAGAAAGTTTTAGGTTCCAAAGATAAGAGTATATATATATCCTTAAATCCAATGTTTGACTGACCTAAACACATTGAACTACGCAAGTTATACTGACATTAGCTAAAACCTCTAAAGAATACTCGCACTGATGCAAAATGAACCACAAAGGTGGTATATACCAGTAACTTTACATTACATTGTACATGTTTTTTGTGTAGTTAAATATGTTTAGGTCAGTCAAACGAATTTATACTCGTATCTTTAGACTCTAAAACAATCAGTATCTCCTTGGGTTGTGTTTATTGTTCTGTATACATGTCAAATTAAAGCTTTATAACTTTGTGTTTTTCGTATTGATAAACAATCTTTGAGTGTCACGCATTTCGCTGATGTGTGTGAAACGTCTGTTCAGTGTTCAGTTGTCACGATGTACCAGAAAGTAGAAAGCCGGTTCACAACAAAATATAAATAAACATTATTACGGAACATTATTACTGTGTGTTTCAATCTTTTAATGTATCTATGTTCCTCCGAGCACTGAGAGAACATTTCATAAATGTTAATTAACCTGTTAATAAAATTCATATACTGTCTTTCCAAAAGCGTTTTTTACTTTGCGTGTATTTCTTTTCGAAGTCGCAGCTTCATCTTTAAGGAGCCAGTTGTTGTGTAAGGAGCTCCAATGAGACCCTGATGATGAAGCCGTGACTTCGGAACCTAAATCCGCAATCTGCAAAGTAAAAACGCTAATGGAAAGACAGTAGACAGCAATAATAGCGACCACAAAAATTAATTAACCTTATTTCGTTGGCCAAAGCGATGCTGGCGACTCCTATTAAAACAATTTCACCCACAGAACAATGTATGAGTTTGACCGAGATCCGCCAGTACAATAAAAAGACTCATTAATAGACCGAGGCTTGGTTACGTAGCGTAGCGAAGTCGCATGCGTCTCGCTTCGCTTGGAGCACGTGGATGGAGCCCAAGGTCGATCTTTCCACTTTGCCAGGTGAGAGAGAGAGAGAGAGAGAGAGAGAGAGAGAGAGAGCGGGGAAAGAGAAAGAACATCACAGTGTTTGTGATTGTGCTACGGGAAATAACCTTCATCACTCCTTACCGCTGCTCCCTTGTCGGATGTATTCACTCTTGCGAACGTAAACGTGGTGTGGTGGGTCAATTAATATTTCTGAGCATGAGATGCAGTTGGCGGCTGAATCCACTCGGGCTGCTACTACACGTAATCATACTACGGGTTACAGAACGGTCGCTAAGAACTGCATTATCGGACCTGGCAGAGAAACTGTGAAGAATGGCTGTTTGGAGAGTGGTGAGCCGAGGAAAGCCATGAACCACACACACACACACACATACACACAAGCGCTTGCGCGATACTTTTTGCTCGCGTTGTTGGCCGTGACGTCACATCGGCGTGGGCGGCGGCATGTGTGTCAGCGTCTGCCCCGTGGCGCTACGCTTTGTACAATTCGCACATCGAGCCAGCACAGGTATCAGACAATGCGGGAGGCGTTTTGCAAACTGCGCGAAGCAGTGCTGTGCGCGATAACAAAAGGTATCCGCTTCTGTTAAGTATAACCCGAAAGCGCCAAGTATGTGCTGACAAAGCTCTGCGTTGCTACAACATTTTAAGTTTCTGTATTTTACTAATATCGGCGTCGGGCGTTGTCGGAATTTCTCCGTGAAGAGCTAAGTGTGATTTTCGTGCAGCCCATTGAAGAACAGCTTGCTATGAGAACGTAGCCTTAAATAGTTAACCCTTCAATTAAACTGTCCCTTTTTGTGCCGTCAGGTTCTGTCAGTTGTAGGTGAACTGAGTTTTGCAGCATTATTGTCGTTTTGCCCAGTGTTCATTCATACAATTCCGTTGAATTTTTCTTCTAAAACTAGTGAACTAAATCCCTCAATGACCATTGTTCCACTATGCCTATAGCCATTTATACGGTATTAACATTTCTGTAGGATTTTTTAATCACGTCCTCGTACGATCAGCCTGATTAAGTTTCTTATTTTATCAGTACTTGATTTTATAGTATTCCGCGAGTTGAAGATTATCTTGCTTAAGATTATCTCTGATTTAGTCTTTGTGAAAGCCTAGGCTAATTTCTGCTACCAAAACGTTTCCCATTCTGGTGATGTTGACTTTGCCATTACTCCGAAGTTGACAAATAGTTCAGGTGAATTCTTGCACTTCCCCTGCACCTACATCACGTCGGTTAACTAATAGAATTCTGTTTTTGACTATGCTGTAGTGACGATGTAGAGATTAACAGTAATATAATAAGTGATACGAAAAAAAAACAGCAGTTACCATCTTTTGCAAAAGAAAACAAGCCTCACAAGAAGAAATGTAGCGAATTTTCATATTGCAGACAAGGTTCTGCATTTATGTATAGGATGTTCATAAATTATCTTTGCAACTTAAGACTATAATACCTTTAAACCATAGTAGATACTGACGAATAGTTTTCAACTTGTGATAAGATAACTCATAAATTTTTGTTTCATCGTTTGTACACATCAACTTTTACACCCTCAGTGGCACGGATAATGTGTAGTCGAAATTACATTTCTCTCCACGTAAGGTTCAAGACGTGGAAGCTGACATGTTCAAATGTACGCCGTCAAGTTCTGTAGGTGTCTAGCCTTAGTCCGGTACACCATACCCTGAAACATACCCTAAAAATCTACCCTCTTCGGAGTAAAGTTCACACCCAAAAAATATAATGAGTGTATCTGAAAACAATTTTCCAAATGAATAGAATAAGAGAAGGATGGGTATAGACTACTTTGCCCAACGTTACAATAGCGGTCGTAAACAAACATCTGCATGGATTCTATGATGGTACTAATGTATGATAAGCTTATAGTATGATTTGAAAACTTACAATTGAGCTTGTAGGCAAGTTACATGCAGTGAGCATCCGTGGTTCAATCTGTTAATCCAATCAATGTTACACAAAATAATCATGTCCTATGTAAAGTGATAAACCGCCAGCTCTCCCTGCATCTCTAGCTGACTACTCGCCTTCGGTATGCAAAACATGCAGAGAAATGACTGAAGCGTACTGCAGTTTTAAGAAACGTGTATACTGATTGTAATAGTGACTCAGTAGTACTGGTATTTGAGGTGAAGGCAGAAAATCTATAACATTATGAGAGGCAGCTCAATGCAGACTGCAAAGTGAAAATTATCGTAAAAATATTAGAATCTTCTAACACTGACAAGGGATCACGAATAAACCAGGAAAACTGTGATTCAAGATAGTATAATTTCACACAAAGCGCAATGAAGTACCCAATCGTTCGTGCTTGAAACCCACAGTAAAATACATTACCACAAAGGAAAACTTACAAGTGCTGAAAACAGTTCAGTAGACGAGATGTGATGATAAATGAATGGCCCTAGCATTCGGATCGACTAATGTTAACTCGAAACTGTGCCATGCATTACGAACTGGACACCACACCGAAAAACGAACGTCATGTATGACAATCGATAAATGCACCCTAAAGATGTGGGCTTGCTGTGAATATTGATACACCAAAACGCGAGATCTGAGAACGATCAACAGAAAGCGATTTCATTTCTGCTTAATACGTTACTCAAGCTTAGCAGCCCCTCTGCACTCCGAAACACGCCGAGCGGAATCCAAAGCAAGACTAGACTTCCCTCTGTCCGTTTAACCCGCAAATTCACAGTTGAACAAGCAGATTGCTGCTTCTTGAGGACAGTGACCTTGGAGTGCTCGACCAAATATGCCTCAAGGGTCCGCCTTGTGCGCACTTGCATCAGAGCCCTTCCATCCCTCACTGGGGCGGTTCATTTGAGAGAAACTGATGATAAACACACAAGAATCCGCAAAAAGTATGGTGGTGAATGGGAGAAGCTAACTTTAAATTTTAAATCTGTTAGTTCAGGAGTTAAAAGGTGAAATCTTCGACTCGGAACTTACACTCCTGGAAATTGAAATAAGAACACCGTGAATTCATTGTCCCAGGAAGGGGAAACTTTATTGACACATTCCTGGTGTCAGATACATCACATGATCACACTGACAGAACCACAGGCACATAGACACAGGCAACAGAGCATGCACAATGTCGGCACTAGTACAGTGTATATCCACCTTTCGCAGCAATGCAGGCTGCTATTCTCCCATGGAGACGATCGTAGAGATGCTGGATGTAGTCCTGTGGAACGGCTTGCCATGCCATTTCCACCTGGCGCCTCAGTTGCACCAGCGGTCGTGCTGGACGTGCAGTCCGCGTGAGACGACGCTTCATCCAGTCCCAAATATGCTCAATGGGGGACAGATCCGGAGATCTTGCTGGCCAGGGTAGTTGACTTACACCTTCTACAGCACGTTGGGTGGCACGGGATACACGCGGACGTGCATTGTCCTGTTGGAACAGCAAGTTCCCTTGCCGGTCTAGGAATGGTAGAACGATGGGTTCGATGACGGTTTGGATGTACCGTGCACTATTCAGTGTCCCCTCAACGATCACCAGAGGTGTACGGCCAGTGTAGGAGATCGCTCCCCACACCATGATGCCGGGTGTTGGCCCTGTGTGCCTCGGTCGTATGCAGTCCTGATTGTGGCGCTCACCTGCACGGCGCCAAACACGCATACGACCATCATTGGCACCAAGGCAGAAGCGACTCTCATCGCTGAAGACGACACGTCTCCATTCGTCCCTCCATTCACGCCTGTCGCGACACCACTGGAGGCGGGCTGCACGATGTTGGGGCGTGAGCGGAAGACGGCCTAACGGTGTGTGGGACCGTAGCCCAGCTTCATGGAGACGGTTGCGAATGGTCCTCGCCGATACCCCAGGAGCAACAGTGTCCCTAATTTGCTGGGTAGTGGCGGTGCGGTCCCCTACGGCACTGCGTAGGATCCTACGGTCTTGGCGTGCATCCGTGCGTCGCTGCGGTCCGGTCCCAGGTCGACGGTCACGTGCACCTTCCGCCGACCACTGGCGACAACATCGATGTACTGTGGAGACCTCACGCCCCACGTGTTGAGCAATTCGGCGGCACGTCCACCCGGCCTCCCGCATGCCCACTATACGCCCTCGCTCAAAGTCCGTCAACTGCACATACGGTTCACGTCCACGCTGTCGCGGAATGCTACCAGTGTTAAAGACTGCGATGGATCTCCGTATGCCACGGCAAACTGGCTGACACTGACGGCGGCGGTGCACAAATGCTGCGCAGCTAGCGCCATTCGACGGCCAACACCGCGGTTCCTGGTGTGTCCGCTGTGCCGTGCGTGTGATCATGCTTGTACAGCCCTCTCGCAGTGTCCGGAGCAAGTATGGTGGGTCTGACACACCGGTGTCAATGTGTTCTTTTTTCCATTTCCAGGAGTGTATATTGTATAACTTTCGTATCCCTATGTTCGTGTATCATTCTAATTGTATAACCCTTCTGCATAATATTATGAATGTAGAATTGATGGTCTAATGGTGATTACTGTTTTATCTCTAAGCTATGTAGGCAGGATATTTAACACCAAGGCAATATGACTTTACTGGTTTCTGAATATGAAATGTGCTTGTACGTATATAATATGGATATATAACGAAACAGAAATTTCTGAAAGCAATATTCTCGATACAATAGGGAGTTTGACGTAGCACGTATGACTGTCAATTTTCCAACAGTCAAGACTGCGATATTATTTGACATATAGAACAACTATGTACAGTTACTGACACGAGTCTGAATCTATACAGTAATGTTCAAATGTTCACTGTTCCCTGAATAGTCTGAATAAAATGTTGTCGTGGCGCTAATGTCAATGCTTATCTGCGCAGCAAAGATAACGAAGTTCCCAGAATGAGATTTTCACTCTGCAGCGGAGTGTGCGCTGATATGAAACTTTCTGGCAGATTAAAACTGTGTGCCCGACCGAGACTCGAACTCGGGACCTTTGCCTTTCGTGGGCAAGTGCTCTACCAAGCACTTGCCCACGAAAGGCAAAGGTCCCGAGTTCGAGTCTCGGTCGGGCACACAGTTTTAATCTGCCAGGAAGTTTCATAACGAAGTTCAACTCTACTCTGCCGTCCTACCTGTAATGTAACGTTCCGCTGCGTCCTGAAATAAACACGCGACTTTTGCTGAAACCGACTCATTAAATCACGCAATGTGCAATGCGTTACGCAGGCGAGCATGTTATGAATCACGCAACAGTGCCATGCGTGTAAGCACGACCGTTCTCAGCGCGTTTTTAATCATCAAACGGAAATATGAAGATCCGGGATTAATTAAAGAAAAAACTCTGTTTCAATTAAGCTACGAGTATTTTAGCTGAGATAGGATGAATTATTAGCAGCTTTAATATTTGCTAATACGTGCACGTCTCTTATTAAATTCTATTGCCACTGAAAACCACTAGACATGAGTATGTAACAGAAAGCTCATATGTTAAATATTTCTTAGAAAAATCTTATTTCTGCGTCTTCAAAAGGTTGAAGAGTGATATAATAATTACCTGAGTTCATGTACGGTAATCACAAAATAGCGACCCGGACAATGTTATGTTAACTAAATTTCACGTTATAACTCGCAGAATGAAAGTCTGCCCAGACATATCGTCCAAACTTTTGTAGTGGCAGCAAACAGAAATTCATTGGCGGATATTACCTCATTTAGCGTACTCTGAGAAGGAGAAAAATTCTGAGGAGGAGGAAACAACAGTACAACGCCAAGCAAAGTACACACCCCAGGCGAAGCAAGACAGTCACACAAGCGATGTCATCTACGCACAACAACTATAATTCTGGAAGCCCAAAGAGATATCCGTCGCACATGTACTCACGAACCAAGCTCCCGGTGCCAAAGATCACATAACTACAGCCACTTCTCCTCAAAAGGCCACCTTAGAAAGTTGGCGTCGCACGCTATTTCAGACTTCAATAAGTTAGTGGAGTCAAAGCATCGAAGGTTCCACGGATTGAGTATTAGCTGACTCTGCTTCGTTAGAGCGCAGGGATACGAGGATAACTTTTTTTCGACGATTGAAACTGAGACACCAAATGTGAAACTTCTGTCTTCCAAAGACAAGGGATGCGGGCAGGTTAAGGACTAACGATGGGTAATATTTTGAAATAGAGTTACAACGCACGAGCCTAGAGCACCTTCACTTCACAGGGTGCATCAATTAAGACCTGAACCAGTGATAACTACTATCGACATAAAAACATACAAATGATGTTTAAACCAGTGCCCTAATTAATCAGGGACCACCTGCAAGTGCTTTCCACTTTCCAGACAGGACAGGGTGTCAATTTAAGTCTCAAATAATTTTCATGTTTCCCTACTCCGGAGGCCACAGCAAGCACTTCAGAAACTTCTGTCTAGAGGTGGCCGCTAGCAACGAGGGTAATACATTGTTCTTGGGACATGTGTCTTATTTACCAGCAAGCTTGACTGGGTGCGGCAGAGGAGTCTTTAAAACGAGAGCGATTGTAGCAAACGTTTAACCTAGTGATAAAGATCCCCTCAGCCGATTAGTGGACTCCAGTAGTAGCTTCATTGGCTACCAAAATCGCGGAGATACCGGTATTTTCCGCGGAGCTGGATGCGGCGCGGAAAGTCCCCACGGGCAGAGAGGTAGAAAGCCCGGTTGGGCTGGCCCCGCCGAATCTGTCGGATCTGCTTTATGGCGCCCTGTCCCGTGCAGTCCGCTTTCGCTGCTCCGCAGACCTCGCACTGCCTGAACTTTCATTGAGCGCCGTGGCCGAATGTCGCCCGCGCTGCCTACACACGCGCGCGCGTCGTACTCTGTGTTGACGCGAGAGAGAACGACGTCCCAATGTGCCCTCTTTTGCTAATGGCATTGCCTCTTTGACGACTGCCGTTGCTATGTCAACCTACTTCACTACAGGTGACTATCATTGGGCTGCTCAGTCTACCCGCTGAAGACTATTTAAGCCGACGTTGCACAGACTGTGCATTGGAATGACAAAGTTGAGTTTTTGACGCCGTAGCGTAGAAAAATCAGACTACGGAGCCTATCCGAATGTGAAAGGCAATGTCAAATAGTCTCTGTCTACATATATATCTAGTACTATAGAGTTGGGAGACGCTATATTGGATTTCAGTTAAAGCCCATATTTGTTGGGTTTTTATAACTTACATCCTATGAATGCAAACCGTTTCAAAGCACCAGCACATTTAAGATCTCTCGGAAACGCGTTATTGGTATGATGTATTGTAATGAAAGACGAGGAACGTAATATTGGTGGTTAAAGATATTTCTTATTTAGAAGTTATCGCATTGTAACTTGTTTGTTATAAAAGTATGTTATTTCAAGGCACTGGCACATTTAAATCAATCAGAAACGCTTCGTTTTTGCTAGGATTGATTATAATGAAATCTCAGTTTATAACATATTGTCGATTAAATCTTCAGGAGATGGTAACAAACAACATAAGATCATGCACTGTGCAAGTTCTGCGTATTATGATGAACAGAGACGCGGGTTATGAATTTCTGTGTGTGGTTTGCAGCTGGTTCGTATCTTGCTAAAACCAGAATATTTTTGATTACTTTTGCGTTTCCTATAAGATTCTGGGAGTTTTCCTGTTAACTTAATAGGAAAATGTTTTGTAATGTTCGATGCTATGTAAATATAAGTGCCATGAGAGGTTACATCACTTACCGTAAGATATTTTGCACTCTTGTTTCAAGTCTAGCATTTCACAAATTCTAAATACTGTGCTGATGAACAGTCAGCGATAAGGTAATAATGACTTTAGCATTTTATTAAAAACTAGAATTATGAAATATTTTTTTGTTATGAAGAAGACTGTTGTAAATTTGTATCGCACTAGTGTAATGAAACTTCTGTAAGTTTATGGCCTTACTGACTGGACATGGAACATCAGTTTTGCCCTATGACAATTTCATGGAGATCAAAGTTTTTATTTATGTATGCTACAGACAGGACTACGTGACCAGCATATGGATAAGAGAGAAAATATGCGTTTTAATAGAACAAACTTAGGTGTTTTACACTCGTCCGTTTCGTAAACAGTCCCTGTGATTTGCGAGCCAGACATCTGCCACTGGAAAGCGCTGCAATCATGTACCGTTATACACAAGCAGGATCGTTTCGGAGCATTCAACAGTATGGCGGAGTGGAAATCACCACGTCGTACGTTGAATGCCACGGCCTGTTGACGATGGTTTTACGAAGATCCGAGCGTACTGAATAGGTTCACGGATGTGTGAGTAGCTCGAAGATTTTTTAACTAGTGGAACCCAGTATAATGTCTTGGACAGAGTATGTTCATCGGAGACACAGGCACCGTCAGGAGTGCCCCGGGGAATTGTGACAGAACCGTTCTTACGCTCTATATACATAAATGATCTGACAGGTAGGGTGGGCAGCATCATGCGTCTGTTTGCTGATGGCTTTCTATTGGGGGAAAATTTCTTCCTTGAGTGACTGAAGGAGGATGCTGGATGACTTGTACAGAATTTCTGTCGGCTGTGATGATTAGCAGCTAGCTCTGAATGTGGAAAAAATCTAAGTTACTGCGGATGAGCAGGGAAAAATTCTTCCACTACAGTATTAGTGGTGTGCTATGTGATCAAAAGTATACGGACACCTGGCTGAAAAGACTTAAAAGTCCGTGGCGCCCTCGATCGGTAATGCTGGCATTCTATATGGTGTTGGTCCACCCTTAGCGTTGATGACAGCTTCCACTCTCGCAGGAATACGTTCAGTCAGGTGCTGGAAGGTTTCTTGGGGAATGGCAGCCCATTCTTCACGGAGTGCTGCACCGAGGAGAGGTATCGATGTCGATCGGTGAGGCCCGGCACGAAGTCAGCGTTCCAAAACATTCCATAGGTATTTTATAGGATTCAGGTCAGGACTCTGTGCAGGCCAGTCCACTACAGGGATGTTATTGTCGTGTAACCTCTCCGCCACAGGTCATCCATTATGAACAGGTGCTCGATCGTGTTGAAAGATGCAATCACCATTCCCAAATTTCTCTTCAACAGTGGGAAGCAAGAAGGCGCTTGAAACATCAATGTAGGCCTGTGCTGTGATAGTGCCACGCAAAGCAACAAAGGGTGCAATGTCCCCTCCATGAAAAACACGACCACACCAGAACACCAACGTCTCCCGATTTTTCTGTTGGCAGATGACGTTCACCAGGCATTCGTCATACCCAAAACCTGCTATCGGATCACCACATTATGTAACGTAATTCGTCACTCCAGACAACGTTTCTGCACTGTTAAATCGTCCAATGTTGAAGCTCCTTACACGAAGCTATGCGTCGTTTGGCATTTACCGGTGTGATGTGTGGCTTATGAGTAACCGCTCGACCATGGAACCCAAGCTTTCTCGTCTCTTCCCTAACTGTCATAGTGCTTCCAGTGGTTCCTGATGCAGTTTGGAATTCCTGTTTGATGGTCTGGATAGATGTCTGCCTATTACACATTACGACCCTCTTCAACTGTCGGTGGGCTGGCCGCGGTTGTCTCGCGGTTCTAGGCGCTGAGTCCGGAACCGTGCGACTGCTACGGTCGCAGGTTCGAATCCTGCCTCGGGCATGGATGTGTGTGATGTCCTTAGGTTACTTAGGTTTAAGTAGTTCTAAGTTCTAGGGGACTGACGACCACAGATGTTAAGTCCCATAGTTCTCAGAGCATTTGATTTGAACTGTCGGTGGTCTCTGTCACTCAACAGATGAGGTCGGCCTGTACGCTTTTGTGCTGTACGTGTCCCTTCACGTTTCTACTTCATTATCACATCGGAAACAGTGGACCTAGGGATGTTTAAGAGTGTGGAAATCTTGCGTACAAACGTATGACACAAGAACATCCAATCACATGACGGCGTTCGAAGCCAGTGAGTTCCGCGGAGCGCCCTATTCTGCTCTCTCACGATATCTAGTGACTACTGAGGTCGCTGATATGGAGTACCTGGCAGTAGGTGGCAGCACAATGCACCTAATGTGAAAAACATATGTTTTTGTGGGTACCCCGATACTTTTGATCACATAGTATATATATTTAAGCGTAAAGTTGCAAAGCACTATGTAATGGAAAGAGCTTGCAAGACTGGTTTTAGATAGGGCGAATGGTGAACTTCGACAAATTAGCAGCATTATGGGAAAGTGCACTTAATCTATAAAGAAGACCGCGTACGGTTCGCTTGTGCAACCCCGCGGTTCGGGAGGACGATGTTTCAAATACGCGTCCGCCAATCCAGATTTAGGTTTTTCCTGCTTTCCGTAAATCGCTCCAGGAAAATGACGAGATTTTCGTACGAAAGAGCACGGTCGATTTTCTTCCTCATCCGTGAAATAATCCGGGCTTGTACTCAGTCTGTGAAGACTTCTTTGTCGACGGGACACTAAACTCTAATCCTCGTTCCTTCCATCTTGTGAGACTTGAGTACTGCCCAGGCGCGGTTATAGGAAGATATCGAGACATCTCAGAGGAGTGCTGCTGGGTATGCTACAGGCAGGTTCGCTCAACACGCCAGTGTTACGCAAATGGGGATCTCTGAAGGGAAGACGACGTTCTTTTAGCGAAAAACTACTGAGAATTCCATTTCCGAGTGGGACGGGACAGGGAAGGAGCAGCTGTAGTACAAGGTACTCTCGCCACGCAATGCATCGTCGCCTGCAAAGTACGTATGTTGACGGAGATTCTCGTTTCTGCTATTGTTGATAAACTGTTTTATACCAATTGTATTCATGATTAATTGTCCGACATATGGTGATGGCTCGATAACTTGATGGCTTGTCCTCATGCACGACTGTTACTGCTTGAAAAAGGCCTATTGACCGGAACTGAACAGTAGTGGAAAAGAAACAGCTGTATTCGATGGCGGAAATGTTGTCATTTCAGAAATGTCGTACCACCCTCAAGCTCCCATTCCATGGTACACAGAGTAACCGATTGCTACTTAACTCAAGACGTTGGCACACAGTCCAGTTATCAGAGATTTTATGCCACCGCCTAGCGAAAAATGTTTCTTCTTGAACAGATCTGCCCTGGAAGGGACAATGACGATATTGTGAACGAAATTTTGTTTACTGTATTTTCCAATCTTAGATCGCGCAGGTTTTCTACCACCAGAGTTTCATAGCGGCTAGATCTGGATCAAGCGGCAATGCTATTAGCGAACTTAGTCGCGGAGGATCGAAAGATGCACTCATGATGACATCGCTGACAATAGAAGATAAAAGTAAAGTAAGTACTTTAATGTTGTACAGTTAGTAAGTGTTATACTTCTACGACCGCTTGAGCTCGTTATTCTTACCATTCTTCATTCTGGTCAACGTGAACCTTCTCCCTGAGGAGCAATACGCTGATACGTAACTCGTGGAACCTTTTTCTTGCGCCGCAGTAGGTATTGTAAATTCAAATGTTTTGAACCGGTGCTGCGGAACGAGCACCGTGTGTGCGGGGCCCCCTCTTTTTGCTGTTTATTCCTGGTGACATCTCGCAAGACCTGTGGGCAGAGACAAGTTCCAGTTGTCCATCTGTCGGCTTCTTGTCTGCTGAAACAAAGGGACCAGCCAGATAGTTGTGGCGCTGTGTCACAGCTGCAGAGTTCTGTTTCGATTCTCTGTACAGCCGTGGCGTCAAACATCTTTCCAGTTATTCTTGTTTTATTTTTCTGGGCATTTACGAGACAGTTCTGCGATGTTGCTTGACAGTTGCCGTCCCCCACAAACGAAAAATCCGCGCCAGTTCTTAACTGTTGCTCCACGTCACACCGGGCACTCCGGACCACTTGTTCATCCAAGTCACATCGCCATGTTGTATAACTATGGTCTACATGAATTTCAGATTTGTAATGCAAGTATGTCTAAATGGCTTGATTAATTGTTGACCGCCTGAATTGTCCACGAGATATCCGATTTTACTTGCGAAGCTGCACTTGAAATTAAATATATGACTTGACTAATTCGCTTTATTTGTCAGCCTTGTGGCAAGTTTGTGACGACTTGCGTGCTATTGCTATGACGTTTCATCTGTCTATTGCACCATCGGTATTGCTTGTGTAACCTGTAGTGTTTAGAATTGCAGTGATGGCAGTGACTAAAGAACCGAAAGAGAATCCTTTCTCATAATCAACACGAGTCTTTTCATTCACATTTTATTGGGAAAATGAATATACAGAGTGGTCAGAAACAATTTGAGAAGCTTGTAAGGGAGTTGGAGTGTATATTGTGCTACGAAATGACTCTTAAACCTGTGGCGCATAGTATCCACTACAGTGGACAGCTGTTAATGGTCGTTCCTTTGGCATTTTCAATCAGTCCTGAGGCTGCAAATGCACACAGTTCACTGCAGTGGGCACTCTCTACTGGTGTTGTGTCCTGCATGCATTTTCAGCCTCATTACTGATTGAAAACGCCAGAGAATTGACCATTAAAAGTTGTCCACCGCAGTGAAATTCATCCATCACAGGTTAAGAAAAAAATTCGATACTTTCCGAGTTAATTAGCATTTAATTTAGTCAATCATGGCGTTGCGCGCGCAAATTCGAGCGGCCCGCTGGATACGATTAGTGTAATTTGTTCTCGTAGCATAGATGATAACGCCTTTGGCTCGGGTTCAGTCCTTACTACCTTCCCATATAGAATCTTCCTATCGGTCTCTTGTTCTGTTGTAGGAAACCAAACGAAGAGAACGTTTCGCAACATCGTCTCTGGTGGGCCACTTGAAATTGCGCGCAACGTCACTATTGGCTAACATCAGTGCTAATTAATTTGGAAACGGCGCAACGTATCGAATTTTTTTCTTGCCAATTGTTTCTCAGCTTAACTTACCTTCCATGCTTTTCAGATTGTTTGTGATTGCCCTTGCATTATACGTCAACTGCACGCCTGAGTCAACGTTGTAAACAACAATGTAATACGGTTTATCCGTAACCGCTCATTCGCTTATATTCACTGGAGTAAACGTTTACGACTGTGCAAGCGTGTTCTACAAAAACCCATACTCGTCCCCCTCCCCACGTCCAGATTTAATCAAAGTTCTCCTACTCGCAAGGGACCCTCGGCAATCGGATTTTTATGCTATGCTTGTACTCATCAACTCCGAATAGGACAGGTAACGTAATTAGTTTTAGTGTAAAGTTTACAAAAGTCGATTTCCTTTTATTATCCTCAAACGCACGGTTACATTAATGTTAACGAAATGGCCGGCTATGCTGGTCGACAGAGACCAAAAAAGTCGGATATCGGGAATAGTTCGTGAAGTCGGAAATTTTTGTAGATTAGTAGGAGGCAGTGTCACGAACAACATACTAGAAATCCTGACTGGTGAGGGTTGATTGTGGGCGTAAAGGTGATTTGAAGGTCACTTTTATAGTTCTGCTTGAATAACTTGACAACCGAACCGTGGCCTCCAGCGAAAATGTATCCCAGTAAAAAAATTGACTTCATTAAATTTCCTACAAAAATGTCTGGTTCATTTTATCTGCAGGACTAATGCTTTCCGCGAAGCGAGCGAGAGAATATGAAAATCTCGTAGGTTGTTTTTGTAGGCCGTATTAATATTGCAGGGGCAGGTGACACACTGTATGTTACAGTGACCTACCCTCGTGAGATCCACTTAAGATGCAACTCTGCTACAGTGTGTGTGGAAAGGGGAAGGAAAAAATACCTTTGCGATAAGACTGCAGAACATGTTCCTGGGAGTCTGCCAACCGACGAGTCATTCTTTCTTTTCGAATCCACCATTCAGAGGAGGTCATATTCTGTAAATCGATGGTAAATTCTGCCGTGGTTTCTGATGCCATATGGCAGTAAATGGAAGGTTTCCCCTATTTTATCGTATTTTGTAGATTTTAGAAATTACGAACATTAATAGAATGTACTTCGCGCTTAGTTCTTCCTCTTCACTCGTATTTGCATTAGGATGGAAACCCTTCAGAGATTTCATTTGATTCATTTCGGCCCCAACTCAAGAGTAGAACCTCGTCTGCTCGGCCCTCATTAATACCGGTCTTTGCTTTATACGGATCGACCCCTCTTTCATTTCTGTAACTGTTCAGAATTTGATGATTCGAAAATAACAGCGTCAACATTCCACGACGATAATCATTCAATTTAAATTCAGCCAATCGCGACGCATGCATCCTGGCACTGTGTCAGTTAACAGGTTAACGTTGAGCTGTATAGTACTGTATTGACCAGAGTTGTTGTCAGCGTAGATTAGATTCCTTTCATTCCAATTGATCCGTAGTGAGGAGGTCCTCCAGGATGTAGAACATGTCAGAAAAACAATAATACATGACAAATATTTACAACTAAAACAAATAAGCTAATGTGCCTTTTATAGGTCCCAAGTGGAATGATCGTCATTTTTTTTAATGATTACTATATGAAAGGATCATTTTACAACACTCATTTACTAAGATCGCATATCATTAAGGAATAAATACATCGGGAAGCAGTAGTTAATGTCCCTAGTTCCTTAAACAGGCATCTGCAGGATGTTCTTGAATTCACGCCACATACAACTCTTATTACACGTTTTTGTGCCCGGAAAACTTTAGCTCGGCTTGATGAATTAATGCACTGAATTAAAAAAATTTTAAAAAATGTTTTTTTTCTTTGTAATAAACATATAATAGAACTACTACAATACTTATTTATAATGAACACATTACTGCACTGAAATGAAGCAGAAGTTAGATTGTACTTCATATATATATACACAAAAAAATCTGTTGGCTCTACTGAGAAATTTATCCATGGAGTAGAAGGAGTTGGCCGCCAATAAATCCTTTAGGCTTCTGTTACAATGAATTTCATTGGTTGTTAAGATTTTTATGGCTGCTGACAAGTTATTGAAAATGTGTGTTCCTGAATAATCACACTTTTTTTTGCAAGAGTTAGTGACTTTAAATCCTTGTGAAGATTATTCTTATTTCTAGTACTGATTCCATGAAGTGAGCTGTTGGTTTGTAAAAGTGATATATTTTTAATTGCAAATTTCATTAAGGAATAAATATATTTGGAAGTAATAGTTAGTATCCATAGTGCCTTAAACAAGCCTCTGCATGACGTTCTTGAATTCACACCACATATAACTCTTATTACACGTTTTTGTGCCCAGAAAACTTTAGCTTGGCTTGATGAACTTCCCCAAAAAATAATCCCATATGACACTACGGAGAGAAAGTAAGCAGAGTATGACAGCTTTTTCATTTTTATATCCCCTATGTCTGACATTCGTTTAGACGCTTCACCAGTTCTGTGGTGTGCTCCTCCAAGTTGAATTTATTATCAAGCTGTAATCCCAAGAATATAACACTGTCCACTTCTTCTATCTGCTTGTCATCATATAATAGGCATAAACTCGTGGGACACCAATTACAAGTTCTGAACTGCATGTAGTGCGTTTTTTCAAAGTTACGTGACAAAGAATTGGCTAGGAACCAGTGATTAATGTCCACAAATATTTTATTAGCCTTTCTTTGTAAGGTTACACTTGATTTGCTATTTATTGCAATGTTTGTATCATCGGCAACCTCAAAGAGAAACAGGGTTGTTATGTTCTCGGAGGAAAACATTCAGTCCGTGGGATGGACAAGGAAAATTGTTCGGAAACGTTGTTGCTTAAACTGGTTTTAGAACTTCAGTGGTGTCAGATTCGAAAAATAATCGGTAAGAAATGGAGGATATTTGTTTAAAAATTATGATTTATGATGATGAAATTATTGCTGTTTGTTCGTCTGCAGAGAATGATGATAGTGATGGTGGTTTAGCTGACGATGTTGGCGCTCAATCTGAGGCCATAACGAAAACTACAGAAGCAACAACGCAACTGGAAAAGAATAATGGTTGATTTGGAATGGTCAGCCGTTGTTACGTGAGGTCACCAAATTACCCATTTTATCCAGATTCCACCCGGTTTTTTGTGTTCTGCTTCAACCCCAGATAGGCAGTTTATGAAACAGTAAAGAAACCGATTTTTGGACTTCCATGTTAAGTTGTCGTTTGTGATGTCAACTGTCATCTGGCGAACTGAAATTGAAGTTGGGCTTACCCTGGGAGAGGTATACCAGAGTGGCAACACTTCAGGTAATCGTCTACTCTCCTGGCGCGGTGACTTGATTTTCTGAAGGAAGGAAGATTGATTGGGTTTAACGTCCCGTTTTACGTCGACGTCATTAAAGACGGAGGCAACCTCGGATTGTGTCGGGGATGGGGGAGGAAATCGGGCGTGCCCTTTCAAAGGAGCCATCCCGGCATTTGCCCGGAGCGATTTAGGGAAATCACGAAAAACTCAAATCTGGATGGCCGGACGAGGATTTGAACCGTCGTCGTCCCGATTGCGAATCCAGTGAACTAAAAACTGAGCCACCTCGCTCGGTTTGATTTTCGGCTTCGCTCCTCTAGAATAGCGCACCGCGCATCGAGTCGGTCATGGGCGTGGCGTCGTAATTGATAGGTGTTTTGATTGTTGGGAATGTTTCGAATAAGTCTAAAGATTGATGAAACAAATCGCCTAAAATGTTTCTAGGTGAACAGAGGAAATCGGAAAACAGATCAACATTTTTAGAGAAAACTGTATCTGATAGGTGGAGTGATTTCATGGACAGTGGTTCTGGGCCGACCGGTGTGGTCGAGCGGTTCTAGGCGCTACAGTCTGGAACCGCGCGACTGCTACGGTTGCAGGTTCGAACCCTGCCTCGGGCATGGATGTGTGTGATGTCCCTAGGTTAGTTAGGTTTAGGTAGTTCTAATTTCTGAGGGACCGATGACCTCAGATGTTAAGTGCCATAGTGCTCAGAGCCATTTGAACCATTTTGAAGCGGTTCTGGAGATCAACATTCAGAACTTTTGAAAATTGTGCACTATTCTTTTGCCTACAGGGAAACTGTGAATAGGATATTTTACTTATTTAATATACATTTTACTGATGAAAGAGAGAGACTTCTGTACAATGTGTAAAGAATTTGTTGTTTGTCAGTCATAACTATAAGGATCTTGTTGTCAGTACTGTGATAACATCAAATTAATGAAAGAATTAAGAATATTCGATCAACCGAGAAGTATGCCTTCGGAAGAAAAATGGTTCACGTAAAGATTGCTTGTAATACCTGCACGAATATTTTCATTTGGAAATGTGGCAACCCTAAACTGATGTCGGCGAAACGCCCTCGTAATCGTAGTGCACATAAACGACATACGAATCTAACTCAAAGAAAACTTAGTGATTATTCTGTTTTGTAAAAGTCCGTCTTCTTTCACGTCGCTCTGCACGCTACCGGGGCGCCACGGAGTCGCCGTATGCGTCCTGTGTGAGCGAGCACACGGTTATCATATGCGCCGCAGCACCTTTCACTTGCCCTGGCTACAGCTCCCACAACGGACACGCGTCGCGGTGTTCTCTTTGCTCGCCCCTTTCCACGGCAACACCTGCTTATGCTCTTGTTGGCCCACACGCCTGCCAGGGAAGCAACAAGAACACGTATCTGGCGACCGGACGTAGTGTTGCGGTGAAGCCCAGATAATCTCAGCGCGCGAAAGAACACGGTTGGAGCGCGAGGACAGAGACAGATCTGCTAATCAAAACCACATCATCCTTCCAGCGCGAGGGGACGTGAAAAAACAGAAGCAATTTCGAAGCGAGTCCTTTATAAGGAAGGGCGCAGCGCCACCTGCAGACTGCTACCGTCGTGGTCTTGTTGTGCCTGGCGCCACGCTGTACACATCTCCCGTCTGCAGCCTCTGGAGAGAAGGGAAGGTTCCTTCTGCCGCAACTGCACGTGCTGGAACGTGGAGCTCCTTAGCAGCCAACCCCTGCTCGAACTCCACAAACTACTATCAACACTCATCCGATAAGCACACTGAACAAAATATTAGTGATCTAAAAAAACATCATACTAATGCCGTGTAACAACGCCTCTAGCCCGATAATGGTCTTAATCCGGCAAATGTATTTCACACATTTTTTTTAGATATCCAGGGGATGGAGATTTCTTCAGGTATGCAGTGGGTGGACAAAATACACTACTGGCCATTAAAATTGCCACACCAAGAAGAAATGCAGATGATAAACGGGTATTCATTGGACAAATATATTATACTAGAACTGACGTGTGATTAAAATTCCACGCAATTTGGGTGCATACATCCTGAGAAATCAGTACCCAGAGCAAACCACCTCTGGCCGTAATAACGGTGTTGATACGCCTGGGCATTGAGTCAAACAGAGCTTGGATACCGTGTACAGGTACGGTTGCCCATGCAGCTTCAACACGATACCACAGTTCATCAAGAGTAGTGACTGTCGTATTGTGACGAGCCAGTTGTTCGGCCACCATTCACCAGACGTTTTCCATTGTTGAGAGATCTGTAGAATGTGCTGGCCAAGGCAGCAGTCGAACATTTTCTGTATCCAGAAAGGCCCGTACAGGACCTGCAACATGCGGTCGTGCATTATCCTGCTGAAATGGAGGGTTTAACAGGGATCGAATGAAGGGTGGAGCCACGGGTCGTAACACATCTGAAATGTAATGTCCGCTATTCAAAGTGCCGTCTATGCGAACAAGTGGTGACCGAGACGTGTAACCAATGGCACTCCATACCATCACACCGGGTGATACGCCAGTATGGCGATGACGAATACACGCTTCTAATGTGCGTTAACCGTGATGTCGCGAAACACGGATGCGACCATCATGATGCTGTAAACAGAACCTGGATTCATCCGAAACAATGAGGTTTTGCCATTCGTGCACCCAGGTTCGTCGTTGAGTACACCATCGCAGCCGCTCCTGTCTGTGATGCAGCGCCAAGGATAACCGCAGCCGTAGTCTCCGAGCTGATAGTCCATGTTGCTGCAAACGTCGTCGAACCGTGCAGATGGTTGTTGTCTTGAAAACGTCCCCATCTGTTGACTCAGGGATCGAGACGTGGCTGCACGATCCGTTACAGCCATACGGATAAGATGCTTGTCATTTCGAGTGCTAGTGATACCGGCCGTTGGGATCAAGCACGGCGTTTCGTATTACCCCCCTGAACCCACCATTTCCATATGCTGCCAACAGTCATTGGATCTCGACCAACGCGAGCAGAAGTGTCGCGATACGATAAACCGCAATCGCGATACGCCACGATCCGAACTTTATCAAGGTCGGAAACGTGATGGTACGCATTTCTCCTCCTTACACGAGGCATCACAACAACGTTTCACCAGGCAACGCTGGTCAACTGCTGTTTGTGTATGAGAAATCGGTTGGAAACTTTCCTCATGTCAGCACGTTGTAGGTGTCGCCACCGGCGCTAACCTTGTGTGAATGCTCTGCAAAGCTAATCATTTGCATATCACACCATCTTCATCCTGTCGGTTAAATTTGGCGTCTGTAGCACGTCATCTTCGTGGTGTAGCAATTTTAATGGGCAGTAGTGTATGTAAACACCAAAAACACAACATATTGCCTTGCTTGTTACGGTGTAGGTAAACAGTTTGTGTTCAAATCAGATTTCATTCGTATCGTAATGGATAAATAAAGGTCTTGTGCATTTTCAATGGGAAGTTATACCAATCTTCTAGCAAAATACTGGCACGTTCGGGTAACGGTGATGGAAGTGGATAGCAATCACGCACCTTTCTCTTCATATTCGACCACAAAAACCCAATGATACTAAGATATGTTGATTGCGAAGGCCAGGATAGGTGCGACAATTCATCTTCGTGCTCAGAAAAACCAGTCCTATGCGATGCGAGCTGTGTGAACAGGGGCCTTGTTCTTCTGGATCACGGCGTTGCCATTGGGAACATTGTACCATGCTATGGACCTGATTAGCCAAAGCGTTTACATAATACTTGGCAGTAATGCGAGCCTACAGAGTACACGTGGAGGCCCTGGAATACCACGATATGGCCGCCCAAATCATCACCGAATCCCCGCAATGTTCCACCCTTGGGATGTAAACACGGCCTGAAGTCAGAAACTATGTGAAACAAGACTCATCCGACCAAGTGACATTCTACCACTGCGCCGTACACCAGGTTTTGAAGCTTGAGCTGCACGATTTTTGTTCCGGGCATTTGCTTCAATGATGAGTGATTTTGGAACTCCAACTCGCCTTGCAGTTCCCTGCTTAAGAAGCTCCCTTCATGTTGTTTCCGTGCTAACAGGGTTCGCGACTGCTGCATTCAGTTCTGCACTGACTTTTGCAGCAGCAGTTTTCCTACTTTTCGTCTAGATCTCTTTCAGTGGTGGTCCGTGACGATCACTTAACACACAGTTTTGACCGTATTGAAAGTTAGGGGATGATGTTTTTCACCGTTCCCTGTATGTATCATAAATTTTCGGAATGGTGCCACTTGGAACACCAAACACTTTGCCTACTTTGGTTGCGAATCCATCCACCAAAGAAGTACCAACAATAAGGCCACGTTCGAATTCGCTGGGTCCCGACATTAGGCACTCGCAACTACGCGGAACGGAACACGACTGACATTTACAACGTATTGGCGACATTGCACAGGTCTCAATCGTGGTCAAATACAACGGCGCAACCTGTAGACTTGACAAACATCTGCATTTATGTTCAAGCATGCACTTCTCCCGCTGAGTTCAACCCTTGTTCAACCCTTGTATCACATCCATCTACTAAATGGTGGGGTTGTTGACTGCTGTCTTTCACCCGCTGATTCAACAAGCCCGAGACATTTTCTTTGGGATCAAAATTGGATGATTTAATGGGCCAGGCCATGTGCAGGACGGTGCGTAGGTGTTTGTTAATCCAAGAACATATGCGTACAGCGTTGTTAATAAGGTCATTGCCATCTTGGAAGACGAGAATGTTCACTGCATACTCATGATGCAGATGTGGGAAAAGAGCAACAGTTCGTCAAGGAGAATGTTTAAATAAATATACTAGTCCATCCTCACAGTAACCTGAATGATTGAGACCAAGTCATGGTACAGAAAACAGCCTCGAAACGTAATATAATCATCGCTCCCGTGAACTCACACTTCATATTAAGCGCGTTTTTTGGCTGTCGGTACATTCAACGCCTTGCGTAGTTTGAAAAAGAGGCAAAAATCAGTATTAATCAGACACTATTACAAGGTCCCAGTCACATGTTATCCAGTTTCTTCGTCGTTTCGCCTGTTACGAACGTCCACCTTACGTGGCGCTGTGAGCAGTGCCCTCTGCAACATACCAAATTTCAAATGTCCATTGTAAGCAGTTCCAACGCAGTGTTCACCCGGAAGCTGTTTGAAGTGGATCTGCATCCACCTACAGTAACAATTCCTATTGGATTTGACACCAGTTGTGATCCACGAGGCCTGAAACTCTTCCTCGCTCCCTATCGGTTATTTTCCTTTTACAGCCACTGTTTTTAAGGCATGTTATGTTGGTGAGAATGGCAAACGTTGTAGACACGGTGAACAATCTGCGTTGCCGGCCGCGGTGGTCTAGCGTTTCTAGGCGCTCAGTCCGGAACCGCGCGACCGCTACGGTCGCAGGTTCGAATCCTGCCTCGGGCATGGATGTGTGTGATGTCCTTAGGTTAGTTAGGTTTAATTAGTTCTAAGTTCTAGGGGACTAATGACCACAGATGTTAAGTCCCATAGTGCTCAGAGCCATTTGAACCATTTGAACCAATCTGCGTTGATACGTCAACAAGTCAGGCAACTCGAAGTGGACATGGGAACTCCTAAATACGATAGTTCCTTCCTGCCATTCCGTCGCGCTTTCCGTGTTGACTAATTTTACTGCGCTGATTCCGTACAATCGACAGGAAGATGTATACTGCTTCATTGTGTCGACTTAGGTCAGCCGTGGAGGGTCACATTATCACCTTATGACAGATCTACAGCGCTACAAAGCGCACAGTGTGCACATTTAAGGAGGTTACTAACAGTTTGTCTAGTGGCCTTTTTACATTAGCACAGCTTAATGCCCAAAACATCCTATTGCCGTGTAGTAGGTACAAAAATAGTCAAATTTTATTCCATTAGTCACAATGAACCTTCTGTGCATTTAAGGACTGTCGAGGAGACGGAGTGGCTCGATAATGTTTAAATCTAGCGATTGTAAAGACTACGGAAGACATATTACTCCGTTTTCTTGTTCACCTGGCATATCAATCACTTCCAGTTGTTTAGTTGGGACCTTATATCCTTGTATAAACGACAGCAAAGAGAAAATTTCTCGGTTTCACAGTGAAACACTGTGTCTCAGGTAAAATTACCACTTATTCAACAAGTGACTAATAGGCTTTTTGTTTTTCGAAAGTTTTTCTAATGATTAGACTACTTGCTTGAAGTACCACTCTGGAAAACCTGTAAAATAGCTATTCACGTCAGGTATAACATCGTCATTTGATTCAGAACGTTTTCCCCTCATACGTTTCTTTAAGAGTGGGATGTTAAAATCAGGAGTACAACGTAAAAGTTCCAATTATTCAGTTTCCCAGTTGCCAAAACACGTATGGGTGCAGCTGCATTGTCGATACAGGCTTCATTTTGCGAATGTTCTCATCCAGTTCCATGAGTGTAGAGTAATATCGATCAGTAATACAAGTTTTAATCTGTCAGGAAGTTTCAGTATCACCCGGCTACTGTTTGTTGTATCCTTGTTGTCAATGATAATAACCTGTCTGACGACTGCCTCCATGGCTGACTGGTCAGCGCGGCAGATTGCCATGTGAGGGCCCCGGTTCGATCCCCGGCAGGGTCGGAGATTTTCTCCGCTCGACAACTTTATCTTAAGTAGTCATCATCATTTCTTCGGCTCTCGAGTCACCCAAGTGCCCACATCTATAAAGACTTGCAGCAGGTGATTGGTCTACCTAACGGGCGGCCCTAGCCACACCCCTTTGACATCCCAGGCAACATTGCCTATTGTCTTACCAGTAGACGAAATCAGACTTCACTTTCTTTGATGCAAACTTCAGGAAAAACAAACTAATAATTGGTATACAATAGAATATATTCTATATTACAGTCTGGTTTGATCTGAATTCTGATGTAGATATTGCATTAGACCAAAATTTCTTAACGGCGAGAATTTCTTAATGGCTCAGGGCACAAATGACTAACAATCATGTTGATCGTAAAGCGGCGCATATTTAGCGCTCGGTGCTGATTCCGTGACTGTGTCGCTACTTGATACAAATAGCTTAACAACCAGAGGAACGAGTCCGGAGCAACCGTCGCTCTGCTAGGCGGCGAGGCGTGCGAGCTCAGAAACAGCCCGCGGAGCAATGGGATCGTGCGTGTTACGTGGAAACGGCAATGCGTGCGCGGAATACGTCCTCCCTGCGGAATAACGATGTGACACACCCGCCGCAGACTCGGAATTTAGCGGCGCGCTGAATTGGACTGGGATTGTTTGATATTCCGTGGAAACGTGATAGCTACTGTGAGTGGCTGACAAGCCAGCGGACCTGTCGCGACTTTGAGAGCTGGGAGCTGTATAAGGGAGGCGGGGTGCGTGACGCGGCGCCCACACAAGGGGGAGCCAGTGACCCGGCTGGGCGGCAGCCCCACTGCTCTTAATAGAGGGAGGAACGGTCTAATTCCTCTTCTAATGCTATCTTCCCTCTTGAAACTAGCTTAATGTGTGCCTGTGCCTACAACGGAATCGCCATAGCTTTTGCTCATCTTGTGCATCACTGTTGTACATACTTAGTTGTAACACGTGCTGTTTTAGTATGGGCTTCTAAATAATTTCGGACAAATTGGGTCAAAACTTTTACGAATATTTTCGTCCGTGAGATCGCGAGCGCAGTAGACATCGGCGCCCAGGTTGATGCCGTGTTCCTTGGCTTCAGGAAGGCATTTGACAAAGTTCTTCACTTCCGTGTAGTGAAGTACGAGCTTATCGACGAGATTTGTGATGGATTCAAGACTTCCTTGCAAACATAACACGTCCGTCTAAATGGAGCGAACTCTACAGTACCACAAGGAAGTATAATGGCATAATTACTGTTTACAACGTATAAATGATATAGTAGAATGCGCCGGAAGTTGAAGGCTGTTCGCAGATGAGGGCGTTGCTCGTGAGAAGGTAGCAATGCCAGAAGACAGTAACGATCTGCAAAGTAATATTTTTGAAAACATTATGAGCGATCTTATATAATCAAATATATATAATTAAAAACAGTCTTGATCGCAAATTTCTTTTAATTGGAGTGACCGGTTTCAATCCTCAAGGATCATCTTCAGACTCCAGAACGGCAGGTGGACTTCCATGGAACAAGCTGCGCCGACCCATGACGCGTATGTCACCACGACATATCCACTGTTGCCCTAAATCGCTGGTCCAGATGATCTAGTATGGCACGTGAAAAAGATTATGATGCGACATCGTGCTAGAACCACATGTTTGAGCCACATGTAATGGCACATCTTCTAAGAGCCCATGCGGTGCGCCGTCAAGGAATGGCAAGTAGCCTCACCCGTGAGATGTAGTGGAAGAAGATATGGCCGAATAACACATCCACCCAGGAACCTTACAGAAATATTCAGACCGTATCGTTCCTGAAACTCATGGAGCGTGCGGCTTTTCACCAGCCCACACATGACTGTTGTGGGAATAGAAAACATCTTCCCTGCTGAACTTGGCTTCATCCTTGATAAGGATGGGAAGGAAGGCTCATTCAAACAACTGTGCGACGACCACAAGCAGAAGAGCGCTCGCGATGCAAACTCCTGTGGCTGCAGTGCCTTTCTGGAGCTAGCACGAGTGTAGTTTCTGCTCATCCAGGACCCGCTAGAAAGTTTGGTCATGCGCAGCCAATCTAGCTGATAAGTTTCTGGTACTCGTCGTCGCGTCCTCTTCCACTGCATGGAGTACAGCCTCTTCCAATTTGCATGTGTGGAGGCGCTGTGGAGCAGCACAGTCGGCGGTGTGGAAAACTCTCCGCACACAACTGAAGAGCTGCCGTCCCATTGCTTCGGGCTTCGCTGCGCAATTATATCTTGTCAGCGTATTCTGCTTAAGTATACTCCCCCATGGTCAACAGCAACATACTAAAAATGATACGTATGTATAGCTTCTTTCTGTACTATAGAATACAATATGAATACTGTAGAAAACAATAGGGACATAGACCACAACAGCAGAGGGGCTGATAATCAGGCAGTTCAGTTCAGTTAATCTACAAACCAACCAATCAACCACAACAGCAGGTACAAACCCCTCTGGTCAGATCACAACCCGGCCGCTGTGACCGAGCGGCTCTAGGCGCTTCAGTCCGGAACCGCGCGACCGCTACTGTCGCAAGTTCGAATTCTGCCTCGGGCATGGATGTGTGTGATGTCCTTTGGTTAGTTGGGTTTCAGGAATTCTAAGTTCTAGGGGACTGATGACCTCAGATGTTAAGTTCCATAGTGCTCAGAGCCATTTGAACCATTTTGAACCATCAGATCACAAACTCAGTGGCATGTGAACAAACCTGTTTTGGGCATGGGACATCAGGTGACCAGTGAATGACGTAGGTAATACCTTAGTCAGCGACGCCGAAAATGCAGGGTATTCGATCGTGTGTTGCGTGTATTGGGAAAACGGTACGTTTCCGGACAGAAGTTCCTACGCTAAAAATTAACAGTCTTGGTCCAGACTACAAGTCGTCGATGTCTGTAAACGGAATTTAGGTACACCATGTATTATTATATTAGTTTCTTTAGTTAAGTAATTCAGAGGGCGACGAGCAGTATCAGCATTGCAAAATTAGTTTGTACCGTGCCACAGAATCACATCGTGCTGCGAAGGATAAAAAATATAAAGCTGTGTAACGTAGCAGGTATTTACTAAAACTCAGTGCAAAATGACTGTAATAGAAAGATGAACAAACGACAAAAAATGCAGATTACTGTAGGATAAGAAGTAAGTACGAAGGGCGTTTGTTTCTAAATTGCATTTTGTACTCCTGTAGCATGTCAGTGGTTGAACTTGACACCCTTTACTGCCTCCTCGAGAAAGTGGTAAATTATCTTGCACTTGTTTTTAGCCGTAAGCCAATATTTTTACCATAAGTGGACAGGAATAACAGAGATTAATTAGCGAGCTGCTCTGTTTTGGTGCACATGTCTAAGCTTGGACAATGGTCACGGAATTGTTCGGTACCGAATTTTGGTGCTTTTATGTATAGATTACGGCTGTATACACTTTTGTTCGACTTTTAATACGTTGGATGAATTGGTGCACAACCATGTGCGATAGCCATGCGATCTGTGTCACCAGTGTCCTCGTCGATTCAGTGAGGTGTTGCTAGGCGTGTGACGTAAATACATTTGCAAACCTTACCGGTTTAAGAAAGAAGCAATTGTATGAGAGATTTGATACCTAATAGCGAGATGTTATGTGGTATAGAGGTATTCTCTGCTTAGCACAAATTTATCAACATTGTGCCCCTTAAAAAAACTTGTATTGCTTTCAGACGATGTTTCTTTGCACCAGAACGCATTGAACATGAACGCTAATGGAGACGAGCGGGAAATTATCTGATGGCAACGTGTCTGAATCGTGAAATTATTGACGTGCTCTTATTTATTGCGGGTGGCTAGAAAACAGGCGAGGTATTTATGGTGTAAGCTGAGCTCACTATTGATCGAAACCATACTCGTGAAAGTATGTGCGAAGAAAGGTCTTCGGGCTCGGCATTATTACTTGCAAATACCTCCACAGATAGTAATTATAATAACCATTTAATTAACGAAATACTAGAAATGATATGCCAACTCCAAACTCACAACAAAAAGGCCATCATGCACTGGATTAAAAACTGCTGGTGAAACATAGGAAACGAAAAGATTGATGCTCTAGCAAAGAACGCTATCCGAATGGTCGACTGTAGGTGTGATTATATTCCAATTGTCGGCTTCCTTAACAGCAGTGAGATGCATTCCTGTACAGGGTAGAACCACCCATCTGCTCTGCTAGAATAAGGGTACGCACTTCTATGACATTGTTCGAGGGCAAGAAGTGTGTAAACAAATTCCATGGTTGTACCTGCCTCTGTAGGAACTTTGCAGAATCTTTATCGTCATCGCTGAAGTTTTTACCAAGAATAACTCCTCTCACACAAATTAGGATCTTAATCAGGTTTCCACGGATACTACTGCATAACCAGGTCACGACAGACCCACTGCAGGAAACTCTGAACTTGTCACGCGGACTTCCCTGATGTGTTAAGAAAAATGCTATTGTATGTAGAGTTTTATATGACTTAAGTTTAAAACATATATGCATAGCGGTGTCTTTACACTTCGAATTGATGTTAGAGCGACTATACGCTTTTTAACGAACTTTGAGGGTACCACTTAGAGCAAAAAGATATTTTTTATTTCTTAACTGTTGAGACGTGGTTTGATGCTGTTGCACCATCATTGCTGGGTTTGTTTTATTTACTGTAAGAGATAAGTTTAAGGTCTTTATTTTTTAATATAAGTTTCAGTGTAAATCTTTACGAAGCAAAGTGCTTAGTTCTACATTACGGTGATAGTATGACCGTCTGCCTTACTTGTAATAGGCGAGTTTTTTGTATACTGTGTCAAATGCTTCGATACTGACGTACGATCAAACCTAAAATCCAAAGTACCCTCATGTGTTTATTTGAGTTCGTTATTATCGTACTGTATATTATGATTTGTGTTTGGACGAAGTGACACTTAATTACGTTCACTTGTTTTATAAACATGCACTGGCACCTTAATACTCGCAGATGTACCAACTTTAAAGCTTAAAAAAATTTTTGGTGGCACTTATGAGCTATGGCAGGAAGCAAAAACATTTTTAATGCCAGTTTGAACCAATATACCAAACGGTTTCTGATGTTTTTGTTGTGGAGACAGCTGTGTCACAAGGAACAGAAAACTCACCGTTATGATGCATAGCATTCCAAACCGTGATAATAAATTATCTGTTTCGTTAAAAAGGAAAACAGCACAGAAAGTACAACGATTTGACAAATAAATGGTTAGAGGATTAGTTTAGCATCTGCAGAAGCGGTGATACTAATTAACTTCAAATGGTTCAAATGGCTCTGACCACTATGAGACTTAACATCTAAGGTCATCAGTTCCTTAGACTTAGAACTACTTAAATCTAACTAACCTAAGGACATCACACACATCCATGCCCGAGGCCGGATTCCAACCTGCGACCGCAGCAGCTGCGCGGTTCCGGATTGAAGCGCCTAGAACCGCTAGGTCACAGCGGCCGGCTCACAAATTAACTGGAGAAGACAATGAGGATATGGTTAACCGAAGAAGCGTACCGCAATTACATTTAGTAACGGGTTCTCTGGATGAATACAGTGAAATAGGGGATCGGAACAATTACACACGCACCACTCAATAACAAGAACCACGCAATCAAACTCACGGCGAACAGCAAACGAGAGAAATGAACTAACAGGTAACGCAACTGTTTTCGCAAGTGGATGACCAGAGAGCCTTTGATTTGATGACGACTTGAAGGATAGTAGATATATTTCTGAAGGCAATAATGATTTCTTCATTTGTTTAGCTGTCATTCGCAATAACATCGAACTGGTTTTCGCTGATACATTAAATTATTTTCGTAACAACACTTTATATTATTCATCACTAATCTGAAATTGATGAAAAGTAAGCTCACTACATCCTTAGTGAGCCTACCAATGACAGCTTACTCTTGTGGTATACTATACGCCCTCTCAAGTAAAGCTCGAGGAGACACAAGACCTTAAACTTCTGCTGGCCGTTGTGGCCGAGCGGTTCTAGGCGCTTCAGTCCGGAACCGCGGGACCGCTACGGTCGCAGGTTAGAAACCTGCCTCGGGCATGGACGTGTGTTATGAGCTTAGGTTAGTTAGGTTTAAGTAGTTCTAAGTTTATGGAACTGATGACCTCAGATGTTAAGTCGCGTAGTGCTTAGAGCCATTTGTACTTCTATTACTATACTCTCTACTCCCAAGTGTTCGTCAGTCAGCTACATGGATCGTGTCGGCACTCAGAACCAGAATTATCATTATGCTGAACATAACGACTGGCTGCAATGTTTTGGATTATTTTGCGCTGATTTCACGATACATCTGTAGAAAGTGTCATTAAAACATCAGACAAATGCAAGTAATTTGAAAAATTGGCCGAATAATCGTTTTCGGGCAAATACTGGACCACTGCATTTTCTCTCGATATGACAAACGATTGCTTCGCACTTGCAGACATTATGTTGAATTCCGCAGAAACCATCAACTGATTTAATGTGTAAGCCAGGAATGTGTCCCTCGCGTCATTTCCTTTTGCCCTCATCCACAGGATACGGAACAGGATACAAAAACCCTGGCTGTGATATCGGAGCGCTTGTGCTACTGGTCAACGAAGATGTAGAAGGTCGTGGAGGAAGCGCGGCAAGCCGTGCGCGTCCGGGAAGCGGACAGCTTTACTTCCGTCTCACTGGCGACCAGCTACTGAACAGACACACGTGGCTGGCAGATGTTCTCCTCGTTCGCTGAACGTGATCCTCATGGGGTACTTTCATACTTGTCTGAAATTGGACGTTTTGTTTACCTGAACTAAGAATATAAATAGCTGTATTACAAACACTAAAGTGCAGAGCAGTATGACCGCCTGCTTAATAGTGTGTTGGTCCACTTTGGGAACATAAGACATGAGCTGTTCTTCGTTGCACGGATTCTACAACTCCTTGACAAGTTGCCGGAGGTAAGTGACAACACCCGTCTTCACTCAGGTCACAGGCTTCCGGGCCTGGAGCTGGCGCATCATAGCATCCCAGCTGTGCGGATACAGATTAGCAGAATTTGATACCCTATTCCAGCTTGTGCTGCCCTTCCAATAAACTCGTCATGGATACAATAAACCCTAAGTTTCCTCTTTCCTTCCTTCGTTCCTTCCTTTCTTCCTTCCTTCCGGTTTAACCCTTTGAAGACTCTGGACTAAGTTATTTTCGGATTGTTGAATTACACACGTTTTTGAAATAAAACAAGCTATCGGCGTACTGTTTTCTCAACCACTCATTTTATTGTTTTAATTACTTTATAAGTATTACACAGAAGCGTAAAAGTTTTTGTTAAGGTAAGGTTTCAGTAGTGCAGTTGCAACAGTGCCAGAATCACCAACGCTACAACGATCTTCGATTTCTGTACCTCTTGCTATGTACACTAAAACATCTCGTTTCAACATCGCGCAATGTAAACTATTTCATACCAAATCTGTGTCTGTTTCTTGGTATCTACTGCTTGGAAATAAATCTACCTTCGTCAATGCACAAATCTCTGAATGGATTTAGAGCTGACTCGAAGAACTATCAGAATCAGGCATCAGTTTCGAAGACCTATAACGCTTCATTCTATTCTTTTTCACGTCAGTCATCAGCAAGCACACTGCTAAACACTGGTACATCTCGTCTGCACTTTTATCAGTCAACTGTATTCCCTCGAAGATCCTTGACACTGTTCATTCACTACTTTGTAAAATCTGTTAGCTTCCTATCATCACATTATTACACACTGTGCTCAAGACTGTTGGTTCGAATACTGCGGACCAAAAAAAAAAGTAAAATCAGTCAGTACATAAGCGTACATACGGTCGCGGTGAGCTTTCTGGACGCACTTAAACGCCTGTGGTTTGCAGCATGTCTGAAAATTTCACGGGACACAATCAGCCAAGGGTGTGGAGTTTGCCAAGATGGTTGATCTTAGACATTCTGAAAATAGCTACAGGACTGGATCAGTGGAACGTCCACTTTTTTGTAATTGTGTTGTACCGAACATGTATATTATTCACCACAGCAAAATTAAAATTTGAGGCATGTGTATAGGACGTTTGCGCTCAGATACAACCAGCCGTAGAATAATTTTGTTGCGTACACTGGTTTGTGGCTTCACGTTCTTGCAGTGTTTCCTCTAGCACTCGTCCCAGGTAGCGAGGGAAGTTATTATGACGGAGTTGGTACCACACAATCTTGCTGTCGGCTCCTCATTGCCTTGTTGTCAGCGTTTGTCGGTGGCAGAAACTTTCGTCTTCGATGGTTTTGGTTTGCTGAAGTCCAGTCTGTACCACTCACCGACATGTATGCGTGTCTCTGTCTGCTTGTACGTTAGCTCCTCTAAACCCGAAAGTTAAGCAACTAACGATAAACTTACATCGTCAGTGTCCAGGAAGGACACTCGTGCTTTATTGACGAATCAGTCCTAGCAAACACCCGACTGAATTTTCGATCTTGTACGCTTTGCTTCAGGTCTCCAGATATCTCGTTCCGCTCTGCGCGAACCGATGGAGATGACACTGGTCCGATACATTGGACTTGTATCCGAGAGAAGGCATTCAAATCGACGACCCGCTATTCTGATGTAGATGATTTGCAGTTTCCGTACACTATTTCAACCGACTGCAGGGACTGTTGCTTACACTAAGTACGCTACAAGTCTGACCCACATCCGACTCCGCGAGAGAATGTCGTCGAGATGTTAAATACTAACCCTTCAGTCATTGATTCAAGACAGAGACTGGATACCTTTGTATGTGCTTGAGCTGATGTTTACTAACGAACGTTTTAGGTACACATGCAACATGGCTCAAATGGCTCTGAACACTATGGGACTTAACATCATAGGTCATCAGTCCTCTAGAGCTTAGAACTACTTAAACCTTACTAACCTAAGGACATCACACACTCCATGCCCGAGGCAGGATTCGAACCTGCGACCGTAACTGTCGCGCGGTTCCAGACTGAAACGCCTAGAACCGCTCGGGGACAGTCGCCGGCCATGCAACAAGAGCGTTGCACTTAAGCGATGTCTTATTGTTGCGACTGCGGACTTGTGTGGAGCCAAGGTAAGTCCGTTGTGGTCGCCTGCGCCGGCTCGCATTGTGAATGGCGGAATCTGTGGGTGGTAAGTCTTTGGAGCGCTGAGTCGTCGTAAAAACTCGTGGCCGGTGGACTGAAACGAACAACGTTACATGCGATCGTCCCTAAAGACAGCGTGTTTTTGCTACTTGGGGACAAGCTGCAGGAAACGATCCCTGACAGAATGAAGAGCAAGAGAGTCCTGTGGACATATCGCCGAAAATGTGTTACAAATGGAGTACAATCACTGGAAGGGGGAGATAAAAAATCTTCGACAGCGACGCCATTATCAGCACCAGAAAGGTGGCCCACTAGCATGAAGCCAGACGAAAGTGTGAATCATTCTCTAAGAAAACTGTCACTATTCTTATCATTTACAACGTGTGCAGGCCTTATTACCTACGGATTTCCCTCCGTGACAACCATTCTGTCGCTGGTTCATCGCACACGCTACTTCGGTGCTAGCATTTCAGTCATCCACCCCTTTTATAGATGTGTGGTTAACCTTCACAACACTCGCCTATGGACTACGAAGAATCCCCATGGTATAGCGGCAGCGCACCATCAGCTTGGCTTTAGCCTCAGTGTGTGGGCGGGGATCATTGGCTAGTGCCTTGTGGGCCTCAACAAGCTCTGCATATCTGTACTTTTGCGTGTGGCCCCGTCTCCCATGCTGGAAGACGTGTCCTACGTGCTACAAAATGTAATTTGGATACTTCATTGCGGTGCTCCAGTTCATGGCCTAATTGAGTGTAGAGCTAAAACTTTAGTACATACGGAACATTCCTACTTGCGTTATGTGTCCTGACGTGTGCTTTGAATCTCTGAAACATACACTATTAACATCTTTTATCTCCATCTTCAGGTGGGTGTACCGCCCTTGCAACGCATTTCCAGCCATATTTCCATATGACTTTTTTTGCTCCTTATCCTCTCAGGGATTGATGTAATTGTGCAGACGAGCTAAGAATGAAAACTGTTACCAAGACTGGTATTCGAATACGGGTCTCCTGCTCATTAGGCTGATGCGCTAACCACTACACCACCCTGTGACCACTACACCACCCTGGCACAGTCGTTTTGCAAAACTGCACGGACTACTCCAGCACGTCTCTCTCCTTAGTCTAAATTCACATTAACGCCTCAACCCACTTCGTGTTTCCCCTAAACTCGGATGGCATTGCAGAGGTTCTCCAACTGTATTGGAATAGCACATCAGCGTCGAACGAAAGGAGTGTTCCTGTCTGCAACTCAGGCGTAAAAGCTTTAATCAAATGAAACTATGGTTCCAGATGATATGCACATCATAGAGGTTCTCCGGAATCAGTTTCATTTAGCAATATCACCCTGTATAAGTTAGTGGCTCAATCGTTAAGTCGAGACAACAGATAGATAGGTCTGGGGTTCGATGCCAGGTCAGTCTTAGGTTAAGTCAGTTCAAACACCAGATAAAAGAAATGGCACATCAGCTCCAGTAGGACCGTGGCTAGTAAAGCACAGTGCTGCTCAAACCAGGCTTCTGGTTGGTGACTACTTTACCTTTTCTTAAGTTCCTACAGATGGAGGGGGCTGTCAGAGTTGTGATCAGGATGGTGAATTTCTCTGCCTGGGGACTGGGTGTTTGTGTTCTCGTCATCTTGTCATCATCATCATCATTTGCGACAGTAGTTGGGCTGGCATGTGTACAAAAACTGGGTTGTGTAAAAATTGGGAGTTTGGACGGGAGCTAATGACCTCGCAGTTCAGCGCCCCACAAATCAAACATCATCATTATCGAGTTGTGATCCACAGCAGAGTTAAGGTATTTTCAACCTGAAACCTGGTGCAGTTCCGACATTTGTTTTACAACCAAGAGAAACCTCCGCAAAAGCTTGGTCAGGACCAAAAATGTAATTCTGGTAGAATACGTCCCAGGCAAAACAATTAACTCTTAATGTCTGTATGAATGTGTTTGTGTGTGCAAAGACGTGAGGAGTATAGTTACGTCGCTGCCGATCGCAGGCGCTGAGATAGACGACCACTTACATGACTGGATGTCCTGACAATCCTGGAGTGTTTGGCGAGTGGACCACGTCCTTTACAATTCACGATGGGCGTTGTCCACGTGACTCGTCGCGGCGGGCCCCATTGGCTTGGGTGTCGACGGCACTGTAGCGCCACTCGTAGCACTCCGGCCGCTCCTCCTTCGTGTCGCGCACTGAAGTCAGCGACATAGCAAACACCAGGTGTGAGTTTGGCCACGTGCGCGAGTTTTTGCGGTCAGCGTCCTTGCGACTGGTGCTCTCCCTGGAGTTGCAGACGCCATCGCTTGCACAACAGTCCTGCCCTGGCAGCTCATTCTCGGCTCCAGAGAATGCTTCTTACAAAGCAGTAAGTCGCTAGTTGAGCAGACAGGTGGGGCGACAGCTCGCTCGGTGCTGCAGCCGCCCGGCTGGGAGAATGTAGCCGGCCGGCTCCAGCAGCAGGGTGATGGGACCTCGCTGGAGGCTGGGAGCGCGCTCGCTGGAGCCCTGGAGAAAGCTTTCGCGGCGCCCTAGTTGGCGCGACAATTTGCCGCCGCGCCGCTTGCCATGCCTGCTCACTGGGGCAGGCTGCTCCACTGCGGCTCCCACACCGCAATTTCTGTCTTCCACACCAACTCGTAACGCCACCTCAGTGGTCTGGTAGTTAGGGACGCTGGAAACTTAAGTTGAGGCCACGGGTTCGATTCACGTGACCGTCATATATCTTTTTGTGGTCTAAAGGTCTAGAAGAGGTCCACCCTGTCTCGTAACACAAAATGACAAAGCTTTTTGATAAAATTAGTAGCGAAACTGACACGCAAGCGGTCGAAGTGGCGTAAAATTGAAAGGCTTGCACCATCCTGGAAGCCGCAACACATTTATCTACCAACACACACTGTTCTCACCATGGCAAGAAAACCAGACGCTCTGAGTGACAGAACATGACCCACTGGAATTTTTTTGTAATCTCTCAAGGGCTCTTGATTGTGTAAATCATGGAATTGTTCTAGATAAGCTTAACCCTCGCAATTCCAAGGGGTGGTGGAGGAGGGGGAGGGGGGGTGGAATTACTTTGTGCCAACCTTTAGAAAATATTGTAATCTAGTCACTTACTTTATATTCTAAAATTTGGAAAGTAATTTTTATGGTTTTTAATGTATTCTTCTCCCAGACTTATAAATCTTTTAAATTTTTTCTAAGTCTTAGTAGTACGAGGGTTGACTGAAAAGTAATTCCTCCACCTTCGGAACTCTTCAACTGTTGGCAGCATTGGTATACGGCAGGTACTGGCTTGTTCCGTTGCCTCTTCTCTACAGCTCCAGTTGGCGGGAAGCCTTAGCACTGAACAGTTGTGTTGTTACAGTGTAGAGTTTGGAACCCTGCGCAGACGGTCGGTCATTGCGATTTAAGCAACGTGCAGTAATTGAATTCTTGACAGCAGAAAGTGTCACCCAAAGGAGATTCATCAGAGAATGAAAGCAGATTATGGTGACTGAGTTGATGTGAGTACTGTACTTCGTTGGGCGAGTAAGTTTACAGATGTTAAGGCGGGAACATCTGACCTGCGTGACAAACAAAGAGTTGGACGTCCTGTGGCAGAAACCACCGAGTTTCCCAAGCAAAATGTTGAGAGATTGATTCAGGACGATCGTCGTATCACTCAGAGAAAAATTGCAAGCACAATCGGCATTTCACAAGTACGTGTGGGTCACATTATTGCTTTGCTTGGCTCTCGGAAGATCTGTGCACGATAGGTCCCCGGATGACCCGCCTCAACATCTTTAAACTTACTCGCCCAACGACGCGCAGTAGTCACAGAAACTCAATCACTATAAACTGCTTTCATTCTCTGATGAATCTCCTTTGGGGTGACACCTTCTGCTGTCAAGAATTCAGTGATTGCACGCTGCTTAGATCGCATTGAACAACCGTCTGCGCAGGGTTCCATGCTTCACACTGTAACAACACAACCGTTCAGTGCTAAGGCTTACCGCCAACTGGAGCTGTAGAGAAGAGGCTACGAAAGAAGCCAGTACCTGCCGCATACCAATGCTGCCAATTGTTGAAGAGTTACGAAGGTGGAGGCATTACTTTTCAGTCAGCCCTCGTATATGTCATTTCAAAAAATGGTTCAAATGGCTCTGAGCACTATGGGACTTAACATCTATGGTCATCAGTCCCCTAGAACTTAAAACTACTTAAACCTAACTAACCTAAGGACAACACACAACACCCAGCCATCACGAGGCAGAGAAATATGTCATTTCCCCAATGAATGTCATAGTCAATATTTTCAAGTTGAAGGCCTTACGTATACATCAATATCCCTTCAAAAAGGATGTTATGAGTAAAACAAAACAACAATTAACTCAATTTAATTTTTTTAATTTTTTTAGGGTGGGTATAAATTGACACCACATTGGTAGCACACGTTATTGAAACCTACCGATGTTGCTTTGAATGTGCTAAAACATATTGTCATATTCAGGTCACTACTAACACATCTGTACATCTTTAAAAAGTATGTTGTTAATATAAGTCAACAGCAGTTAATGAATTTTGTATTTTTCTCAATTTCCTTAGGGTGGGAATAACGTACCCCTCCCCCTTCTTGCTACAGCGCGTTATGGAAAATGCTTTGGTTTTACAGGGGTTAAATAGTCCAAGTTGTAACTTTAAATGTCCGAGCGGCAGTGGGGTAACTGATGTGTGGCCGGAGCAGGGTGTGGGGGGGGGGGGGGGGGGGGAGGCGAGGTGGCGTGCCCTAGGTGCCATTAACGCGGGGGTGCGTTTTAGTGAGAAGCTAAAAAAAGACGAAGGACAAAAGAAAAGAGGGGGGGGGGACTAAAGAGGGAGAGGGGGTAGATGTAATTGAAGGAAATCATGAGGAGATTCGGACTGGACTGTGTTAAACGACAGTCCCCCCCCCCGCCCCTCTGCTGATGTTGAAGTTAGGTTGACTAGCTTATCCAGCCCTAGCACTAAAAAGATTATTGATGAGGGGGGAGTAGTCATTTCGTTTCAGTCTTGACAAAACCGCATTTTGTAGAATATTCGTTTATTATTACACATACAACTTTGAAAAATATAATTAGCCATTAAATTTTAAAAATAACAAAAAGATGTTTGTAGGTGACTTATTTTCCGAGCTTTAGTGTTTGCAGAATTCGTAACATTGTCGCTAACTTCAATTTAACTTAAAGCAAGACCCAAGTAAATATTCGAGTCAAAAGTATTTAGAAGCCTGTCACTCATATCAAACGTGTCTGTGGCCCATGTTTATTTGTAAAAATTAGTAGTATTGTAGTCTTGTGGACAGATCGAGCTCTGGGTAGGGCTACGTTATTCCAAATTAACGAAATCAATGGATGTGTAAGGAGTATATTCTGCTCTTGTTCTCTTTCTTACGCTTTTGTATTGTCCGACAGTGAAAAAATTAAAACGGGTTTGATTTATTGCCCCAAGCAATGCGACTTTAGGATTGTGCGTCTTCCATGTTTTGAATGGTATCAGAAAAAGAGCTATTGAAATGGGTACTTTTTACTGAATGAACGGACAAGCAGGCTAGTCAGCGATGGGGTTAAACAAAACAAAAGGGGATATGTTGGCTGCAGTGGGAGTCAGGGGGAGGGGGTTGGTATGGATACCGGTAACGCTAGTTACTCGATTATCAAGGGGTGGGGATACTCGTACTTTATCAGCTGCAGACACGTTTCGGGCTGTCGCCCACGTTTTTGCCGTCATTTTATCGACGGCGTTTCAAATTCTGCGGCTGTCCTGCGCAAAATAACAATTCTTGTAGCAGTCTTGTTTCCCGGGTCCCATATTAACGGCTAAATTACCGTCTAGTTGCGCTCACGTTAGTGCTGCAATAAATAGCTTCTAGTTCCAGTAATAAGTCTGCGAACTGCAGCGCTGCAACACTAAATATACCTAAATTGTAATTTACGCGTTAATATGAGGCTCGAAAATTAGGGTGAGTAAAGAAGTTGTTAGTATGCGCATGACAGCTGCAGTTTTCAAAATGCAGTCAACAGAAATGATGGCGGGTATATAGCTGCATTAAACCGATTGCAGGTAGGTGGACATTCAAAACGCATCTTGTCATAAATTGTAAAATAACTCTGAGTGCTGTAACTCTTCAACTGATTTAATCTAAAGCTACGGTGCTCATTCACCATTATCGTGGATAAAATAGCGGTATTTTATTCGTAATAGATCAGCAGGAATCCGCGACGATTCTGGATAAGGCGACACGTTAATGGCAGCAACCGGTTACTTATTCATTCACTATTTTATTTCAGCCAAACCGGTTGCGTTCGCTACGGCCAACTTTGTACCTCGCAGTGCTTATTTCGCCCAGCTAGATAGTTGGAAACGTGCAACAGTGGTGTCAGATGGCGCATTCACTTGGTGCTACAAAAAGATATCATAACACTTGTTATACGTCATTGTGAAGGGTAATGCAGAACACACTTTACGTGTGTGCATCTCGAAGGAAAATTATTTTTGACTGCAGCACACTCTGAAGACCATATTCTAGACTCTAAACTACGCTGTCTTCGTTAAATACAGGGTGTCCATAAAATCCTGCCGTCCTTTCAGTTAAGTCAGAACTTGTAAACTATTAGAGATAGAGCATCGTTTAACAACGCTCAAAATTTTTTCTGCTATGCCGTTAAACTTAGGTGACAAAAGTCATAGCATGCCTCTTAAAATCGTGTCGGACCTCCTTTTACCCGGCATAGTGCAGAAACAGCACGTGGCATGGACTCAAAAAGTCGTTGGAAGTCCTCTGCACAAACATTGAGGCATGCTGCCTCTATAGCCGCACATAGTTCCGAAAGTGTTCCCGGTGCAGGTGGTTGTGGACCAACTGACCCTCGATTATGTTACATAAATGTTCGATGGCATTCATGTCGGGCGATCTGGATGGCCGAATCATCGGCTCGGATTAACCAGAATGTTCTACAAACCAATCGCAAGCACCTGTGGACCAGTGAGGTGGCATCGTTGTTTGAGAACATGAAACGTATGAATGGATGCAAATGGTCTCCAATTACCCGAACAAAGCAATTTCCAATTAACGATCGGTTCAGTTGGACCACGGGACCCAGTCCGTTCCATGTAAACACAGTTCACATTATTATGGAGCCAGAATCTGCTTGCACAGCGTCTTGTCGACAACCGCCGGCCGCGGTGGTCTAGCGGATCTAGGCGCTTAATCCGGAACCGCGCGACTGCTACGGTCGCAGGTTCGAATCCTGCCTCGGGCATGGATGTGTGTGATGTCCTTAGGTTAGTTAGGTTTAAGTAGTTCTAAGTTCTAGGGGACTGATGACCACAGATGTTAAGTCCAATAGTGCTCAGAGCCATTTGAACCATTTTTTTTTTTTTTTGACAACTTTTGTCCATGGCGTTGTGGGGTCTGCGCCCTACTCGAACCCACCCATCATCTCCTACCAATTGAAATCGGAACTCATCTGACCAGACCACGGTTTTCCAAGTGTCTAGGTTCCAACCGATAGGGTAAATAGCCTAGGAGAGACGCTGCAGGCGATGTGCTGTTGGGAAAGGCACTCGGGTCAGTCGTCTGCTGCCGTAGCCCCTTGACGCCAAATTCAGCCACACTGGCCTACCGGATACGTTCGTCGTACGTACGACATTTATTTGTGCGGTTGTTTCAGCATTACTTGTCTGTTAGCAGTGCCAACTCTACGCAAATGCTTTCGGTCCTTAAGTGAAAGCCGTCGACTCCTGCGTTATCCGTTCTGAGAGTTAATGCTTGGAATTTAGTATTCTCGGTACACTCTTAAAACTGTGGATGTCGGAATGCATGTGTCTAGCTCCAACTGCCATTCAGCATTGAAAGTCTGTTAATTCCTGTCGTGAGGCCATAATCGCGTCGCTAACCTTTTCAGTTCCGCCAATGCACTGTCCTTTTAGACCTTGTGTACGCGATACTACCATCATCTGTATATGTGCATACCGCTATTCCATGATTTTTGACACCTCAGCGTATTTCAGCGTGTGCGGAACTCTTCACTCGTTGAACATCAAGGCGACATTAACGTTCTGCCAATGTACAGGTTAGCATTGTAGCATCGACTGTTCCGACTGCGTCACTCATTCGAGCAAGAAGGGTAGCAACCGCAATGACTGGTATTACCCAACTTCACAAGAAGACGTGCTATGGCGTGACATGGGGAGGGCGCGGTGGCCATGCTATTAGAGGCATTCGACACTGACTATCTCTTTAAAACTGTTGAACCACCTCATTGTTCGTTGTTGCCGGTAATGCCCTCTCATATTGGTGTCGACAATTCTGCAGTACCGCTGTCACAGATCTGGGTTCTGTACATCGGATGACACATTGCCTCTTCTCTTGGTCTGTCACCATTTTGATGCACTTCAAGTCAAATCTGCAACAAATGACAAAGGAAAGAAACTGCTCTGAGAGGTGCTTTACGTTTTACAGCCAATCGCGATTCTAAATTTATAATTGTTCCCAAGTTACGAGTTTCTGAAACAATAGCAGGACTTCATGGACACCCTGTATATGGTCATGTTGCAAAGGCGTTACACACTACGTAGAAGGACAAATCTTCTCTGACTGGAGGATTGGCACCAACTTGACAATATTTTAGTTTAGAAATGTACATTATTACTAGAAGTTCGTCTATACTCAGTTCATATAATCTACCCTGTGTGCCACAACACTATGATTTTATGATATGGCAAAAAGGTGAATCAGTCGCCAAACCCAGGGTTGATTTGAACACTACAGTGTTTTACTAGGTATGGTCCTATTGGAGGTTATTCCACTGGTCTTCGTCCAAGCTCTGAACTGACTTACCTAGCCAGATATAAAAAGACCACACTTTACGTGGACACCTAACCGTGGTCCAACTTAACATTTTTCACTTTAAAAAACATTGCCATGTTCTATCTTGTACGTTATATGTATCTGCTGTATTAAATAATCTCCCTGCAACCCGTACGAAAGGTCCAGATTACTGAGATATCGTTTTGCAGTAATACGAAGAAAGTTGTTGGTTATGCATACTTCATCCATTTCTCACATTGCTTTGTGCTACATTCGAAAATCGTAGTGGAAAATAAATCCATTTCTATGCTGCCGAACTGATTCAAAGCATATCTGGTGTCCCATCCTTCACTTACTGTTTTCGAATGTTTTCGCATCCACGCCGGCCGCTATGGCCGAGCAGTTCTAGGCGCTTCAATCCGGAACCGCGCTGCCGCTACGGTCGCAGGTTCAAATCCTGCCTCGAGCATGGATGTGTTTGATGTCCTTAGGTTAGTTAGGTTTAAATAGTTCCAACTCTAGGGGACTGATGACCTCAGATGTTAAGTCCCATAGTGCTTAGAGCCATTTGAACCATTTCGCATCCACGTTCGGAAGGAATACCTTTAACTGATTTCACATTATACCATGAAAATAAATTCCCGCTATTGTTTTCTCTCACTTCTTATTTCTTCTTGCCACTTTGGATATGGTATTCTTATCAAAAAGCATGATATAGACATGCACTAGTCAGACAGAAAGCAACACCCAGAGGTGAACCAGAAGCTACAATCCAATTTCACATTATCTACATGAATACTATTGATCGATAGTTAACGTTAATTTTTTTTCAGTGCCCTATCTTTGACATTCAGTAGCACTGATCTTAAATGTTACTTGCTACAAGTTAACTATACGTTCAGTAAAAACCTCTCGAAAGGACATTCCAATTGGATAGGCCAGGGAGGAAATAAATGTTTAATACTGTCATGAAGTTACGGACATTTAAATGGTGACCTGTATCAGAATTACATTTAGAAACTTAGGGAGCGTATTATTCAAACGAAGTCAAGGAATCTCTACTGTATATGAACATATTTCCTCACGTGTGATCGAAAACCGATGCTTCTTCTTATTAGTATGGTCACACCCCGTGCGAAGTCTAAAGACTGTTCTGAATATATCCCTTGTTGACAACACCTGCAAGAAGAGCTGGGAAAACATTTTATAATCTTCCAGACTGACACGTGAAATTTTGGTCACTACTGTAATCTTACCCTACTGGTAGTATCTAGCCCGAATTGTATTGATAATGGGATTCGATCAGCTAACAGCATGAATTGTAATTATTCGACACAAACTTCACTTTTTGGATTTTACCACGAAGTCTGTTTCATGTAAGCTTTCGTTAATGACTCAGAAACGAAGGATATTTGAACACATCTTTATTTCAAATTATTGTCTTTGGTTCGTGCGAGAAATTCTCACAAATCTTATAAAAGTATTTTTGTTATGTCGTGTATGATATTTTGTGTACAAACTGTTAGACGCAAGAGTGTATTTTAAATTGGATTTGTTACTTTATACGCAAATCAGTTTCTTAACAAACTAAATTCAATATCAAGTGCTACTGTAACATTTACACACAGTTGCGCTGAGTCCTGCGAATTGAAGTGAAAGTTTGGAAGAGAGAGAGAGAGAGAGAGAGAGAGAGAGAGAGAGAGAGAGAGGAGAGAGTTCTATAAGAAGCACGCAATGCAGTTTTGTATCTAGCTGTAGGCCTCGTTCTTGTGGTCCTGGTAGCATCATAGAAAGGAGAAATCTCGTCGGCGTTAGGGATAATTTAGAATGATTAGCTACGGTCAAAGATTACTCTGCGGTCTTCCGAGGACGTCTTTCGCTCGTCCTTTCCCTGTCTGAGGCTCGTGCAAAAACGTTCAGTGCCTAATGCTGTCAGTTGTCAGTTAAAAGCACTAGACCCAGAAGCACTTTATTAAATTACAACTGCATGCTGTCGCAGTCCTGCTATTTGACGTGACCTTTTGTGACTTTACTGAATTACTGCAGGCGAGCACTCGAACAACGCTCGCGAACAAGGCTGCATTATCTTTATGTTGTGGTCGTTAAGTGCACAAGACTTCAAAACACAACACGAAAATACGTATTCTTATCTTGACGAAACCTAGTAGGGCAATTTTCTCACATGCAGTAAGCACGAGTAGTTTCATGTGAAATGCGAAAGTAGGAGACGAGGTACTGGCGGAACTCTAAAGCTGTGAGGACGGGGCGTGAGTCGTGCTTGGGTAGCTCAGATGGTAGAGTACTTGCCCACGAAAGGCAAAGGTCCCCAGTTCGAGTCTCGGTCCGGCACACAGTTTCAATCTGCCAGGAAGTTTCATGCGAAATGTGATTATAAATTTGCGTACTTAAATGTTATTAAAATTCTTTGCTGGGACTTTCGTAATTTTGCTTTGAGGTAACTGGCTTTTGTTTGCTCGTAGTGGTCTGGTTTAAACAATTACCAGGAACAACGCGAGCGTGATTAACAGTTCTACCGCAGGTTCTTGATCCCTAGTTTCTCGGATACATTGCACATCCAGTTTTGGCTAGGTTAGGATCGATCGTAAATTCAGCACTACAAAACGCGTCGTCTGCCGCAGTACAGCCATTGGTCAGTAAAAATCAGCTGTGGCCAGTGTGCCTCGCGTTCCCGCAAACAGCAGTCGTTCCCCAACACTGCTCCGCGTTACACGAACAGCGGTTCAGCGCTTGTGAAGTGATCGGCCACGTCGCCCGTAAACGACCGTCAGCCGATGTGACAATACGGTAATACCAAGTGACAGATGTCAGCTATCAAGTAATTTTAATCGCACTACAGCAACAGAAGACTGTTACACTTGAGACTGACGACTTCTTGGAAACAGATGCGCAAAACTTCATTTAAATCAAACCGGAGTGAAAACTGTAATCCGAAGTAACACTGCCATCTTCTGTCCTCCCCCATTTCCCCCTCCAACACCCCCCCCCTCCCTCTCCCCCCACCCTCTTCCCGCCCTCCGACCACCATCTACACTCCTGGAAATTGAAATAAGAGCACCGTGAATTCATTGTCCCAGGAAGGGGAAACTTTATTGACACATTCCTGGGGTCAGATACATCACATGATCACATTGACAGAACCACAGGCACCTAGACACAGGCAACAGAGCATGCACAATGTCGGCACTAGTACAGTGTATATCCACCTTTCGCAGCAATGCAGGCTGCTATTCTCCCATGGAGACGATCGTAGAGATGCTGGATGTAGTCCTATGGAACGGCTTGCCATGCCATTTCCACCTGGCGCCTCAGTTGGACCAGCGTTCGTGCTGGACGTGCAGACCGCGTGAGACGACGCTTCATCCAGTCCCAAACATGGTCAATGGGGGACAGATCCGGAGATCTTGCTGGCCAGGGTAGTTGACTTACACCTTCTAGAGCACGTTGGGTGGACCTGGATACATGCGGACGTGCATTGTCCTGTTGGAACATCAAGTTCCCTTGCCGGTCTAGGAATGGTAGAACGATGGGTTCGATGACGGTTTGGATGTACCGTGCACTATTCAGTGACCCCTCGACGATCGATCACCAGAGGTGTACGGCCAGTGTAGGAGATCGCTCCCCACACCATGATGCCGGGTGTTGGCCCTGTGTGCCTCGGTCGTATGCAGTCCTGATTGTGGCGCTCACCTGCACGGCGCCAAACACGCATACGACCATCATTGGCACCAATGCAGAAGCGACTCTCATCGCTGAAGACGACACGTCTCCATTCGTCCCTCCATTCACGCTTGTCGCGACACCACTGGAGGCGGGCTGCACGATGTTGGGGCGTGAGCGGAAGACGGCCTAACGGTGTGCGGGACCGTAGCCCAGCTTCATGGAGACGGTTGCGAATGGTCCTCGCCGATACGCCAGGAGCAACAGTGTCCCTAATTTGCTGGGAAGTGGCGGTGCGGTCCCCTACGGCACTGCGTAGGATCCTACGGTCTTGGCGTGCATCCATGCGTCGCTGCGGTCCGGTCCCAGGTCGACGGGCACGTGCACCTTCCGCCGACCACTGGCGACAACATCGATGTACTGTGGAGACCTCACGCCCCACGTGTTGAGCAATTCGGCGGTACGTCCACCCGGCCTCCCGCATGCCCACTATACGCCCTCGTTCAAAGTCCGTCAACTGCACATACGGTTCACGTCCACGCTGTCGCGGCATGCTACCAGTGTTAAAGACTGCGATGGAGCTCCGTACGCCACGGCAAACTGGCTGACACTGACGGCGGCGGTGCACAAATGCTGCGCAGCTAGCACCATTCGACGGCCAACACCGCGGTTCCTGGTGTGTCCGCTGTGCCGTGCGTGTGATCATTGCTTGTACAGCCCTCTCGCAGTTTTCGGAGCAAGTATGGTGGGTCTGACACACCGGTGTCAATGTGTTCTTTTTTCCATTTCCAGGAGTGTATTTCAGTTGCGCGTAAGGACTCGAGTTCTTAAAGTTCTACCGATTTTAACGACACGTTAGTTTAACAACAAAGGTACTACCGCTTCTAACAATAAATCACTAGAGAAACACACAGGGCTTGCAGCGGTAATGGTGCGTAATTATCGTACGAGTGAGGTGCTGAAACACGACATGACAACATGAGTCAGCCTCTGGCCGAGAGTTTGGCTCAGTGTCGGCCATTAAACTGCCAGTTCCGACGCCTCAGCGCGTGGGCGTGCTACCTCCCCAGTGTTACCTGCCGGCGCACGGCTTATTAATGGAGGCGCACAGTTATATCGGGCTGCGCAAGTACGAGTGAATAACGAGCCACATCAGCAGGCGGTGGGCACTGAATGTTGCCTGCTCCTGAGTGCTGAGAGCAGGAAAAAACCTCAGCTAAATCATCGGCGGCGCTGTGGACAACACACGACGCAGTGACACTGTGTAACCACGACTACCTTGAGAAGCTGAAATGTTTAGAGAGAACAAGAAGACTCTGCTACCTGGTTAGGAATCTTGACTAACATTCAGTGAGAACTACGATCAGATACTTATCTTCCTATTCTAATGTAACAGAAAGTCACAGCACCGAGAACATACTATGGGATCCCTTGAACGAGGCGACTCGTTCCATATTTGTGCAACTAGCCTATGCTCATTAGATGTAGTCATTCCGCACATGACAGTTAAAGCTATTTATCGCGATTGCAGTTTTGACAGTGCTATTTTCATTTTTCATTGTTATTTTTACCAAAAGACATAACAACTGCGATTTGAAGTACATGAACATACACTCCTCGAAATGGAAAAAAGAACACATTGACACCGGTGTGTCAGACCCACCATACTTGCTCCGGACACTGCGAGAGGGCTGTACAAGCAATGATCACACGCACGGCACAGCGGACACACCCGGAACCGCGGTGTTGGCCGTCGAATGGCGCTAGCTGCGTAGCATTTGTGCACCGCCGCCGTCAGTGTCAGCCAGTTTGCCGTGGCATACGGAGCTCCATCGCAGTCTTTAACACTGGTAGCATGCCGCGACAGCGTGGACGTGAACCGTATGTGCAGTTGACGGACTTTGAGCGAGGGCGTATAGTGGGCATGCGGGAGGCCGGGTGGACGTACCGCCGAATTGCTCAACACGTGGGGCGTGAGGTCTCCACAGTACATCGATGTTGTCGCCAGTGGTCGGCGGAAGGTGCACGTGCCCGTCGACCTGGGACCGGACCGCAGCGACGCACGGATGCACGCCAAGACCGTAGGATCCTACGCAGTGCCGTAGGGGACCGCACCGCCACTTCCCAGCAAATTAGGGACACTGTTGCTCCTGGGGTATCGGCGAGGACCATTCGCAACCGTCTCCATGAAGCTGGGCAACGGTCCTGAACACCGTTAGGCCGTCTTCCGCTCACGCCCCAACATCGTGCAGCCCGCCTCCAGTGGTGTCGCGACAGGCGTGAATTGAGGGACGAATGGAGACGTGTCGTCTTCAGCGATGAGAGTCGCTTCTGCATTGGTGCCAATGATGGTCGTATGCGTGTTTGGCGCCGTGCAGGTGAGCGCCACAATCAGGACTGCATACGACCGAGGCACACAGGGCCAACACCCGGCATCATGGTGTGGGGAGCGATCTCCTACACTGGCCGTACACCTCTGGTGATCGATCGTCGAGGGGTCACTGAATAGTGCACGGTACATCCAAACCGTCATCGAACCCATCGTTCTACCATTCCTAGACCGGCAAGGGAACTTGCTGTCCCAACAGGACAATGCACGTCCGCATGTATCCCGGTCCACCCAACGTGCTCTAGAAGGTGTAAGTCAACTACCCTGGCCAGCAAGATCTCCGGATCTGTCCCCCATTGACCATGTTTGGGACTGGATGAAGCGTCGTCTCACGCGGTCTGCACGTCCAGCACGAACGCTGGTCCAACTGAGGCGCCAGGTGGAAATGGCATGGCAAGCCGTTCCATAGGACTACATCCAGCATCTCTACGATCGTCTCCATGGGAGAATAGCAGCCTGCATTGCTGCGAAAGGTGGATATACACTGTACTAGTGCCGACATTGTGCATGCTCTGTTGCCTGTGTCTATGTGCCTGTGGTTCTGTCAGTGTGATCATGTGATGTATCTGACCCCAGGAATGTGTCAATAAAGTTTCCCCTTCCTGGGACAATGAATTCACGGTGTTCTTATTTCAATTTCCAGGAGTGTATGTATGCACATATTACCTACTTTCAGTTTGCATTTATTGCTTTTACTCTTTCTATTCCTTTTACATAGCCAGTCCCAAGCCCGGTTGAGAAAGAAGGCGGAGGAGTCACACCTTGTAAAAAATCTTGGTTCATCTGGCCCAAGTGATAGTACCTCGCTACGGTCCTTTGCCAGGGTAACGGTGAAGACCTCAACGGCAGTGAAGACGGAGATGGAGACCATCAGTACGGCGGAGTTGGCGGAAGAGGTGGCCCTGCTTTTAGGGTTAATATAAAAGCTGACGATAGCAAACCCAGACGTGTCTGAACACATAATGGGCGGCTTCTGGTCAGTGTCGGTTCCCCATTTTAGGGGCGACTGCAATAATTGCTCCAGGAACTAACACTCTCTGGTTCTACTAACCCAGTAGAAACATTGGACAAACAATTATAAGCTATCATGATTCGTGAAAGTAATAAGTACATTATCCCAGGTGGTACTCTTTCTACCCGCCAACAGGCGGCAACCGGGTCTTCGGAGTCTGGGGGACCTGGGCAGCCACGAACATCGAGAAAGTCTGCGTTCTCTGGCAGACTTCCATCCAAAACTATCACTTACATAGGCACATTTAATATTAATACTCTAATTCAACCGGGAAAATTACACAACCTAGTAGAGGAGTTGATCGACAAAAAATTCAGATTTTAGCCCTTCAAGAAGCACGATTCACAGACGAAGTCACCGTAGATTATGGAAATTTCCGCATCTTTAAGTGTTAAACATAAAAATTTAATTCTAAAGGTGCTCCACCTTTGGGAATGGCTGTTGTCACACGTAAAAATATAACAGATTCCATAAGAGGTGTGTGCCCCATTTGCAACCACCTTATGACAATGTGCATGCAGTGCGCTAACAAGAAATATACCTTCACTAATGTTCATGCCCCCACCGACATTGCTAACAGAAAGGATCCACAGACTGTGGAGAAATTCTGGACCGATCTTGAGAAAGTAATGACTACAATTCCAAAGTAAGACATCAAAATCTTATTGGGTGATTTCAATGATCAGATAGGAAAAGCAAAACAATACTGGAAAACTGTAGGATAATATCCCGCCCATAAATTTACCAACAAAAATGGAAAAAGGGCTATCGAACTATGCCATATATATGGTTCAAATGGCTCCAAGCACTATGGGATTCAATATCTGAGGTCATCAGTCTCCTAGACTTAGAATTACTTAAACCTAACTAACCTAAGGCCATCAGACATCACACACATCCATGCTCGAGACAGGATTCGAACCTGCGACCTTAGCAGCAGCGCGGTTCCCAGACTGAAGCGCCTAGAACCGCTAGGTCACAGCGGATTACATTTTCTAACGTAGATACTAATACCTGACTGCTTTCAAAATAACATACTGTGTGTTTACACTCTCGTTATTATAATCAACCGCCAACTAGCTACACGAGCGATTCATTTCGGTGTTGTTAGGGGTATAATTTTTACTTCTATGCTGATTGATTGCTGTCATTAACATCTACATCTGTACTCTGCAATCCCTCTTACGGTGTGTAGTGGAGGGTACTTTGTATAATAATGTCACTTCAACGTTTTGCGGTTCTGGTCGCGTATGGTTCGCGGGAAGAACGATTTTTCTGTAATTTTATCTTCATGATCCTTTCGCGCGATATACATAGGAGGATGCAATATATTGGTTGATACGTCTAGGAATGTACGCCCTCGGAACTGTAACAGTAAACCATACGGTGATGCAGAACGCTTCTCGTGCCACTGGAGTTGGCTGAGAATTTCCTGACGCTTTCGCGCTTACTAAACGAACCTGTAACGGAAGCCGCCGCTCTTCTTTGGATCTTCTTTATTTCCTCCATCTGTCGTATGTGGTACGTATCCATAGTGTCGAGAAATATTGAAGTATTGATCAAAAGAGCGTTTTGAAAGCTACTTCCTGTGTTGATGGACTACATTTCCTGATTCTTCAAAAGAAGCTTAGTTTTGCATCGTCGTTATTCGCTATTAATTTTATGAGGTCCTTCCACTCAAATCGCTCTGTACGGATACTACTAGATGTATTATGAAAGTAACTACTTCTAGCGATCGTTTTGCGATTGTGTAATCACACAATAAAGGGTCTTTCTGTTTATGTATTCGCAATACGTTACACTTGTTTATGTTGAGGGTCAGTTGCCACTCGCTGCACTGAACGTCGACTCACTGCAGTCTTCCTGCAGTTCGCTACAGTTTTCTAGCGTCGTCGTTTCCATGTATACATCATCATCTTTCACGAAAACCGTCGTGGAACTTGCGACGTTATCTACTTAGTCATTTATGTATATTGTGAAAAGTAGTTTTCCTGTAACACTCCCGAAGTTATTATTACATCTGAAGACTTCTCTCGGTTGAGAATGACATTATGTATTGCGTTTGCTATAAACTCATCTATCCAATCACACAGGTGGTCTGATATTTCGTAGTTCAATAGGTGGCAGTGTGGAACTGTATCGAATGCCTTCCGGAAGTCAAGGAAACGACTTTCATCCAGGCACTTGTATTTATTGCTGAATCCAAGAAATTTCATAACACGCAAGCATAAAACATGTACCAAAACTTCAACATTATTGTGTGTCCTACGTGGCTCGTGTAGAGAAGGTCGAGTATAATTACACCATAAGACGTATTTGAATTCAGACAGCTGGGAACTATGTTCCAGCACGTCACGACCTAACGCTGTAGAATGGACTTAAGCATCCGACGTAAGGACACACATACGCTCAGTTTTGGGGGTCTGTTGCTTCTTTTTTCTCGAACGAATATTGTTTGGTGACAATATCTACTTTCAGTGTGCTTGAAAATTACAAAATGAAGAAATTGGAACCTCAATAAATATTTTTAACAGCCATATGCGGAATGACTGCATTCAAGAATTACATTAAGAATGTGGACCCAGTCCTTCTCAGAATGGTCCACTTATGGTTGTTCCCTACAGCTTTCTGTACAGACAGGAAATTAAGGTTTCAGTAAGAAAGACAAGGGTATTTAATGGATTGTAAAAATTACTAGCGTTATGAATCTCTTAGTAGTGAGGAAAAGGCAGAGTGCTAGATCAGTTGTTCACAATTTAATGACCCGCCGAAAACCAGGTGATTATACACATAGAACAAGCTATGACTGGATGACTGGACAATCCTCTGACTCTCCCGTCATGGTCATTTCGCAAAATGATCGTGGGAAGCAGAAATATAGTATGATCTGATCCTTCTCACATTTGATGCTCTCTTAATTTCAGTAGTAATTTTTCCGGGTATGTGCGACGCCTTTCTTGTAGAGTTTGCCTCTGGAATTTTTAACCATCTCCGTGACGCTCTAGCGCCTCTTAAACTATTCTATGACACGCGCCGCTGAAAGATCTTAGAATGACGAACAAATCGGTCGAATGAGGATTTTGTAAGGCGGCTCTTTCATGGATGAATTACAGCTCCTTAACACTCTTCTAATAGGTCTATCTTCTGTGTGCTTTTACTAAGGCTGTCAAGTGCAATCGCGCCAGGCTACAAAACCAGAGAATAGACAAAGACGCATATAACCTCATTGAAAGATTCTTCCGCTTTGTATGACTTTTGACATTTCCCGGAGAATTAGTCCAACGAATTGACTATGTATGTTTATGGGATGGCCAGCTAACGTAATTTTTTCTTGTCAGGGACCCATAAACCTGTATGTTTCACAACAGTGGTGCATCGTATTGCAAAAGTTACTATGGTACGTCTCGTTACTGACCGCACTGTCAAACTTTTTTTTTCATGCAGCACAAAAATCGTTTCCGGTTGATCTGATCTACTGGACCTAATATCTCAATTACACCTCTAGTAATATCTTGCATCCCTGCGTTGATAAAATTCCTAGTCAATGAACTGGCGGTTGGTGGAATGGATCAGTGCCATAGCTTCCCGTACCTCGTACCCCCCCCCCCCCCCCCCTCACCGAGCTCATATCCTGACAGTATTTTCTAGAGATACGTTGTAACCAGTGTGTACCAAACCCATATCACACTCATCGGCGGTCTGACAGTCTGAAACGACAGTTCAGTTGCTTCTGTTGATAAAGAGATTTTCTGCTGTGAACTCAGATTACATGTTCACAGAATGGGACATTGTCTCTGTAGCGCAGTTGCGATGTATTCAAAATTCCCGACAGCTTAAAGCTGTGTGTCGGATCGGGACTCCAAACCGGAGACTTGCCATACGCAGGGAATGCTGTTACCGACTGCACTATCCAAACACGACTCATTAACCGTCTTCACTGCTTCAGTTCTTTGCTTCGTACGTGCAGTGCGCTGCGATGCACGGTGGAGGGTACCTTGTACCACTGCCAGCCATTCCATTTCCTGTTGCAACTCACATATGAAGCGAGGGAAAAAAGGACTGTCTCTGTGCCTCTGCATAAGCCCTAATTTTTCTTGTCTTCGTGATCCTTTCTCGAGACGTGCGTGGGCGGCTGTAGAATCATTCTGCAGTTAGCCGCAAATGTCGGTTCTCTAAATAGTATTCCTCGAAAAGATCGTAGACTTCCGTCAAGAGATTCCCATTTGCGTTCATGGTGCGTATGAGTAATACTCGTGTGTTGATCAAACGTACCGGCAACAAATGTAGCAGCACCATTATCTCTCTCCTACTTTTCCAACTTCGATCTGAAAACTACCCCCCCCCCCCTTTCACCCCTCCTTCCCGAAGCTGTGGCTAAGCCACTTCTCCTTATTCCCGTTTCTTCCAAGAGTGCCAGTCCTGCAAAGTTCGCAGGAGACCTGTAGACCTGTGAAGTTTGCAAAGTAGGAGGGAGCTGCTACTTCAGTTGAAGCTGTAGGACAGGTGAATAGAGCTTGAATAACTCAGTCGGTAAGAAAACTGCCTGCAAAATTAGAGGTTCCGCGTTCGAGTGAAGGTCCGGTACGCAGTCTTGATATTCCAAGGAGTGGCAGAGATGAGCTGGCAGCTGTGGTCGAGCGGTTCTAGGCGTTTCAGTCGGAACCAAGCGGCTGCTACGGTCGCAGGTTCGAGTCCTGCCTCGAGCATGAATGTGTATGATGTCCTTAGGTTAGTTAGGTGTAAGTAGTTCTAGCTCTAGGGGACTGATGACCTCAGATGTTAATTCCCATAGTGCTTGGAGACATTTGAAGTGGTATAGAAGACGAGCTTGAAACAAACAGAGCCTTATGCATTCACACACGAGGACCTCGTCCAGTGACTGTCCTTCAGGAGAGCTGTGACTGCGCTGTGAAGTTATGCTGCCTGCAGTGTCGAACTGCCGATATGACAGGACGAGAGGAGGCGACCGCGCTCTGGGCTGTGCTGCGCTGGCCGGCCCACAGGAAACCGCAGCCCCTGCCGTGATAAGTCGTGTGCGCCAGATCTGCCACACCATGCCGAGCTGGGCTGTGGCGAAACCCGCACGCCGCGCCCCTTTGATTTACGCCGCTATTTTCACAGGCGCCGTTTTGCATATTCTGTGGGGGCCCCCGTCACTGCGCTCGTTCGGTACGGTCCTGACAGGGCAGAGGAATGTGGACAGGTTGGGCGGCGCGCTCAATTCCGTTTGTGCACGAGCTCCGACTCGCGGGGGCCACGCGAGTGGCAGAAGTTTTACCGCGGAGCTGAGTCCCGAATGTTCTCGGAGAGGCACACGCCACGAACAGAATTATGCGCTGGCAGCGATGTAGCAAACAGGTTAGGCCGAAGGATTTGCTAAAGTCATGGACATCGTGAGGCCAACTAATGAGCACTGTTGCATATTGACATACATCAGAGGAAGATTCGTTCAAGAAGTTACACCGGTCTTGACCAGAAACGATTGGGGATTTGATGATGGTAATAATAATAATAATAATAATAATAATAATAATAATAATAATAATAATAATAATAGATTTAGTCAAATGAATGGGATAAATGGGGTTATCAATACGAGCCAATAAAATAGTAATAATGCAAAATATAATAATGCGCCAGACAACGTAATATATAAGTAAAAACATAAGATTTGTATAAATCTTGCAGTAAACACATAGTGCGTCGTGGTGCGATCACTCTGTTGTGGAAATAAAGCCAAGATCACTTAAATAATGTTTACTGGATAACCGGTTTCAAGGTGCCATAATCCGATCTGAATGTAGATTAACATTTATAAACCATTTGTATATAACGATACATGAGGCCGACCACCTCATATAAAATCATTGTCACAAAAATGGTCATTCTTTTCCATAAGATATGTAAAACAGAAGTCACAAGATAAAACTATTTGATACTGATGCCGACCGTTGTTAGTCTAGCAGCGGTCATATACAACATAGTTTTTTTTCTATCCTTCGCGTTGTTAATAGGTTCTGATACTTTCTTATTAAATTAATATAAGTATATACTATAATATTCGTTGTTATCTAAATGTAAGTGCGCTCTTTTTGAGGAATGAGTGTGTTCGTTTGGCTTAATCTGCGGGACACTTGCGCTACTTGCAGTAAGATATTTTGTCCTTTTTTTCTTTTAAGTTTTGTAATTGTCATGTCATAGAGGTTCTGATACTGAGTAGGAACAGTAATCAAGTAAGAATGACCTTAGTGTTTTACTAAAAAGTGAGCATGATGAAATTATTTTTATCTTACGCGGAGAACAACTGTAAATTTGTATTGTACTAATTGTAATGGAACTTTTATAAGCCAATGTCCTTACTTACCTTTTTGACGTATAATATTTTCACGGATATTGAAGTTTTTATTTATGTATACTACAGACAGAAGAATTTGACTAACATATCGGCAGCTGAAGAAAGTAGGTTGTAATAGAGCTAATATAGGAATTTTACGCCTGTCTATTTCGTAAAAGTCGTATATCACGTTGGGGCCCACGTACCGTATGCACAAGTCGCATCGTTTCTGATCGTTCAGCAGAGCATTGAACTCTGCGTGCTCAAGGAATACGTTTGGCAGTACGGTTAGTGTGCAGACGGCTTAAGGTTCGACTCGCGGGTTGACCTGTGTGGCTCACGGGGACAGGCGATAGTGGAGGGCGCACAAGTGCAGTTAGTGTTCCGGCGGCGGGTGCGCGCTTGACACGTGTCTGAGTGCCCGCGGAGGGTTACGGGCAGCGGAGGTAGCGCTCGTGGCGCCGAGCGGGCGTATGGGTTTGCTGCCTCAGCCGTCGGCTCTATTTTTACCGCGGTCGCTGCGTCAGGAAGGAAGGCGAAACCGCAGGCTCGCCGCCGACAAGCAGTCAGCAAACGCGCCGGTGCCCGGCCCGCCGCTGCTCTGGTACCGTCTGGTCTGCGTGAGGCTGCTGCGCCCACAAAACCGCGGCTCTCGCGGTCTGCGGGATGCACAGCTGCCTGACGCCCGCCCTCGGTATCTCGACACCCTGGCACCACAGAGGGGGAAGGGGGGTACGTAGCTAATTCGTAGGTTGACGAATAAAACGACCAGTAACAGCTTTTTTGCATTTAACCACATCAGTAGTACTCGATAAAACTCAACTACTCTCTTTTTAAGAGAGAACGATCTCCTAAAGTTACATCGAGCGAGGTGGCGCAGTGGTTAGCACACTGGACTCGCATTCGGGAGGACGACGGTTCAATCCCGTCTCCGGCCATCCTGATTTAGGTTTTCCGTGATTTCCCTAAATCGCTTCAGGCAAATGCCGGGATGGTTCCTTTGAAAGGGCACGGCCGATTTCCTTCCCCATCCTTCCCTCACCCGAGCTTGCGCTCCGTCTCTAATGACCTCGTTGTCGACGGGACGTTAAACACTAATCTCCTTCCTTCCTTCCTTCCTTCCTTCCTTCCTATAGTTACTGACACACTTGTGACGTTCACAAAATAAAATAAACACTTTGAACAATGGGTCTTCCTCTTGCATAAAATCATCCATTTCACACACCGCAGCTGCGCGACAGGTCGTGTCCTCTTCTTCAGCTATGGGTACCAAGAGGTTTTCCTGGTGTGCAGATCTAATTGTGAGCTACTATGCCCGAGGTACCATTGAAAATGGAAAACTTATTTACGTATACAGTTCAAAAGATCTCTTTCGGCCAACCTCTAGTCCAAAATGCTATTAAAATCCTATTCTGTTGTCATTCATTTGCATATTAAGAACATTGTTGAATTTATTCTCGAGAATGGTTGTTTCTAATTCTTCCAGCAAGTCGAGTTTTCTTCCTTTCTGTTCCATGTGCAGTTCGTTTTTCATTTTATTTTATAGTATTTTAATTAATGAACAACTCAAAACTTGAGTCAGCAACCTGATAATGAGAGCAGTGTCCCTTGAAACAAGTAGTTGAATTGCATCAGGTATTGTTAAAGTAGATGAATGCAAATAATTATCACTAATAACGTATGACACCTTAACATGCGTAAAGAAAGAATATTAAAACTATCAGCACTAAGAAGCGACATGAAATGGGATGAACATGTAAAATCAGTATAAGCGAAGGCGGATGGAAGACTTAGATTTGTCGCAAGGTTTTTAGTTAACTGAAGTGCATATACAAAGGCAATGGTGTGTAAGACGATAGTGCGAGCAATTCTGAAGTATTGTCCAAATGTTTGAAGCGTTCATCAGGTAAGCATGATACAAGATGTGAAACGAATTCAGAGACACGCTACTCTCATAGTAAAAGCAATAGAGTTCTTAGGAATGTTTCCAGAAACATGTAGTGGGGACATAAATATAAGCCTTGGAAGGAAGACGATGCTGTTCTCGCGAAACCCTGTTGGATAAAGTTGGAGAGGTGTTATTCTTGAAGACTATCTGCCAGTTCTCCTGGCGCCATCATATATGTCTCGCAGTTATTATGAGACTCAGATAAGAGAACCTAGGGTCGGTACGGGGGAACATAGACCGTTATTTTTCCTTCGCTTAATATGCGAATGGAATAGGACAGAAAATGATAACACACACATCAAAAAACGTTTTGCATCGTCTCGGTTCCTAGAGTTCCGGAACCCATACAGAAGCCGGCCTCGGTGGGCGAGCGGTTCTAGGCGCTTCAGTCCGGAACCGCGCGGCTGCTACGGTCACAGGCTCGAATCCTGCCTCGGGCATGGATGTGTGTGGTGTCCTTAGGTTAGTTAGGTTTAAGTAGTTCTAAGTTCTAGGGGACTGATGACCTCAGATGTTAAGTCCCATAGTGCTCAGAACCATTTGAACCATTTGAACCAATACAGAAAAATGGAACAGAGATCAACATAAACATAATTTCCGCCCTTTTTATGGCTCATGAAAACCACACGTTGCATGTTGTACCACCACAGAGCGAGATTTTCAGAGGTGGTGGTCGAGATTGCTGTACACACCGTTATCTCTAATACCCAGTAGCACGTCCTCTTCCTTTATACAGGCCTGTATTCGTCTTGACATACTATCCACAAGTTCATCAAGGCGCTATTGGTCCAGATTGTCCTACTCCTGAACGGCGATTCGGCGTTGATCCCTCAGAGTGGTTATTGGGTCCATTAACAGCCCTCCTCAGTCTATCCCAGGTAGCGAATTGTCGTCCATGAAAACGAATGCCTCGCCAATATGCTGCCAATATGGTTGCACTGTCGGTCGGAGGATGCCATTCACGTATCGTACAGCCGTTACGGCGCCTTCCATGACCACCAGCTGCTACGTAGGCTCCACGTAATGCCACCCCAAAACATCAGGGATCCTCCACCTTGCTGCACTTCCTGCACTCGCTGCACAGTGTGTCTAAGGTTTTTAACCTGACCGGGTCTCCAAACACGTCTCCGACGATTGTCTGGTTGAAGGCACATGCGACATTCATTGGTGCAGAGAGCGTGATGATTATCCTGCGCGGTCCATTCTGCATGTTGTTGGGCCCATCTGTACCGCGCTGCATGGTGTCGTGGTTGCAAAGATGGACCTCGCCATGGACGTAGGGAGTGAAGCTGCACATCATGCAGCCTATTGTGCACAGATTTGAGTCGTAACACGACATCCTGTGGCTGCACGAAAAGCATTATTCAACATGGTGGCGTTGCTGTCAGGGTTACTCCGAGCCATAACCCGTAGGTAGCGGTCATCCACTGCAGTAGTAGCCCTTGGGCGGCCTGAGCGAGGCATGTCATCGACAGTTCCTGTCTCTCTCTGTATCTTCTCCATGTCCGAACAACATCGCTTTGGTTCACTCCGAGACGCCTGGACACTTCCCTTGTTGAAAGCCCTTCCTGGCACAAAGTAACAATGCGGACGCTATCGAATCGCGGTATTGACCGTCTAGGCATGGTTGAACTACAGACAACACGAGCCGTGTACTCCCTTCCCGGTGGAATGTCTAGAACTGATCGGCTGTCGGACCCCCTAGGTCTAATAGGCGCTGCTCATGCATGATTGTTTACAGTTTTGGGCGGGTTTAGTCAGCCTGTATCTTCAGGAATTCTGGGAACCGGGGTGATGCAAAACTTTTTATGATGTGTGTGTGTGTGTGTGTGTGTGTGTGTGTGTGTGTGTGTGTGTGTGTGTGTGAAGTACCCACCGCCATACACTGTGTAGTGGCTTGCGGAGTATTCCTTGCCTGATCGAAAGTATCCGAACACCGGAACTTAATGTGGATTTAACCACCAGATGTTACTAGAGGCTGGAAAGACTGTTCCCAGTAGAGAAGCAGAAACAGTAGAATGGGGCAGTCAGGATAGCACGGCGGCTTCCAACATGTCCTGACCATGAGGGACATTTCAGTCTTCCTACAGTTTCCCGGTTCGACTCTTCGTGGTATGATTGGCGAGTTAGGAACCTGAGACGAACCAAGAGAAGACAGACCTCTTGAACAACGCACAGGAACTGTCGAGCATTGCGAAGGGTGCTCAAAAAAGTCCCAGGAAATCAGAGGAAGGAATCATTCGCGAGTTCCATAGTGCTAGCAGTATTCCGGCCAGCGCAATGACGGTACGTAGTGACCGAAAAGGAATGTAGTAGAAGGGCCGAGCAGATCCTCATAAGCCACACACGTCTGTATTCAGTGCTAGGCGCTGCTTGAGGTGGTGCAATGAGCCACACCACTGCACAGTGGATGAGAGAAAAAGAGTCATTTAAAGTTGTAAATCACGCAATACCCTACGGTAATCCGAATAAGGCGAATGCCCGGAGAATGGTAAAGTAAGTAGGAGACTGTGTTACGATTGTGTTGTTTTTTTTGTGGTTAAGGTGTGGTTCCCTTATTGCACTTAGGAAGGCGCCAAATGCGGAACGTTTTACAGCATTGAGTACTGCGTACTGTAGAGAAACAGCTCAGACATGGTGTCGGTATCAGCATGACAATGCACCCTACCATAAAGCAGCATCCATGAGCAATGGTCTGTGGACAATAACATTCCTGAAATGGATTAGCCGACCTGAAGCCAATGGAACACCTTTGTAATGAGTTAAAACTTCGCTTCAGACGTCAGGATCCTACATCACTACCATGTCTCATTTCTGCTCTTCAGGAAGAATCCCGCTAATCCTCCACAGACATCCATTTGTTTCACTGAAAGTGTCCCCGGCAGAGTTCAAAGCGCTATAAAGCCGAAGGCTGGCGGCAGCCCATTACTAGTTACAGGTCTCTAGATACTTTTGATCAGATGTTCTGGCGTATCGGGCAATAGTGTAAATAAAGTCTCAACTTCATTTATGGGATGCCTTTCAAAGTCATTTTAGCGTGTTTCTTTCAAAAGTATGAACTAGAATATCGTGACGTCGTAAAACTTTATTTTGTACGTTTTATCAACAAAAGAAGGTTATGAACAGAACCCGAATAATGATGGGTAAGTATAGTAAGAGACAGACTATTGAGTAGCGCGGCTGGTATTGGAGGTTCGTTTTTTCGTGTGATCTGCCCTCGGGAATTATTTGGTTTGCTGGTCTCCAAAAATCATATATAGTTAATAGAAAAAGTTCGGAAAGGTAGATTTTTTTAGTTAAGTCCGTGCTGGACTGGATATGAAAGCCGCGTGACATTGCGCATCATATAATGCATTATTCCCATTAAGACTGAAAAACTGGTTCTTAACTGCAGCATTTGTCAATGAATTTTTGTACTTTTTCAAAAGAATACGGAGATTAAGTATACCGTACGACAGCATATACTGACTTGCGTGTGATCAGGTCATGCAACATGTAGTTCATAGTCTAAAAGACAAGAAACCACTGAGATGGTAAGCGGCCATTACAAGTGACGGCTGTTGTCGCCGAGCAGCAAACGCACACCAGTTCGTTCCCATTGAGGTGACTTTTTGCAGCTTACAGCTAGTACGGAACTACTAGGCCATGACAGTTCCAGTTTATTTGTTCTCTCAAGGTTCATTCTTTTTCGGCGAGCTGCCCCTGATGCAATACTCTCCAATGTTTTGTCAGAATTCCTGGTAGCTTTATACGTACTGAAGACCAGTTTATATAGAGGCGCAGCAAACACCCGTAACCCCTCCCCTTGGCGTAAGTTAGATTAAGTAGTGTGTAAGCTTAGGGACCGATGACCTCAGGAGTTTGGTCCCATAAGACCTTACCACAAATTAAATCCAGTGGTATATGTGGATATTCCAGCATGAGATTTTCACTCTGCAGCGGAGTGTGCACTGATATTAAACTTCCTGGCAGATTAAAACTGTGTGCCCGACCGAGACTCGAACTCGGGACCTTTGCCTTTCGCGGGCAAGTGCTCTACCAACTGAGCTACCGAAGCACGACTCACGCCCGGTACTCACAGCTTTACTTCTGCCAGTATCTCGTCTCCTACCTTCCAAACTTTACAGAAGCTCTTCTGCGAACCTTGCAGAACTAACACTCCTGAAAGAAAGGATATAGCGGAGACATGGCTTATCCACAGCCTGGGGGATGTTTCCAGAATGAGATTTTCACTCTGCAGCGGAGTGTGCGCTGATATGAAACTTCCTGGCAGATTAAAACTGTGTGCCCGAGCGAGACTCGAACTCGGGACCTTTGCCTTTCGCGGGCAAGTGCTCTACCAACTTATATATATATATATATATATCTTATTTTGTTCGCTTTTGTTCGTTGCATCTGCTCGGGGCGGACGTCGTAAGACATCCAGTTATGTTCGTTGTTTATCTATTGACTCAGTTTTTTTATTACAGAGGGCGCGTAACCCTCTTACCGAACACGCTGAGCTACCGTGCCGACTGTCAACTGAGCTACCGAAGCACGACTCACGCCCGGTACTCACAGCTTTACTTCTGCCAGTATGTGGATACTGTCTGCAAAATGTGTTACGAATGGAGTTAGTTCTAAAGAAGTAACAGCTTAAAATATCAAGCCTGAAGCTAAGGTTTCGCTGCATGATAATTCTAAATATAGAAAGCAATAAACTTTCCTTCTTTTAATTATTTTGTGTTGGGGAGATGTGTCTGCTAGAAAAACCTTCGAAAAGATTTGAAATTATGTGTAAAGTTTGCTGAAGGTCGCTAAGCCCTTTCCTTTTCAAATACAGGATGAATACAGCCTGTGTAATTTGCGTGCCGTGAGTTACGCTATCACAAGACGAGTACACAGTCTGTGTGCTACTGTGTAATACCAGTCTTACAGTATAAAATCTTTAAGATTAGATTATACCTCCTAATGAGTACATATATCAACATTTTAAATTTTTAACTTCGGTCAATAATTAAATGAAACACTGAAAACCACCGGTGGCATGGAACCTGTAACTCGTAATGGACGACCAGACCAAACATTGTACAGGTATTCTACATATGTCATTTTGAAGATAAACTCTGAAAGTTTTTTTTCACCTAAGATGTCACAGCATCAGAAGTCATGTTGCCAACACGCAAGATTCGTGTAAGACAGTGACAATACGTCTGAAGACGTAAAGCAATCTCCATATACATCGCCGGTCATTAAAATTACAACGCCACGAAGGCGGAATGCAACAGACGTCTAATTGGAAAGCTTGGATATGCAAACGATTAGCATTTCAGTCCAATCGCACACAGGGGGTAGGAGTAACGTCATGTACATTCTGTATAGAGGGAAAGAGCATGCAGCAGGATTCTCATTCAGTGATCGCATTTGAATGTTGTCTGGTTGTGGAAATATCGTGTTACACTTCGCGTAAGAACGAGAAACGCCTACTAGCGTATTTCAGAATTCGATAGTAGTAGGGTCGTAACCTATCGAGACTGTGGCTTATAGTTTCACGATACTGCTGCTCAAGGTAGTTGGGATCCGATGAATGTCATGTGAATATGAAGTCTATGGGTCCGACGGACCCACATTCAACTCACTGTAGTATATCAGCAGCTCCAAGCGACTAATGCCCGAAAGGAGAGGCATTTTGCTCACTCAGCCGTGCGTGATCGTACAGCCAGGTCAGGTTTGATAGAAAACAATTATCAAGAGGGGCATTTCCACGACGTCTCTAGTGCTCCGGACTGTCAACACGGCGACAGTCGAGTCGTGACGGCAGTGGTGTCCACCAGCGATACACTGGACACAGCAGGGGTGCCACGTCGTCTTTTCAGACGAGTCCCGGTTCTTTGTACAGGATCAGCATGGACTTATCCACGTACGAAGTTGCCCTATTGCATTTGTCACCCTCAATTGGCCCTGGCGCATGTCGTCATAGTAGCGGGCGCCACTGGATTCACAGCCCTGTCACCTCTGGTTCGCATCGCCAATAGTTTGCATAGCACGTGTTACTGACGTATTAAGGCCATCGACTATCTTTGAGGTCTCCATATCTTTCAACAAATCAACAGAAGACGACAGATTTGTTCGCACTATTCTGATATATCTTGCTACGAGGGGGTAGTGGAGTTTTGCCCTGATCAGGTCTTCCTCACCCAGTGAAAACGACTGATCATGCGATGCCGAGAGGGTGGAATGCCACCACTCACCAGCCACTTCTTCTTCCTCTTTACCGTCGGCTTGTCCCACGTCACGTAGGGTCGGCGTTGCTCTTCTGGATTCTTCTCCTCCATAGTACTCTATCCATTGCCTCTTCCTTCTTCCATCCTTTCTCCCTTAGGTCCCCGGATATCTTATCCTTCCACCTCATCTTCGGTCTTCCTCTCCTTCTCGCTCCTTCAATCTTTATATCTTCAACTCTGTTTCCGACGTACTCTTCCCCTTTTCTCTGTAAGTGTCCGTACCACCTTAGTCTGCTCTCTTGTATCTTTTCCCCATGGGTCCCACTTTCACAGCTCCTCTAACAAATTCATTTCTAATCCTGCCCTTCCTGTTACCCCACACATCCACCTCAGCATCCTCATTTCCGCCACTTCCATCATCCTTTCCTGGGCTACTGTGTTGACCATGTCTCTGTCCCGTATATCATAGCAGGCCTTACCACAGACTTGTACACTTTCCCTTTCAACCCAGCGCTCACCTTCTTGTCACACAACACTCGACTCATTTTCCTCCAGTTGTTCCAACAGCAATTTATTCGGTGTTGTATCTCTCTTTCCAGTCCTCCGTACCATTCAACAGCCACTGCGCCTTGTTAACTCCGGCAGAGAGCTCAGTTCGACTAGATGCTTAGCCAGGTTGGCCTCACTGTTGGTGCCAGAGATGGCAGTTGTTTTTACTAAATGTACACACCAAAATGACCTACAAATTTTGTCATATATCGTCTCTACTATAACATAAACGCAGAGCAAGTAATATTTCGTCGCTTCCTGTCGACCCTGGTGTCGCAATTTTCACGTACAGTGCAGTTCAGTGAAATGACAACTGAGGGTGCTTATTTCACAAGGATACCCCGCAACTGTGTTAACTGGTTGGGAAGCCGTTAAACAATTGTTGCTTTTGTTCTCGGTGTGGCTTGGCAGTGTCAGTTGCTGGGAGGCAGGCAGCTCCCTTGGCGGCCACAGCGGGGGGTGCCGGCATTTGAGTTGTGCCGCGCTCCGTGGGCGGCTGAGTCAGGTCCGCGGTTCCTGCAGACGACGCGCCGAACACGCTACACAGTGCAGGGCGCGGCTGCGGCTCTCCACTCTGGAATTAGGCGCGCTCTGAGTTACGGCGTGGGCGCAGTCACTCGCCGCGGCCTGTAGTCAACACTGGCTGAAGGCTGTCTGCAGCGTAAATAAATTTTGATCAAGGCTGTTTTTGATAATAAATATTTGTAACACACTGATCACTGTTGCTTCCATAATGTATTCAAAAGTAACATGCAGCTGTGTTCAGAACTCAAGGACGAAAGTAACTTTCGTATGATGAGTCACTGCTAAGCAACGTAGCTCGATAAAACATGGACCATACATGCAAAGAAGTGATACAGTACAGTACAGGCGATGTTGTTGTTGTCTTCAGTCCTAAGACTGGTTTGATGCAGCTCTCCATGCTAGTCTATCCTGTGCAAGCTTCTTCATCTCGCAGTACCTACTGCAACCTACATCCTTCTGAATCTGCTTAGTGTATTCAACTCTTGGTCTCCCTCTACGATTTTTACCGTCCACGCTGCCCTCCAATGCTAAATTTGTAATTCCTTGATGCCTCAGAACATGTCCTACTAACCGGTCCCTTCTTCTATTAAAGTTATGCCACAAACTTCTCTTCTCCCCAATCTCATTCAATACCTCCGCATTAGTTATGTGATCCATACATCTAATCTTCAGCATTCTTCTGTAGCACGACATTTTGAAAGCTTCTATTCTCTTCTTGTCCAAACTATTTATCGTCCATGTTTCACCTCCATACATGGCTACACTCCATACAAATACTTTTAGAAAAGACTTCCTGACACTTAAATCTATACTCGATGTTAGCAAATTTCTCTCCTTCAGAAACGCTTTCCTTGCCATTGACAGTCTACATTTTATATCCTCTCTACTTCGACCATCATCAATTTTCCTGCTCCCCAAGTAGCAAAACTCCTTTACTACTTTAAGTGTCTCATTTCCTAATCTAATTCCCTCAGCATCCCCCGACTTAATTCAGCTACATTCGATTATCCTCGTTTTGCTTTTGTTGAAGTTCATCTTATATCATCCTTTCAAGACACTGTCAATTCCGTTCAACTGCTCTTCCAAGTCCTTTGCTGTCTCTGAAAGAATTACAATGTCATCGGCAAACCTCAAAGTTTTATTTCTTCTCCATGGGTTTTAATTCCTACTCCGAATTTTTCTTTTGTTTCCTTTACTGCTTGCTCAATACACAGATTCAATAGCATCGGGGAGAGACTGCAACCCTGTCTCACTCCCTTCCCAACCAATCCTTCCCTTTCATGCCCTTCGACTCTTATGACTGCCATCTGGTTTCTGTACAAATTGTAAATGGCCTTTCGCTCCCTTTATTTTACCCCTGCTACCTTCAGAATTTGAAAGAGAGTATTCCAGTCAACATTGTCAAAAGCTTTCTCTAAGTCTACAAATGCTAGAAACGTAAATTGTAGAATGAAGGCTTTCACGACCGGGTGACATGGCTGTTAATATACTTCCTCAGAGGAAGTCCAGCGCAGTCCTGGACGAAACGTAAGGATCAGAAAAGTTCTTGGACCACGACCTCACATCCCGAAAAGTATATTAACATCCTAGAAAGGTAGGTTTGCCTTTCCTTAATCTTTCTTCTAAGATAAGTCGTAAGGTCAGTATTGCCTCACGTGTTACAACATTTCTTCGGGCGATAACTGAAAGAAATATGCGAAGACACTTTTCTTCAAAGACAATAATTACACCGAAATCACTGCGATTTATGTTGGTCCGTGGGGCATTACAAAGCCAGGACACGGTTCATAATAAGGTGCGTCTACACGACGGACAGCAATGCAATGTTCTCCCGTGCTGACCACGGATTGGTAAGAAGTTGTCGTGGTAGGGCGTCCCATTCCTCCACCAGTGCTGTTGCCAACTGCTGGACGGTCGTTGGTGCACGTGGACGTCTACGATACGTCTCCCCAAAGCATCCCACACGCGCTAGATGAGATTGAAGTCAGGGGAACGAGCAGGCCAGCCCGTTTGCGGAATATCCTCCAGTTCCAGGAGGTCCTCTACATGCACTGTTCGATTCTGACGTGAGTTACCGTCCATAAAAATGAAGTCGGAGCCGAATGCACTCCTTAAAAGGCGCGCACGAGGAAAGAGTAGAGTGTCACCAATAACCGTAACCAGTGAATGTACCGTGTTCAAAGCCTTGGAGGTCAGTACGCAAGCGCAACATTATGTTCACGGCATCATCTCACCTTGGCCACGATAACGATCATGTTTCTGGAAGCATTACGTGTTCTCACGTCTCGCCATATAAGGGTACCCCAGAAGTACCGGGTGAACAAAAAGTCAGTATAAATATGAAAACTGAATAAATAACGGAATAATGTAGATAGAGAGGTACAAATTGACACACATGCTTGGAATGGCATGGGGTTTTATTAGAACCAATAAAATACGAAAGTTCAAAAAATGTCCGACAGATGGCGCTTCATCTGATCAGAATAGCAATCATTAGCGTAACAAAGTAAGGCAAAGCAAATATGATGTTCTTTACAGGAAATGCTCAATATGTCCACAATCGCTCCTCAACAATAGCTGTAGTCGAACAATAATGTTGTGAACAGCACTGTAAAGCATGTCCGGAGTTATGCTGAGGCATTGGCGTCGGATGTTGTCTTTCAGCATCCCTAGAGATGTCGGTCGATCACGATACACTTGCTACTTCAGGTAACCCCAAAGCCAATAATCGCACGGACTGAGGTCTGGGGACCTGGGAGGCCAGCATGACGAATGAGGCGGCTGAAGACACGATCATCACCAAACGACGCGCACAAGAGATCTTTCACGCGTCTAGCAATATGGGGTGGAGCGCCATCCTGCATAAACATCGTACGTTCCAGCAGGTGTTTATCAGCCAGGCTGGGGATGATGCGATTCTGTAACATACCGGCGTACCTCTCACCGGTCATGGTAGCAGTTTTGCAGTCAAGCGCCATCTGTCGGACATTTTGTGAACTTTTTTTGGTTTGAATAAAACCCCATGTCATTCGAAGCATGTGTGTCAATTTTTACCTCTCCATCTACATTGTTCCGTGGTTTAATAAGTTTTCAAATGTATAGTGACTCTTCGATCACCCGGTACTACTCAGACTGAACCTGCTCTCATCCGAGATGAGCGCGCGACCCCCCTCTTAGTTGCTCCATTCCCCATGCTCTTGCCGCCGACGTGCATGTCTCAACGGAACGCAACCAGTCGCCGTGCCGCTGTACAGAGTGAGATGTCCTGCCCCCCAGTCCTGTTAAATATGGTTGCAGTTGCACCCGCTGTTTGATTTCAGTCCCTTCTTGACTGTTGCATGTGCTTTTATAGGTGGCCACTATGAGTCGCGTTCTCACTATTGGGAAACAGTGCGTGTGGTTCGGAGCGATACCAAACTCCTGGCTGATATTCGCCACACTTTGTCCTTCTTCCAGGTTCCCGATGATTCCTCCTCCTGTGAAGTTATACAAATGTTATGTCCGGGTCAGGTCGCCGCCGCCGAGTTGGAAGTATTCTTAGTCGACGCCACGATGGGCGACTTGCGTGTCGATGACGATAAAATGATGATGAGGACCACACAACACCCAGTCCCCGAGCAGAGGAAATCTCAGAACCGGCTGGAATCAAACCCGCTGCATGGGAGTCAGACGCACTGACACTCGGCTACCGGAATGGACTCCGGGTCAGGTTATAGTGAAGAACACCAGCACTGCTCTCGATTACAGGGACTTATCTCTGATCTTCTCCAGTGCGGATGCACTCACATTCCCCGAACTCTTACGGGAATCGGTAGATTGGCTGCCGAGAGTAATTAGTAAAGTGGGCAGGGGCACTACAAATGCAGTGTGTGGACAGTAAGTTGGACATGTGGGTCTCACGAGGAGCGTGCCAGACAACAGTCGCTTTTACGTGCATAGCATACGCACATTTTTGATTTCACTGATGCCCAGTGAAAGTTAAAAAAAAGTGTGTGCCATGAATATAAATGTGGAAAGAAGGAGCTACAGAATAGAACGTAAAACTATCTTTACACATGCAATCGACCACAATGTTGAACTGACGATGCTATAAATATATTAACGCCAGCTAGATTTGGATGAAAGAAAAAAATTGGCATTGTACACATAGACCGGAAACCACTGTACAGTGAATGGTGGAAGGTACCCCGAACCAATAATAGCGGTTCTCTTTGCTATTTCTTTCTTTTAGTGAGCGAGGGACACGTGATATGTATCTCTGTACGCTCCCTAATCTCTCGGATCTTATTTTCACGATTAACATCCTACCTCCTCTCCCTTCTCCGGTGCTTATGGTTCATTGTTGTCGTACTATTGGAATTCTCCTTAACCCACAGGTGGGCGTTGTGAAGGTCAACAATACCATTTCTCCTAAAGGTAGCCTAAGGGCTGAGAGTCGGATGGAGAACACACCCAGGCACCGTCGCGGCCTGTGCGACAGAGCCGTCGCCAGGGAGGCGGTAATAAGACACGCGCGCGTACTAAGGGATAAGGATAGTGGCAGTTGTCGGGAAAATGTTCCACAAGACCGTCTGGCTTACCCCCCCGCTGGGGCATCTTCCTACTTCTGACACAGAGCTCGTGTTCAGTGTTCACGACCTTTTATCAGCACCCTCAAGTGGATGTCCCTCACTTTTAGAGTTGTAAAACTACCACGGACTACCGTAAACTACCGAAGTAACGGTTGACTATGATAGTTTTCCTACTACCCTTGGCCAGTTAAGATCATAACCACGTTATCTGTACTTTAGGTGTGTTGCATACCTGTCGGACCTCATTTCGATCGCTTTCTTTGTGTGCACCATCAGTGTCTTACTAGATTCCCCTAGAAACCGGAAGTGATGAACCGTCTAGGAACTGAGGGAGGGCGTTTTTGTTCTTTATATCCTCGTGTCTGCTACTTTAAAATAAACAGTATTTCTTGCAAAATTTAAATTTTCCGTATTTAATTCATATTTTATTCGAAAATTGTTGAGTTGTGACTTGGAACAGAGAGATGTCGTCGTAAAAATTTCATAATGAAACAGATTAATCGTAAAGGGCTGAAACACGCGATTTCTCCAACAAAGATAAACTAAAAAACATGCAAAAGAAAAATATATCAAAAGTCTCTTCAGTGCTTCGTCGAGCTTGCTTAAAACATGTTTTTGTTATTCAAAAATAACTTTCACATTTATCATTAATAACAGAAAACTCTTGTCTTTGATCTTGATGAAGGACGGTATATTGAGTACAAACCAACAATAATTATATAGAGTTTTTATGTTTGTGCATGTAAAATACACTTGCACAAAAATAATTGCTTTGCTTACATAAAAGAGCAGAAGTTACGTGATCAACTAATTTTTGTTACTTATAAAACGCAATTTGTATTTTGTAAGTATATAAAATACACTATGGACGAACACTGAACGATGTGCGGTTCTAATTATGTGTAAAACTAACAAAAAAGGAAGAGAAGCCACGACTCCCAGTTTCGCTCTTACACATTCATTTATACTTTTTTCCCTATCAATGCCAACAGTACTACTGGTAATCCTACAATTTACTACGTCATTTATGTAGTGTACCAAAACTACCGAAGCGCAGTTTTGGTAGCGAGTTTTGATAGAGTGCAGCTGTACCCTCTAGGAACGCATTTCCGGCCGCATGTCGCTATGCCTTTTCTTGGTCCTTACCCTTTCAGGAACAGTTCCCTCCATTCAGGGACAGTTCCCTCCATCTGTCACCATTTAGCAAAACTACTCTGTTTAAGTAGTGGTTGTCTGCTATATTTGGCCGGCTAGGGTGGCCGAGCGGTTCTAGGCGCTACAGTTTGGAACCGCGCGACCGCTACGGTCGCAGATTCGAATCCTGCCTCGGGAGTGGATGTGTGTGATGTCCTTAGGTTAGTTAGGTTAAATTAGTTCTGAATGAAATTTTCACTCTGCAGCGGAGTGTGCGCTGATATGAAACTTCCTGACAGAAATAAAACTGAGTACCGGATCGAGACTCGAACTCGGGACCTTTGTCTTTCGCGGGCAAGTGCTCTGCCAACTGAGCTACGCAAGCACGACTAACGAACCCGTCCCAACAGCTTCATTTCCGCCAGTGGTAGGGCACTTGTCCACGAAAGGCAAAGGTCTCGAGATCGAACCTTGGTCCTGCACAGAGTTTTAATCTGCCAGGAAGTTTAAAATTTACCCACGAATGATCTGCAAGCAGCAGATTTCTCGCGATGTAAGATGTGAAAGCCCTCCATGACTGTGACGACAGCACTCGCGCGCCTGCTGCCGTGCACCCTGGAGGCGCCGTCGCTCATCGGCAAAGGCGTGGCGGCTCGTACCTGCCCGGAGCTGGAGTTGTCCAGCGGGCGCAGCCAGCAGGGGCGGTGCCGTCGCGCCGGCGCTGAGTAATGGGCCGGCTGGCGCAACGCCTATAGCACTGCGCTCTATTTGCCGCCGTCCGCCGCCCGCTGGCCGCGTCTCGTAAATCTAAGTCGGCGCCGCTCCAGTGGCCGGTACCCGCTGCCCAGGCCCGAGGGTGACGTGACGGCGCAATTAACTTGGCCACCGCCGCGCGCCAGCTGAGCTCTGCTGAGCACGGAGCTCTGCGCGGTATAACCCTTCGGTATCCACCTTCGTCGCCACAAATCAGACATTTGTTTATGTCACGAAAAGTCTCTATTTCGAAACACGTGGTACAAACCAAAAGACTGATGTAACAGAGGCCACCTCAATACAGCGATGTTGATTAATTTTCTCAGATGTGGATGCACCATCTTCAGATATCGCTTGAATCACAACAGTTTTGCACCAAGGTTGTACAGTCAATGAATGCGAAAAATTCCTTTCATTCGCACCTGGGAGCTTTCTAGGGGTTGCGCAGATTTAATCGCGAATGTTTATCGGCGGAACCAGAATAATTCTCTTCTCTGCTACAGAACAAACAGCTAGTTGTACCCTGCGGCGTCACCCGCGGATAAGCACCCTTATATAAAAAAAAACCAGGTATATATTTATACAAATCGTTTATTAGTCTATCTGCTCCTCCTCCATTTTTCTGTCCGTCTCCTCTTCCTCCCTCTGCCTGTCCAATTGCTCCTCCGCTCTCTCGCTGTTCGTCTCCTCCTCCTCCTGCCTTTCTGTGACCGCGTTCTCCTTCTCCCTTTCTCTGTCCATCTTCTCCTCCCTCTGTCCAACTCCTCCTTAGCCGGCCAGTGTGGCCGAGCGGTTCTAGGCGCTTCAGTCTGGAACCGCCGCAGGTTCGAATCCTGCCTCGGGTTTGGATGTGTGTGGTGTCCTTAGGTTAGGTTTAAGTAGTTCTAGGTTCTAGGGGACTGATGACGTCAGATGTTAAGTCCCATAGTGCTCAGAGCCAACTCCTCCTTCCCCCTTCCTGTCTGTCCATCTCCTGTTCCCCCCTCTCCCTATCCAGCTGCTCCCCCCTCCTCTCCCTGTTCATCTCCTCCTATTCCCTTTCTGTGTTCATGTCCTCCTCCTCCTCCTCCTCCTCCTCCTCCTCCCTTTCTCAGTCTTCTCCTCTCCGTATCTTCGTCCAACTCCTCCTTCCCCTTCACTGTCTGTCAATCTCCTCTTCCTCCCTCTCGCTGTCCAACTGCTCCTCCCCGTCTCGCTGTTAATCTAATCCTCTTCCCTTTCTGTGTCCACGTCCTCCTCCTCTTCTTCACTTTCGGTGTCAGTCGTCTCCTCCCCCTATCTTTGTCCAACACTTCCTTCCCCCTCACTGTCCATCGCCTCCTTCCCCCCTCTCTCCTCTCTCTCCACTTTAACATCTCCAGTCGTACAGAAAGTTGGTGGTCTTATCTCCACAGTACTTCTTTCCAGATTGTAACTAATATCTGTACCAAATTTGGTTGAAATTGTTCCAGGGGTTTAGAATGAGCTTTTCACTCTTGGCTTTGGCCTCCTATGAACACGTCGAATCATCTTTAATAAGTATTTAACATACTTAAAACGTATTTGTACGCATAGTTCACCTGTATCTCTAGCGAATTTCGCCCTACAGTTTCATTTTCACGCACCTCAATGGGTACAACATCGAATCTCTTGAATTATGTTTCGTAGGATGATATAATTTTGCATGTAACATCCAGTAATATATGTGGCTACTTTCTGCGAGATGTGTAGTGAATAGAAATGAAAACATGACGCGTCTACTTCATAAACAACGAAAAACTAGTAAGTGTGTGTGTGGGGGTGGGGAATGGGGGAGGTGTATTGTGTACTGGGGACCTAGAAACGAAGGATAGACTTCGTCCCGCCGCAGCCTTCAGTGCTTCACAACCCCACAACAGGCCACAACAGTCCACCCACCTCACCGCCGCCCCACGCACCGAACCCATGGTTATTGTGCTGTTCGGCCCCCAGTGGAGGTCCCCCCTCCCCCCCCCCCCCCTCCCACCAGGAACGTCTCATACTTGACGAGTGTAATCCCAAAGTTTGCGTGGTAGAGTAATCATGGTGTACGCTTACGTGGAGACAGTGTTTGTAAAGCAATCGGCGACATAGTGTGACTGAGGCGGAATAAGGGGAACCAGCCCGCATTCGCCGAGGCAGATGGGAATTCGCCTTAAAAACCATCCACAGTCTGGCCGTCTGGCCGGCACACCGAACCTCGACACTCATCCGCCGGGCGGATTCGTACTGGGGACCGGTACGCCTTCCCGTTCGGGAAGCAGCGCGTTACACCGCACGGCTAGCTGGGCGGGCTAAAACTATGGGTACTCGCACGTCGTGGGCTACACTTCTTTTTCAATCCTATGCCTACCCTTTTGATATATGTCTTAATTCAGGGTATAAGCAATCTCCATTCCAAATTTCGACCAAATCCGTCCAGCCATTTCAACGGAAAGGAGTAACAAAAACACACACACACACACACACACACACACACGCACGCACGAAATTTCCCAAGAATCGTCAGCATCGCTTTTGCTGCGAGGCAGGGTTAAATTTTTCACGACTCCGATATGGATAAAGTAAGCCCTGCACAAGTCCATATATTTCCAGGAAGATTCTGAGATCCGACCACTGGACTGGAATGTGCATGCCGTTTATAATTCGTTCGTTCATTCTCTCTAAGTGGCAATTAACAGATTACGCCAGTAATCTTCATACAACAAACCAAGGCTACACTTCAACGCCGACAGGGGAAAAGTCAAACAGAAACGTTACTCCCAAATTTCCCCGAGAACACACATAATTTATTCGCTCCTGTTAAACCTCGCCAAGACCGTTGTAGCTACTGGCTCCGCAACCTGATAAATAGGCTCTAGCAACTGGGCATCAAAACACGACACTCGCTTAGAAATCCGGAAAATGCCTCAGCAGAATCCCACGTTAGATCAAGGGGACGCGCTCTCGATTCAGGAAAGAATAGCTTGGTTGAGCTCTCAGATCACCAACTACTGGCTTCAGAATAACACAAAGAGCAACCGACATCACCTACCAGACGAGGACTGTAGGTCGACTCTGCGGATTTCGCCATCGCCATACCGCTCTACGACATTATTTTAAGATCAGACCTTGCAGCCAGTCTGGATCAGGACCACATCATAGACATTTTCATTAACTTTTTCCTCCTCCTTGTTCTAGCTCTTCTGGTGGATGCTACCTCCTGCCAGGACTCCTAGAAGTTTCTCTAAAATGCGTGTTGGAAAAGATTGGCTGTCGTGAGAGTACCACGTCCTCTGGACTTGCTGTGTTACGATCGCCACCTAAAAAGTTCCATAACATTAGACATACATAATAGCCATCAAGTACTCACACCATTCTAAGCCTATAAAAAGGGTTCAAATGGCTCTAAGCACTATGGGACTTAACATCTGGGGTCATCAGTCCCCTAGACTTAAAATGCTTAAACCTAAATAACTTCAGGACATCACACACATCCATGCCCGAGGCAGGATTCGAATCTGCGACCGTAGCAGCCGCGTGGTTCCGGACTGAAGCGCCTAGAACCTGTCGGCCACAGCGGCCGGCTCTCCGCCTGTAGGAATGGCTTCTACTTGTACTGAGAGAGAGAGCTCGTGCAAGGATGAAATTTTTAATCTTCAAATGCCACTGGCATGGAAATACTGGAGTATCAATCTGGCAGTGTTGGGTCAAGGTATACAAGGCGTTAACACTTTCCATACCCGTCACTGTAATTACGTTGCGGTCTGTCGCCTGCCCGAGGGGCTGCAAGCAGGAGATAATGGCCATCTCATCACGTTTCGCTCCCATACGACCGTCACAGCTCAGACCGAACTTCTGTGAGTAGGTGCACGTTGAGTATAACCACCCAGCACATTTCTTCGTAATCATTGTGTTAAATAGATTAATAATTAAATTACATATTAATACGAAACGCTGGTTATAATTTTTTAATGTGGAAGATATCGATGGGACCGCAAGGCGAAATCTCATATCTCTCTCTCTCTCTCTCTCTCTCTCACACACACACACACACACACACACACACACACACACACACACACAAGCTCGCGTGCGCTTATTTTCGACCTTAGGCAGACGAAGTAAATACGCTGCTTACAACATAATGACTTCATCCATTGGTGACGTTTTATGTATTGTGAAGCGAGGCATTGCGTGCCATGATGAACGGCGCCTCGGCCTTACGTAAGCCGTCCGGTTAAGCTCGCGCCGGCCGTAATGAGAAAACTGCCCGCCGCGGTCAGCTGTGTGCCCATTGCGGGCCGGGCAGATTGCGCCTCGGATAACGAGTTATGCATCCGCGCCGCCGGAGAGTGGTTGCCACGAAAGGTCGCCCCTCGCGCTGTTGAAGATGACTGATAGCGAGCCGCGTGCTGGAGAGGGTGGCCGCCCGGGCTTTCGACACCGGCGTGTGTGGCGGCTGCCCCGCGCTCGCTGAAAGCTGGCTGCCTCTGACCTTCGAGAGGCGGGGTCGACCCATTTCTACAGCGCGAGACGCTCGCCGCCGGCGAGGTGAACCTCTGCGCTGGGTGGCGACGGAGCGCAGACTCCCCGCGTCGCTAGGACCGCAGTACCTGTCTGCACCTACATGAATACTCAGCAAGCCACTGTGCGGTGCCTGGTGGAGAGTGGCTCCTACCATCAATTTTCTTTCCTATTGCATTCGCGTACAGTCCGATGGAGAAATGACTGACTGCTTGTAAACATATGTCTGTTCTTTGGGACATGTCCGGAAGAATAGACACCATCTTGATCCTGTAACTATTATGAATCAAGAAGCAAACGAATGAAAAACGTTAGCTACCAGGGGGCACTAATTTATATCAATGGCGCAAGTAGAAAATTTGTGCCAGACTGGGATTCGAAACCGAGTCTACTGCTTACTAGACAGATGCGCTGACCACTACGCCATCCGGACCAAGTGGTCACCTCAACTGCACGGACTACTCCTGCTAAGATCTTGGTGTGCATCCGCACTGAAGGGATCATTGGCTGCGTTCGCCTTAATTATATACATGGTGTCTTTTCTTTTGGACATGTCCGTAGGGGCACTACATCAGTAGTGTGTGGTATAAGTTGAGAATTAGGGTCTGGTGGGATGCGTGCTTGGGTAGTCCGTGCGTTCGTGGTGACCAGTGTGTCCGGGAGGCGTAATGGTCAGCACATCGGCCTAGTAAGCAAGATGCCCGGGTTCGAGTCCCGACCCGGCACAAATTTTTAAGTTGTCCCATTGATATAAATCAATGCCCCTGGAAACTAATGTCGTTAATTCCTTTGTGTTCTACGCGTACGCCTCTATGTCCCCTACGTTTTATTAACTTGGTCACCTTCGAATACAAGTTTTACTCGCCAGGTTTTCGCGGGAGCTACGCCGTCTTTCCTGTAAGGTTTCCAATTTAAATCATCTGAGAATTTCTATTGCCACTGTAGCTACATATTCGCAGCGAATGAACAGCATCTGTATTGATATTTAAAACATTTCTAATATATCGTTTACTTTTCGGTCTTAGGTGCACATTTTTTAATCAATGACTCTAGCTTCGGTCTCTCTGGATAATCTTCAGATTTTTGTAGTACCGGCAGTAGCACGTCGTGTCTATATCAGAACAACGTATCAGATTACTGTATCTGTGTTGTGACTGATGTGTGGAACGTGGTATGGACCAATGGCAACGGAAACAATTCATTCAAAATCACGAAAATTGCCATAGTAGGACTCATCTCATAGATAGAAACTACTAAAATCCCCACAGATGCCCTATTACCACAATAAAACTGACTAGGTTGAAAACAGGACGAGTTCAGGCATGTCAGTAGCACATGCCTGAACTCACATTGGAGAAGTAGTAGTTCGTTTGCATTTTTATGGCGATGAACATCCTCATGTCGCTTCTTCAGTTTCATGAGGTAGCATAATACGCTTCAGAGTCGATTGTTGCACCAAGAGGACAGAGTAGTCCCTTCAGGGTCCCAGCGGGCCCGTCACCATGATTTTACCGGCTGACAGTGCGGCTTTGTACTTTTGCTTCGGAGGAGAGGTGGTGTGGCGCCACTCCATGGACTGCTGTTTTGTTTCCGGATCGAAGTGATGACAATACGTTTAGTAGCCTGCGAGAATATTCGACAAACAATCGTCACGACCAGCCACGTAACTGGTCCTTCATTGCTCTGTACGGTCTTTTGTTAGACAGCGAGGAACCGAGCGGGTACACACCTTTGAGTGCCCTAATTGGTTCAAATGCCTCTGAGCACTATGGGACTTAACATCTGAGGTCATCAGTGCCCTAGAATTAGAACTACTTAAACCTAACTTACCTAATGACATCACACACATCCATGCCCGAGGCTGGTCGCGCGGTTCCAGACCGAAACACCTAGAACCGCTCGGCCACACCGGCCGGCCCCTAATCGGTGAGCGTGTTTGTTAGTACTACCAACAGAGACGTCCAGTTGTGCAGCGAAGTGTTTGGTTGTGATCCGTCGATCACCTCGAATGAGAGGGTACACACGTTCTAATATTGTGGAGGTCGCAGCTGTGTGAGGCCGGCCGTCACGCAGGAGATCGGAAAGGTATGCGCGACCTTGTTGCGATGATGACAGACGCCTTGCCCAAGGGCTCACCGTGCTTTTGTTCACTGAGAGGTCTCCGTAGACATTCTGAAAGCGTCTATGAATATCTGCGATGCACTTGGTTTCCGCCAAAAGAAGTTCAATGACAGTTCCCTGCTTGGAATGCACCTCCGTTACAGACGACTTTTGAAGATTGCGTATAGCGCCTCCGTCTACCAGAAGTTCATGAAACTACAAGGGCTGAAGTGGGAATATTCCTCGGTGTGCCATAAGAAATTCCTTATTGTTTCAACGGAAATTGGCCGAGAAAAAAATGTGTTGCATTACTTATTGAACGCTCCCTGATAACATACAATTTTTCGGTTTCTCTGGGACCCGAGACTCGCAATGTAGTATCATCATCGATGCGGCTTACTAGTGTGTGTGTGTGTGTGTGTGTGTGTGTGTGTTTGTCTTTTGAAAGGTAAGAGCGTGGGTGGGCCGCCAATGCGTGCCAGCAAGCACGTTCCGCTCACACGGCTGCGAGTGCCCACGGGAGCGTGTCGGTGAGAGAGAAAGTGTCGGTCCTCAGGCCGTGCAAATCTTGCCGCGCCTGTTCAGTCCACGCGGCAACTGGCTGTGAGAGGGGACGGGGGAAGGGGGGAGGTGATTACTACAGACGCGGGACCTTCCAGGACATGGCGCGTGGGCGGTCTGCTCTCCAAACTGGGACACCACAGTTACGTCTCTGTTAATGGAATCGCACAAAACATACAGTGCCTGACAGTATAGCCGATACACTCGTATGAGACAGACGTAGACAGTCTCTTGCCCTCACACATGTATGCAGTTATCTTAATGGCGCGTGAAATACATTGTCAGTGCAGGCAAGACACGACGCGTTAGCTACGGTGCCATTAGTATACAAAGGATAAGAAGGCCATATCTATTACGAGCGCCCACAATGCAGTCCAATACTGATAGCCGACCGATTGTCAATGGCTACGTCTCCGCCTCTCCCTCTCTAGAAAACGAGCATGTGGCGCAACTACCTGAATGCAAGTCTTCAGGCGAGCAGAGGCGAGAAATTACAATAAAGATTGGTTGCCTCAGGGGCTGAACAGGCATTTCTGACATCACGTAGACATCGTTCAAAGACGCATACACTTTTGGTGGTGTATAAGACGCGCTCAAGAAGTCCACCTTTGGGAGCGTTGCTGCAGGAACGTAGCGGGCTCCGATGCCTCACTGCTCAAGGTAATTTTGCCCAATTGACATACCCATTCTGGACTGTACGTCTTCTAACATACTTTTTATCGCCCGCTCTAATCTTTACCTCACATTTCTTTCTGCGGCATTATGTGGGTGTACCTACCACCAGGTGAACGCTCTGATGATAAACACGGACAGTACAAGTCAGTGACAGATGCCAGTCCTGCATGAGACAGCGGTAGCCCCTTAAATCCTTGGCGAAGAGTCTCGAACGGCCGACTCTGAAGCTTCTGTTACTCAAGATGGGCAGTGTGTGGAAGAAACGAGGAGGACCCTCATCTACACGGCTACTCTGCAATTTACACTTAATTGCTTGGTGTATGGTTAATAACAGAACTGTCACACTGTTTCTCGACCGACTCACTCTGGAATAGCACATAGTCTAAACGAATACCTAAATTTTCTCTTTCGAGCGGTGATTTCTCCAATTTTATAATACTCGTCACTTATCTCTATGAAGTAAACAAAACCAATTTTGCAACTGGTTGGCTGTTATTTTCCTGTTCTATCAAGTATCTACATGCACCGTTGCTGAAGTACAGCCATGCTTAAAGTTCTAGTGACCTCCACCTCCTCCAGATGTTGCAGTGTGTACTATGTGAAAACAACTGTAGAAATATCCAAGCATAATTTGATAAGATCTTAAAGTAGAGCAAAGATTGACAACTTGCTTTAAATATACAGAAATGTAAAATTTTTCACTTCACAAAACGCGCCAAATATCCTATCCATATCAACGAGGCACAGCTGGAAACAATTAACTCGTGCAATAATCTGGTTCATACAAATACCTGGATGTAACAGTTTGGGTGGATATGATGTAGAATGATCACAGAGGCTCAGTTTAGGTAAGCCACGTGGCAGAATTCGCTTTATTGCCAGGATACTGGAAAAATGCTAGAGAGGGTTTTATAAGAAATCTTAAGAGTATTTCTCAAGTATAAGGGAACCATTCCACATTGAATAACAGGAGATATTGAACGTATAAAGAGAAGAACAGCGCAAATTGTCGCAGGTGTTTTTGACCTGCTGGAGCACACTGGACTCGCATTCGGGAGGATGACGGTTCAATCCCGCGTCCGGCCATCCTGATTTAGGTTTTCCGTGATTTCCCTAAAATCGCTGCAGGCAAATGCCGGGATGGTTCCTTTGAAAGGGCACAGCCGACTTCCTTCCCTAATCCGACGAGACCGATGACCTCGAAGTTTGGTCTCTTCACCCAAAACAACCAATTGACCTGCTGGAGAACGCAACGGATGGGAAACGTGAGGTAACAATCGCTAGAGGATAGAAGCCAACATTCCCGTAAAAGCCTACTTACAACATTCCAGAAACCAGTCGCAACTGAAGAATCGAGGAACATACTTCAGCCACCCAAGTATCGGTGCAGCAGGGAACCGCGAAGACAAAATTAGACTAATTACAGCATTCACGGAGCCATTTCAGCAGTGATTTTCCTTGCTTTCTACACATTGTTCGATCTGTAAGAAACACCACCATACCGTACCACGATAAGTACCCTCTGCGATTCACTTCACAACAGCTTCTACAGCACATATCTAGATGTACATGCCGGCCGCGGTGGTCTCGCGGTTAAGGCGCTCAGTCCGGAACCGCGTGACTGCTACGGTCGCAGGTTCGAATCCTGCTTCGGGCATGGATGTGTGTGATGTCCTTAGGTTAGTTAGGTTTAAGTAGTTCTAAGTTCTAGGGGACTGATGACCACAGCTGTTAAGTCCCATAGTGCTCAGAGCCATTTGAACCAATTTTTTTAGATGTACATGTACGAGGACGTTCTGAAAATTAATGCCTCCGTATTTTTTGTCCGAGAACTCTTATTAAAGATTTATAAGGGAAACAAACTTTATTGGCGTTCTACGTCTTTAGTCTTCATGTTTACAGATTTATTTCTCAAGCTAGTCATCCTGGCGGCGAACGCATTTCTCCCAAAGAGAGGCCACTTTGTTGATACTGTCACTGCAGAATGTTTGACTTCGCTGATGGAGCTACAGCCTCATCTCTCCTTGCATCGCTTCATCACCATCAAAGCGAAGTCCTCGAAGGTATTTTTTAAGTTTTGGGAAGGGATCAGTGTCTAACGGCTTCAAGTCGGGACTGAGTGGAGCATGGTGCGTCGGGTTGTTGCAGATGTCGCAGCGCTTGTGTGTGGTCTGCCGTTGTCATCCTGAAGGTCGGGGTGCTCTATGTGTGTGTAGTTAGAAATTCTCTCACAGCGCGCTGTTTCTCACTCACCGGCGTAGTTAGGTTACACACCGTCGTGTTACACGCTACAGTTCGGCGCCCTCTAGCGACAGAGGGTTGCAACTTGCGTCAGAGAATCCGGAAAGTCGACCGAATAATATGCAGTACGGATGACATGTAGTACCTCAAGCGATATTGAGGACAGAATAAAAAGATCAGAGGCGTTACTTTTCAGCCCGCCCCCGTAAATGTAGATAGTAGATACCCTGAATTAGATTTTCACTCTGCAGCGGAGTGTGCGCTTATAAGAAACTTCCTGGTAGAAGAAAACTGTGTGCCGGACCGAGACTCGGACTCGGGACCTTTCCCTTTCGCGGGCAAGTGCTCTACCAACTGAGCTACTGGCAGAATTGAAGCAGTGAGGACGGGTAGTGAGGCGTGCTGGGGGAGCTCAGCTGGTAGAGAACTTTCCTGCGAAAGGGAAGGGTGCCGAGTTCGAGTCTCGGTCCGGCACACAGTTTTAATTTGTCAGGAAGTTTCATATCAGCGCACACTCCCCTAGGCTGTGGCTAAGCCATATTTCCGCAATATCCTTTCTTCCAGGAGTGCTAGCTCTGCAAGGTTCGCAGAAGTTAGGAACGTAGGAGACGAGGTACTGGCAAAATGGTAGCTGTGAGAGGACGGGTCGTGAGTTGTGCTTGGGTAGCTCAGTTGGTAGAACACTTGCCCGCGAATGACAAAGGTCACTAGTTCGAGTCTCGGTCGGGCACACAGTTTTACTCTGTCAGGAAGTTTCTTAGTACATACCCTGTCAAAAACTGATAAGATATACATATTTAAGAGAGTCATTGCATTCCTGGTGAACCTCACTGTATGTAGCCACTTTCATGCAGGCTTCCCAATTTTGCAGATGGAATGCACACTCCGTCTGTAAACTGAAATCTTCACTGTCTCTACCCAGCTACGTCACAAGCAGCAACTACAAATTGTTCCACAAGGTCAGACCGGCAGTTCTGCAGTACTCTTTCCAAGTCAGTGGATACGCCGTGCAAAACACGAAAGGGTATAATCACTCACTAAAAGTGTTAACGCCATACGGAATTTTGGAATCAGCGGCGAATAAAACTAGAACAAGAAACATTAATGAACAGAATTTACGTTATGCACTGTATTGTAGACGGGAATCTGATTCTCAGTGCTCCTGCACGGAATTTGCTGTGTTCTTCCGTCAAGGGCGTCGCGACGAGCTCTATTCGCTTTTCAGTTAAGGTTAGAGAGATAAGACTGTCGTATAGGAATAACTGCGAGGCGTTTTAAGTCTGCAGTCAGTGTTTCGTTCATCAAAATCCCCAGTTCGCCGCATTACTTCACACTCCGTGAATATGAAGTAGCTAAGCGCTGAGTTATATTTGTGAAGGGCTGATAGTATGTTTGACACATTGTGTTTTCTTCTTCGTAAGATGAAAGCACATGATAGACACCTGCTCATGGAACTGCAAGTCACGGTGAGTCTCGCTGCTGCTAAAAGGTCGTTTTCCTTTAAGCTGCAGTCAAGGTCAACACAACCCCACAGCTGAAACTTGGGAATGCGTGCTACCACTTGATTTAAGGTTTGTTTATGACTGCGTTACTGTCAGAGATATCAAAGGGATTCATGAATCAGGTGAGCGGAATGGACAGTGTTGTGAAAAGACGTTGTGAGACGAATATCAATAAAAACAAAACAATGTTAATAGATTATAGTCGAATTAAATGAAGTGACGATGTGGGATTAGGATTACTACACGAGACACTAAAAGCAGAAGGTGAGGTTTGCTATTTGGGGGGCAAAATAACTGACACTGGAAGAAAGGCTTTTCTCAGGAATAGTATTTGTTAATGTCGAATATAAATGTAAATAATGATGGTAAGTCTTCTCTGGAGATATTTGTGTGTAGTGTAGTGTTACACTGTAGTTGGAGGGGCGGTTGGGGTGACGGAATTGCAGAGGATCAATAAGACTTGACTACAGTGGATGTAGGTTGCGGACGTTATGCAGAGATGAAGAGCCTTGTACATAATAGTCAAGCGTGTAGAACTGCATGAAACCAGTCTTCGGACTACGGAGAACAACAACCACCACTACCTCCGCCAAAGTTACTATTCGGGTAATCAAGTCAATCAACTTCTAAAGGCCATTCTCATCGTTGCACTCTCTTGCCTCAATTTTGTGGTGTCCTCTTCATTTCTCCATTATTCTGTGTTTTTGATACTTCCAATACATATTCTATTGTTTTCTTTCTTGTCCTCCCCCTGGTTTTCTGTACCAATTTTTTCCTTCCAACATGTTTGTTAAAACCTTATTGCGATAAAGAAATGTACAAAATGTTTCATTTTGTTATTTTGAATTGTTATGAAGTTTCATTCAAAATACCTCCCTGAGTTTTTTTTTTCCATTCTGTCCCTCGTTAACCGCTGAAACCTGAAAATTTGCACCCGACTGGGATTCGAACCAGGGTGTCCTGCTTACTAGGCAGATTCTCTGACCACTATTTTTAATTTTTTGTTTAATCTCATTTTGTTCGTTATTGTTCGTTGCACTTGTTCGGGGTGGACGTCCCATGGCACTCATTCAAGTTCATCGTTGATCCATTCACTCAGTTTTCTAATTACAGAGAGCAGCTAACCCTTTGAGCGAACACGCTGTGCTACCGTGCCTGCATTACCTGTAAGAGTTCGAGCTTGGTGGGTATCTGCACTGAACAGGTCATTGACCGTCTCGCCTTATTTACATATTTATGTGGTGTTTTTTCTTTCCCACTTGTCCGAAGGAACAGTCACTGCACAAATGTATAAAACAAATAAAATATAGATTTCCATAGCTTCGAACGCTTCATGTGTATTCTGTCGCTTGAGCCTTGTCCCGCAGTTACGCAGGGTCAGCCATCGTTAATCGGATGGCATGTTAATGTTTAAGGGGTGGCTGGATGCCCTTCCTGCCGCCACCCCGTACCCCCCCCCCTCCTCCCCCCCGGGACGGAATTAGTGTACCCCTACTGTCTGCGTCTAGTGTAATCCATGGAATAGTGCGAATGTGTTCACATGTCTGCGAGCCGTGTAACTGAGGCGTAACATGGGGACCAGCCCGGTATTCACCTAGCGGGATGTGGAAAAACGCCTAAAAACCACATCCAGGCGGCTACGATGACGGGTGAACGCTGGACCTAGCATCTATAGCATTACAGTGGCATACTACAAATAAATCTGTTCACAAATTATAATTTCTTTTCTGTAATAAATGACTAGTTAACTAATAGTTTTCTTCTTTCTCAGAAAGCTGGTAATGTTGCTGCGTAATACTGCAATATTTTTTCTGATTACCATGCTGCATCTGTTGTCTTCTGTAATAAAATAACGAAATTTATAAACAGCGAGAATTCGACAGATACTTAATGATAGTGATGCGTAATAAACTATCATGATGCGAAAGAAGGGGCGGATAATGTTAGTATTACTTACTACAGTTCAGATCGAGCCAACACTGTCGTAACTGTTCAAGCGTTACAACATCGGATTCTCGTGGTTTACACTCACAACGTCTTAGCCGTATACGGACATTTTTCTCTCATTAACCCTTCTCCGACGGAATATTGACTAATATTCATTTTCTTCTTTAGGCTGTCTTTCCTAATGCCCACCAGCGTATGACCTCGTCGTGCGTGTCTTCATTGCGAGCATTACATCAGAGTTAATACGACAGTTCCCCCACACATTACACTTGTTCTGTGCACATTGTTGCACTGTGCCGTCAGAATCTGTAACCACATTCTTCAAAAATAGTTTGTTACAACAAAAAGCAAGAATTTTTTTGATTTGTTATGCCAACTGGCATCAGTTTTCAACCTTTCTTTTTTTTTAAAAAAAAAAGGCTTTCATTTTCGTAATACATTACTGGCCATTAAAATTGCTACGCCAAGAAGAAACGCAGATGATAAACGGGTACTCATTGGACAAATATATTATACTAGAACTGACATTTGATTACATTTTGACGCAATTTGGGTGTATAGATCCTGACAAATCATGACCCAGAACAACCACCTCTGGCCGTAATAACGGCCTTGATACACCTGGCCATTGAGTCAAACAGAGCTTGGATGGCGTGTACAGGTACAGCTGCCCATACTGCTTCAACACGATATCACAGTTCATCAACAGTAGTTACTGGCATACTGTGACGAGCCAGTTGCTCGGCAACCATTGACCAGACGTTTTCAGTTGGTGAGAGATCTGCAGAATGTACTGGCCAGGGCAGCAGTCGAACATTTTTATGCATCCAGAAAGGCCCGTACAGGAGCTGCAACATATGGTCGTGCATTGTCCTGCTGAAATGTAGGGTTTCGCAGGGATCGGATGAAGAGTAGAGCCACGGGTCGTAACACATCTGAAATGTGACGTCCACTGTTCAAAGTGCCGTCAATGCGAACAAGAGGTGACCGAGACGTGTAACCAATGGCACACCATACCATCACGCCGGGTGATACGCCAGTATGGCGATGACTAATGCACGCTTCCAATGTGCGTTCTCCGCAGTGTCACCAAACATGGATGTGACCACCATGATGCTGTAAACAGAACCTGGATTCATCCGAAAAAATGACGTTTTGTCATTCGTGCACCCAGGTTCGTCGTAGAGTACACCACTGCAGTCGCTCCTGTATGTGATGCAGCGTCAAGGGTAACCGGAGCCATGGTCTTCGAGCTGATAGTCCCTGCTGCTGAAAACGTCGTCGAACTGTTCGTGCAGATGGTTGTTGTCTTGCAAACGTCCCCATCTGTTGACTCAGGGATCGAGACGTGGCTGCACGATCCGTTACAGCCATGCGGATAGGATGCCTGTCATCTCGACTGCTAGTGATACGAGGCCGTTGGGATCCAGCACGGCGTTCCGTATTACCCTCCTGAACCCACCGATTCCACATTCTGCTAACAGTCATTGGATCTCGACCAACGCGAGCAGCAATGTCGCGATACGATAAACCGCAATCGCGATAGGCTACAATCCGACCTTTATCAAAGTCGGAAACGTGATGGTACGCATTTCTCCTCCTTACACGAGGCATCACAACAACGTTTCACCATGCAACGCCGGTCAACTGCTGTTTGTGCATAAAAAATCGGTTGGAAACTTTCCTCATGTCAGCACCAACGGCGCCAACCTTGTGTGAATGCTCTGAAAAGCTAATCATTTGCATATCACAGCATATTCTTCCTGTCGGTTAAATTTCGCGTCTGTAGCACGTCATCTTCGTGGTGTAGCAATTTTAATGGCTAGTAGTGTATTTATCTTTTACTTAACACTATTTTTATTGTCAATTTATATACTGAACCAGCATTTTTATATTTGTGTTTCACTGGTTGTTACCCGCGGCTGCCCTCATATATCAGCAGTTTTGTTATTATGAGTAAGTACGCTACTGTACGAGCAATAACGTCAGACGCCGTCACCTGTCTGCCTGTTTGGTGAAACATGGCACCCTCCACAGCGGCGCGCGATGAGCCGCATGGGCAGGGAGCGCACCTGTGGATTGTGATACTGAAGTAGCTATACATTATATAAGACAAATTTAATACTTTTTATCATGATTTATGTTCGCTGATCTAGAAGAAAAGTTTCTTCACTCCTTATTTCGCCCTGTTAGAGGTAGAGTCTTTTCTATTTTTTCACTTTCCTAAGTGGTTTATGCCGTTCCTCAAGGTTCGAGATATGTGTATACCAACTTTAATCAAAATCGGTTCAGCGCTTAAGGAGTAAAAATATAATAGACGATTTACTTTCGGATTTACACTGAGGTGACGAAAGTCATGGGATAGCGATGTCCGCATATATAGATAGAGGTAGTATCGCGTACGCAAGATACAAAAGCGCGGTGTGTTGGTGGAGCTGTCATTTGTACTCATATGCTTAATGTGAAAAGCTTTCCAACGTAATTATGACCGCACGACGGGAATTAACAGACTTTCAACGCGGAATGGTAGTTGAAGCTATAAGCAAGGGATATTCTATTTCGGAAATCAGGGAATTCAGTATTCCAAGATCCAAAGTGTCAAGACTGTGGCCAGAATAACAAGCTTCAAGCATTACCTCTCACCACGCAGTGGCCGACCACCTTTACTTAGCGACCAAGAGCAGCGGCATTTTCGTAGAGTTGTCAGTGCTAACAGACAAGTAACACTGCCTGAAATAACCGCAGAAATCAACGTGGGACGGACGACGAACGTATCCGTTAGGGCAGTGCGGCGAAATTTGGCGTTAATGATCTATGGCAGCAGACGAGCGACGCGAGTGCCGTTGCTAACAGCACGACATCGCCTGCAGCGCCTCTCCTTGGTTCTTGATCATATCGGTTAGACCCTAGAATAGTGGTAAATCGTAGCCTGGTCGGACGAGTCCGGACTTCAGTTGCTAAGAGCTGATGGTAGGGTTAAAGTGCGTCACTCACCCCATGAAGACATGGACTCAGGTTGTCAACAAGGTGTTGTGCAAGGCAATGTCGTCTCCATAATGGTGTGGGCAATGTTCACATGGAATGGACTGGGACCTCTGGTCAAACTGAAACAGTCGTCGATTGAAAGTGGTTATGTTCGGCTACATGGAGACCACTTTCAGCCTTTCATTGACTTCATGTTCCAAGGATTAGGATCCGCCGTGTCACTGACCACATTTCTCCGCTATTGATTCGAAGAACAGTCTGGGCCTCTTGAGCAAATGATTGAGCCACTCAGATCGTCCTACATCAATCCCATCGAACATTTATCGGACATAATCGAGAGGTCAGTTCGTGGACAGAATCGTGCACCAGCAATACTTTTGCAGTTATGGTCCGCTGTAGAGGCAGCATGGCAATTATTTCTGCAAGGGACTTCCAACGACTTGTGGAGTTCATGCCAGGTCGAGTTGTGATCTATGCCGCGAAAAGAAGGTCCGACAAGATAGTAGGAAGTATCCCATGACTTTTGCCTCCTCAGTGTATAGTATTAGTACGGAAAATAGTATGGATTCCTTAAAAGACACGAAAGTGGTAGTTCCGATAATCAAGATTGGTAATACAGTGCAATGACTGAGAGACTTTATCGGTTGATTAAGTTTTAAAAATGAAAAAAAGTCAAATCGCTGCAAGCTTCTCCAATGTATCACATTTTCGAGCTTTACAAAATTTCGACTTTTATCTCGTTTTAAATAGCATTGGGTACTCTAGTAGATGTTTAACTTCCTAAATACATATTTTCATAGGTAGGGACGGGAAGTTCAGATTCTGTGACTCCATATAGTTGGTCTGGTATGCAAGAATCTAGAGAATCTACAAATATCATATGGAATATTAGAATTTGCCATCTTCTCGCCATTGAGGTCGTTTATGGCGAATGTGGCTCTGTTGGGAAATATGTTGGAGAGATAGATTGTGGCTGTCTCTAAAGGAATCACGCGGGCATTCGTCAGAACCGATTTATGGAAAACGCTGAATTTAAGTCAGGATGACTGGACAGTATTCAGAACTCTCCTCCTCCAGCGACTGAATTCCCGAGCAAACTCGCTCAGCGCATGTGTTCCACGCTGATGGATGAGGCGCCCAAAGCAATCGAGCGGTGTCATGTATTGTGACTCTTTTGGCTACCACAATGCTAATTATATAAAAGGCCGCTTAAGTTTTCCAGTTGCTGGTGCTTGATGCATTTCGCAGGTCTCGTTCGACACGTCAGTTTCCCTTTTGGCTGGTCGGCCTTGCTGCAGGTGCCCACTTTAGTTTTTTACGCGTTGCGGCCGTGGCGGACGCCGATGAACGAATTCGTGGAAGCGATTTCTCTCGTTGCCAGATTCGCCGTTCGGGTCGTACGTGCAAACGACAGAGCAGCATTTTACGTCGCAATTTTCGGCGAGCCCTTGCACGCGTATATCGATTCAAATTTCGAAACAGACCTGTAATTATATAATTATAATGCAAATGTTTGCAACATGGTAATCAGATTCTTATGTGCAGTATGGAGAGTTTCCAATTAACGCGAGTTCTGGAAGTATACTGTTTGTTCTGCTTGTAACATGACTTTTACATGCTTCTTTTTAACGTAAGTACTGCAAGTTTGTTCTCGCAAGTGGGATTTAAGTGTGTTGTCCTTTTTAGGATTCCCTACCTTAGTCGGTAAAAAGCGAAACTTTATACGATCACTTTGTTGTCCGTGTGTTAAGATGCCTTATTCTTAGGAACGGAGACAGGTACCACAATAAAATTTATATCATATTCTGAATTCCATGGTCCCTCGGCGGTGTAAAAAATGTGAACTTCTAAGTCGATGTAACAAAAAAATAACGCCATTTATGTCGCATATTCCGATGCTCGTAAAATGGTTGATCAAAAACTGTAACGTTCGTCACGTTGACAAAGTGAAGCAATCCGGCAAGAAGCAAGGTTTCACGGTTCAACTAAAAGAAGAAGTCCGTAAATTGGTGCTATTATAACACATAATTTTTCCTAATTGTTATCCATCTGTTAAGATCCATTTTTTATGAAGGATAGATTGAGACATCAAGTTGAAATTAACGTCAAATACTAAGATCATTCGGTCCCTTTGCGGTATAAGAAATGGTGAACTATACATATACTCACAATTAAGTTTCTACGGAACATTCAGAGCGGGAGTTCTATGCGTACTATTTTCGATAGAAAAAATCAAAGGAAACGAATGCATGAATATTGAGACGTAAGCCGAATATTGATTCATGGCGTTTCATCAGAGTGGCATCAGAATATTTTAAGTATTGTTGTGACCAGACCACCTAACAGCGAGAAAACCGGTCATCAGACGTGATTTGCAAAAGCTGTTAGCTTTCTACTTCGGCGAGACGTTTTATTTTCTTACGTTTTGCTGGTGGACGCAAATTGAGTGGGCAGGGCGTGACCGGAGAATGAATGAGGCAACCTGTTGTAGCCGATGGAACCAAAGCCTCTTTTTGTGAAACCGTAACTATCCTTTTGAACGTGCGCGCCGATGTATTTTGAGTGGAGTAGGCGTAACTGTATGTAAATAACACGGCCGACACCGGTCTTAATTAATGTTGAGCGCTACATTAACGTTATACAGCGGTTCGTTACCGGCCTCTGATTACTAAAATAGTCTCGGCGCTGTACATTTTTTGTAGATCTCTAATTTAGTCTTTATCTAGACTCGTTAGGCTATACCAAGCGAGGTAGCGTCGTAGTAAGGCACTGGACAACCATTCGCATCCAGATTTAGGTTTTACGTGGTTTCCCCAAACACCTTTGAAAACGACACTGCCGGTTGCCAAGGCCATTCTTTCCCGGATCCAAGTTGCTGTTGCACCTCGAACAGTCGTGGAACCATGGGAGAGATGGTCATGGAGAGAGAATTCTCCGCCCAAAAAAAAATTATAAAAGTAGTGTGTACACTCCTGGAAATTGAAATAAGAACACCGTGAATTCATTGTCCCAGGAAGGGGAAACTTTATTGACACATTCCTGGGGTCAGATACATCACATGATCACACTGACACAACCACAGGCACATAGACACAGGCAACAGAGCATGCACAATGTCGGCACTAGTACAGTGTATATCCACCTTTCGCAGCAATGCAGGCTGCTTTTCTCCCATGGAGACGATCGTAGAGATGCTGGATGTAGTCCTATGGAACGGCTTGCCATGCCATTTCCACCTGGCGCCTCAGTTGGACCAGCGTTCGTGCTGGACGTGCAGACCGCGTGAGACGACGCTTCATCCAGTCCCAAACATGTTCAATGGGGGACAGATCCGGAGATCTTGCTGGCCAGGGTAGTTGACTTACACCTTCTAGAGCACGTTGGGTGGCACGGGATACATGCGGACGTGCATTGTCCTGTTGGAACAGCAAGTTCCCTTGCCGGTCTAGGAATGGTAGAACGATGGGTTCGATGACGCTTTGGATGTACCATGCACTATTCAGTGTCCCCTCGACGATCACCAGAGGTGTACGGCCAGTGTAGGAGATCGCTGCCCACACCATGATGCCGGGTGTTGGCCCTGTGTGCCTCAGTCGTATGCAGTCCTGATTGTGGCGCTCACCTGCACGGCGCCAAACACGCATACGACCATCATTGGCACCAAGGCAGAAGCGACTCTCATCGCTGAAGACGACACGTCTCCATTCGTCCCTCCATTCACGCCTGTCGCGACACCACTGGAGGCGGGCTGCACGATTTTGGGGCGTGAGCGGAAGACGGCCTAACGGTGTGCGAGACCGTAGCCCAGCTTCATGGAGACGGTTGCGAATGGTCCTCGCCGATACCCCAGGAGCAACAGTGTCCCTAATTTGCTGGGAAGTGGCGGTGCGGTCCCCTACGGCACTGCGTAGGATCCTGCGGTCTTGGCGTGCATCCGTGCGTCGCTGCGGTCCGGTCCCAGGTCTACGGGCACGTGCACCTTCCGCCGACCACTGGCGACAACATCGATGTACTGTGGAGACCTCACGTCCCACGTGTTGAGCAATTCGGCGGAACGTCCACCCGGCCTCCCGCATGCCCACTATACGCCCTCGCTCAAAATCCGTCAACTGCACATACGGCTCACGTCCACGCTGTCGCAGCATGCTACCAGTGTTAAAGACTGCGATGGAGCTCCGTATGCCACGGCAAACTGGCTGACACTGACGGCGGCGGTGCACAATTGCTGCGCAGCTAGCGCCATTCGACGGCCAACACCGCGGTTCCTGGTGTGTCCGCTGTGCCGTGCGTGTGATCATTGCTTGTACAGCCCTCTCGCAGTGTCCGGAGCAAGTATGGTGGGTCTGACACACCGGTGTCAATGTGTTCTTTTTTCCATTTCCAGGAGTGTATATTTTTGTGTATATAAATTTGCATCTAAATTTCGGAGAATAAAGTAATATGAAAACGAAGAGTCTCGAAAATGCTAAATAATTCCAGAAAATCACAAGCTACGTTACTTACTGGAACTTTGCAGTTTTCTTGCCCCCTGGATGGGAGAATCCTCACGTAGGACCGGCAAACTGCAGGAGTTGAGGAACGCGGGACAGAGAGGCAATAGTCCCCTCCATTGGCCCCTCGCCCTTCCCCTCCCCAAACTCACACTATTAAAGAAACAATAGACTGAATGACTTTTTGGAAACACTATTTCCCTCATTTACACGGTCCATATAGTCTGCAGACATGTGCTTAGAATCGTAATGCTGCATGAAATATTTACACTGGTGAGGGAATACACATATTGATTTTATATTATGCACTTTTTGATATTGTCGCAGTTACGAAGTTTTGTTGTTATTACAGTTCTCAAAACAACTGCATGGCACATCTGTTCATATTACTACACTCATGCTCATAAATTAAGGATAATGCTCATACATGGTGAAACAACGCTCTGGTGGGCGGTTTGCGGGTTTAAATCACCTCGGGGTATGACCATGCGGTGCATTTGACCTGCGGTCGTCGCACGGTGGCGCTGGCAGCAGTCCACATACTCAGAGGTGTGCTGGTGCATGTCAGAGTACGGTGCAGCGGGTAAGTGTGCAGGGGTTTTCGGACGTGCTAATGGTGACTGTGCGTTGAAAATGGCTCAAAGAACACTTATTGATGTCGTTATGAGGGTAGAATACTAGGGCGACTGGAGGCTGGTCAAACACAGCAGGTCGTAGCACGGTCCCTCCGTGTGCCACAACGTGTGATCTCAAGATTATGGCAACGATTCCAGCAGACAGGAAACGTGGCCAGGCGCTACAGTACGGGACGTCCACAGTGTACAACACAAGAAGAAGACCGATATCTCACCATCAGTGTGCGCAGACGGCCACGGAGTACTGCAGGTAGCCTTGCTCGGGACCTTACCGCAGCCACTGGAACAGTCGTCTCCAGGGACACAGTCTACAGGCGACTGAACAAACATGGTTTATTCTCCTGGAGACCTACAAGCTGATTCCACTGACCCCTGTTCACAGGAGAACCCGTAAAGCCTGGTGTCAAGAACACAGTACTTGGTCATTGGAACAGTGGTCCCAGGTTATGTTTACGGACGAGTCCAGGTATGGTCTGAACAGTGACTCTCGCCGGTTTTTCAACTGGCGTGAACCAGGAACCAGATACCAACCCCTTAATGTCCTTGAAAGGGACCTGTATGGAGGTCGTGGTCTGATGGTGTGGAGTGGGATTAAAATGGCTCTGAGCACTATAGGACTAACTGCTGTGGTCATCAGTCCCCTAGAACTTAGAACTACTTAAACCTAACTAACCTAAGGACATCACACACATCCATGCCCGAGGCAGGATTCGAACCTGCGACCGTAGCAGTCGCACGGTTCCGGACTGCGCGCCTAGAACCGCGAGACCACCGCGGCCGGCGGAGTGGGATTATGATTGATGCAAGTACACCCCTGCACGTCTTTGACAGTGGAACTGTAACAGGTCACGTGTGTCGGGACGTCATTTTGCACCAGTCTGTCCGCCTTTCCAGGGGTGCAGTGGGTCCCACCTTCCTCCTGATGGATGATAACATACGGCCGACCGAGCTGCCATCGTGGAGGAGGACCTTGAAACAGAAGATATCAGGCGAATGGAGTGGCCTGCCAGTTCTCCAGACCTAAACCCCATCGAGCACGTCTGGGATGCTCTCGGTCGACGTATCGCTGCACGTCTTCAAACCCCTAGGACACTTCAGGAGCTCCGAGAGGCATTGGTGCAAGAATAGGAGGCAGAATAGGAGGCTATATCCCAGCAGCTGCTCGACCACCTAATCCAGAGTAAGGCAACCCACTGTGCGGCCTGTGTAAGTGTGCATGGTGATCATATCCCGTATAGATGTCGGGGTACATGCGCAGGAAATAGTGGCGTTTTGTAGCACATGTGTTTTGGAACGGTTTTCTCAACTTATCACCAACACCGTAGACTTACAGATCTGTGTCGTATGTGTTCCCTATGTGCCTATGCTATTAGCGCCAGTTTTGTGTAGTGCCACGTTTTGTGACACCGTATTCTGCAATTATCCTTAATTTATGAGGATGAGTGTAGGTTGAAGTTCCCTGTAGCCTTTTTCTCCCTGCGTGTGAAAGCTAATCTCAAGATTCACTGCAGGGATTTACATATGGTTTTCGCTGATAGGCACACTGGTACACGAGGAAGGTTCGTGAATGTAATTTACTAACGCTGCGACAGACAAGTCTTCCGGCTCTAGTTACTTAATGCTCTCCGTGCCAAGCTGGGGCGGGTTGCTAGTTTACTTCTACAAGAGGGCGATTAAAAGGTTTCCGTTTGGGGCCGTTGCTGTATGGTGTATACAACGGGAGATGGATATACAAGCACTGACGTGTAGGCCACGGATTAGCGTGATATTTGTATCTTCCCGATATGCGTGCGGCAAATGCGGCAACTTGAACTATAACGACGTTTTACCAGATATGTCCAAAGACGAACAAAGTGCTGTTATTGCTTTGCTGGTAGCCGAAGGACAAACACTGGTGCACATCCATCGGAGGATGAAGAATGTGTATGAGGCAGCTTGTTTGTCGAAAACCACCGTTCTGGAATGGTGCACCAAGTTTCCTACTGGTCGTGGTTAGACAGAAAACGCCTCCATATCACGAACGTCGTAAAGCAGAAATTACGCCAACTCAAGTGGGAGACTTTGATTTTATCCATACTGGATCAGAGGTCGTGGTTGTGAATGTCAATGTTAAAAAATATATCGGCTCAACCACATGTTTATAGTGTAAAACACTAAGATTCACGCGTTTCGGAAGTCAAGCTTCCACCATCAGAATAATAAAAAGTAAAAGAACCTGTTAAAACTCGCTAAAATGGAACATGCACCAGGCACAATTAAGTTGATAATAAAATTAAAACATCGTGGCTATTTCCCTTGTTGCAGCCGTGTCTTCCAAGGTGCATCTCCACATAGTCGTCAAAATGTAAAAACTCTAAAATGGTGTCGCCTATGGTGTTCAGCATCTAACCACATGGCTCTCTCCAACCACATACGACAATGTGCAGACAGTCGAAGAACTGATTCACAGAAAAAGCAGAGTGACTATCGCGGAAATGACTCAGTAACTGCGCACCGCAGTATGTTGGTTGGTTGGATGATTTGGGATAGGGGACCAAACAGCGTGGTTATCGGTCCCATAAGATTAGGGAAGGATGGGGAAGGAAGTCGGCTGTGCCCTTTTAAAGGAACCATCCCGGCATTTGCCAGAAACAGTTTCGGGAAATCACGGAAAACCTGAATCTGGATGGTCGGGCGCCGGGTTTGAACCATCGTCTTCCCGAATGCGAGCCCAGTGTGCTATCACTGTGCCACCTCGCTCGGTTTCATTAGGCATTTCTCAGTCCATCGTCCGAGATCGTCTGCTGTATCGGCCATTGTGCCCACGCAGGGTTCCAAGAACACTGACACTTGCACACAAAGGCGCAAGGATTACGGCGTCTCTGCTTCCTGGAGTGTAACGCCGCGTAAGGCAATGGTTTGCTAAGCTGCATCACTGCGCGCGATGAGGCAAGAGTTCATCATTTCACACATGCAACAGAAAGAGCATTTACGAAATGGACACACACCACCTCGCCACCGCGGGAAAAATGCAAAGCTGTGCCTTCAGCAGAGAAGTTCATGGCCATCTATTTCTTCGCCTGTGAAGGAATTGTGTAAACAGAGTTTATTGCAAACCGAACAATCGTTAATGCCGATTCGTGCTGTGCAACACTGACATCGCTGTACAACGCCATAAAGAACAAGAGGCGCGGAAATATCATACACGACAGCGCGAGACTCGACGCAGCGCCCGCAGTTCAAGCTTTCCGACAGTATTTTCGAGGAGAATTTTGGAACCAAGAGCTATGCAGTTGAGATGTTGCACCATGTGATTCCCATCTTCTCGCAAATTAAAAGAACATCTTTGGGGGATGGGGGGGGGGGGGAGGGAGGAAATAGGGACGGGAAGATATTTTCCAACGACGAGGACATTCACAAAACGCTTTTCGAATGCCTCCGCCGAGTAGGCCCTTTTAATAGTAGAAGGTTCTAACTGTTGTTTATAAAGCCTTGGTGAATATGTTGAAAAATAGTGCCATGTATCATTGCCACTTTGATGTGGAGCGTAGGATTCAATAAGATCTATTTGGCCTATCATAATAATGTGTAACCTATTATTTAAGTCCCCTCGTAGTATAACTGCTACAAGTTCAAACGATGTGAAGAGTTCCAGGAGCTAAACACTAATATTGTGAATGTGTACTATCGAGTTTTTTCTCGTAACGATATAACGCTGCATTTATCTACATTTGAAAGGGCAGTCATTGGGTACATCAGATGTAAGCACGGCCTGCGTCGTCATGCGTATCATTACAATCTTGCCGGTCGGGGTGGCCGAGCGGTTCTAGGCGCTACAGTCTGAAACCGCGCGACCGCTACGGTTGCAGGTTCGAATCCTGCCTCTGGCATGGATGTGTGTGACGTTCTTAGGTTAGTTAGGTTTAAGTAGTTCTAAGTTCTAGGGGACTGATGACCTTAGCAGTTAAGTCCCATAGTGCCCAGAGCCATTTGAACCATTTTTTGAACCATTACAATCTTGCAATGATAGCACTTTTTTGTACTCAACAGTACCGTAAGCGAACGATCTGATAGTACCGTTGACGCTGCGTGATTCTTTGTTGATGTGCGGGGTCGTTGTAATTAACATTTCGCTACTTGAGGCACTGCAGATGGAAAGAATATTTACCGTACGGGTACGCAACTTTGTACGTGTGGGAATGATGTTCAGATTGTTCGCTGCGGGATTTGTGTTGTTAGAAATGTTAGTATCAAGACCTGCCGGTACTGATACGGGGACATAGGTTTGAAACATAAAAATAAGTGTGAATTAAATTTGCAGGCAGTCAACATGGGCCTGAATAAAACGAGCAGGGCTTTACTCATAAACTGTTTAATCAAAACAACAGCAATAGTGATGCAGCTCTTCGCGAATATCGACGCAGAAAAGGAATAGGCACAGGACCTGTTTCCGTACCGGAGTTGAAGGCCATGATTCGGAAGATCGAATTCACCAGCGATTTTGGAACTGCTCCTGGGAGAGGCCGACGGCCAACGGCATTAGAAATTGGTGAAGTTACTACTGCCATGGCTGAGAACGCTTGACGCAATTTGACATCTTCAGCCAGAGCACGAATTGCGAGATCACAGTTGAACATTCTATGGTCTGCCGCTCGAAAAGTGCTGCGAACAATTGTGAAACCCTATCCAGTGTGGTTCTAGGATGTCGTGGATGTATACGGTCGTCACACAGAGCAACGTTTGAAACTTGTAACGTAAACATGATGCGCAGTTACCAAATGTTACACTCTCATGTAGAAATTAAAATGGTTTATTCGTTATTCGGCATGTCCTTACAAGTGTTTCCACAACGTTTCATTGTCTTACGATCACTCATGTATCAAGGGGGCTTTCTCAAGTAGCGAAAGTTTAATTATAAGCATTCGGTATATGGAGAATTGTAGTTGTCCTATAATACCTCATCGTGACGAACCAGCTGTTCCTTCCGTTCACTGTTTCAGAGCTTAGCGAGACGAAAGGAAGGTTGGAGTTCAACGTTCGGTCGATTACAGACGGAGTTCAAGTCCGGATAGGATGAGGAAAGGGGGGGGGGGGGGGGACCAAATCAGCCGTGTTATTTTCTAAGGTACTTTATGTGATTTAGAGATACCGTGAAAAACTTTAATTTGGGTGGTTAGACGGGAATTTTATAGCACGTCCAGAATGCGACTTCTGTTCCTTAACCACTGCGCGATACAGTGTAGGTCGACCGTCAGGATGAAGAATCACCGTGCAGCTGTCACGCTCAGCTACAGTTGCCAGTCTGAAAGAGCCTCTTCGCGCATTGTAGCGCTATTTTCACTGTAATGGTAGCTTACTTGCGCCACCGTTGAGCGGCGTAAAATCACGACCGGCACATTCGCTGTTGCAATACAGCTGGAGTGTACTTAACTGTGTCTCATCGCCTCAGCCACTGCAGCATCTTGTCTGTCCTACTGTAAAAGTTTCAAACGCATTGAGACACGCGGGACTGCTACGGTCGCAGGTTCGAATCCTGCCTCGGGCGTGGATTGTGTGATGTCCTTAGGTTAGTTAGGTTTAAGTAGTTCTAAGTTCTAGCGGACTGATGACCACAGATGTTAAGTCCCATAGTGCTCAGAGCCATTTTGAGCATTGAGATACGGTATGGCTGCTTTTCTCGAGTGGCCACGACTGCACCTGACTTCTCAAGCTTAGCTTAAAAATAGAGACTAAATATTTGTCAGGAATTGCTTCTTCATAGCATCACTGTGATTTTGAAATGAGCGTCTTGTAACTTGCTTGCATATGCCTTCCGCGCTATTCGACACCAAGTAAGTTTTGATTTATATATTTTTGGATTTGATTTTTATCATTCGAGAGAAAAATTGTCATAATACGGAGATTTTGGGAGGTACAAGTTGTGTGTCCAGATGGCTCGGTGCAAAAATGCCAGATTACGTGTTCAATCCTCTGTCAGTTCTAAGTCTGTTACTTGTCACATTTCATATCTTTGATCTCTGCCAATGTCTGTCCACGTGGAAACCATGAGTAGCAATGCGTTTTGGAGTGCACGTTAACAGTGCGTCCTTCTGTGCAAGCTGAGTAATCAGATCAAAGACTGGAGCAAGGCAACGACATGCAACCTTTAACAGGGCGATGCCCAGTAAAGCACTGTGGTGTTCAACCATTCATCGGTTTGACAACAGCTTTACCTTCACCTTACCGTAAACACAGTTTCATTTGATACGACTACGCATTTGAAGTCATAACACTTTGGAAAAGTACGAAATGGCAGTGCCTGGTTATTAAGAAGGATGATTCATTCTTCGTCTCTATAAATATGTCCTTCTGAGCGGAAGGCAGATGCACGACGACATATTGAAGTTTGGGTCTGGCCGTGATTCGTATACGGATAGCGTAATCGGTAAAGGAGGCCGCTCACATACAGTGGAAAACCTGGATTCAAGTTCCGGTCCGGCATAAATTTTCATTCTCATCTTCCAATATACATACAGTTGATGGTGGTTCACATTCGCAACTGCGAATATATTTTCTGTACTTCTGAAACGGTTTCTCATAGGCTGCTACCAGTCACAAATTTTTGTCGATGTACTAAAACTGCTTAATAAAGCAACATTTTTCGTCGCACAAAGCTCATCCTTAGGGTAGAATTTGCGAAAACATTTTTTAAAAAAGTGCGCATATGCATTAAAGTTGTTCTGTACAGTCTCAGCGTGTGCTATGGCCATCCTATGAACAAAGAGAAGAGTAACGTAATATGAGGGAATATTTACTTCGTTTGTTAGTCTGATATTAACTTTTTTTTCAGTAATCGCTCACTTTGCTCATGTCAAATGGCTGTTTTCTTGTGCTGTATTCAGTTACATCCACTGATATGGCTCCTTGGGTCTTGTTAAACGCTGTTTCTGAAGAGCTTCCGACCACCCCCTCCCACTAACGTTGCAAAATCCAGAAATTAACATGTCGGCCTCGTGAAGATACGGGATAAAGCGTAGGAAGGATGAAAAACGTTTACTGTTATTGTAAATATCTCCCGGGGATGGACTCCACATGGCCTGGACTGCACAGAATTAAAGTAATTCTTTCGCCCTAAGCATGTCTATATTTATCGCTGGCTTGCTTGCCGTAGTCCACGGTTGTTATCAGTATCACCGTGGAAATCATGAAACGTCCATTTCGTCGTCCCAGTTGCGAACATTTATACCGGTTTCGTTACTAACGTTGGGATTCCCCGTGAACTGTTACGCTGCTGTCGCCTGCGATATTTTTACACGGTGACATCATCATCCGAGATTGTGGACAGCTCTTGTATGGGCCTGATTGTCTCGATTCTTAAATCTTGTCGTGACCACACGAAACTACAATCGTCTGATCACAACTGCGGGTTCTGTTTGAATCCTCTGGGAGGTGGTTCGCCTTCAACTGCAACAGATGTAATATTGCTTCAATTTATTACATAAATGAATAAAATATTTGCTTAACATTGCACACTTCTTTGGCACAGTAGTAACGGGTAATTTCAACTGACACTAACTATGAAAGCATCGCTTGATGCACTACGTAACAAACAGTTCTCTTGCAGTACAAAACGCAACATTTACGAAAATACATTTCATGAGGGACTCTAACTACTGGTTAGTCCTACACTATGATGTTGACTGCTGAAGCTGAAGTCCCAAACTGGGAAGAGCTCTTGCGTTCTCAACGCTATACCGACCTCAACACGAGGGTGCAGCTGTGCTGACTTCGGGGCGTGGTCTTCTAGAGTGCCTCTGATTCGTCGTTGCAGTTTGCAGCGGTACCTCGTTAAGCTTTGTGGTATCGACATGCGTTGTCGATTCGATGTGGCACCACAATATCTGGTGATACCACATATCTAGTTATGTAAAGGGTAATCTGCAGTATATGCACCGATCAGCCAGAAGATTATGACCACTGACATACTATCCATATAAACTTGTCGTGGCGACAGCAGCGTCACTCAGCGAGGACTGACTGCTAGTCAGACACATGCACGGTGCATGTAGTATCAGGGAGCGTGCTGTTCATGAGTAGAATGGGGAAGGCGCGCGATCTATCTCAGTTTGACAGAGATCAGATTGTGATGGCTCGGAGGGTGGACACGAGGATTACGTAAATTTTACGACTTGTCGTGTGTTCGAGGAGTGCTGCGATGAGTGTCACCAAAACGTGGCGAAACTAAGGTGAAACCACGTCCTGACATCGTGGGGTTGGGCGGTCATCCCTCTTTATAGACGTCGGACGTTGTACGCTGGGCAGGCTGTTACAACAGGTCAGGCAGCGAATTGTGGTGGAACTCACTCAGACTTTAATGCTGAGCGGCGTAGAAGTGTGCCTGAACACGCAGTGCACCGAACACTCCCAACGATGGGCCTCCGCAGCTGACGACCCATGCATGTGCCAATGTTAACACCACCATATCGGCAACTACGACAGAAACTGGGCCGGCCGGCCAGTGTGGCCGTGCGGTTCTAGGCGCTTCAGTCTGGCTCCGCGTGACCGCTATGGTCGCAGGTTCGAATCCTGCTTCTGGCATAGATGTGTGTAATGTCCTTAGGTTAGTTAGGTTTAAGTAGTTCTAAGTTCCAGGTGACTGATCACTAAGTCCCATAGTGCTCAGAGCCATTTGAACTATTTTTGAAACGGGCATCGGCTCCGGACGTTGGCACAGTGGCAGAACGCTGCATCGTCTGATGAATCCTGATGCCTTCATCATCATTCCGATGAAGAGCCCGGATCCGTCGTCTTCCAGGGGACAGCTCAACGACACCTATAGTGCGGGACGGAGACAAGTTAGTGGCGGCCTCATTATGCTCTGGGGAACATTCATGTGGGCATCCATGGATCCAGTGCAGCTCGTGTAAGGCACCATGACAGCCATAGAATATCGTACACTTGTTGCAGGCCACGTATACACTTTCGTGACTATCATGTTTCCCAATAGCAGGTACATTTTTCAACAAGATAATGTGCAAGTCACAAGGCCAGGAGTGTGATGGAGTGGTTCGAAGAACAAAAGCGAATTCCAATTGATCTGCTGCCCCCCCCCCCCCCCCTCCCAACTCGCCAACCCATTCGAACACATCTGTGACGTGATTGAACGTGGCGTTAAAGGTCACCGCCCCCGTCCTCGGAATTTATGCACGTTAAGTGACTTGTGCGTGCAGATGCGGTACCAACTTCCTCCAGCAACCTACCAAGGCCTTACTGTTTCCATACCACGACGCGTCGCCACTGTTATCCGTGCCAAAAGTAAGATATAGGTAGGTTGTCATAGTGTTCTGTCTGATTAGTTTCCACCACATGTTTGGAGATGGATGGAAAACATTATTATCAATGAAACTTAATGGTGTTAATGGAACGAGTGCTGTAATGATTTTATTCCCTAGATCACACTGAGCTAAAACATGGTTGTGGCGGGATCGTTGAGAAGGGACGACGAGGGAAGTGTGTGAGGTTGGCTGCCCTCAGGTCGCTGACCCTCGCGCTTAAAGCGCCGGCGCAACAGGCAGACCAGCGGCAGCCGGTTTGGCTGAGACAAGGTCGTGGGCGTCAGGGTCCGAATTACCGCCCACCAGTGGGCGCCGTGTAGCGCGGCGGAGCCCGCTCTGACGATCTGCCGTGGAAGGAAGATGGCGTGCAGTGGGAGGCGGTGACGTCACGCACAGACGCTGGGCCGGAAAAAAGAGGAGCGAGGAGGCGAGTGTAAGAGCAGCAAGAAACGGCTGCGGCGGCGCCCTGGTCCACAGCGCGTGCGGCGTCTGCCTTTCTACGCAAAGAGGTTCGAGGTTAGCAAAGACTCCAGATGATTTATAGCTTCACCAGGCATTGCACTCGTCCGTAGGTCGTCACCAGCGAGGTGGCCCAGTGGTCGCAACGCTTAATTATGACTTGATTATAGTATCTGCAGACTCTGAAGGTAACTCGGAGATGTCTCTTGCGCATGTCGGTCAGTGACCTGAAAGTGAAGTGATCATCGATCTGCACGTTTCTGAGTGCGCTAGCCAAAGATGCTCGTATTTCATCTCTTGCCAAAATGGTTCAAATGGCTCTAAGCACTATGGGACTTAACATCTGAGGTCGTTAATCCTCTAGACTTAGAACTACTTAAACCTATCTAATCCTAAGGACATCACACACATCCATGCCCGAGGCAAGATTCGTAGCCGCGACCGTAGCAGCAGCGCGGTTCCGGACAGAAACGCTTAGAACCTCTCGGCCACTGCGGCCGCCCATTGTTTCTAGGTGAGTCCAAAGTGTGTGAAGCCCAATCGGCTATTACCACAAATGATGCCCTTAATAAGTCATTAGCAACCGTGATGGGATATATGTAAAGAAAATGCACAAGGACCAACAACATGTCAAGAACAGAGCAAACAAATAAACTACATTGAACAGGGTCATCATGTCACACACAAAACAGCGACACTTACATACAAGACAGATAGAATTAAGACGTATGGAACTCTCCTAACAAGAATAAACTCCATACAGCAACAACATTTATCAAAGAAATCTAGTCTCATAAAGTGGGTGCCAACACAGATAGTTAAGCATGCAAACCGCGGAATATCAATGATAGGCTTTCTTAGACTACCAAAGGCTAGGCGAGATAGAATGTTATGGGTAACAAGGCAACACTATAAACAATACTTCTCGGCGGGGTTGATTCACACATTGGCAATATATGCAAGAGAAGGCTGTGCTTTCTATAGCACCTCACCATCTGCGATCATCAGGTACAAGGTGTTCATTATCTATCTTTGGAGGCCTCATGTACCTTCAACAAGAGTTACAACGCCAGCTGAGCAAGCCATGACAACTGATTCGAATGTTAACAAGGAGAAAAAAGGGACGAGGCAGAGTAATGCCTGTACCTAACTCTGTACTCGTGTATTCAAGCAGTTGTAACCCCCTACCTTCTAAGACTGACTGCCGTACAAATAAACTGTTTCTGCAACAATCACGTGGTGCTCCAGGCGTGTCCTCTAAAACTGCTGAATGAAGCTTACAGGGCTATTGTGTGTGGGTGGCTCTCGTCATCCACTCTAGCGTAATCGAACTCGACATATCATTTGAGAATAGACACAAAAAAGTGTGCACATCACATTAAAATTATGCATAAACAAAAAAAAAACGTAAAGTTAAATGGCTTTGTATTGGCGTGAAGTGCGTTATAATTTCGTGTAAGGTGTCGCAGTCTGGCTAACACGGACGGATCGACCGAGGTACGCATTGGCTAGCACACTGTACTGGCATTCGAGAGGACGACGGTTCAGATCCCTGTTCGATCATCTGATGTGATTCCCTAGCTTGCTTAAGACAAGTGCCTGGTTGGTTCCCTTGAATGGCCATTGTCGATTTTCTTCCCTAACCTGAGCTTGTGCTCCGTCTCTTTTGACTTTGTTGTCGACGGGACGTGAAAGACCGACATTTCGTCCTTCAACACGGACGGCTGCTCTTGAAGCCGCGCTGCACGGTGCGTCAGGGAACAGATATGATGCAGTCACACGTGCGCTCGACATTTCATTTCACCTCTCCACGTCCATTCCAGTACACTACGTGCTCACACCCACACAAATTACAATCTAACCAAAATAAATACATACTAATTCGTAGGGCATGCGACATTCGCAAACACCGGTAGTTTACAACTCCTATAATTAATCACTCACGTCCGAGTAAGGTATTCGCGGGTGTCTCTCGCCACTATGACGCATGGGAAAGCACATGGTTCACCGCTAACCGTTTACCTTAAGTGGTGCTCTTTTTTTGTGGGAGAACATTGCGAGACGCATATCCCTAAGCTTTTCTGTTCGCAAAGTCACTTCTTTCCGATATTGGAAAACTTAAAAGGTTGCTAACGATTTGTCTCACGGACTTAAATCGAATCTATTTCATTTTTACATATTGACAATCGCAGTACGAACGATTCCAGTGCAGTCTGTGGTGGGAAAAGCGATACATTTAACTGTTTCGAACGTTGCGAAGCTGCAGACAACCGTACTCGACAATTGAATCGCTGGCAGCCAATCTGTAAGTCTGCTTTCCTGTTGTGTGAGTGAGCTGAGAGACGCGGTACGCGATATTTGGTTATTCGCTTACTGTTCCCTCCTTGTTGGTCGTATGCGTGATTGTGTGGTGTGTCCTAGCTTTTGTTGTTACTTATCTTAGAGGTTAAGGTAAGATTAGAAGCAAAATTACTAACTGTTTTGCTTGTTCCCCTACATCTAACAATCTAAAACTTCCCTATAATTTTTGTGCGAGGGAAAAGTTCGGAATTTCTGACTTTGTCGGTGGATGATAAAATTGAAAATGTGACCACTGAACGGACGTGTGTAAAAACCGTCACTAATCTGAGGTTCGTTACAATGGTTGCTACTGAAATTCAGTTGTTTCAACCTGTGGGTTATGTACCCTCTCTGTTTATGAAAGGCAGACATCTTGCTACTGATACCAAGAATGAAGTACAAGGGGCGGGTCAAATGAAAACGAAACAGATGGAAAAAAGTAAACAGACTGTTCATTATCTCAAAGCTAATCGCTATAACTGTTCATTCATTATCCCGCTGTGAGAAAGCGGTCAGTGCCTTCACAGAGAAATGTTTGCGGTTACCTATGGAACCATGATTGTACCAGACGTACACCTCTTAAACAGATCGATAGCCACGAATGTCTTTCTCCGGTACTCCAAAGATATGGTAATCGCATGGGAAGAGATCCACACGTCTTCTATACAGTCCCGATCTCTACACGAGCGATTCCCATATCTTTGTGGCCCTGAAGAAAGACAGTAGAGGCCGTCGATTTGCTTCGGATAATGAAGTGCACACATGGGCACAATCACGGTTCCATAAGCAAGCGCAAATAAATAATAGTTATGGCGATTACCTTTGAAATAATAAACGATTTACGTACTCTTTTCTACCTGTTTAATTTTCATTTGACTGCCACTTATAAGAAGCCGTGAAGACCACAACACCTATGAAATGATTTGAATTTGAAAACTGTTTTAATTCTATATTATGTTAATTACAATGTAGTCTTATACTCAAATAAATAATCAGATATACTGAAAGCTTCCGTAACTGTCTCTGCGTTATATCTAGTGTGCCAGTACCCCAAAATTTTTTTTATAGTAAGAGTACTGATAACTCTTCCTTCCGTGCATGAAACAACACTGTCTTCTATTGCTGGTGGATGGCCATATCCTATGATTTCGTGGCACCGCTCGAAGTGTCCCTCTGCGACGTTACACTATCGTGTTCTGCGCTCCGCCTGAGCGCCTTTGTCAATGTGGGGGCTTCACTTCCGGCCTGGGGTGTCGCCATGTCGCGCTTGGTTTCGTCAGCTCGTACTTCGATTTCGGCCTCACGCCGCGTTCTAACCTGTTCGTCTCGTTGCGTGACTTCTGTATTTGCTCAAGCGGCGTGGGGTGCGTACTCATTATCGGCCTCTGGTCCTCTAAACCCTATAAGCGAGGCTTTCTAACGCTTGAGCAGTCGCAAAGTGTCTGCCAGATTCCCCTTCGTCACCTAGGTACCTGGAACGGTTATCACAGCACGCAAACTGACCTCGTCTGGAACCCGTATTTTATTTAGTAAATTATCTTTTAGCTCCGTTGGTCCATCTACAAAAAATTCATTGCGCTTGTATTGCCCCTGGTGACAATTCTACTCGAGAGTATATCGTTGCCGATTATAAAGTCCAGCGACAACCCTCGATAACAACTAAGTTGACTTGAAAGTTAATTCGTCTCCCGTTGGGGACACCAAGACTTGTTTTTCCACACTCCTTTTTCCTATAAGATATTTAACGTGTTAGAAATGAGAATTTTAGGAACGCTAACATTTAGCATCCAGTTTCCGCCTCCATGCGGGAGAGCAATTTGCCTCCTTTTACATAAACAAAATTTTAAAGCCTCAGTAAATATGAAGGTTTTCTAATATAAATTGAATTATTTATTTTAACCATTTGGAAACTTCAATATAGGCTGTTTCCCTCATTCGTGTTACTAATGTTATAATCGAACTCTAATTTTCGATCTATGTAAGACTCTGCCTCGGGCATGGATGTGTGTGATGTCCTTAGGTTAGTTAGGTTTAAGTAGTTCTAAGTTCTAGGGGACTAATGACCACAGCAGTTGAGTCCCATAGTGCTCAGAGCCATTTGAACCCCTTTTTTTTTTTAAGACTGGCTGATCAGGAATATCGGCGGCACAAGTAATTTATAATTTTGCTGTTGCGTGGAGTCACAGCCTCTGGAAGTTTTGTGAATTAAAGCATGGTCCCTATGAGACTGTATTTTTTCCATTTTTTTATTAGCTGTGCAATCGTTATAATCAAGCACCTAAAATAAAGCAAATCAACATCGATCATACCATAACATCTGTACGTATCCTACAGAAACCAAAGTTTTTGTAATGTATGTACTGATGTTATACGTAGTGTGTTCGATGTTCGTTTGCGTCATTTTAGGTGCTTGATAATGACACGATTGTTGACATAGGCCAATAGCACAACTAATAAAAAACGAAAACAATACAGCCTAGTACGGACGATGGTTTCATTTGTACGAATAATTTAAGTGGTAAATTGCTATCACCCACCTAACTGACACACGCTTGTGCGGATCAGCTCAATTCAGAGAAAGCCTTTTCGAATCCTGATGACGGGAAAAAAATTCATTACAAGTATTTGGTTGGCGTTCAAGGAAGGGCAAGTGCTTCAGGTTGTTAATTACCAGATTTAGCGTCAGTTTCCTCCCCACAACGTCTCTTGTGATTCGGTCAACGGTGATCTCTCCGTCGGATGGCGTCGTTAAGTTCCAAGGCCAAGTTCTGCCTAGTGAATTGGCTGTGTGCCAGCATCAGTTAACGCCCTCTTCCTTCCATTCATCCGTAACGCAGAAACACGACACCAAACTGTACAGGCACTCGTCCCAGTCATCGACACGACATAGGTATACACTTGATGACGTTACATAATGGGTCGAAAATGCTTATTTTTCGAGTATGGCACTGGCTGTAAAAATTAATATTCCTTGCAGCTGTAGTCCGCGTAATGAAATCACACCCCCAGAGTGCAACAGTCTATCAACTTCATGTTCCGTTTTAAAGTTTGAAGCAGAATCAGCGTAAGTGATACTGTGTCAAAGAGCCGGTGCTTCTGTCTAGGAACCGTTTACGTTCCCCACTCTTCCTGACTGACACATCTCGTTTCCGGTAGTGTCGTGGCATGAGATATTTCCCACGCAAAGTACTTAAGGGGACAAGAAACCCTGCAATTGCTGACGTGCCCTCGGCATTAGGACTTGTGCAAGAGCTACGCGAAAGTGCTCTCAGCATCACCATGTCCCCGCTTTCGCTAGCAGGCGTAGTTACGGAGAAGCCCGCGGGTCGCGCTAGGAAGACGTGCAGACGCCTCTTATGGCGGTAGCAAACACTGCGCCATCTGTGCCGATACCCCGTAAGCCTCTGTTTAAGCTTTCGCTGTCTTTCGAAACGCGCAAGAGAAGATAATTTACAGTGAGTGTACAATTCCATAACCAGCACCACGAAAATTTATTACTGATGCTGCACGAGGCGATCAAAGAGTTTCCATTTGAGGGCGTTGCTGCAGCGGATATGCAACGTAGCGCCACTCAGATGCGGGTGTATAAGCACCTACATGTAGGTAAGGGATTAGCGTGGCATTCGTGTCTTTCAGACGTGCGTGCGGTAAATGCAGACACGTGGACTACGGTGGCATTATTACCAAATGAGTCCAAACAGGTCAAGCGTGGTGATATTCGTTTCTTGGCTGCCGAAGGACAAACACCGGCAGACATCCATAGGAGAATGAAAAACATGTAAGGGGCAGCACGTTTGTCGAAAACTACCGTTCTGCGATAATTGATGCTGCTGCTTCATAATAAAGCACCCACCCCATATCGCAAATTTCCTGGCACCAATTCAAATGGGAGACACTCGAACACACACCCTATAGCTCTTAATCACGCCTTCGGTCCCTTAAAAAAGCGTTTAAGGGTTGACGATTCTCGTCGGACGAGATTGTGCAGCACGCAGTTACGGACGTTTTCAGGCAGCAAGGCAAGGTGTTTTACCAAACGGGTATCTTCAACCTGGTGCGTTGGTAGAATGATTTTCTCTATGCTCATCGCGATTTCGTCTCACCGCCAAATCTGCTCTGAACTGTACGACATTCGAAGGAAAACTTTTCGATCGTTCCTTAAACGAGGGTCGTTCAATAAGTAATGCCCCACATTAAAAAAAAGCCATATATATATATATATATATATATACGTCCTTGCTGGTGCTTCACGTTTGATGTTTGTTCTGTAGGCCGGTGTACTTTCGAACCGTTCTGGCTGATGGCAGAGCCGTAGTACAGCGACAAAATGGCGTCTATATACGACTCACGTTATTGACTCTTGTGTGCGGAAAAAGAAACCGTAGTGAACATCCATAAACGTTTGTGTGCAGTGTATGGCGAGGCTGCAGTTGATAGGAGTACAGCTGGCCGATGGGCAAAGAAAGTTACAGCCTCGGGAAATGCAGTAACAGATCTCCGTGATCAGCCACGGTCGGTACGTCCTGTCACAGCCACTTCTCCAGACACGCTGAACCGTTTGGATGCCATTATTCGTGCCGACCAGCGCGTCACAACTCGACGGTTGGCTCTACAGTTGTCGGTCAGCATTGCAAACGCGCTTGCAATGATCGAGACTCTCGGATATTCAAAGAGGTGCTCACTGTGGGTTCCACGAATGCTCACAGCAGACCACAAGATTCAAAGAAAGGCCATTTCATCTCTTTGCGGCGCTTAAAGATTCTCTATGGGAAATACACTTTGAAGATGACGATTATGTCAGTCATGCAGTGAAAACATGGCTACGCCTACAGGACAAGAGCATTTACCAGCAGGGAATAGATGCTCTTCCACAACGTTGGCGTACGGCCAAAGAACTTGATGGAGACTACGTAGAAAAATAGGACATGGATAAGACCTGTTGATGTATATTGTCACCAAATTCTGACTCTTGATAATAAACATGTCCTGAGAAAAAAAAATATGGCATTACTTATTGAAAGACCCTCGTAGTAAGAGCTCTCGTAATTATTGTTGTTGTAACAATAAAAACTACGTAGAATGAATTAATTGTAATTTTGTAGAAGTATTTTTGTTTCGTAGAGGGAAATGCGCCTTTTCTCTGTTTCCTGATATCTATAGTACGACCAGTAATTTGTCAGCGAACGAAGAGGAAAAAAAAGGCTTAAATGCATACGAAGAATTGTCGCCTATACGTAGCGTAAACCTGATGAACCGTAACGATGTAATAGCAAAACATTCACAACTTAAGTAATGGCTGCAGCACAGGCAAAGTTTTGATATGTTGTTTATTACCTTTAAGAGATAGATACTTTTGAAAGCACAAGGTGTTGAACACAATAACATACAACTGGCGCTCTATTAACTCGTGCATTTATTGTGAATTACGAACTGCTACGTTTCGAACCCCGCACCAACGTATTCTAAAACACGTCTGCCTGTAATTGTATATAAATTGTTCTAACTGCTCAACGTAAAAATAATTGGAATTACAGTGGACTCTAGAAATTGCGGACAGCCTCATTGCAATGCTTTTTAAAAACGTTTTATACTCCCACTGGTCTGCAGTCGAGCAACGAAACGCTCATCTTTAGATAGTGGGTTCTTCACAGGCACTTACGTGGTGAGAAACCGAACTTCACTGAGAAAATATCGGATACTGTTCAGGGACATTGTTCTGAATATTTAGGTGTCGGATACCCGTGGTCTCACAAAACGCTCGTTGAGAGTAGTAATCATCTCTTCCTCAGTTTGTTACCCCAGCTTATCTAGGTTTCTGTAAAAATATTTTCATGCCAGTGAAAAAACCTGTAATGTACAATCACTAAGACGTACAACACAAAACACACAACAATGCAACAACCATCCGACAGAGGAAAAAGTGCTGTGACGTGGTTGACGTCACTGCAGCAGCTAGTCGCCGTAGCATCGTTTTGACGCACTTGGATTGCATTCAGTGAAACTATATAGGGTATCCGAAGAAGAATGGTCAGCATTCAGGGATATGACAGAAATGATCATTCGAAGAAAAAAGTCCGATAAACGTGGGCTCTAAAATGCATAGCAGCACTGTTTCATCCTCGTTTCTGAACATAAAAAGAAAACCACTACACTGATCGAAAAGGAAAAATACGTGCAAGAACAATATTATTAGTGAACTGACTGGTTCAATATGAGGAGCACAACCTGAACTTCTTAGATCATCAGCAGTGGGACTGTTTTGCAGCTGGAGAATATGCGGCTTCAATATGGAAGGCGTCTAGCCACTTCAGACAAGCAGACGTTGCTTTGAGTGAGACTACCAGGATTGTCACCGGCTGACTGAGACCTAAATCTGTCCACAAAATTTGCCTACTTGCAGCGATAGCACCACCAAATATCAGACGCACGGTAGCCAGTGAAACAGAAGGGAAAAAGCAGCAAATCGACCCATGGCAGTTAATGTATAGCAGCCACACAGTTCCAACTCGTCTTAAGCAAGCGCTTTATTATACGGACACAACCGCCAGAAGGCCGAAGTGAGAGCCTCCGTCTATCTTTATGTTTGGACTCTTCACAATTCAAACCAACACCCCAAGGAGAAGATCACACAAGAGGAGGAACTACAGTATGGTTTGTAGAGATCACTGAATAGATCAAGAACAGGAGTTGCAAAATGCAAAGTAAACGCGATTAAGTGGGGCTGCTCAGATGATGACCAGTATAAATGCGTAAAAACACAGATTATTGAACGTTTGCTCATGCGCCAACGGAAGGAATTTGTTTTGCACAGCGTAAGATCTATTTTTGAGCAATAACAAGGCTATTAAAGCTGTAGAGTTTTGGAGAAAAAAGTTGTTCTCACGCGGACCAGAAAGTAAAGTAAAATAAGTATAGCTCGTAAGGTATGCATTTTAGACACCGTGTCTACTAGATTTTTCTGCTTCGAATGTTTGTCCCTGCCCTATTCCTGATCATTGACTAGTCCTCGTGGGACACCCTGTCTCTTCATCAGTAATCTTATTCGATGTATCACAGTTGACGTACAATTAACACTGCCGCAAAAAATAACGCGAGACAGAACCGAGCTGTATTATACGTAGGCTTTAGGGCGAAGACCAACGTGGACACTGCAGTTGTGAATAGTAAGTGCGTGAGTGGACTGAACAGGCTTGTTTCCAGATAAGACACTTATTTTGACCTTGCAGTATTCTTCAGATATTTTCCGTACAAATAAAAAATTAAATAAGGGGAAGAATCAAATTAATGAATTTCTCTGTAATGAGCCAAGGGAGACAAAAATACTCAGAAAATTTCACTGAACAACCGACGAAAATTTGTCTGAGTTAGTGATCACGTGGTATGTAAAGGCACTTCGTGTCTGTAGACATGCACCAACTGAGTGACTAGGAAGGTACTAATGGGGGAATAAAAGTTTTTAAATTCACTGTAAAGCGATTGGTCACAGTTTCAACCGCACCATCCACTACCTTAGCCACAGCTGCAGTTTATGCGATCACAGTGGATAAGATACATTAACTTGAAATAGGTTTAATAATGTCAAATTAGCAACTTATGACGTAGTTAGATACGGTATTAGTCAGGAATAACTCACATGTCACAAACAAGCGTCCCATTTTTTGTCTTTTACCACCCCTAGTTTTTTTTCTTATTTGTACCCTCTGTTACCTATGTGGTGTTTACCACAGTCCCTTCGTGTGGTGTGGCTTCCAGTGTCGTGCTAATATAATACTTTAAACTAATATTTTAAATGATGTTTTGTAATTGAAATTCACCGATTTTTCTTCAGCGTTTCTGTATTGATAAAAGGTTAAAACTGCACGGTACACCGTTTCATTTGCAAGTTGCGTCTCTAACGGCTTCCAGGACAACAAAATTTTGTTTTTCAATACGTCATATAATTTTGGACGGAATAAAAAAATTTAAAATTTCGTCATAATCTAATCGGTATAGTCTAACATTAAACGTTTAACACGATAAGTCAAATACTGAAGTCAGAAACTGTGTATTTGTCTTAAGGGTGCATAACTCTCGGGCGCATATACCCCGACAGTATTCATTCGATGTTTGAGAGTAAGAGCACTTAGGACCTTCCAACAAACTTTACACATAATTTGAAACTTTTACGAAACTTTTTCTCAGTGCCTCCCTGCGTCCCCTACACAGATATGAAATAAAGAAAAAGTCATCTTTTACATTTCCGTTTTTGGTGCAATAAAACTCCAACATCAGGTATTATATTTAAATTTATTATTCACTTATTTTTAACTCTGTTCGCAACACAATTTGCAGATGGCATCCACATCCACCACTGAACGTATCTGCAAAATACTATCATTTGTATTGCACACAGTTCGGGAGATACGGTGTTTTATACAAAGCAGTTCGGTGGTAGGGTCGAGGAGTTTACTGGCCCCGTAACAAATAATGTATCTACAAACGACGTGGAAGTTCGGTAGCGTCTAAAAAACGATTAATTGTCGTTGTGAGCGGTTTAAAATATACGTTCTTATATTTAAAATATACATGTCTATACTTGCTGTTTTCTACAGTAACAACTACTCGATAAACAATGGTAGCAATTAAGGATTCTGTCAGAAAATTTTCCCCGTCGGTTAGTGACGTGCCATTAGTGGTTTAGTTTTTGTTAAGCACTCAGACAGTGAAGTATACAAAGTAAGCACACTGCTGCATCTCGAGGTGTTGTTGTGGTAAATATAATCTTGTAGATTGGCCCGTCGTAATTTGTTGCCTTTTTTAACGTATGGCTACGATTCTGATACTACATTTGTGGCTTTTATTAGACGGTACACTTGCAGTTGTTTTCGGCTACTTTCTTTCAGTATGGGTACTGCCCACATAATACGATTTCGCTCAAACGAGGAATGTGAGGCTACCTGGAGATACTCGTCTTCGTTTGTGTTTGACTCTTCAACTTCAATACTTCGAAACCCACACCACCTTCAAATCACTTCTAAGTTATTTGCTACTTTAAGATCTATACGCGCCCCAGCTTGCAGATTTTCCTTCATTCCGCCTGTAAATGTGCGGATTATAGCAAGGACTCTCTCAGACCAGTAAACATTTCTGTTGAGGTTACCGCTTCTTTGGCAGAGACGAATTGAACCACGTCCGTTTCAGAATGGGTATGGGACCAGTTTATTTAGACTACTGAAAACAAAAACACTTCGCTGATGGACGCACTCCGCTTCACAAGGCTAAAAATATTGCACATGCTTTACATTCAGGACAGAACCTGTCAAACAGTGCTTGTATTCCCTGTTTTGCCAATGTCCTAGAACACTCAGAAGTAATCATACCGCCTATTAAGAAAAAAGAAAACACCACCATGCCAGACGTCGAACTACATCACAACGGACTCATCGTTTAAATTTGCGCAACACAACGGACAGATTAGCTCTGTCGTGCAGCTGGTGTCGCTATTAGCACTGAGGTTTTATGTTGTTTTTACTGGGTAATTTGTTTGCTACTTCGATGATAGGTTCTCTCTGTCCTATCTTTCTGAGTATATGAGGCACGATCCACCGAAGATAACACGAAAACTCGTGGATCACTCCAGTCTCGGGTCACACACACGGTACCATTACCGGCGGCGGCTTCTCGGAAAGTAACCAACACATGTTCAATTTAAAAACAAAGAAAAAATAGTAAAATATATGGAGGAGCAGCGTAGATAGTAAAGACGAACTGCAGTACATAAATAAATAAATAAAAATATTTCGTTGCCATAGACTTACAGCATAAAAAGTGTCTGATAAAATTGCTTTTTCTTTCTCTGACAATAAAACTAGAGTACTATTCAGTACGGAAAATGAACGTGAACATAAAAACACGCTGTAAAGAAAGAGTAGTCAGCAATAAAGAGTCAGCTGTGTATAAGATAAAATGTGGAATCTGTCTGAAATTTTGTATAGGCCAATCGAATAGATCTTTGGTCGCCCGCTTTATAAAGCATTGGAAAGTAGGTAGCAGTGAAACAGCTTTTAATTCTAATTTATGATGTTATTAACATATCAATATGTTCCTAAAATGTGCTGTTTGAATATTTTTAGAGAGCCTGACATTTTTACGAATTTAAATAACATGCATATCTGTCGGTAAATAAAGCTATTTCTCTTAACAAGAAGTATTTTCTGATCTGTTGCTATAGCTCTTCTCCCACATTTTTTTTCTTTTTGACTTAATTACAATTCGTTTTTTGCCCGACGGCTGTTTTGAGTGGCGGAATCTCTTAACATGTGTTTCATATTGTTTTTTGCTTCACATCTGCGACCGCAGACGACCGGCTTCTGTAAGCATCTGCCATCTGTAAGTGAACTTCTTTATCTACGCATTCAGATATGAACAGCGATTTCGGTTCCAGGATCTGAGGATGAATCTGTGAGAGTCGAAAAATGCTTACAAAAGTGTGTTTATGATTAACACTGGCTATTATCTTGTAATAAATGCAGTTATCATTTGCTTTTTTAGAAGTAGTTTTATGCCCTCATCATACGATAATTCATTGACAAAATTTGTTAGCCCTATAAATTAGCCACAGAAACATGAGCATAGCACGTAACGTACGAAGCATAAAAAGTGAATGAAAACTATATCAATAGTGGCTTTCATAAAGTGGAGTTTTCATACAATTTTTCTCTAATTTGTTTCTCAAACACGGAAATCAAGAAATATAACAGAGAAAAAGAGGATTGACTGGAGCAGTCAATTTCTTCGGCAATTTTGAGTTTTACGTTGACTTACAGCACTCCTCTAAAATGTTTATGTCTTTGAAATTCTACATTCTTTAAATACTCTGACACATCTCATTTCTGACGCCTATATGTGGACTAAGGATAGGATAAAGTCAATTTATAACGCGACTAAAAGTGGATTTGGACGGTGGTATGAGTAACAATTAAGGAAAACATGTTGTAAATTAAAATATGTATGGTTACTAAATGAAGATAAATGTTCGACGAGTACCAGCTGTCTTACTATGGAACAACACAATAACAGATAGCAAATGAAGTCCACACTGACAAGATACTATTTTATTAGGTGCCATCAAATTGCCTTGTGCTCTTGGAAAACTAACATGTTTCCGTCACACGCTATAAAAATATTGTGTAGTTACACTGCTAGAAACATTTCACATGCAGGTGAGCTGGACCGCCAGATGCCAGATAACTGTTCGTTGTCGCAGTCTGCTGTACCTTACTATTCCTATCAACAAAAGGGCGTTAAAAGCTGAAAACTTCATCCTAGTTCCTGTATAATCTCACATTTCTGTTGGTAAATTAGCGATACCAGGATTCTTTATACTGTGATGTGAGACAGAACAAAGCTGCCGTGAATTATACACTTTGTGATCAGAAGTATCTGGTTCAGATAGCTCAAATGGCTCTGAGCACTATGGGACTCAACTGCTGTGGTCATCAGTCCCCTAGAACTTAGAACTACTTAAACCTAACTAACCTAAGGACATCACACACATCCATGCCACAGGCAGGATTCGAACCTGCGACCGTAGCAGTCGCGCGGTTCCGGACTGAGCGCCTAGAACCGCACGGCCACAGCGGCCGGCTGAAGTGTCTGGACAACCCCAAAGACATACGTTTTTCATATTACGTCCATTGTGCTGCCATTACTCTCAGGTACTCCATATCAGCGACCTCAGTAGTCATTAGACATCGTGAGAGAGCAGAATGGGGCGCTCCGCGGAACTCACGGATTTCGAATGTGGTCACGTGATTGGGTCTCACTTTCGTCATACGTCTGTACGTGTGATTTGCACACTCCTAAACATCCCTTGGTCCACTGTTCGCGAAGTGACAGTGAAGTGGCAACGTGAAGGGACACGTAAAGCACAAAAGCGTACAGGCCGACCTGGTGTGTTGACTGACAGAGACCGCCGACAGTGAAAAGGGTCGTAATGTGTAATAGACACACATCTATCCATACCATCACACAGGAATTCCAAACTGCATCAGGATCCACTGAAAATACTATGACAGTTAGGCAGGAGGTGACAAAACTTGGATTTCATGGTTGAGCGGCTGCTCGTAAGCCACACATCACGCCGGTAAATGCCAAACGGTGCCTCGCGTGTAAGAAGCGTAAACATTGGACGACTGAAGCGTGGAAAAACATTGTGTGGAGTGACGAATCACGGTACACAATGAGGCGATCCGATGGCAGGGTGTGGGTATGATGAATGCCCGGTGAACGTCTTGTGCCAGAGCGTGTAGTGGCAATAGTAAAATTCGGAGGCGTTTGTGTTATGGTGTGGTCGAGTTTTCTGTGGCGGGAACTTGCACCCCTTGTTGTTCTGCGCGGCACTATCACAGCACAGGCCTTCATTGATGTTTTAAGCACCTTCTGTGTTTCCCACCGTTGAAGAGCAATTGGGGGAGGTTGATTGCGTCTTTCAACACAATTGAGCACCTGTTCATAATGCAAGGCCTGTGTCGGAGTGGTTACAAGAGAATACCTTCCCTGTAATGGACTGCCCTGCACAGAGTCCTGATCTGAATCCTTTAGAACACTTTTTGGATGTTTTGGAAAGCCGACTTCGTGCCAAGCCTCACCGACCGCCATCGATGTCTCTCCTCAGTGCAGCACTCCGTGAAGAATGGGCTGCCATTTCCCAAGAAACCTTTCAGCACCAGATTGAACGTATGCCTGCAAGAGTGGAAGCTGTCACCAAGGCTAAGGGTGGACCTACACCATATTGAATTCCAGCATTACCGATGGAGGGCGCCACGAATTTGGGAGTCATTTTCATCCAGATGTCCGGATACTTATGATCACATAGTGTATAGTTCTTGTATTCACACACAGAAGTGTCTGTTGTAAACGTTTTCTCGTTAACACAATACATCTACGCGCTTACAAAGCCAAGTATACAAAATGAAGTATAAGGCAAGATAGGTCGCTGGTGAGTAGAAGTCCATGGCATGTGACACGATTAGCTTTGTACCCGTATAAATTGAAGCGGCTATGAATTTTGTCAATAGACCATATTGCTTACACGTAATGTCCAGAATATCAGTTTAGGGCATTGAGCATTCTTGAAACTGCTGTTGATGCGCTTTTCAAAAGTATTCCTAGTCCGTCTACCTCAATAAGAAAAGATGCCATTGTTTCACCATTTTCTTTACGGCATACGTTGTTCTCAAATCGAACGTTTTGCGAATCTGGGTGTACTCGAGAGGTTCGCAGCTACGCTTTGCTAGCGGTACGTTGGACTTTTGTGATCGCATATGAATCCTGATTGTCATCGGTGTTTCTGGTACCTTGTTGTGGTTCTCATCAAACAAGATGGGATTCGTAACGCGTGTCAGCAAAACATAGAGCCTCACGTACCGCGCAGTTGTGGTGTTTGAGGTTACTCAGACCTTAACGTCTGCTTCAATCCCACTTTCTGTGGAAAACCAAAAGGTGGTTAGCACCAGCTACGCTAAATCCGATGCATATATTAGCGATTCGACGGGGAAGTGGTTGAGGCCACAGAAACGATAGGATACTCACTGTCGGAAAAATTGCACAGCGCCTGGGAGTAGTTGGTGCAGGAGGCGATGTACCCTGGCGCGAATGGAAAACGTTGCACCATGAATACCTTCAGCAAGCGCTACCAAACGACTGCAAGTGGGATGTCTTTATTAAAATTGCATCCTCAAGCGAGCTTTTTTTCCAGAAAAGATCCCTGTTCTAGAGATGAGGGGTGGTGGGAGAACATTATGGCTGTTGGGTGTTCACAGCACATCCAGTGGACTTTCATATGCGGCTTATTTTCTTCTTTTGGACTCAGAGAAAGGTAGAATCATTTGGATGAGAGACACGAGAGCACCATACCGACAGATCGCACAGACAGTTAGCTGCTGTAGCCTAATGGGTGCAGAGCGAGTGAGAGCCGATGGACTCAGGACAACGGTGTGGCAAGAACAGTAAGGAGGCATCCTTCCAGAAGGACTACACCACGAGAAGATGGTAAGGTCGTTCAAGTGGGGCTGAGGAGCACACGATGGAAACAGGTGAAATGAGGGCAGAGGTTACAGGCATAGTGTTACCAGGGACCGTAGGGGAACAGATTACTGGAAGCTGGGCCGTTCTCCGCAGACACCGCACCACAGACAACAAAGAATAGCCAGAGTCAACTTTGACACTGAGAGGCATTATGTAGTGTTCAGCGATGGGTCTCACTTCTGTTTATGGAGGCCAGGTCGACGCCACCATGTCCGTAGACGACCGAGGAGTAGCGATCCTCGAGACGCTTACCTCTCCGACTCTTGAAATCATGCTGTGGGGAGCTGAGGATACAACATGGCGGTTTGCTGATTGTGCAGCTTGCCAATATATGGCAAGATTGTTAAAGCTTATATTCATATCCTCCATGACGAGAATATCAAATGACGATTGTATGTACGTATGTATCTTCCACATCTCCTACTAAATCACTGGACCGATTTGAAGCTCACTTTGTACACGTATCACTTATTGTCTGGAAAAGATCGTTGTGGGGCTGAGAACCATCCATCTTTCAAAGGGGTGAGGGTGGAGTTTAAAAATCAGTGTAGCTCACCACGCGTGAATTCCCAGACTTTACTCATCCATTATTTGAGAATGAGAGCACTTAGTGGCTTGCAGCGAACTTTACACATAATTTCAAACTCTTATGAAACTTTTTCTCGCTGACGATCCCAAGAAAATGAAGAAAGGAAAGGTGGTTTATCGCTTACTACATTTAGCTATCCGTGCACTAAAACTGCCGTTTGAAGCATGGCGTTTTAATTTATTACCTCTTTGCTACTAACCGTATTTGCGACACATTTTGCATACAGTATTCACATATACCGCTAAATGTACCAGCAAAATTACATCATTGTATGGCACTTGGTGCGGGAGATGGGTGAAAAACTGCCATATCGTGAGTGATCTTTTGATTTATTACGTCTTTACTACCAACTCTATTCGCAAAAGTTTTGCAGACAGCATCTAAATATACCACTGAATGTACCAGCAAAATTATGTCATTCTGCGACACATCGTTCACGAGGTATGGCGACATAAAAATGAAGTTGAGTGAAAACGAAACTGCAAGGCGAAATTCGCTACAGATATAGGTGAAATATAGGTACAAATGTGTGTGACATATGTTAAATATATGTGAAATGTATATGACATGTGAGTACTTTAGTAAGACGAGAGAGGAAAGCTCCTTCTAAACCCCTGGATCGATTTATCCATACTTTCGAAACATATTACTTAATATTTGGAAAGAAATACTGTGGAGGTAAGAACCACCAGCCTGCTGTTAGGGTGGGGAAAAGACTGAGATGGATGATGAGAGGGGGAGGAGAAGATGGCCCGAGAGAGGGAAAGGAGGAGATGGGCAGAGTGAGAGTTGAGATGAGGAAATCGACAGATAAGAGGGGGAGGCGGAGATTGACGTAGAGGGGGTGTGGAGATGAACTTAGAGGGGCAGGTGGAGATGTACTTAGAGAGCGGAAGAACCAGATGGACAGGGAGAAGGTCACAAGGAGATGAACAAAGAGGAAAGGAGGAAATGGAGTAACAGAAGACTGGAATAAATACATGCAACGCCGGATTCTGAGCTGGTTCTTCCATATCAGATTGCGAACTTCATGACGTAAACGCTGTGTCTGAGGTATGCAAGGAATTTCTCAGAATAACGTTCGATGGTTGTTTGATTCCACGCCGCAACGATAACAGCAGTGTACTTCGTGTCAGTGTGTTTTACATCTCATTCTGGTGTTGTTGATGGGCATCAGTTCCATATGGAATGAAAGTTTAATCTTGTAATATTCGTATGATTAACATCTCTGCAGAGTTTCGTAAATATCGAAATGATGCTTCAAGGTGTAACATGTTCCACTATCATCAATATATATATATAAGTCAACTATGTTTAGATTGCCGACGGACTTTGTCGCATGAGAAGCTGAACATTTGGTACAAAGATTCTCGGGTAAAATAAAAAATATATTTTTCCGAATGTACGCAGCATTTACCGTACTGCCGTGCTCAATACATCATACCAATATGTTTTTACTTTTTAATTTTTCTTTTTACGCACACGTCGGAAGACCTCCTTCGTACTGGAAACATTTGCTGACCGAAATTATATTGCACTTCTGTGGCATGAGATTGTATTGCATATCCAGTGATGGACCTAATCGATCTTAGCAAACTATAACTAGACAAAGCCTCCCGGACTATTTTTCCGCATTACTACGTCACCTGAGTTAAGCCCCCAAAGGGATGTCAAACGGCACCCATGAGGACGTAGTTGAGTCGATAGTGAATATCTTACTTTAATTTCATCCATGTTATATGGAATATTTTGAGGACTGTGACTGTGTTGTAAATTTATGAAATAATTTGTACTGCTTCAGTTACTTTTCTACTAATATGTAATTAGCACTACGCATTTCAACAGCATGCAGCCACATCAGATGCATTCCAGTTACATGTACATTACAAGTCAATCAGAAGTATGATAGGTTCATATTCTATGAGAGTCAGTGAGGTTGTGTGCCGAAATAAAATCCTGAACAGAAAGATATATATATTTTTGTGTGTACATAAAGTGGTTCACTAGTACATTTACTTACATTTTTGTTGGAGTTTTAGTTGTGTGCCACACAAAGCACAGTGACAAATTATAGAGTGTGAATCTTCAGGTTCTGGCGGCGCAAAGACTGTTCCATTAAGTTCCGGGTGTGCAGACGCAACAATTCTCCATCTTCTAATATTTCGGCTTCAGAGTGAGCCGCAAGACTGCCGCTCCAGTGCTCGCTTCGTCCCTTTACGCTAGTGCACCGCGCAACTGCGCATGCGGCCACAGATGCAAATGCGCCAGAGATGTTGGTCGGCGGCAGAGACGTGTACAATGCGCCAGTTAGATCTATGACTCCGCAGTCGATCTGCGTTGGCATGTCGATATATCATTGCGAGCTGCACTGTGACGACGTCTTTGTGAGTTTATTACATCAAGTGCCGAATTCCATGATTTATCAAGGTTGAATTCGTCGTGAAGCGAATCTCAGCTGCATCTTTCACTACATAGTCTCAAAAATATGCTGTAGTTGTAAAAATTTCGACGTTGTCACACAACATACTGTGACCAGTGTCAATACAGTGCTCTGCTACTGCCGACTTGTTAGGTTGTAAAAGTCGTGTGTACCTCCGGTGTTCTGTACATCTTTCCTGGACAGTACGAGTTTGTTCATCGAGGCTGCCTCTACAAGCCCTCGAAATTGGTCGCGCAATTTCTGGGACACACTGCGTATTGATCAAGCCACCGTGCATGAAGAATAAATGAGGAAGGAGAAGAAAATGCAATATTGGTTTTCCGGGTTCGTCGTAGATGCTCTCCCATCCGTAGCACAACTGGTGTATGGACTTCTGTTGAAAGAACGAGCTCCAGAGTTGTACGAATCAGAAGTGGGCCTGTGTTTGTGCGCGTGTTTTGTGGTGGGGACTACCGCGAATCGCCGCTGCCATCGATGGCTATCGCGTGGCGTAGCGAGCCTTCAGCCCGGGGACCAGTAAATCAGCTTAAGTAGCCGCAGCTGCCGAGCCAGACACAGCCGGCACTGTGCGCGCTGCCTGCCGCTGGTCCCGTGTCGTAATTTTTCCCATGCCGCCTCGCGGGCAGACCGTGGCAGCCCCTCACGATGCTAATCTTCTTAGCGCACTCCTATATACGGACTGCTTAAAAATGTACCCCGGATCCTAAGATACCCCCACCTTCTGCAAGATTCAGTCGGTCGCATTGTTGTAGGGATATCGATATCTGCGATCTTCGAGATGTGTGGTGGATATGCGTTGTCCGGGTGTTCGATACGGTCAAGAGAAACGAATAAGGTGACGTAAAAATCCAATACGACGAATAAAATACGTACGTCCTGAGTGCGAAAGCAGGTACACGAGCGGACCGAAGTCGCATTAGCAAACCAATACGGCGGTCTCAGTGAGGAGTGTCTTCCGTAACGAATGGAGCATTGTATGTGCCGCAACGAAGTGTCGTATCTTTTGAAAATCGAGCGGCCAAGCTTTATCGTATGAGTAGCTGAAGCAACCACCGTTTGAAATCTGTCGGACGCTAAAAGTGATCAGTTACAGAGTTTCGTTTGGAAGATTGAGCAAAATTAGTAGTGTTGAAACAGATCTCAGAACTGGACATGTTTTGTTTGGAAGATTTTTTGGTATGTTACATAATACCGTCAAAAAAGCTTTCTGACGTGCACAAATGGAACGTTGCTTATTGGAAGAGCAAAATTTAGTTGCTTCATTGATATGCTCGGGAGCAACTTCTTTATATTGTGGAGATGAATAGTAACATTGTCAATTTGCGATAAATAAACGTGTACTTTTATATGACATTCCTACAAATATTTATGATTTTCAATTTAGAGATAATTTTCTTTTGGTTTATTGTTAAAAAAACCATCTAGCTCGTTTCATTAAAAATAAAGGTGCTTTTCTATTACATAACATAAGATCTGAGTCGAAACAAGGCCCCCGGCGTAGACAACATTCCATTGGAACTATTGACGGCCTTGGGAGAGCCAGTCCTGACAAAACTCTACCATCTGGTGAGCAAGGTATATGAAACAGGCGAAATACCCTCAGACTTCAAGAAGAATATAATAATTCCAATTCCAAAGAAAGCAGGTGTTGACAGATGTGAAAATTACCGAACTATCAGTTTAATAAGTCACAGCTGCAAAATACTAACGCGAATTCTTTACAGACGAATGGAAAAACTAGTTGAAGCCGACCTCGGGAAAGATCAGTTTGGATTCCGTAGAAATGTTGGAACACGTGAGGCAATACTGTTCCTACGACTTATCTTAGAAGCTAGATTAAGGAAGGGCAAACCTACGTTTCTAGCATTTGTAGACTTAGAGAAAGCTTTTGACAATGTTGATTGGAATACTCTCTTTCAAATTCTGAAGGTAGCATGGGTAAAATACAGGGAGCGAAAGGCTATTAACAATTTGTACAGAAACCAGATGGCAGTTATAAGAGTCGAGGGACACGAAAGGGAAGCAGTGGTTGGGAAGGGAGTGAGACAGGGTTGTAGTCTCTCCCCGATGTTATTCAATCTGTATATTGAGCAAGCAGTGAAGGAAACAAAAGAAAATTTCGGAGTAGGTATTAAAATGCATGGAGAAGAAATAAAAATGTTGAGGTTCGCCGATGACATTGTAATTCTGTCAGATACAGCAAAGGACTTGGACGAGCAGTTGAACGGAATGGGTAGTGTCTTGAAAGGATGATATAAGATGAACATCAACAAAAGGAAAACGAGGATAATGGAATGTAGTCGAATGAAGTCGGGTGATGCTGGGGGAATTAGATTAGGAAATGAGACACTTAAAGTAGTAAAGGAGTTTTGCTATTTGGGGAGCAAAATAAATGATGATGGTCGAAGTAGAGCGGATATAAAATGTAGACTGGCAATGGCAAGGAAAGCGTTTCTGAAGAAGAGAAATTTGTTAACATCGAGTATAGATTTATGTATCAGGAAGTTGTTTCTGAAAGTATTTGTTTGGAGTGTAGCCATGTATGGAAATGAAACATGGGCGATAACTAGTTTGGACAAGAAGAGAATAGAAGCTTTCGAAATGTGGTGCTACAAAAGAATGCTGAAAATTAGATGGGTAGATCACATAACTAATGAGGAAGTATTGAATAGGATTGGGGAGAAGAGAAGTTTGTGGCACAACTTGACCAGAAAAAGGGATCGGTTGGTTGGACATGTTCTGAGACATCATGGGATCACCAATTTAGTATTAGAGGGCAGCGTGGAGGGTAAAAGTCGTAGAGGGAGACCAAGAGATGACTACACTAAGCAGATTCAGAAGAATGTAGGTTGCAGTTGGTACTGGGAGATGAAGAAGCTTGCACAAGATAGAGTAGCATGGAGAGATGCATCAAACCAGTCTCAGGACTGAAGACCACAACAACAACATAAAATATTACGCGAATTAACATCAAAATGTTTTTATGCGCCGTCATTTTCTGAATTGTTCATTTCGATGTCTAGTGTCATCAGAGAACCATTGGATGCAGACAGTCGCATATAAATGAAATTATTTATATCTTCCTTACGTTGATTCATTTTCTTTCACATTAAGTTTTTAATTAAGGACTATTCGACTAATTGTAAATGTTGTGTGTGTGTGTGTGTGTGTGTGTGTGTGTGGTGTGTGTGTGTGTGTGTGAGAGAGAGAGAGAGAGAGAGAGAGAGAGAGAGAGAGAGAGAGAGAGATTGATTTTATTTTATTTTATTTTATGGATAATTGTATTTTACGTATTCTAGACATATTCCCTGGATACTTTATAATGTAATTAATAATCGTGATGTTGAGTGCCATAACACCTCGACCGTCATCACCACCACCCCCATCACCACCACCACCAAATGTCGCATCGAATTCTTTCCCCCAACCAGCTGCGTTAGTGCTCTTACCACAGTAGTTTTCCTCTTAACGGTACGTTCAACTGCAGTTTTCCTATACACTTGTTCTTCCTCTAAGTCATCGTTATTTATAGTTGTGCACAATCACCTGAAGTAGATGCAACAAAAAAATCAATGCACTGGGATGGAAAAATAAGACACAGTAATAAAACTTGAAGGCTGATGACTGTTTCGAGACATAAAAAAAGCCAGGAAAATAAATCCAAGGAAATTTTTTTTCGGCTAAGTCTGCAGGAGCGGAATTTGGATGGGCAGGTAATCTTAGCACACCGAAAAAACTGACGCTTTCGGGAAGACGTAATTAACATTTTACGGTCACGTCAGAATGGATGATGACAGACTGACTAAATAATTCTCCAGCGTGGCACCTCAGTGATATTTAACAAGAAATGGCTCCTTGAAACGAAGAGATGTTCAGGAACTTTGAATGACAGGTGACGTGGTATAGGAACAGATCTGATTCAGAACAACAGCCACCGCCGCCACCTAGTGAACTGCCAATGGCGAAGAGGCAGGGCCGGTAAACGTAGGACAGGATAGAAGAGGTTTATGGCGGCCCCAATAATATTCAAAATAAGAGAGAGTACGTCGTTAGCGACGTTGGCTACTAATACGGGATACCGGACTTATTTCCGGTAACGATCTCAGATTTTTGTGCGGTGGAATGGCCTGGAACGCGGTCCCCTCAGCCTGGTGAGGTTAAACGAGAGTCGTTTCAAAAAACCAGCTACTGATCGGCACGCAAGCAGCCGAAGTGGCCTCAGATAGAAAAGTTTGCACCACACTGGTAGCCACATATAGTTAATTTTACCAATTTGCAGAGAAGCCGAGAATTCTGACAAAAAGAAATCGAACGGAAGTGCAGCTTCGGCGAGAAGGTGAATATCGGCGAAGAGGCTTTTACATATCGACTTTCCGACCAGTGCTCGATTTTTACCTCAGAGCTGTTTGCTGTTTACCGTGACACCTTGTACACCCAGCGACACGGAATCTCTGTGAGATTCCCTCAGCGGCCACCAGAGCCTGCTTGCGATGTATCATCCTTCAGATCCAGGAATGTCTTCACTTCCCCTTTGATGCGCCGTTCGCACGGGTTCCTAGCCATGTTGGCGTGTCAAGCAGTGAGATGGGGCTGCCTAGGTTGCAACCGTATTTCGCAGGCCGTTGAGCTATTCTGCCCCTCGGCAGATCTCAGCTTTGTTTTGCATTGGAACATTCTGTCACTCTGGCACGAACAGTGGTCCTTTCCGTGGGAACAAACTCGAAGAGATTAAATCCCTCTCAACAGCTTGGGTGACTTCCTCATTTTAACTAGAACACGTATTGAATTTAGCCATCGTCATTTGGTATGAAGTTAATAATTTTTGACTGGGTGTTTAAATGCATGCAAGCTCTCAATAGCACACGACAAAATTAAGACTTTTAGTGGGTTTCTTTTTAATTCAGTATTGATTTCCCATGGGCCCTGCATGGAACCAGGCGCTCGCGAAGTGTCGCGTACAAGCAGACTAGTGTGATGTGACAAGATCGCTGCAGGACCCGCATATCTCGTTGGCCCGGTTACGATAGATAAATGGCACAATATGCATATGCTCGCTATACACGTCAGAATCAGTTTGACTGTGAAGGCATCTACTCTCAGCTGTTTTGCTCCTGAAACTCATTAAGAAAGAAAAGAGCAGGAAAATATAAAGAGTTATTCAGAGAAGAAGAATTGTTAACTTTGCTGTTAACACAATCTGTAGTGCGAAAATCTGTCGGCTGTCATTCCGTATTATGGCTTATTGTCATCACTGACTTGTAAGCAGGTTAAACTAGTGCTGTTATAATAACTGGTCTAGTTCTGATTTGGTACCGTTTCACAGTTTATTTACAATGCCTACGTGAAGATGAACCTCAAGTGAAAAGGCAACATATAATGAAGACCGTTAGAATCGAAATGTTATGCCGAATTCTAGAGTCAAATGTGAGGGACACAAGAAATGTAGCGGTAAAATGGTGTCAACGAAATCTGTTCCTGATGAAATTATGAGCCATTGCCCACGTACATGCTGTGTACAACATAGACAGGCAATATGAAGATGAGTATTTCGCAACAGAGAAAGGAGGTGTTCGAAAAGTGTTCCATCTATATCATGTTTTTAGTTTTAATATTGTTGTCGTTTTGCTGTTTAAAATTTTATTAAAACATATGTGTTTTGAAGGAGATAAAATTCTGTCGTCTTTTGTAGGATGCTAATACCAGCTGTGCTTCTGATTACCATTGTTGCTATAAGTTACTTGTATGTTCAACAGATCATTAGTGTTTTAAACGCATAAATTTGTATTCTGTATTTAAAAAGTGTTAGAAATCATGTTTTGACTTTTTATTTTCTACTGAAATCTCTAAAGACTGTTTCGAGCTTTCGGTTTGTCTTTTTTAAAACAGAATACAATGCCAAAATTAGTCATTTACCTTTCACAATATTTTTTCAGAAAAAGAATTGTTTTATGGTGGAAACTCTGTAACTGAAATAATTATATATTTTCTTTCAAATTAAGAAATAATAATTATAACTTTGGGCAACGGCCTTGCCGCAGAGGATACACGGGTTCCCGTGAGATCACCGAAGTTAACCGCTGTCGGGCGTGGTCGGCACTTGTATGGGTCACCATCCAGGCCGCCATGCGCTACGACCGAATAGTAGCGGCTTCGGTCAAGAATACCATCACAACGACCAGGAGAGCGGTGTGCTGACCCCACGCCTCTCCTATCCGCATCCTCCACTGAGGTCGACACTGCGGTCGGATGGTCCCGGTAGGCCACTTGTGGCCTGAAGACGCAATGCAGATTTTTTTTTTAATCATAACTTTGCTATAGGCGATATCTATTTCGAAAACTTCTTAACTACTACTACTTCTAATTTTATAAATCGAAACAATGTGTTATTATCAGCAACAGACTGTTTTCTTTGGTTTCCTGGCGTTTCTCTGGAATAAACGATTCAATTGGGCATAACTATATAAACTAAAACAAGCGTCGTTATGAACTTTTTGTGGACTGTGTTGCCGTCACATCCTTGCTCTTCGTGCTGTTGCCTTAACAAGAAGTATTTTGGGTGGACGCAGTCGTCACGTTCGCCCTGTATCTCAGCTGCCAGAGACTCGGCGGCGTGTGCCACGGCAGGACAGCCGCGGCACGGATTATCGGATTAGCGCACTCGCCTCGCCTCGCCACGCGCTCGGCCGGCCTTGGCGTCGCGTGTCTGGAGCGCTGCCGCAAATACTGCTCCACTCACCCGACTGCAAACACCTGCTCAGCCGTGCGGGCTCACTGCCCAGCCTGGCTCTAATTACCGAACCGCTCCGCGCGAAATGTGTCTTTCGCGTGGCGCGTGTTGGATGTGCTGCAAATGGAGCGATTTCATAAAGTGCGGGGTCGGGTACATCCGTGCAACGAACCGGAGCCTGTCGAGTGATCGAAAGTGAAGCAAGCTTGGTTGTATTAAATTGTTCGACACCTTGATAAATGGTTCCGCGACCCAATAGTGGAGGTTCACTTCATCGCACGGCTGACTGTGTAGAGTGCATGTACTTTGCAGTGTGTATTGGTTTGTACTTACAGACAGCCGGCCGGAGTGGCCAAGCGGTTCTAGGCGCGACCGCTACGGTCGCAGGTTCGAATCCTGCCTCGGGCATGGATGTGTGTGATGTCCTTAGGTTAGTTAGGTTTAAGTAGTTCTAAGTCTAGGGGACTGATGGCCTCAGATGCTAAGACCCACGGTGCTCAGAGCCATTTCAACCATTTGAACTTAGTGACGAAAGTAAGGAACACTGAGAATCCGAAACGTAGCCTGCTCCTCCCGAATAGCACACTCCAAGCAGTCGAGAATAGCTTTCCGATCCAATGGACGGATCGCCGTCAGTACAGAGGAGAGGTTTGTAATCTGCTGTAATCTCAACATGACCTACCGTCAGAGCAGCGACGGAACGGAGGGAGGAAAGTGGCCTGTACGTATGTACAAAACGATTAGCCAAGTCCTAGACCATTTAGGCCAATGTTGATGGTTAACCCTCCTACCAGATGGCGGTGTCAGATCCCATACGTTTTTTTCGTTTCCACAGGGAACAACGCTAGTGGGCGCTGGGATATGTTGTTTTTGTAAGCCAAATGAACCCCTTATGACGAAAAAACAGTTTTTTTAGCCAAGTGTCGTATGCGACACGGCATTGTGACATGTGTCCTGATATTCCACCGTGTGTCAGGAAAGTTAAGATTGTTTTGTCGAACCTAACTGACATGCCAACAGGCTGCTACGACTGCCCCATGCGAAGGGACAGTAACACTGAACACCACGTACAGTCCTGTTACAGCTTCTAACTTGATTTCTGTGATTGCCGGCCGCGGTGGCCGAGCGGTTCTAGGCGCTTCAGGCCGGAACCGCGCGACTGCTACGGTTGCAGGTTCGAATCCTGCCTCGCACATGGATGTGTGTGCTGTCCTTAGGTTAGTTTGGTTTAGGTAGTTATAAGTTCTACGGGACTGATGACCTTAGATGTTGAGTCCCATAGTGCTCAGAGCCATTTGAACCATTTGATCCTCGGACATCTCATTGGTTCCATATGTCCTGAAATTAAGAAAAAGCAGTATACCGAGTGAGTTATATAAACCTAACACTCCTTTTATTTCATGAACGATTCCAGATATCGAAGCAAGGGCTTCGCCAAATGAAAGAACACTAAGGGCCATGTACTGTGATGTGTCATAAGAAGTTGTTACTTCTGTATCGATCGAGGTATTGCAGCAAGCATGATTTTCATTTAATAGAAGCGTATACTTTTCATAATTGTTCACTAGGCTTTGAAAAGAAAATTACAGTGATATAGAGCTTGTTAATAGTAATGTTAAAACGATCCGAGAAATTCACTAAAATTAAAAAGCAATGTGGCAGGAGTCGGCTAAGCGGTGTAAACACCACCAGCAGGGCTTATATGCGAGATTCCGTCCTTATATGCAGCAAGACACGCCTACGCTACTAAGATATAAACCTCATTTCCTCTACGACAGATTTTTTTTATTATCGATTCGACAGAATTTCTTTAACATTCGCCGTACGAAAGCAGCGTATTTATCTCATGCAAGGAATGGTCAAGCAGAAATTACCAGCCGATAGAGGACACAGTTCCTGGCACTAAACTGGCGAAAGGCTTGATACAACGACATAGTATGGCATGAGCGTGTTTACAATGCAGCAGATGATTCCGACCGATTTTTCTTTCAGTTTTACAATATTTCTCGGATTCGAAACGCTTTTGCATGCCGTTAAAAAGTATATCATTCCGTTTTTAAAAAAAATCGTACTTGCTTCAATGTCTTGATCGATGGAAGATTTAGACTCTTTATTACATATCAAACGTGCCGCTTTGCGTACTATCGTTTGCCGTAAAGCTCGTTCGATATCGTTTGCCGTAAAGCTCGTTCGATATTTCTAAACATTTACAAAATAAAGAGGATGTTGCGTCGTATGTGACTTGCCCTGTACAAGAGACTCGATCTAATACAGGAGGCAGAGCATTAGTTTGCATTTTCCACTCTTCGACACTGTTGACTCTGGACGATTAATAAAAGTTCTTTCCGACTTAGGCAGTTTGATGGAGCCCTCTACTCCGGAAAATACACGATGGGATCGCCACGTAGAAAAAATAAAATATTATAACCTTTTTTTTAAAACTGCTGCCGGCCGGAGTGGCCGAGCGGTTCTAGGCATGGACGTGTGTGATGTCCTTAGGTTAGTAAGGTTTAAATAGTTCGAAGTTCTAGGGCACTGATAACCTCAGAAGTTAAGTCCCATAGTGCTCAGAGCCATTTGAACCATTTTTAAAACAGCTACCGAGCGAGGTGGCGCAGTGGTTAGCGCACTGGACTCGCATTCGGATGGACGACGGTTCAATCCCGTCTCCGGCCATCCTGATTTAGGTTTTCCGTGATTTCCCTAAATCGTTTCAGGCCAATGCCGGGATGGTTCCTTTGAAAGGGCACGGCCGATTTCCTTCCCAATCCTTCCCTAACCCGAGCTTGCGCTCCGTCTCTAATGACCACGTTGTCGACGCGACGTTAAACACTAACCACCACCACCACATTAAAACAGCTGTTTAGAAAATTATAATTTTTACCTGTGAAATGAAGACTACTGGGCCATCTCAGAATAGAAAACTATGGAGAAATAAAGTTTTATTGAAAACTACTAATTCAGTCTACCACGGAATGTTCACAGATTTAAATACTTGACCACATTAGTTTTTTCTTAAATAAATTGTGCACGTTCTTATTTTCGAACTTTTGGTACAAGAATACTTAAAGCAACGTACTTCCACTGATTTCGGTAAAATTCAGTGTAATACTCTATATGAATAAAACAATAACCGAAACAAACAATGTTACAAAGAAATCGTTTATAATTTGATACACGGCGGTTTCCGTTTGTGATTCGATAAATGGCGGTTTCGACAACAAGTCCGTTTATCAAATTCATGATGAAACAAAGCTTGTACGATCTGAAAGAGACAGGAAACTGCGATTGAAGTTCCTAATTATGATGTCGAGGAATTGGACCATTGAGCAGAAAGCGCGCTTAACAATATCTTATCATTTTTAAGAGATATACAGAGATATGGTTCATATTTATTATATCAGAGAGTGTAAAAGTATTTTACTGAAAATAAGGAAACAGTTTGCGTTTTTTTTAAAGCAAGGGACTACCCAATTATAAAAAAGATGAAGGAATTAATGCGTAAATGACAAAGTGTTCAAAGTGGTTCAAATGGCTCTAAGCACTATGGGACTTAACATCTGAGGTCATCAGTCCCCTAGACTTAGAACTACTTAAACCTAACTAACCTAAGGACATCACACACATCCATGCCCGAGGCAGGATTCGAACCTGCGACCGTAGCAGCAGCACGATTACGGACTGAAGCGCCTAGAACCGCTCGGCGACAGGGGCCAGCAATAAAGGATGATAACGAGGAATTAACTAACAGGTCACAGATAATAGTTTCAGAGGGATGAGCTCGGCATCACTGAAGGCTGACAGCGAACCAGGAACTGTGCGTTAATTTTAAAACCGAAAAGCCATTATGCAGTAGCAATCCCAAATGCATAGGAATAAAGTAAATTTCAATACCTTCTCCAAAATGTGAAAAGAAAAGGCGGACCCTACATTCCAGCAGATACTAAAGTGACTTTCAGATGCAGGTGGTTTTCTTTCTCTACGCAGCTAACGTCTGGGTTACTCAAAGCTTTCTTGTTGCTCAAACACCTCACGAACAAACGAATAAACACTCCAGGATTACGGTTTGAGCAAACAAAGAGGCGGCCGGAGTAGCTCCATTAGCCGGCTAATGAGCGTGTTCCCTGCGAGGCGTTAGACAGTACGTCAAACAGCGAGCAGAAAATAAACGCAAGCAGACTGAAATGGCGGCCGCTGCACTTCGAGGCAGCCTCGTTAACGTGAAGGGAGACGCGATCGTAAACGTTAGTAATGGTAACGTGAGGAACGCGCCGCTGACGAGCTGACAGCCTTAAAGTTGGGAGAACGTTCCCGGCTTGTCAGGTGTAGCTTACTGCAGCTCCGTAGGCCGAGCCTTGCCCCGTGTGTTCTTCCTGGACGGACTGGGAGCGCCTACACTGCTTGCCGCGCACTAAACAGCCGCTGCCAGCTGAACTTCTAATGACAGTAATTTGCCACCAATTTTATAAGCGGAAAATTACAACATACATTGTTACCATACTTGCACGAGAGCGTTTGCACTCTACGATTTATTATTGTTGTCGTTTTTTGGGGCTTTGGACACCGGCGTCTACAGTGCCGTGCTTACATGTGGCAGAATAAGTAAGTCAAAGTAGTTAAATTTTATGTCGTCTTACGACAGATAGTTTTATTATTTGTTCATCATCTGCCATCAATAATGATGGTTTAGAAATCCTTAAAAAAGGATTGCCTCGCACACCTACACTACTGGCCATTAAAATTGCTACACCAAAAAGAAATACAGATGATAAAGGGGTATTCATTGGACAAATGTATTACACTAGAACTGACATGTGATTACATTTTCACGCAATTTGGGTGCATAGATCCTGAGAAATCAGTACTCAGAACAACCAACTCTGGTGGTAATAACGGCCTTGATACGCCTGGGGATTGAGCCAAACAGAGCTTGAATGGCGTGCACAGGTACAGCTGCCCATGCAGCTTCAACACGATACCACAGTTCATCAAGAGACTGGCGTATTGTGACGAGCCAGTTGCTCGGACACCATTGACCAGACGTTTTCAATTGGTGAGAGATCTGGAGAATTTGCTGGTCAGGGCAGCAATCGAACATTTTTTTTATCCAGAAAGGCCCATACAGGACCTGCAACATGCGGTCGTGCATTATCCTGCTGAAATGTAGGGCTTCGCAGGGATCGAATGAAGGGTAGAGCCACGGGTCGTAACACATCTGAAATGTAACGTCCACTGTTCAAAGTGCCGTTAATGCGAACAAGAGGTGACCGAGACGTGTAACCAATGGCACCCCACACCATCACGCCGGGTGATACGCCAGGGTCCGCAGCGGTAGCGTTCTCGGTTCCCACGCCCGGGTTCCAGGGCTCGATTCCCGGCGGGCTCAGGGATTTTCTCTGCCTCATGATGACTGGGTGTTGTGTGACGTCCTTAGGTTAGTTAGCTTTAAGTAGTTCTAAGTTCTAGGGGACTGATGACCATAGATGTTTAGTCCCATAGTGCTCAGGGCCATTTGAACCTTTTTTGATACGCCAGGATGGCGATGACGAAAACACGCTTCCAATGTGCGTTCACCGCGATGACGCCAAACACGGATGCGACCATCATGATGCTGTAAACAGAACCTGGATTCATCCGAAACAATGGCGTTTTGCGATTCGTGCACTCAGTTTTGTCGTTGAGTACACCATCGCATGCGCTCCTGCCTGTGTTGCAGCGTCAAGGGTAACCGCAGCCATGGTCTCCGAGCTGATAGACCATGCTGCTGCAAACGTCGTCGAACTGTTTGTGCAGATGGTTGTTGTCTTGCAAACGTCCCCATCTGTTGACTCACGGATCGAGACGTGGCTGCACGATCCGTTACAGCCATGCGGATAAGATGCCTGTCATCTCGACTGCTAGTGATACGAGGCCGTTGGGATTCAGCACGCCGTTTCGTATTACTCTCTCGAACCCACCGTTTCCATCTTCTGCTAACAGTCATTGGATCTCGACTGGAGTGGCTGTGTGGTTCTGGGCGCTACCGTCTGTAACCGAGCGACCGCTACGGTCGCAGGTTCGAATCCTGCCTCGGACATGGATGTGTGTGATGTCCTTAGGTTAGTTAGGTTTAATTAGTTCTAAGTTCCAGGCGACTGATGACCTCAGAAGTTAAGTCGCCTAGTACTCTGAGCCATTGGATCTCGACTAACGCGAGCAGCAATGTCGCGATGCGATAAATAGCAATCGCGATAGGCTACAATCCGACCTTTATCAAAGTCGGAAACGTGATGGTACGCTTTTCTCCTCCTTACACGAGGCATCACAACAACTTTTCACCCGGCAACGCCGGTCAACTGCTCTTTGTGTACCAGAAATCAGTTGGAAAGTTTCCTCATGTCAGCACGCTGTAGGTGTCGCCACCGGCGCCAACTTTGTGTGAATGCTCTGAAAAGCTAATAATTTGCATATCATAGCCTCTTCTTCCTGCAGGTTAAATTTCGCGTCTGTAGCACGTCATCTGCGTGGTGTAGCAATTTTAATGGCCAGTAGTGTACGATCGTTTGCCGACTCGCCAGCTGTGGATTATAAGTTACTGCACAGGCTTCGGCTGTCGGCCCGCAACTCTGTTGCTGCGCGGTGCTCCTTCAGGCCACAGCCGCCACCGATGCGGCCGGTGTCCACTCCACTCCCGCGTCAGAGTAGATACGGACTAACGTATTGTGTGCACGCTCTATTTGTAATCAAGTGGGAGCAAAAGGAGACTGGTACACTACGAACTACTGTACGGTGTCTTACGGAGTACAGGTGTAGATGCGGATTGCAGATGTAGAGTGGTGGGCGCGGCTGCTGCCGCCGGACAGGCGAGAGCCGCCGGCAATGCGGTGCCGCTGCGGCTTGTCTCTGCGCTCCATCAGCGGCGGATGTTGTGCGCTCGCGGAGCTAATAATACGCGCTCCCGGAACCGACGCCGTGGGCCGGCGCTGACTCACGACGCACAGCCAGGCCGCACTGGCGATGCGCTAGCGCTGCATAGGGTCCGGTCCTGGTTCTACGTCACTGTAAGACTTCTCAGCAATTCTGAGGTCCAACACTGTCACGAGATCGGTCGTCCCTAAAGGGCCTTGAAATTACGGCCGGAAGGGATTCACAAATCGCTTCAATCTCTGTCCGCAGATGTGAATTTCAGAATTCAGATGTGAAAGTGTGAGGTATCCCTTTTATTTAGAGTTATCGACATAGAAAAGGTAGGTAATTTAACTTATTCCATCACCTGATATATGGCCTGTTACCTAAGTTACTATCCAGTGAAACGGCGTACTGGTTAGCAGCGTGAACTCACATTCGGCAGGACAAAGCTTCAAATCCCAGTGCGCTCATGCAGACTTTCGTTTCCCATCCTTTCCCTAAATCGCTTATGGCAGATGACGAGATGGTTCTTCGAAACAACTTTGCGGCAGATGACGAGATGTTTCGAAGAACCAACTTTGCCTAAGCCAGTAACCTCAAATATTTCCGGAACAGTTTAAGATATTGTAGTTTTGTCATTACATAGATCAAGTTAATCATAGTATATTCTTAGCAGTACTGATTAAAATCATACGTGATCTACTTCGGTTTCTTTTTTCAAATTGAAATCTAATAATTTGTACATATACGTAGCATCGTAGAACTAAATGGCAGCGATCAAATATAGATTCCATCTGCAAATCGTGTAAGCACTAACCAATTAATTTCGGTACTTAAAATACACGACTACCGTCAGTAGCAACATGGGTAAGCATCAACAATATAGCCGGCCCCTGTGGCCGAGCGGTTCTAGCGCTTCAGTCCGAAACCGCGCTGCTGCTACGGTCGCAGGTTCGAATCCTGCCTCGGGCATGGATGTGTGTGATGTCCTTAGGTTAGTTAGGTTTACGTAGTTCTGAGTCTAGGGGACTGATGACCTCAGATGTTAAGTCCCATAGTGCTTAGAGCAATTTGAACCAAACAGTATACCCGAAGGTTCGGGGTTCAATCCTTACTAATTACGACGATTTTTTGTCACATGCCGCTTATTTCACTTCTTGCAATGATCTGCTTACCAGCATGTTAGAAATACCAAGCTGTGGCGTCATTCTGACTGTAGGTCCCTCTACAACTGCCTACATTTGTTCAAAAGTCGAAGGTAGGTATCTCCAATACGATCATCCCAATAAAGTACTGTGGTGTTCAATCCAACATTTGGCTTGATAACAACTTCGCATTACACTACAAGACAGTATTTATCTCCTTTAACCTAGAAATAAAAAAAAATAAAAAATAAAATAAAACGGCTGGGTAGCTACGCGGGGTAGCACGCCGCTTCCAGTATTCAGAGGCGCGTCGCCCCGAATCGAATCCTCCGGCATTTAACGAGGAGAGCCGGTGTCCCGTCCAGCCTGGATGTGCTTTTAGCCGGTTTTGCACACAAGAGTAGGTGAATACCGGGCTGGTACTTACGACCCGGCTCATTTACAAGACACCTAAACAAAAAATGGTTCAAATGGCTCTGAGCACTATAGGTCTTAACATCTGAGGTCATCAGTCCCCTAGAACTTAGAACTACTTAAACCTAACTAACCTAAGCACATTACACACATCCATGCCCGAGGCAGGATTCGAACCTGCGACCGTAGCGGTCGCTCGGCTCCAGACTGTAGCGCCTAGAACCGCACGGCCACTCCGGCCGGCGACCAGGATACAGGAGAAGCAGAAGAAGAAGAAGGCGAACCACGAAACTGACTACTATGTTAGTCAGAAATATGTAATTTTGTACGCAAATAAGGAAATTGTATTACATCAGATTGCGAGGAAACGCTGGATTTCTGCAGTTTCGTATTTCGCGAACAATTACTACCTAATACTCTTGACAGTATTCAAATACCTTATAAAGAAAAAAAGTGAAGACCTTCAGTATACCTTTGGATGAGCATCTCAACTGGATAGTAAGTACGGTCGCCACATGTAGGAACACTTCCAATTATGTCTATTCTCTCAAAAAGTTACGGAACTTGTTTTCACTGTATACGAAACGCAAGGTTGTGAAGTCACTCGTTCTACCGAACCTGCAGCACTCCGATGTAATCTAATACGCCCAAGTAGTGAGCACACTACATAGCTAGAACTAACCATGAACTGTTATATGCGTTACATCTGCAACATTGACTACGTCAGTGCTTCATACGCCCAGTTAGGTTGTTGTGGTCAGACAAGTTGCGTGTCTATCACACGCTATCTTTATTTCATCGCTGCTCAGTAAACATGCACCACAGTACTTGAATCAGAGATTAAATACCTGTCATATCATAAGCGAAACGCAAGGTCCAACTAACCTAGTGTCCTAGGTGTGCCCCTCCATAAAACAAAAACAATAGCAAACTGCCCCCTTCCGCCTCTGCAACAACCACACCTACTTTCTATACACGAATACCCTGCTGCTTTTAAGAGGAAGGTAAATAACGATTCCTTCTGTCACCTCATAAGCGCCCCCCCCCCCCCCCCCACACACACACACACAAATAACATGTATGATCACTTTCTGCACTGTCAAGCAGTAAGGCAAATGTTTAAATGTTTCCACATTTTCCGGTTTACGCCGAGCGAGGTGGAATGGTGGTTAGCACACTGAACTCTCTTTCAGGAAGACGACAGTTCAAAACCGCGTCCGGCCATCCAATTAAGGTTTTCCGCGATTTCCCCACCGGCAAATGCAGGGATGTTTCCTTCGAAAGCACACGCGTGATTTCCTTACCCATCCTCGAAACATTCCGAGCTTGTGCTCTGTCTCAGACGACACCGATGTCCAATCTGTCAGGTCATGTTATTCTCGTCTATGTACGGATTGGTGGTCTAGTGGTAAAGTGCTTGCCCGGAATCCCGGTCGGACCATGGGAATTTTAAGTCTCTATTTAATCTGACCTTCTTTTACGATGTGGGGAGTCGCCAGGAACGGCACTTGGTTAGGATTCCATGTTAAACTGTAGGTTCCCTTTCCTCGGTTGGATAACTGGTGTAGATTAGGGACACCCAAGTTGCCAAAGTGACTGCCAATAGAGAGACTTGCAGCAGGTCACCAAGCCACACGTAGGGCTGGGTGGTGCCGTGAGTGAACGTTGTTTTTGAATGTATATTAATTCACAAATATTTCTTGCAAAAAAAAAAAAAAGAACACCAATGATAAAGAAACTAAAGGCAGCAAAAATTATATCTTAGATTGCGTACATGGAGTTCGGGAACACTTTCAATTATTTTTTGCAGAATAACCAAACAATGTACAGATGTCACACATATGTCATTTTGAAGAGAAACCCAGAGAGTTTTGTTTCATGCATACCACCACAGCGTAGTTTGGTAGTTTACCGATAGACAGCGCTCGTCGCAAACATGGCGAGTTCAGGTGTGTTGGAGTTCGACAAAAACAAGTGTGCTACAGCTGTTCAACGGATGTTTAGAAGCAAGTACAGTAAGAAGCCACCAACAAGGAAGGCCATTTACCACTGCCACAACAAATTCGTTACGACTGGTTGCATGTGTCTGGCAAAGAGAAGCGGACGTCTCTGTGTGAGTGAAGTGAATGTGGAGCCATGTTTGCGACTAGCGCTGACTATTGGCAAATTACCAAACTACGCTCTGGCGGTATACATGGAAAAAAATAACTTTCAGGGTTTCTATTCAAAATACAATATGTATGACATCTGTACAATGTTAAAAGTTCTTGTATAATAAATAATTGAAAGTGTTCCGAAACCCTGCATTGTCCGTGAACCACGGATGACATTACTTCTACAAAGCTCATTAAACAATGATTTATTTAAGGTGCACCTCCTGTACATATCAATAAGAATGTATCTGAAACAGATTTAGTCTTGAGCCACCAACAGACTGGAGATTAAGTAGAGTAATTTGTGTGAGATGTAGCACACAACAACATTAACTGTGTATTAATTTGGCAAACCACTGAGACCAGAACTTGACTTAAATTTCGTTAAATATGAGTTGTATTAAGAACGATTAAGATCGATTAAAATTGTAACACCCTTGTAATCAATAAAATTGTAACATCAGTTGGGCTACGATTCACTCAACTCGCACTACACATACGCTAAATTTTGCAACATACAGGGACTGTAAGCAATCACCGCAACTTCACATTTAGATGTGCAGGGCTATAGAATGCTGCCTACGTTTGGCAATAACGCAGTCGGTACTCCGGCGTGTTTAACAAACTCTATTGCCCTTTCCACAATTTCACAAAATACACTTATATCCGCTACTCATGCTGAAAAAATTACACCATGAAAATATTTCTTATCGCAGAAAGCCTCTCAGAAACGTGACCATTACCTGGTTACTCAAATAAGGCTGCTCCGGCCACAGTTTTAATACATCAGTTAAAGTACCACTGATTCACAGGTGAACACAATTACAGAAGCATTAAAATGATAATCCATTCGACTCCGCTATACCAACATGGAGTAACTGTACAGACATTCTCTGCGTCACCACCACAGTGAAATTAAATAGCAATACCAGCACTGCCCATGCGCAGGGTCGAGTTAAAGCCTCGCTCCAGCTATACAAGCTTTGTCCTAACATTAAAGATTACCTATGAATATCTTTAGATCAAGCACGAGATTTCACAGCTGTTCGGTCGTCTACGAAATATACCGACGATATACCGTACGCAAACAGTACAGTCACCATAGGTCGAAGAAATCAGGGCGCCGGCACCACGTTGTGGCCGCTGAACCAACATCCTGCCACGGGCGCAGCTGACGACCTACACACAGTGCTCGTCGATCCAAGGGAAAAGAGCCCCGGTTTTTCGGAGAACGCATAGCCTTGGCAGAGCATTTAAATTACAGCATACTTGTGACGGCACATCTGTCTTCACTTACTGTGTTTTCTCTCCTGTCATCTCTTTTATCATGTCCATTGCTGCTAATTATCATAGTTTAAATCTGCCTTCTTGTAACTTTTCTCTGTTGTAGCAGAATGAATATAAACTGCGCATTTTTTTCCTCTTTCGGTATTAGAGGTAACTTCTGACATGCTTATCTTAATGAATTTAACGCATAATATGTAGAATAACAATTTAGATGTAAGACACAGCATGGTAAAATTCGTTGCGTGAATTACAAGAGGAGCAGATGCAATGAAGACTGTGTTCCCAATGAGTGTCGTGAGGGAGAGAAAGTGAGAGCAATTTGTTCGATTCGGGTATAGGAAGGATTTGGCGAGCTCTTTTGTCAATAGATAAAAGTAGACAGAAATATGAGGTACTGTAAATCACGATGAATGAAACTGATGCTGTATTTCTTATTCGCTTGTCTGTGCAGGCCTACCTATTTTAGATAATTTAAGTTTTGTAAGAAGCGCTGCAGTGCGGCGCTGTTAGCTGTCTGTAATCCCCTCGTATTCTCACGCAGCTCTGCAACTCAGTGTTTTTCTTTCTCTTCCTCCATTTTGGCACGCTTCTACCGTCATTTGTAGCACGTCACGTCTGGAAAAGAGCGGAATGTTGTGGTGACTGTGCGACGGCGAGTGTCATAAATGGCTAGCTCGGTGCTGGCCTTCTGACCGACCACGTAAGGGGAAAGGAATTTACCAGTTGTTCTACAACTCGACATGGGCGAAAAAACGTAAGCTCATACCTTCGTACTAGCGTATCTGTAACAACGAAACGGGCTGACAACCAGTTCCGACACTTATAACTCCTTGGAATTTTAAAGCTGCCAGGGATGAAATACACAGAGCGAAAGCTTATTTATAACTTGTATAGAGACGGCTACAGTCATAAGAGTCTAAGAACATGAAAAGAAGGCCATCATTGCGAATGGAGTGTAGATAAGTTTGACTCGTATCCTCCTTGTTATTCAGTCAGTACACCGAGAAAGTAGTAAAGGAAACTAGGGGATTTTGGAAAGGAAATTAAAGGTAAAAGAGAAATTAAAAATTCCGGGGCTTTTAATTCCGACAGAGTCAGCAAAAGACTATAAAATTAATTTCAACAAAAGTAAAACAAAGGCAAATGAACGTAGTTGACTAAATAAGGCGATACTTCAGAGTGTTATATTAGGAAATTTGACATTAGAGACAAAATATGTGTTTTGCTATTTGAGCAGAAAAATAGCTAACTGTGGTATCCTGCTCACTCGTGTAATATATGGTGCCTAGGATGCTGCTTTCTCGGACAGCAAACAAAAAATAAAGCAAACAACATTAATGGTTTTTATTGCAATGGAGTAGATTGACAATAGTTAACTTGGCGTTTTTAGAAAGATTTGTCGCAAGCAATAGGTGACATGCAAATAATCAATGTCCTTCAATGCATACAATTTCGATGCAAGTGAATGATGCTGTTCACAAATCACGGCTCGTCTTCCAGTGCGGATCCTCTAGCGCGGCTCTTCTAGTGCGGCCGAGACTGGGCGGCGCGTCGCTTTTATTCTCTTCGTGTAGAGGCCGCTCCTGTAGTGGTGATGTCCTAGTCAGGCGTGCATTGGCTGACATCGTCTCACAGCCCTCTCTGCTGTATTGTTCTTGATCTTCGTTTCGGCGCTTGTCGTTACGCCAGAACACTAACGCCGGCAGAATTAAAAAGCATATAAAATGGAAACTTGCATTAACAATACGGCCATTTTTGAAAAAGCGATATTCGCTAACAACGAATGTACACTGCCTAGGCACGTTAATGTGACCACCGTGTGTGTTCGACGTCAGTGTGCAGAACAACTCACAACGGCAGGTGGCAACAGTAGCAGTGGAGGGTATATGAAGAGTATTGGGGGGGGGGGGGGACGCAGAAAACAATGCGGTTACTGTCGTACTGCGAAAAGCCAGAGATTTACCTGCGGTGCAAAACGACACGATCATTGGCTTTTGCGGCAAGGCTGGAAGCATTTCCGAAACGGGCTTATAGGCTATTAAAAGTAAATAAATTCTTGTAAGTTACATATTTGGAAAAAGAGACTTTGAAGGTCACGTTGCGTCAGTCAGCGCTATGGTTCATTCGCCAGCGTGTTAGCAGCAAGTGATTGTAATGGGCGGTTTGATTACATCTCCCACCATTTGCGAGGTACGTTCTGTCACTCGCTACTTGAAAGCATAAACAATCAATGTCGCCGAAATTCATCGCCGATTGTGTAATGTCTATGGGATGGGGTATGCGTGATGGTCGCACAGGTGTGCCTGATGAAAGTAGTCGAGGAAGAAGACATTCACATACGATTAATGAATTTGTGTTGCAAGTTGACAAAATTGTGCGTGCGACACAATTTTCAAGCTATTTGTGCCTCAAATTTCATGGACAATTCTCTTTAATATTCTCATGGACGGCATGGAATGTTTACCTAAGGGATTGTTCTCCTTTACGGCAATGCACATCATATGAATTACCTGAGTACAAATAACAGCTCCGCCATTGCACTGACCTCTTATATCTTGTGTACGCGATACTACCCCGTTATATACGTGAACAGCGCTGTCCCGTGACTTCTGTCACTTCAGTGTAGAAGAGATGGGAAGATTCCACGAAGGAAGGAGTGTTTCGTTATATCACGGCAGCGTTACCAATATAGTCAACGAACTGCATTGGCGGACGTTACAAGAGAGGCATTATGCATCGAGAAGCTTGCTATTTAAATTTCGAGAGACCACTTTCCAGGAATAATCGGGCAATATACTACTTCCTCGCATTTACGTATCGCTAAATGAGAAAATTGGAGACATTACAGCTGACGCAGAGGCTTGCCGACAATCATGCTTCCCACGAATGGAACAGGGTAGAGGGGATCAGTTAGTGGTACCAAAAGGAACCTCCACCACACACGATTAACTGGATTGCGGAGTATGACGTATATATAGAAAGAAGGTATCGGTAGATATCACACATTGTGAGGCAGCAAAGAATGCCACTGTGGTGATGGAGCAAAGATTAGATGGTAAAAATTGTAGAGAGAGAGCAAGAGAGTAAGACAGTAAGCAGGTTCAAAATGTAGGGTGCAGTAGTTGTGTAGTTACAATGAGACTTCCGAAGAACAGACTAGCGAGGGGAGAATAACTGAACCAGCCGTCGGACTTAGCATCTCAAGTTGGAACAGGTAGGCGGCCGCTGTGGCCGAGCGGTTGTAGACGCTTCAGTCTGGAACGCGCGACCGCTACGGTCGCAGGTTCTAATCCTGCCTCGGGCATGGCTGTGTGTGATGTCCTTAGGTTAGTTAGGTTTAAGTAAAACTTCCTGGCAGATTAAAACTGCGTGCCGTACCGAGACTCGATCTCGGGACCTTTGCCTTTCGCGGGCAAGTGCTCTACCATCTGAGCTACCAGAGCACGACTCACGCCCCGTCCTCACAGCTTTACTTCTGCCAGTACCTCGTCTTGTACCTTCCAAACTTTACAGAACGTCTCCTGCGAATCTTGCAGAACTAGCACTCCTGAAAGAAAGGATATTGTGGAGACATGGCTTAGGCACGGCCTGGGGGAGGTTTCCAGAATGAGATTTTCACTCTGCAGCGGAGTGTGCTCTGATATGTTTCATCTCAGGGCACATTCCGCTGCAGAGTGAAAATCTCATTCTTGGTTTAAGTAGTTCTAAGTTCTGGGGGACTGATGACCTCAGATGTTAAGTTCCATGGTGCTCACAAGGGAACCTCCCCATCCCAACCCCTCAGATTTACTTATAAGTTGACGCAGTGGATAGGCCTTGAAAAACTGAACACAGATCAATAGAGAAAACAGGAAGAAGCTTTGTGGAACTATGAAAAACAATAAGCAAAATATACAAACTGAGTAGTCCATGTGCAAGATAGGCAACATCAAGGATTATGTGGGCTGCGGAGCGCCGTGGTCCCGTGGTTAGCGTTAGCGTTAGCAACTGCGGAACGAGAGGTCTTTGGTTCAAAACAGCCGGCACGGTTGCTCAGCGTGTTCGGTCAGAGAGCCGGTTGGCCTCTGTAATAAAAAAAAAAAAAAAAAAAAAAAACTGAGTGGAAGAATCAACTACGGAACTTGAACAGGATGTCTTACGATGTCCGGAACGACCAAACACAACGATCAATAACGAACAAAAAATAAAGGGGGTGGGACTTACCTCGAGTTAAAAGTTTACTTTCTTTGTTTTCGCAAAGTTATGATCTGTCCGTTCGTTCATTGACGTCTCTGTTCACTGTAATAAGTTTAGTGTGTGTTTTGCGACCGCGAGCTATATTTGCTGGATTCATATTGCCCACGGAATACATCTCACGTATTTAATGCACTCTCGTCCAAAGTAGCGAACAGCCAACTGCCAGCCAGGTAGCCTCGTTAGCAGGAATACTCTCTCTTTCGTGCGCTGTAGTCGACTGACGTCGCGTGTTTCGATATTTGTATAGGTGTAGCGTCCCCATACTACGGCGCAGTTACCTCGCATCGGACGGACGGACGGACAGATAATAATTGTCCGAAAATAAAAAATTAAACATTTCACTCGAGGGAAGAGTTGAACTAAGGACCTCTTGTTTCGCAGCTGCTCACGCTAACAACCGGACCACGGCGCTCCTGAGCTCACACTCTGCTTGATGTTGCCTATCTTGCGCATGGACTACTCAGTTTGTATATTTTTCTTATTTTTTTTTGTAGTTCCACACAAGTTCTTCCTGTTTTCTCGATTGAGCTGTGTTTCAGTTTTTCAAGGCCTATCCACTTTGCCAACGTATAAGTAAATCTGAGGGGGTGCGATGGGGAGGTTCCCTTGTCAGAGCCTTTTGGAACAGGTACCTAATTAGCGGAGCGGAACTATCCACGTGCAGTATGTGACGGACGCGTCCAGCGGAGGGTCCGCAGCCGGCGCCCGCGTGGCGTCGACTCGGGTCTGGGCTCTGCCTGGCGTCGGCGCCGGCCGTGGGACGCGTGGGCCGCGCGCCGCTCCGCGCCGTTAAGTTTTACGGCGCGCTGACGCAAGTGGCGGTCCCCGGCGGTGCCGTTTGCGGCGGGTAATTGGGGCTCCAAATGATAGATCTCTGCGCGCCCGTGTCGCCCATTATCCCGTGGACGGCGCGCGGCGCTCCGTAGGAGGACACAGTTTGCTTTCCACACTCCGTAGCGGCGGGGCTGCTTTATTGCCAGCCGATTTTCCGCGGACACGTCCGTCCGAATCTGCATCGCCCGCCGCCGGTGACGTGACCTGCCTCCTCGCGTCGCCCTCTCAGTGGGCGGTCTACTTGGTCTTTTTTTTCCTTTACTCCACGTAGAATTAACCTCTTATATTTGCAGTGTCGAGCTAGTTCAGTTCCAACAAAGTTTTTCAGCGACCTACAAATTACTAAAAAAAAAAATCTTTCTGTCCATGGGAGAAAGTAACTGATACATCTTCTTCTCTGGTCTTTCTAGGCGCAATTTTGTGTATTTATTTCGCCACATCCAGCCTCATGTCCATAGTGAGACATTACAAGATGTACACTGTATAATCAATATATAATCGACTCTCAGTAATTAGAAATCCAGGAGATCTCAAAACAAGATTCAGTAATTGAAGGGGTAGGCGGTACCAATTGCTAACCAACAAGAGTATATTTCGAGATGTTGCATGATAGGTACACTCTATGAGGAAAAGAAGGGAAAAAAAAGCGCACAACGAACAAGTTATCCCAATGGGACGGAAATCAGTAGTTGTGATGCACTTGTAAAGATAAATAAATGATCACATTTTCAAAAACATTGGATGATTTATTCAAGACAAAGATTTTCACAAAGTGAGCAAGTCAGTAATGCGTTGGTCCACCTCTGTCCCTTATGCAATCAGTTATTCGACTGGGCACGAGAAGTACCCTCCGCCACACAACGTCAGGTGTGTTGCCGAATACGGATGTGCAGTGTATCACGAGTCAATAACCGGCGGCTCGCTGTCCGAATACGGCCCGCGGAGACAATTGGGACTGCCGTATTCTGTTTATCAACTCCTCCTCGAATATACATCAGTAAGCAATTTCGTCCGGTGAGGACGTATAACACACTGAAAGTGTTTAAACTGAACGTAATTTATAATGAACTGGCTGCAACGAGTTGCATTTACAGGCCGGCTGGCGTGGCCGTGCGGTTCTAGGCGCTACAGTGTGGAACCGCAGGACCGCTACGGTCGCAGGTTCGAATCCTGCCTCGGGCATGCATGTGTGTGATGTCCTTAGGTTAGTTAGGTTTAAGTAATTCTAAGTTCTAGGGAACTGATGACCTCAGAAGTTAAGTCCCATAGTGCTCAGAGCCATTTTTTTTTTTTTTTTTTGCATTTATAGGCTTTTATTTTTCCATGACGGCTTTTCGAGATGCCTGGCATCCAATGTTGAGGTTTTTTCATTTACGTGTAGTAATCATTGTTTCATTACTAACGGCTTGTAGCATTTTGCAACGGAATTTTTTAAGACAGTTGTTGTAAGACGTGGAAAGTAAAGAAACAAAGTTTACGACGCGGCAATAAAAGTAAACATCTAAAGATGGGGTAGACATAAAATGAATGTACGTTCAGAAAAGTGTGTTTTGAGGCACAATTTGTTAGTGTGGCTTGTCAGTAAAGTAGTGTCATTAATATCGATGAATTACGCCATAAGTAATAACTTCGTGTACGCGCTAGGTTTGACTTTATGCTCTCAGGGCGCTGCTGTCGCATTACGTGGCGAGGCGGCGCGCGAGGTTAAGAAACTATGTGAATCAGGTCTGCAGGTCATCGAATCTTGCCCATGCCTGTGTAGATGATGGCATGATATGAGAACAGAGAGATACATGTTTAACAAAGGGCTATTTAAGCCTACTGTTGATTGATATGTATATAAAATATTGGGAAAAGTTATATTAATATATACGAAAAGATAGAGGAACAGTCTAACAATGGTGGCGTAGCGCAAGTATAAATATACATACATGGTTAGCAATTATGTGTGACATACTAAGTAAAACCTTACAAGGTAGTTTGGTACTGCTAATTTAAGAAACGAAAATAAAAGGAGTAAGAACAACAGCGACACGTATGTTGTCAGATGGCTAAGTTAAAATAACTGTAAATATATTTAAAAAACCTAATAACGTCAAATGACTGCTAATATAGCTGCAAGTGCTGTATAATTACTAAAAAAAGATATCTTGCTTGCACAAATTTAAAATGCTGCTTACGGTATGCGGGATTACTTAAAGAAAATAGAATGAAGGACCCCAGAGAAACTCTACTTTCAGACGACTAACTACTGCAGAAACGATTTCCTCTTCCATTTTGCACATGAAAAGAGGATGTGACTGGTGTCATCTTGTGTAATTTTACTGTAGTCACAGAACCGAGTTGGATTAATTCCTGTGCGGTGAAGGTCCACAGGAACACTTCTGTGGTTGAACGATATGCGGCAGGTAACGGATACAGGCCATCAGGGTAGACGACCGTCGTGAAACCGGGGTCTGGATGGGATAACAGACTGAATATAACCAGAATCACTTCCACTGCATAAATTAAATACGTAGCAGTATTCTTGCCACCTGTGACTGGCATTCTGTGTGGCCAGACAAAACAATTCAGAAGGCAAAACTCCGAGGTAGATTGAAGTTGCGGATTTTTGCGGCTCCTTTCGTCGAAGTTTTAAATTTCGCGTTTAAGAAATCGTTCACGCAGGAGGATCGTACAAATATACCGTCGTTCGATCATTCAACAGACTCCAGTATAGACGCCACGGTAATAAGCATCCCTGGCATAGAGGAAGAACTGAAAGAATTGTAAATAAATAAGTTGCCAGGTCCGGATGGAATCCCAGTCCGGTTTTACAAGGAGTACTCCGCGGTAACGGCCCCTTGCCTAGCTTGCATTTGTTGCGAATCTCTCGCCCAGCGCAATGTCCCAAGCGACTGGAAGAAATCGCAGGTGACTCCTGTATACAAGAAAGGCAAAACAACGGACCCGCAAAATTACAGACTAACATCGGTTTGCCGCAGAATCCCCAGTTCGAAAATATTAAATTTTCTTGAGACAGAAAAACTTACATCCACGAATCAGCTTGGTTTTAGAATGCATCGCTCGTGCGAAAGTCAGCTTAACTTTTTCTTAGATAATATATTGCGAATTTTGGATGAAGAGGAACAGGCAGATTCCATATTTCTAGATTTCCGGAAAGCATTTGACACAGTGCCCCACTGCAGGCGGTTAACGAAGGTACGAGCTTATGGAATAGGTTCCAAGATATGTGTGGCTCGAAGACTTCTTACGTAACTGAATCTTGTATGTTGTCCTCGAAGGCGAGAGTTCATTTGAGACAAGGATATCGTAAGGAGTGCCCAAGGGAAGTGTGATGGGGCAGCTATTATTTCCTGTATACATAAAAGATCTGGCGCGCAGGTTGGCAGCAATCGTCGGCTGTTTGCTGATTATGCTGTGGTGTGCGGGAAGGTGACGAAGTTGGGTGACTTGAGGATGATAGAAGATGACTTAGACAAAGTTTTAGTTACGATATAGCTATGTGTGTGTTATTCCGAATTACGATGCAGTGTTATATCAGACATGCATGTGTGTCCGAAGGAACATTCCATCGTAATTCGGAATAACATAGGCACAGCAATATCGTACTTATCCGCCGTCACAGGGCAAGAGACTTTGAAGTAAAATGTCGCCGCTGTGCTGGAATATAAATAATGGATGTACGAGTAAAGGTTGTAGAGCCCAGCCGATTGGCCGTGCGGTCTAACGCACGGCTTTCCGGGCGGGAAGGAGCGCTTGGTCCGGTGAACCGGCCAGTCTGTGGATGGATTTTAGGCGGTTTTCCATCTGCCTCGGCGAATGGGAGCTGGTTCCCCTTATTGCGCCTCAGTTACACTATGTCGGCGATTGCTGCGCAAACAAGTTCTCCACGTACGCGTACACCACCATTACTCTACCACGCAAACTTAGGGGTTACACTCATCTGGTGTGAGACGTTCCCTGGGGGTGGGGGGTCCACCGGGGGCCGAACCGCACAATAACCCTGAAAGAGTGGTTCGGTGTGGGGCGTCGGAGGGGTGAAGTGGACTGCGATAGTCGTCGTGGGGTTGTGGACCACTGCGGCTGCGGCGGGGACGGAGCCTCTCCGTCGTTTCTAGGTCCCCGGCTAACGTACAATACAATACCAAGGTTGTAGACACGTGGTTGACGACATATGGAAGTTTGGGTCTGTCCGGGAAATCCGGGCTTGAGTTTCGGTGCGGCACAAATTTTCACTCTCACCATTCCATTATAATGCTGATGGTTGTCACATCTGCAACTTCGAATACATTTCATGTATAAATTTCTGGTTAGTGTTATGAATGGCAGCTAGCTTTAACTGTAGAAAAATGTAAGTTAATTCGGATGAGTAGGAAAAACAAATGTTCGAATACAGTATTAGTAGTCTGGTGCTTGACACAGTCACATCGTTTAAATATCTGAGGGTAACGTTGCATAGCGATATGAAGTGGAACGAACGTTTGGGATTTGTCGTAGGGAAGACTAATGTTCGACTTCGGTGTATTGGGAAAAGTTTAGGAAAGTAAGGTTTATCAACAAAGGAGACCGCGTATGTGACGCTAGTGCAATCTATTTTTGAGAACTGGTTCAGTGTTTGGGTTCCGCACCAGATCCGACTGAAGGAAGGCATCGAAGCAATTTTAGGGGCGGGCAGCTAGATTTGTTACCGGTAGGTTCGAGCAGCAAGCAAGTGTTATGCTGATGCTTCGGGAATTCAAATGGGAATCCCAGGATCGAACGCGAAGTTCTTCTCAAGGAACACTACTTACAAGTCCCCTAGAACTTAGAACTACTTAAACCTAACTAACCTAAGGACATCACACACGTCCATGCCCGGGGCAGCATTTGAACGTGTGACGCGCGGTTCTAGACTGTAGCGTCTAGAACCGCTCGGCCACCCTGGCCGGCTCTGAAACAGGAATGGAAATTAATAGTGGTTCAGCGTACACTGCGCCACGCACAGTAAGGGGGCTTGCTCAGTACGTATGTAGATGTAGAATACTGAGGTAACCTGCTTGTTTTGGTAGTGTGTGAAACGGCGGTGAGGGAGCGGTACGGTTCCTCGCGCTGCCTCTTACGCGAGGCGCCGTGTTTTGCTTGCCGGCCGCTGGCAATAAACTGCTGCGGGCGCCGCGCCGCCGACAGGTTTCCGCTGAATGAGGCGGCGCGGCAGAATGCCGGCTAGCGGCTTATCGCGGGACGTGCGACCGCGGCTAACAGCAGGCCGGGCAGCGGAGCGCGACCGTCCGGGCTACTCGCCGACCTCCCGAAACACGGGCTGCCCCGCCAGGGGTCTCCGGCTGGGGCGCTGGGCCTAACCTACTCGGTTACCACCAGTGGAATTACAGACATTGGGTGCAAGCAGGCATCGATTGAAATCCATAGGGAAAGTTGAAAATTTGTGCCGGACCGGAATTGGAACCCTCGTCTCCTGCTTACTAGACACATGCTCCGACCATTGGGCCATCCGGACACAGTGGTCATTGCAACTCCACAGACTATCCTGGCGCGCTTCCCGTCAGACCCAAAATTCTCAACTTATGCACACATTAGGAATGTTTGCCCCTTGCCCAGTATCCTCATTACTCGCAGCGTTTTCCTAGTTCCCGTAAGAGTTCGAGCCTGCTGTCCATCTGCACTGAAGAGATCACTGGCCGTCTCGCCTTAATCAGTAGTGTGCATAATCGGCGGCGGTGGTCTCGCGGTTCTAGGCGCGCAGTCCGGAACCGTGCGACTGCTGCGGTCGCAGGTTCGAATCCTGCCTCGGGCATGGATGTGTGTGATGTCCTTAGGTTAGTTAGGTTTAAGTGGTTCTAAGATCTAGGGGACTAATGACCACAGCAGTTGAGTCCCATAGTGCTCAGAGCCATTTGAACCATAATCGGCGAGGGGCAGTACATTAGTAGCGTATGGATAAGTTGAGAATTTGGGTCTGACGGGAGGCGCGCTAGGCTGCTCCGTACAGCTGCAATGACCACTGACAGTGGTCGGAGCATCTACCTAGTAATCCCGGTCAGGCACGAATTGTCAACTTTCGCCATTGATTTCACTCAACGCCCGCCTACAGCCAATGTTTGTAATTCCTCTGTCTGTTAATTCGTAATGGCTGCTAGATCAAAAAAATGGTGCCTATTCTTTCAGACATGTCCGAAAAGGCAGACACTGCATATATACCGAATTGTTTTCACTCAAACGAAAAGAATCGACTCAATAAATGTTATATAATTTGAAAGTGTAGGAGAAAGAGGGGGGGGGGTAGACAGAAAAGGGAAAGGACTAATGAATCAGCTGCTGCATCGTGACTTTATGCGGAGTCAGCGGGGGCGAGTGAAATGTAGGCTGGATCGGGACTTGAACCCGGCATCTCCTGCTTACTAGGTACTTGCGTTACACCACCGGGACTCATTGTTTATCGCAAACGCTCCCATGTTCTCTGTGCTCAGTAATTTTAGATTCCCTCTGGCGATTGAACGTAAATATGCATCTGCACTAAAAGTTGTGGATTAATTTCCCATCGAGACGAATCAATTATATGAAAATAAGGATGGAATCACTGGAGATGCAAGAGCATGGAACGTTGTTGTTGTTCTGATATTCCACCTGAAGGCTGGTTTGATGCAGCTCTCCACTCTAGTCTGTGCTGTGCAAGCCTCAACTCTGCATAACTACCGCGACATACATCCACTTGAACCTGCTTAAGGTTCCTCCACAATTCATAGCATTCCCCCACAATTCTTTCGATTATCAAATTCACTAGTCACTATGCGTCAGGATGTGTCTTATCAATTGCCCACGTCTTTTAATTAGATTGGGCCATAAATGTCTTTTCTCCTCGTTTCGATTTAGTGCCACCTTATTAGTTATCCGATTCACCTATCTAATCTTCAGCATTTTTCTGTAGCACCACACTTCAAAGCACCTTCAGAAACGACTCCCTAACAGTTAAATTTATATCCCATATTAACAAATTTCTCTTTTTCACAAATTATTTTCTCGCTGTTATCAGACTGTACTTTATATCCTATCTACACAATTCGCAGTTATAGACGGAAAGTCATCGAGTAAAACAGAAATAATATACGGCGTTTCCCAAGCAAGTGTTATAGGCCCTCTATTGTTCCTCATCTAAATTAACAACATAGGAGACAATCTCAGTAGCCGTCTTAGATTGTTTGCAGATGATGCTTACACTTACCGTCTTGTACAGTCATCAGATGACCATAACGAATTGCAAAATGATTTAGATATCTATATGGTGGTGACGAAAGAAAAGTGTGAATTTATTCCCATGAGTACTAAAAGAAATCCGCTAAATTTCAATTACGCGAGAAGTAACACAAATATGAAGGCTGTAAATTCAACTAAATACTTAGAGATTACAATTACAAATACCCTAAATTGGAACGATCACATAGATTGTGGGTAGAGCCAACCAAAAATTGCGATTAATTGGCAGAACACTTAGAAGTTGCAACAGGTCTACTAAAAGACTGCTTACACCACGCTTGTCCGCCCTATCCTGGAGTATTGCTGTGCGGTGTGGAATCCACATCAGATACGACTGACGGATGACATCGAAAAAGTACAAAGAAGGGCAGCTTGTATTATCGCGAAGTAGGGGAGATAGTGCCACAGACATGATACGTGAATTGGAGTGGCAATCATTAAAACAAAGGCGTTTTTCGTTGCGACAGGATCTCCTCATGAAATTTCAATCGCCAGTTTTCTCCTCCGATTGCGAAAACATTATGTTGGCACCCACCTACATAGGGAGAAATGATCATCACGATAAAATAAGAGAAATCAGGGTTCGCACAAAAAATTTATGTGCTCGTTTTTCCGGCGCGTCTTCGAGAGTGGAACGGTAGAGAGACAGGTTGTAGGTGGTTCATTGAACCCTCTTCCAGGCACTTTATTGTGAATAGCAGAGTAATCACCTAGATGTAGATATACTTCGACCATCGTTCGTTATTTTGCTCCCAAAAAAAACCGTAATGGATTACTTTTGGTGTCTAATGTACTACCTTCAGCATCACCTGCTTCAATTCGACTGCATTAGATTCAAAAATGGCTCTGAGCACTATGAGACTTAAGATCTATGGTCATCAGTCCCACGGAATTTAGAACTACTTAAACCTAACTAACGTAAGGACATCACACAACACCCAGCCATCACGAGGCAGAGAAAATCCCTGACCCCGCCGGGAATGGGACCCGGGAACCCGGGCGCGGGAGCATTAGATTACCCTAGATTTACTTTCGTTGATGTACATTTCATAACCTCTTTTTCAAGACAATATCCAGTTCCACAAACTTATAATTCAAGACCATCGGCGTCTTTCAGATATGAGGGTGAATAAAATATAAGGAGGACGATCAAGTTGAGTCCAGTGCGTTTCCTGTAGTTTGGAGACCGTTAGAGCTGCAGTGTGGGGATGGCACTGTCGGGAGGAGGGTGAACTGTCGGATCAGTTGGTCTCGTCTTTTGCGACGATATCTATCCCTCACCTTCTTCAACAGCTTGCAGTAGTACGGAGCACTGACTGCTGTTGCTAATGGAAAAAAAATCTTTGAACAAAATGCCCCGCCATTTAAAAAAAAAAAGAAAAAAGTTTGAAAGAAGCTTGCCAGCATAACAGTCGAGTCTTGGTTTTCGCTGGGGCTCCTCCTTTCCTACGGCACACCTTAGTGGCTTGTTTGGATTCTGGACCCACGTTTCGTCGCAGGTGACGATACAGAGCAAAACTGCATTACCTTCTTTCGCAAACCTTGCTGTAACCTGTGACAGACCTCCATAGGTCGCAAGTTCTGATTTTCGGTCAAAAGGCGATGGACCCATATGAAACACACTTTTCGGAAATGTAAGTCATTTGTAATGATCGTTTGACAGCTCCCGTAACTTATTCCGACTTGTTCTGCAATTTCTGATACTCTTGCTCGTTGATCGCCTTCAAGAATGCCTCGAACCGCACGAATGTTCTTGTCTGTAATGCTGATCGGAGGATGGCGATCGTGTTACTGGGTTGCCACACGTTCTTGTCCTTCCTTGAAACCGAGCGAGGTGTCGCTGTAGTCAGCACACTGAACTCTCATTCGGGCGGATGGCTGTTCAAACCCGCGTTCGGCCATCCTGATTTAGGTTTTCGTGACTTTCCTCAGTCGCTTCAGGCGAATACCGGGATGGTTCCTCTGAAAGGGCACGGCCGGTTTCCTTTCCCATCCTTCCCTAATCGATGGGACCGATGACCTCGCTGTTTTGTCCCCTCCTCCAAAGCAACAACCAATCTCCCTTGAACACTTTTATCAGGCAGAAAACGCGCGTCCTTGACAATATTTAATCACCGAGCTGCGCAGTCAATCTCTGGAAATTTTCGGTCGCTTGAACGAGCAAGAAATTTTATAATTATCCGATGCGCAGTGAAGGGGTTCACCTGTTGTTCAGACATCCTGAGCGTTACTGGGGGAAATGGAAGTGTGTAACGGCCAACTCTCCCCTCTCCTAACGGTCCCACCCAACAATACTAAAACCGCGATTGAGGCCTTACCAGCTGTTGACGCTCAGGAACATAAATCCCATTTATGTTTGATTCGCCCTCGTAATCGACAAACAGCAAAGTTTTTTCTTCTCTCTGAAATTTATTTCCATTACAAAATTTCTCCCTGGTTTCGTTTACTGCTTGCTCAGCACACAGCAACATCGGGGAGAGGCTACAACTCTGTCTCGCTCCTTCTCGACAACAGCTTCCTTTTCATGCACTTCTACTGGTATAGCTGCTGTCTGGTTCCTGTACAAGTTGTAAATAACTTTTCGCTTCAAGTATTTTATCCCCGGACCTTCAACATTTCAAAGAGCGCACTCAATCAAAATTTTCAGAGACGTTAATCGCCCGCAAAGCAGTACACAAATTCATGCTTATCCAAACACTTCGTCACCCACTGGACTGGCATTCGGGAGGACGACGGTTCAACCTCGCGTCCGGCCGTCCTGATTTAGGTTTTCCGTGATTTCCCTAAATCGCTCCAGGCAAACGCCGGGATGGTTCCTTTGAAAGGACACGGCCGAATTCCTTCCCCGTCCTTCCCTAATCCGACGAGACCGAGGACCTCGTAGTTTGATCTCTTCCCCCAAAACAACCAACCACTTCGTTGCCGATCAACGTCTCTGGCACCTGTGGCCGCAATCACTGTGGCGCGGTCCGCGAGTTTAAAAGGACGGACCGAACGCTGGAGCGCTTGTCTTTCCGCTCACGCTTAAGATGGTTGAATGCTATATAGCCGAAATATTAGAAGAAGAAGAAGAAGCAGGATTTATATGGCAGCGCACAAAAAATGTAATGGAGCAGGTTATTCATTCTTTTCCCATGCAATCCAATTATCTTTATCGAGAGCTGGTATAGAATACACTACGACTGGAGCCTGAACCTGTGTTTACTGTCACTGTTGGCAGTACGCTAACTCTGAGAATTTAAGATATCCGAAATTCTGCTGAAGCTGGTGTTACTTGCGGAGACGGGCGGTATCGCTGAGAAGTTGGTACGACAGTTACGTGATTAATACTTACAGTGTGGCATTCGGAACGAACCAGTTGCTTGAAGTAGCACAAATTCGAAGTGGCTGCGAGTAAAAAAGAATTTCCGCTCAGATACCGTCTGCACGACATTCTTTAAAATAGTTTGTTATGACTGTGGGTTTGCTGATGCGTAGATGTTTAACTCCTTACGTATTACATGAAGACATTTGCATTTCATCTGGCTGTTGTAGAGAACTGAAAAATTAGGGTGGTTCCTGTGTTCAGAGATGATCAGAAACAATATAAGTAACAATTCTGCGTTAGACCAAAGTGAAGAAGCAATACACACCATCATGTTTCACAGTGGTGCAGGACTTGTGACCCATGTTGTTTTGTGTAGCTGGTCTCTAGATTCAGCGCAACGAAAACGCTCAGTGCAAGTTACAGCTAAAACTTTGTTTCCATATTTTGCTTTTACCTGCTGCGTAGAAAGCAAAGGCTACAAGAGTTATTTGAGCGCAGGAATTTCATAACTTTTGCTGTTTACCTTTAACAAAAAGTGTAAGCGTTCCAGAACGGAAAGAGAGAATTCAGTCGTTGGCATCTCGTGCCATCTCTTCATTCAGACCCGCACTGGCGAAATATTTTAATTATTTTTCCTGCATTCTGAGAAAGTAACAAAGTCCCGCCTTCCTCGGCTGGAGAGGACTCTGATGCATGCTCAGCAAAAAACGTGAACAGGCTCATTCACGTTTATTTAACCGGTGCAGCTACGTTCTCCAGCCTGGAACTCCAGAATCTCGGTGTAGAGGTATGGGACTCGACGAGAAAAAGAAGAGGCCGTGGAGTTCCAGAGACAGATGGCGTGTAGCTCTCGTCATTCACCTGAGCCATAACTTATCGCTGACGGTCTGGTATGGCAATTGCGCTCACGGGCCTCAGCGGTTCCCTGCACTTTTTCACCCTTCCTGCTGGATTCTACACACTGAAATGTGGTATGGCATTTGTTAATATCGTGTTGAGACGATTATTTCGTAATCCGATAGCGAAATCTTCGTTTCTTTTTTTTGACGTCCTATGTGGCAAACGTTACACTGATACAGACGTGGTTGTTTTTTCGCATCGATAACAGGAATGCTGTCGTAAGTGTTCACTCGATACACGTATCATTAAGTAAATCGATGTGATTTAGCTTCCACAGATCATCACTGGTCGTAAAAAAGTTGAATATGCAAGCAAATATAGTTTGTATTATTATGTGCTCAACAGGGCGTAGGTAGATAATTAGCCTTTGTGTCTATGGCAGGAACGAAGAATAAATTTTATAATTTTCTGTTTGTGGAGGGCACTTAGTACTGAACTAACGATGAGAGTTCCCGTCCCACCCCTGTTCCATCATCCCCCACCCTCTCTCTCTCTCTCTCTCTCTCTCTCTCTCTCTCTCTCTCTCTCTCTCTCTCTCTCTCTCTCTCTCTCTCCCTCCCTCCCTCCCCGCTCCATCCCCCTCCCCCAACTTCCAGTCTCTCACGTAAGCCGACATCTAATGGTTCAGGGTTTAAATCCTATAACATCCACTCAGTCGTAGGTAACGTAATAAAAGGCTCATGTCTGCAAGCAAAACTCTCACAGTGTATCCGCGGAGCCCCTCTAATGGTTCGTCAAGTCCTCAAGGACTGCACAGCCACCAAAGACATGTGACGTCGACTGATACCGCGAAAATACCTACAGACTGGAACAGTGAGTGTGACGAGTCAATTAGTACTGCATAAGCACTGAGATACAAATTTCCGTACGAATGCGAATGCACTAATATTGTCTGAATTTCTACGGGCATCAATAATTTGCGAGCAGGGGGTTAATGAACGAGGGTCGCTGCATTGCAGCTTGCGATAGGTTGGAAATTTGATTCATGGAGGAACCGTGTCCGGATGGCCGAAGCAGTTTGGCAACCACTCATGAGAAGAGGTAAATCCGGGTACGAGTCCCGTTCCGCCACAAATTTTCGACATTCGCCGTTGCATTATCACGATGCTGCTGGAAGTTGCGAGTTTCCCTCCCATCCTTTCCCTTTCCTCCCCAGTCCTCTATCTCATATAAACGAGTAAATCGGTTCCACTTCCGATGAGTCTCGTTAAATGTGTAGCACAAGGCTGCCCAGATGTAGATCCCAACTTTCGTGTTCTGGAGCGAAGAGAGAACTGCTGGCGCGTTAGAGACCGTGTAAGCTTTGGGAGCATCTAGATCTGTGATGCATAGAATCTGCGGTTAGTGTCGCTGTAAGACTTGTTGAGACTTTGTATTCGTACCTCTCTAGGTATATCGGCGTTTGTTACTGCGTGTATTACTACTGCTGTACTCAACACGGTGTTTCCATATTGAGGGCTTCTTCACTGAATCTTATGAACTGTTGACCACCTCAAAGAATTACCCACAATATTTTTTTAAGAAATATTGTTTCTTTCTTGCCATTAATTTCTCTCTCTCTCTCTCTCTCTCTCTCTCTCTCTCTCTCTCTCTCTCTCTGTTTTTCTGTTGCTTGATATATATTCTTCTGAGTTTGTGTGTCTCTTTTTCTCCAAAAGGCGTGCGCTGTTTAGTTTTCTTCAATATTTTTCTTAGATGTATGTCTTCTTTAAATATATTAATTTAAAATGTCTTACGAAATGAGCCCGTTTTGACTTGCTGAGGACCCCGCTGATGTTCTCATCGGATTAGATTAAAAAAGTCAGAGTCATAGTTCATGTTAGTCAAATAGCATGTCACCAGGACACTGAAAATTATAATAGAAAGTAGCTTTGATAGTGAACACAGGTTTAGCTAGTGTGTAATCCATACCTTTTCACCTGTTCGTGTAGCTGATAGAGCTGTCGTAGTATGTCCTGACGTCTCGGAGGCTGGCTATACTTCTTTGTTATTTCTTGACATACCTGGTAACTGCACGGGCGTAATACTAGAAGTCCAGACGTTCGGTGATTAGTTTACGTCCTCCTTCTCACTTCTTCCACACCAGGTTGGTCGAACGACACCCTTTGGCAGTTACAGCGAAGTACACTACGACTTGTTTTACGTATGCGAATAAACGAAGTTGCACTGAGCTTCGGATTACACGTTGTACTATTGTTCCCTCTGCATCCAGCTGTAAGATGATAACTTCAGTGTTATCTCTCCTAGGAAATGATCCTTCCGTTTGATGACAGCTTTGCTTTTTCTGGGCCAAAGGACATTCATCTTTCTCCCTTCCTTACCCCTCCCTCAAAAAATGGTTCAGATGGCTCTGAGCGCTATAGGACTTAACATCTGAGGTCACCTAGACTTAGAACTACTTAAAGCTAACTAACCTAGGGACATCACACACATCCATGCCCGAGGCAGGATTCGAACTGCGGCCGAAGCAGCAGCGCGGTTCCGGACTTAAGCGCCCTAACCGCTCGGTCATAAAGGGCCGCCTCTTGTTTATGTACAGACGTATTAGGGAACATGTGGCTCTAGTGCCGCGAAAGTAGTTGGAGCTGTCTATTTTTATTATAATACAATTCGCAGGCGTGTATGCCAATAATACCAAATTTGCCGTGATCGGTAGAGAACTTTCCGTATTCAGAAGGCACTCTTGTGTAGATATCTTGAAGAGCTGAGGCGTCGTTTGAGCCTTCCGGGATGTTTAATAACTAATATTTGTCGAATGACAGTGCCAGTGTTTCGAAGCATCAAAAAAGTTTGCCACCTACCGTCCAATATCCTGAATTTTTCTTTTTCCGTCGTCACTCCTCAATCTTATGGTGACCTACTTTAGGCGAACTGAGGTATGACCGCAGCGCCTGTGTAAGTAGCACGACTTGGGCATTTACACTGGCTGGACCGAGTGTCTACAGAACACGCGTGCACCGCAGAGTAGTATTATGTGCACCGGTTGTAAACGGTACGAGCGCAGCCGGGGTCAGCCGAGCGAGTAACAGCGGCTGACGCGGAAGGTGTCGGAGCGCGGGCTTCGCAGCCGCAACAGGTGTCTGCGTGGGAGCCGGCCAGGTATCTGTCCGCCTGCGCGGTGAAAGCGCGCCGCGACCTACCCGCACTGGCGCGTGCTGGGCGTGTCTGGCTGGCGGCGCGCATGCGCCCTGGCCAGCCGGCCACCGACCCCGTCACACCTCCGCGGCTCCCACTCCTCATCTTCCTTTAACAATACCCGTCTTCTGCTGCCCAGTGCCGCTGCCTGCAACCGCACAAGGGCTGAATAACTTCGGAGCTCTTGTGACGCCGAATGTTTTGAAATGCTCCTCTGGCCATACACAGTCTAGCGAGCCATAAAGCGGCACCGCGCTCCTGCTACGGTCGCACGTTCGAATCCTGCCTCGGGTATGGACGTGTGTGATGTCCTTAGGTCAGTTAGCTTTAAGTAGTTCTAAGTATATTTTTATGACGTCAGATGTTAAGTCCCATAGTGCTCAGAGCCATTCTTTGAACCATAAAGACTTGCCCCCTGCGCCACTAATCCGCCTTCTTAGATATGGCGTTCAGCAAGGTATGCGCTTGCGCTTAGCCGCAAACCACGCGAACTATGGTTCCCGTACAAGGCGGAAAAGTGATTGTCAGATCATTATTTCAGATCCTATCAAGCTAGTCACGTACCGCGTGCTTGGCTCTGATGAAAATGGAGATATATTTATTTATTACTTTGTAACCTGTTACCTGTAGTTTAAACACATTACTATCAGCAGTCCATTTTTTTGCGTGTGGATCGCATCTAATGTCGAAAGTAGCACTATTACGGCTAGTAAACTTATCGGACAAAAATTGGTTATCCATACCAGCCTTCTGTTTGTGTTGTATGATGATGAAATGAGAAGACAGAGGGTGAAATCCGGTGCCGGCATATAGTCTACTCCTCTCGAAAGCACCTAGCGAGCCATAGAGCGTAACGTACTCATCTGAGATATGGATCACCTTCAACAGTGTCACATGCCCTCGCTTCGTGAGGCACCGCAGAGAGGTCTAAGATTTAAACCGAGACATTGACGCAAAGACTGGTGATCAGGAGCTTTGCGCCACCGTCCCTCATCCCCTTAGGCGTATAAACGAAGGGAAAGCAGCCAACAGCACATAGCATACCAATGTGCTAACCCATCCAAGTACTGGCCACGCCCAACATTGCTTGACTTCGGTGATTTGACTAGAACCGGTGTATTCGGTGAGGCAAGGCGACTGGCATTCTCCGGGTTCTGTAGAGGGAGTTGTGATGGGATCTGACTCTTCCGTTCTCTGCCAGCTCTCTGCTTGCTGGGGACGACTGTATTGCGTAGACTCACCTCAGATGATGTTGCCAGGTGCATTAACCTAATGAAAGGTTTTTTTTTTCTTTTGCGATCTAGGTCGCTATGTGTTTTTCCATCCATTTAGTCATGAAGATTCCGAGTGTTTGCCAGTTATTGTTTTGTTCTTTGCTATATAATCAATAACAAGAAACAGTTCAGCGTTTGCGAAAACAACAGTTTGAATGAAAAAAATTTAAATGGCCTTTTTAAAAAAAATCTATGCAGTTAGCTCTGAGACATCCACTTTTGCATTTGGGTGTGGGTGGTATCCGACAAATGCGTCAGCCACTTTGCACAAAGCTTCCTCGTGTAGTTCTTTCTTCGTGCAAGAAGAACCGTGCTTTCTTTTTTAACATTACTATGGCACAAGGTACTTAATGCATATGTAATCGTGTCGGCCCAATACCACTTTCTTGTTTCAGTTTCATTTTTGTGGACCATCTTCAATCTCCAACTGACGTCATGGCCACGTTTTAATTCAGTTAACCGTCTTTCAGTTATAGTAGATTCCTTAAAACCTTCGCATGCTTTGGAGGAATATTGTTGGCAAGAAACATCGAAGGACGGTGTTCCGGCTTATCCAGTTCAAAGAGACATGCACAGGAATGCCGTTGTACTCATTATGTAAAGAAAGCTATTCTGCAGGTCAAACGAACAGTGGTTACCCAATTGCGCAACGTGTGTCAGTATAACGAAGACTCAGTTTACTACACAAGAACACATTCTTATTACGTATTTCACGAAATTTTATTTTATACCACGTTGGTTTCCGATTACAAGCCCATTTTCCGTTGTGCCTGTTTCAAAGATTTTGTTCACATATATTCTAGTGTACTATGAAACAAAGAATCTACATCCACCAAAGATGTTAACCTTTTCGTGGTTGGATATGTAATGCATTTAAGTGACAGATTGTCAATTACAATAGGCAAACCACTGAAAGTAAAAATTCATATTAAGATACCTCCTATTCCAAAGAGGCATGGAAGAATATGTTTCGCAACAACACATCCAGTTCCCATAAATAAAAGTGCTGCGTAAAATACCCTACCAAGAGTATGATATGAGTTCCATAGAGGAAAAAAAACAAAAAACACCAGAAAGATCCTTATGAACTAGATGAATAGGATCAAACAGGATGGAGCAGCGCAGTTAAGGACCTCCACCACAGCACAGTATTGTTTCCAAGCCAACAACAAATGTCCACAGATGTTGAAATAGTGTACTCGGGACCGACAGGTCAGGTATATTCAGGGTTTGAAGTATTAGACATTCAAAATATCGAAGAACAACCTAGAACTGTTGCTGACTGACCATACTGATTTGGCTTCCAGGGTACTACCAAACAACCAAAGAAAAACATAGTTGAACGTTCTCCTTATTCATGCTCGCCGCACGGGATTAGCCGAACGGTTCCAGGCGCTGCAGTCATGGACTGTGCAGCAGGTCCTGGCGGAGGTTCGAGTCCTCCCTCGGGCATGAGTGTGTGCATTTGACCTTACGATAATTTAGGTTAAGTAGTGTGTAAGGTTAGGGACTGATAACGTTAGGAGTTAAGTCCCATAAGATTTCACACACATTTGAACTTTTTTTTTCATGCTCCCCCTGTGATGTTCAGTTATAAAATTTGCATCTCGGTATCCATCCCCAGCTAATAATACTAAAACAGATTTGACTGTCAACTGCGTAATATATACTATCTCACAGTCAATAGCTTATAATCTAATAAATATTATGCCGTTGTCTCGTAATATCAACCGCGCGACTGCTACGGTCGCAGGTTCGAATCCTGCCTCGGGCATGGATGTGTGTGATGTCCTTAGGTTAGTTAGGTTTAAGTAGTTCTACGTTCTAGGGGACTGATGACCACAGATGTTAAGTCCCAGAGTGATCAGAGCCATTTGAACCATTTTCGTAATATCATTGTTTTATATTATAATATCTTGATGTACGATATTTAGGATTATCACTTTTTTGTAGCTTCTAGATTTTTTTGTTTCCTAATACACTAGGAGCAAACAATGACTTCGTTGAAATGGTTTCATTACATTTTCTTGTATTGCATTGGCCTTATTCCACGGATCCCATGGAGAATTGTCTCCGGGATGTGGAAAGTAGCCAATAATGTACATTTAATTTAAATGTAATACAGTGAAATGATATAACATTACTGTATCGGAGTGCTAATTTTAAATTTTAAGTTTTAGATTAATTTATTTTTGTTTTGATGCTTTTGAACGAAGCAGAAGTTGCCCAATAAAAAGTTCATTAAATTAGATTTTAGCTCCACTACATTATCTACATCACACTTACTGTGCTCTGGCAGATTGCTGAATACGTGTGCGCCCATGAATACGACTACTTTCTGTATTAACTTCATCCTTTGAAATCTTTACATAGTTTGATTTTGGTTCTAGTGTCATATTCACTCTCTTCTCTATTTCTGTGGGAAAAAAAATTGGTACAGACAAAGGACATTAATGAACATATGTACTGTGAAGTGGGTGTCAATATACATGTTCTTACAATTAACGTCAGGTGTAATTCTTACAATTCGCTTCCATATTCGAAAAATACTATCCCAGTAACTTGAATTTCATCAGAAAATAATTCTACAACTCATTAGTGAATGGAAATTACTAAATAAACTAGTTTCTTAATTTCTAAATCACCTGTAGCAGTAACCGTATGTACTGCAAACATAGCAGAACCAAGACCCTTAATTAAATCTATCCAGTGGGTTTTCCAGTTACGCGTAAGAGACTTGCAACCCGAAAAGTAGTTGCTCTAAAATAAAAAATTATGAAATGTAGTCAGAGAGTCGCTGTTTCTTCAATGATAATTAAAAGTTTCGCCAATAGATCACAGTGGAAACCAGTTACAAAGTTCTTGATGTTCCCGACATCTCTGTGCCAAGGCGAAAACTGTCGCGCAGGCACCGTAGTCTTCGTAAACAGCTCAGCCCGTTTTCATGTCTCCGATAACTAGGTGTGCCACCCGACGCCATTACACCACATCATCACGACGCATTTGCTCTGTCTCCAACAACCGTTGTCTATCGTATATGGCGAAACTCGTTTTGGCTGCACAATCATCTTTTTGTACGGAACATCGACGATGCGAGTCACATCGCCTCTCTAAAACGTGCCCCTCCGGTCAGAAAAAAAGATGCTAATAAAAAGCCAGATATCCTTACACACATACACACACACACACACACACACACACACACACACACACACACACACACACACAAAACACGATGATGACTTGATTGCCGTAGAAACGAGCTGCGAATGGCGTGTTCTAATCGAAAATGGGCTGACGGGAAGTGGGCAGCGTGCTGAGTAGCAACAGGAGAAGGGGTTAGGGGCAGAGGCTGTAGTTGGCAACTGTGGCGGCGGTGGAAAATCAGCCAAATTGCCGGCGCGGCGTGTTAGGCTCGGTCAGCGAACCGGTCTGCCTGGGTGGAGCTCCGACGTGCGGTAGGTACAGTGGAGTAGACAGACATACCTGGGGGCAGGCCGCTATGCGCTGCGATCGGCTCGCCGAACGCTGCTTGTACGAGGGGCGTTCAGCAATGATTTATCGTAGTAGTTTTTTGTACCTTATTTAGTAAATGAACATGAATGAATCTACTGTACGTCGAGTCTTTCAATATACTTCCCACCGACATCAATACACCGCTACCACCTTCCTGGCAACTTCATTATCCGATCGCGGAACCTTTGTTTGCCGGTACTACGCACCAGGACTGATGATATTTTTAAAAATATGGGGAATCCGATACATCGATATTTAAAGGTATATAATTATCGACGCTATGTATCTAAGAAAACTATCGATACATTACGGAAACTCATATCGACATGCCGGCGTATAAAAATATTGGCTGCACACTGTTAACATGTTGTCGGTTTTAGAGCTATATATTTAATTATTGATGTATTATTACATATTATGTACATGAGCAACCTAGCAGCGTGCCTATCCGCCTGCCTTTGTGCCTTAGGGCAAGAATTGAAAGGAAAACAATGCACTTCACGCTTGGCGATAGCCACTTTGATAACAAAGGTAACTGCATGCAGGTGGTACAGTAAAAGGTGTCAAAAAATGGTTCAAATGGCTCTGAGCACTATGGGACTTAACATCTGAGGTCATCAGTCCCCTAGACTTAGAACTATTTGAACCTAACTAACCTAAGGACATCACACACATCCATGTCCAAGGCAGGATTCGAACCTGCAACCGTAGCAGCAGCGCGGTTCCGGACTGAAGCATATAGAACCGCTCGGCCACAGCGGCCGGCAATAAAAGGTGTCCGATGGGTCCATCGTTAGGTTTCGCCACAATCACATATCGACTTCCCTGTTTTTCATATCGCCAAAGACAGCGACCTAGCATTTGTAGTATCAAAATTGTGTGTGAATCTAAACGTTGCAGTTGCTGTTGGTAGCGCCAAGCGCCGATCACGTCAGCTTTTTGCTTCATACGTCTCCCCCTACCGCAAAGACCAGTCTTGTCATTTAGATTTTTGTTCATCATTTTCAGCAACTGTTTTTGAAGAATGCCGATATGAAGAAGTAGTACACTATTTGCGTTAAAAAAAATTGTTTTTTCCATTCACACCGCCACAGCCCAATGCAATCGGACTACTATTTTTGTGCCACATATACTTGTTTCATACAGTCTAAGGGAAAGACTGGACGTGATGAAAGCTCAAAAAGTAGTAAGACTCCTTCACACAGTGAAAATAAAAAGACGTTCTACTACAGTTTTAAAAGAACGACTTCAAATATTTACTAAAAATTTTGACAAAACTATAAAATAAAAGTACCTACACTCGATATTCCCATTATCATATCGATATATCCATGGGAAAAGTAATACCAACATGTATCATAAGTTTAGATAATGATATCGATATATCGATATTTTGCCAGCAGCTTTACTACGCACCCACTCGCGGACAGCCGTCTTCAGTTCTTCGCTGTTGCTGAACCTTATGCTCCACCTGCCCTTAATGTTATCGAATAAATCATAATCAGGAGTGCGAGATCCGCTGAATATGGTGGGTGTGGCACAACAATGAACAACAGTGACAAATTTCTCTCACCATTCCACTGCTGATCGGCTCAAAATGGCTCTGAGCACTATGGGACTCAACTTCTGAGGTCATCAGTCCCCTAGAACTTTGAACTACTTAAACCTAACTAAACTAAGGACATCACACACATCCATGCCCGAGGCAGGATTCGGACCTGCGACCGTAGCGGTCGCGCGGTTCCGGACTGTAGCGCCCAGAACCGCTCGGTCACATCGGCTGGCCCACTGCTGATCGCAATGAACTTTTACGTAACCAGGAGCTCCCTGACCACACACCGCAATTAAACGTATACGAATACCTGTTGTTTTCACTCATTATTTCCACAAAAGCCCCGCAGTCCCTCTTTATACATAATAGTTGCCATCCATCTTGTCCATAGCTTTCTCTACGTGACAACAAACAAGTGCTGCCCTTTCAGTATTCACAATGTTCACAGCTGCCATTTAGCGTCTGCGTGGTGTGCTAGAATTAGTTGATCACGATAGACGTACTCACAGTTTGACAGGTATTTGGATACCAACGCAATCGTTCATGATTTCCGGGCGCCCCTCAAATGTAGGTGGATGACTGCGTAACGGTGGCTGGTGCTAAACATCTGGCAGCAGTTTCTGACATCGTGCGGAACGGTCGCTGGTTACTAAAGTTTTATTCTATCACGACAGGACCACTTTTTACAAGGATTGTATAGGCAGTCGACCATAGGTTTGCAGCAAATAGGCGGAAATATCCGTTTTCTATGGTTAAACGATTACCCAACAATCTCTGGAAGCAGCCACAGCCATTAAATATCTGGTAGCATGAGTACGGAACGATTTTAAGGGGAACGTCTATATGGATCTAATCGCAGGATAGACAGCCGTCAGGCTGAAATTCATTCGAATAATCCTCAAGAAGGGTAACCTACACACATAGGAGATAGGTTACAAAATTCACTTGAATACTGCTTGTCGGTCTGGGACCGGTACCAGGTACTAGAATTGATATAAGATAGTACAAGAGATCCAAAGAAGAGCAGTGCGTAGCGTCACAGATTCGTCTATGTCTGAGGCGTCGTAAGTTGGTCCCTGACAGATGCAGCGGCCTGGACGTTGCAGCTTGGTGCACCTGTCCCAACCAATAACGTGACGCGATCTTGTTAACATTTCTATGGCAACGTTTCAGTGTTGTCACAGCTTTGTAGACGTCCGCTGTTTTCTCCCGCAGTAGCTCTGCGCAGTTTAAAGCCGGCAACAGCGCTGCGAACTCTCAGGAATTTTCTTATCGCCGTCGCGACTATAGTAACCGCGAAAGTAGCACACTCGTACATTCCTAGAAGACTAAACTGAAGTATTACTTTCCCCTACATATATCTTGCGCAAAGATGACGATGATAAAATTAGGGAGATTCGAGCCCAGTGCGTCTTGTCTGAGCTAGGCAAACCGAGCGATGTGGCCGATTGGTAAGGCACTGGACTCGCATTCGTGACGATGGCTATTCCAATCCAGGTCAGACCACGCAGATTTGAATTTTGCGTGATTTCCCTAAATCGCTTGAGGTAAATGGCGGGAAATTGCTTTAAAACGCATGCGGTCGATTTTCTTTCCCCATTCGAACTAACCGTGACTTGCAGTCCTTCCTTCTGAAGTAAATAAAAAAATTGTTCCACTGGTATGTTCTGTGATGTTACTAAAGCTTTTTATTGGGTGCACTTAAAGTCGCATTTTGTAAACTAAAATGTTATGTTCTTACTGCTATCCTTCGCTGCATGCGTAGGTCAATGTACTTACTGTAGATGAGCGTAAATTAAGGTGTGGCACTAGGCTAGGTACGATGATCGCTCCTGTTCTTAGCCTATAGAAACAATCTTCCAATGACTTTGAAGGGCTGTTTGTGATTCCGCGGAACACGAGTTTATCGTTTCTTTGATGAACTGATTGCATCCTGCATCTTAACGACTGCTGTTGTACTAGTAGTTTCACGATCGACGACCGCAATGCCCTTCCACAAAGCTAACGGAACCGCATAAGCATTACCACAATGTAAGGCGATCTTGCCACGTGTTTCCGAAGTTATGGGAAATAGTGAAGAAACGTGTCGAACGGTACTGTGGGGCACCGAACGAGGAGAAGAAAAGGAAACAAAGAAATCAAGTGCGAGGGTATTTATTGCAAATGGGCCCAGATTAGAAGTGTCGCTGGGGAGGCGCCTTTCTATCACACGGAATAGAATGAGGCGTACGTTCCTGCTACGATTGGATGTGGTTTCACTCGAGTCCATCGTACATCCTTACTGTATCATCACTGTGATTGCGTCGCTGCTATTACGTACATTATTCCAGCAAACTACATATAATCTTGTTACGATATCTGTATTCGCGAGGTGCAGTAGGTTGGTAGAGAGAGAGAGAGAGAGAGAGAGAGAGAGAGAGAGAGAGAGAGAGAGAGAGAGAGAGGGAGCGAGGGACTGCGATTGCGGTACATGCGTTACACACCTCCAAATTTAGTGCAATGTGAGAACCAATCGCGACGTTGCCTGAGATGATCTGGAGGTAATTTGTTTCAGGATAAGCGTGGTGTATACTTTGACTGTTGGTTTGTCAAAAATATGGCTGGAAGGTTAGCAGTTCTTAATCTGCATGCATACACCTCAAACCACTGTTGCTGAATGCACGGCGAAGAGCTCTTTTGTTGTGTCTGGTCACCCTCTTTCAAGATCTGTTTCCTAACGGAGTAAGAGAGAGCCACTGCAGGTCTGTGTACTGAAGGGAACATTTCAGCTTCGATCGTACGGTTCTTCCATGACGCATACGACAGAGGCTGTTGGATCGTTTCATGATCACTCCCACATACCATTATTACTCTTCCCAAGATCATGATTTACGTTTTCACCTCGACACTCTCGTACATTGCATTATGGCCATCTGCGTAACAGGTACCGGTGCACACCTGGAATGCAATGCAGCAGCGATTCTGCGTGGCGTGAATTCGATAAGTCATAGGTGGGTTTCTGGAGGTATGTGTCACCAAGTGCCTGCACACTTCTAACGCGATCTCGTGAATTAGGGGCCCCTGGTCTGTGAGAATCGAGTTGGCTTCCAATAGTGTCGCCACAAGTGGGCCACTGGGTGTAGAGCAAGTGCATTTGCTGGAATGGACGTCCCACACTGTCGCCTGCTGTGATATCACTGTCTTTCAACCACTTTCCGTAGGTCCTCACGACTGTTCCAAGCGAAAAAGTGGCCAGATTCACCATTTCCGAGATTGCGTCCTTTGTCAAAATGCCCTTTGTCAGTCGATTTCCCCATATAATACCACTCTCGTTGCTAGAATGATTCCCCAATTCTCTCTGTTTTCTTGCCACGTCCCGTGCTCTCAGCGTCATCAGGAAACATTCATTCTCGCGGTGGGCACAAGGCATAGTGTTCTAGATCCAGCACCACACTCCTCCTTCGGTCTCTTCCTTTGGCCGACCACATACGTATTCCTGATACTCGAGCAGCGTCAAGACGACCGTATAACACCCAACAGTCTCGCGCTCCGTGCCTGCCTAGGCGCACTACACTTCCCAATTTAATCTACTTGCACTCCTCACTGCAGTGTGTATTCATACTACTTCACAGCCCTTTGCAACGCAACCCCTAATAGCAGAATTTAATCTCAGAGTTCTGCAGCACGTCACTAATATCTCGAAAACCCATGAGGTAACATGAAATTGAAAACATTTGTCAAAACAGTCATCCTAAGCTTCTATTTTAAAAGTACCAGGACAAGTCAAAAAATATCTGCACAGCATTTTTCTAATTTGTTACAACAGCTTAGAACTTGCAATGAGATGATTTTATTAAAATAGTTATCTTGTTTTCAACGCACTTGGTCCATCGTTGCAGGATGTTTCCATTCATAAAGCAAAGTACCCATGCATCTCCTCGATTGATGATCCGCTTCAAAACATTTAAATTTCCTAGCATGCTCGTTCAGTAGCTGTTGACAGATTCTCAGTTTATCGTACAATTGCGCTTGCGTTTTTCACTGATTTGTTTTGGTACCGATCTTAATCGTACTTCACGAAAATTGAGCCTGTTATGTATGATATCATATGGGAACCGTGGCTAATGTACATTTCGTACGGAAACCGTGACTAATGTACATTTAGTACGGAAAAGCGTGCTAATGCACGTTTGATATGCCGGTTCATCAAATCACTCTTCTGTTAGACAAAGTCAGGTCACAGATTTTTTCAGTCTTGACGTCAGTAGTGGATGTGACTCCTCGTCCTTGACGAAAGAAAGAAACGATTACAGGACACATTACATTGGTTCGAATGGAGAGTGGCACTGCCTTGTTTGCATCAGAAAAGCACAACGCGGACTGATATGGTAACACTGAAACCTGACGCAATTTATCAACAAGATCGTTACATCCCTTACTTCTACGGGTCATAGATGTATGCTTACTATATATAAACTATGATACACAGCCATATCACCAACAAATTCAAATTTTGCTTCAATTCCACGATCGCGAATGACAAGAGTTGGCTATCGTCTTTTGACAATTTACACATCCAAAAAGTTGTCGGCCGAGCATGGCTTACAGTAGGTATTGCACGCGTCGATTCTGCTCTTCGATTCTGGTGACGAGTTTGGAGTTCCCACCTCGAGATGTTATAGCCTCCACGATCAATGTGGGCTGCAACGAAGACCGACGCGTCCGCTAATTTTTATATTAATAAACCACTGTGTGTTAGTACGACCGCACTGTGCAAACATTTAAAGAGTTACCCTCGCAGATGAGAACAGAGGCGAAGGTGCTAGTCTTAATGATGACAGATTTGAAAATATGTCAGTGTGAACGGGTTTTGCTTCACTTATAGATGTCGTTTACCTTCATATACTGAACATTCCCAACACAAGTCCCAGATGGATGTAAGCAGTGCACTGAAATGTTTGCTCTTGTTTTCGCTTTGCAGATCGCGGGAACTGATCAAGGCTGCTATCCTGGACAACGACTTCATGAAGAACCTGGAGATGGCGCAGATCCGCGAGATCGTGGACTGCATGTACCCCGTGGAGTATGCGGCTGGCAGCCTCATCATCAAGGAAGGCGACGTGGGCAGCATCGTCTACGTCATGGAGGGTGAGTACCGGGAGCTTCTGGCTCCAGACGCCCTTCGTGTCTTCCTTAAGCTGCTGCGGCTCCACCAGATACTGTTCTTTCTCTGCGGTTTGCAGGAACAACTGTGCTGCTCGCATTTTATCACCAGTTGCCCATGTTTCAAAATGTATGACTTGGGATAAACCTCATCACGTATGTTTCTCAGCCCACTGATAATATTGTTACTCAGCTGTGAATATGTTTCCCCTAGCACATCAGTTTTTAACAAGAGGAGTTAAAAAGGAGTGACGATTTTGCAGTGTTTCAGTTTTTCAGAGAATAGATATTCTTCCTTCTCTTTATGAAACCCCAATGGAAAAAATCGCATGGCGTTAGGTCGGGTGAACGTGGAGGCCACGCAAAGCAAGCCCTGTCATTGGGCCTCTTGCGGCCTATCCAGCGATTGGGCTATAGACTAATTGTGTGCCGTGTGACAAATGGTGCTCACATTGAACGTTTGTAAGGTTCTTGGTAAAACTGTTTGAGTTGCTCTTTCATTTGACATATCATTTACAACTGTAAGTTTAATGTAATAAATATTATAAAGCGTTAAAATCCCGATATTCATTTATAAACACCCTGTACATTCTTAGATGTAATAAATGGTGCTCTAGTACGACGTGTTTGTCAAGTGTTTTCGAGGAATCGAGGTTCAGAGTTTTACAGGCCTACTGAATATAATTAGAGCGCACCAGCTGCTTCAGTGCAGATGACTGAAGCGGCAGACTACAAGTCGGTCAGTACCACGTTCGAGTCTCGTAATTTATTTTCCAAATTTTCCAGCAAACACCTGCATCGCTCCGACGACTCGATTTACTCGGAAGGTAACGATAATAGTAATGATAGACACAGTGATATACACTTGGCGAAGTGTAATACAGGTCCTTTATTAAAAGCTAAAGAGGCATGTTTTCCGTTCTCATCATTAAAAACAAAATAAGCATTCAGAAAGTGACATTCATAAAATGTGTGTGATGCAAACCTGTACTACAATTTGCAGTATTTTATGATAGTCATCACCGCAACTCTTGGCAGCCTACCAATGACAACTTAGTACAAGAAGTTTACTTATTTCATGCAGACAACTGTTTAATACGCGCATGAATTTATCCACAATTAAATGTTTATTTTTTTCACGATTCCTTCATATGCCTCAACATGACTGTACCAGTTTCATTATCACTGGTAATATTCTTCATTCCTGATCGAAAATCGAACGTAGTGGGCGCATACTCGGGCTGGTTGTGGAAACGCCGCTTCTCGACGGCTGGCGCTCTCGTATTGCAGTCAGCATGTTGGTAAATCCTTGGATCTTCATTTCTCGAAATCGCTGGAGCAGGCCATCGCAGTAGACCAGTATTTGTCACGCGTAAGTACACTGGCCTGCAAAACGTATGGACGAAAGTAACTTTCGCATGATACGTCACTGCCAAATAACGGAGCTCTGTGAAACTTGCACCATACGTAGAAAGAGCGGCACTGAGAACGAGCGGAGTGCGTTGGATGCACGTACTGCGGCACGTCCAGATCCACCACCGACCACCCATTAGCTTTCAATCGCGCTTGTGGAGGAATGGAACGACCAGCAAGAGAACTCCTTACCGACCTTGTGGCCGCCGTGGGAGCACGTTGTAGAGCAAGCGTTGCCGACCGTGGTGATCACGCACTCTATTAAGAACCACGTCCTGGCTTTTGTAACGTCCAGGGATCGTTATTAATCGCGTTGGCTTCATGGTAATTATTGCCTCTGAATAACAGTGTCATTTCTGTTCGTCTCATTGTGTAATTCTTTCAGTTACCTCCTGCACTATGCTGCAGCAAGTTTCGTAGAAATATGTTATTTGGCACTGACATATTATCCGAAAGTTACTTTCGTCCTTAAATTTCGAACGCCGGTGTATATACTACACTGTTGAGATGGACTAGGAAAATTGGTGATCGACTGGAAGACCTGAGAATACAGAGGATGTCCCTCGTACCGCTAGGAACTTGGCGTGTAGAATTCTCTGGGCAGCCTGATGAAAGCTCGAGTGAAACAGATCGCTATCCCTGAAATACTGGAAAAAAGGGACATTCGGAGATGGAGTTATTTTTCACTTGGCTGAACGTTTTACGTGTGCCAGTGCAATAGTGATGGATCAAGAAGCAGCAGATTAGAATCTGGTGTCGCAAGAAATTACCGTGAGTGTTAATCGCCGGGAGAAGGGAAGTGAGGCGTGGGAGAATGGATTCTGAACACAAACTGTGCGCCAAAGCTCACGATTAAATGCCATACATGTCTGAATCCAGAGTCACGTTGCGGAAAGAGGAGAGAGATCATCCCTCATTATTTTCCCACGTCTTACGAACATTTACGAAAATTGATTACAGTGGTCGTTTTCGAACCAACAGTCCGACAGAGCTAACGTAACACACTAACGCATCCTTGTGCCATTAAGTTTCGCTTCGCGCCATTTCGACGAACTCACTCGGCTGTAAACCAGAGAGCTTTATATTAGTTCAACTCGCCGCGAAAGACGCCAAGCTTCTTTTATTTTTGTCATGTTTCTCTGCGGTTATCATGAACTTCCATGTTATTTCAAATTGAACCCGACTAGTAAAGTGCGGAAGGAGGAAGGAAAGAGGGGGGGGGGGGGCGAGGGTGGAAAGACGTATTGTGGTAGTGGTAACGACACAGAGTGACACCTTTTTCTTTGGATTCAGAAAATAATCTATTACCATTCTTTCGTCATTGTAGACTTCACTGCCGGAAACTCAAAATGGAGTCGTTAGCCTTTGTCGTAGACCGACATCTTGAACTTACGCACCGGAATCGCATGCTTACACAAAGAAAAACTTGAGGTTTGAGAAATAATTCAAGAGCTGACTGCCATCATGGCTAAGTACAGAAACAGAATGCTTGTCGATGGATTCTGATTAGTGGACATGGGTTCCAAAACTTTTTACGTTTTGCATCTTCATCAGTTTAATGATTTAAGTTGAAGTACCTACTACTTATAGTGGAAAAGAATACCATCCCAATAAATTTAGAAACAGAGGAAAACTCTGAATATAACTGCAGATTAATCATGTATTAGGATCATTTCTCCTGCACGTATTGATTTTCATTTTGTCAGCGACAGCTCAAAGTAAACCTGAGAAAGGGGATGCTGCACAAATAGTTGGTCATTCAATATTTGCTTATTTGTATTTACTACAATATATGGTACGTTCCACGGAACGTGCCGATTGTGTCATAATCTATTCCATATATGCAAACAGGTTTTTCAATAAGTGATAACTCGCACATATGGTGGCGTGGAGTTCTGCTACATCGGTAGTAAATCTCATCTCGAAACAATATTTTGTGAGTGAAAGGTTCTCGGAAGTTTGCGTCGGACGATGTTGTGGAAACGGCACAATATATCATAGAGGTAACTACTCATCTCTACTGACGAAATAGTGAGGAGCATTCTGATGCCTACGCTTTTCCAGCGAATCAGCTTGTCGTCTCTGCTTCTGAAAACGACGAGCATCTACCTAGTTGAAATGTTGTGCCAGTTTTCATACCGACAATGTGACTGGACTTCCGAGAACATTTGAAGGCGTTATTACGCCGAGAGAGACAGAGAGAGACTGAAACAGCACAAAACCTGGTTATTTATAAGTAGTCTAGTGCTTTTTGATGGAATTCGAAATCAGCAGTGGCGCTTCTCGAAAAAAATGGTAGGGAAAAGTTTGAAATGAGAAACAGAAATCTGACGCTATACCTTAGTTTCATATGTACTGCCACGTAACGATGCATATAGGGCGTAACGATTCCTCGGCTATTTGTTGAAAGTACATTCGTTCTAATCGTTAACGATCATTGTAATATCAATATTTTACAGCTCCTTTTACAATCACAAACAATACGGGAGTGTGCATTATTATTTCCCCCGCAATATACTCTACAAATTTTTTTCCTGTTTAAATATCTAGATCCGTTTATGAAATATTGGGAGTGCGGTAATTACGCGGAAATAGCGTGTCGTATTACGATGCAGTAATCTTCGTTGTCTTAAATTAGCAGCAAATGCAGGTATTGTTCGCGCAAACAAAGTTGACACTCGACGCGATGGTTGATTAGAGTGACTGTAAATGGGAAATACCTTTACTGCCGCTCCCATCAGCCACCGCTCCGAGTATCAACTTTGCGCGTGTAATAGAGGTACATCGGCGTCCATCGAGTTCTCCGGACACTGTTCTTCAAAACAGATCAACGGCGTATACTTCTGCTACTATACGAACATTTGGAAGTGATGTAAGAAATCACAGACACACTAGGAGAACACACAGTTTACATACCCAGACAGCCTAGTGAACGTTTGACAAAAAAAGGCTCTCAGTCCCCTAGAACTTAGAACTACTTAAACCTAACTAACCTAAGGACATCACACACATCCATGCCCGAGGCAGGATTCGAACCTGCGACCGGAGCGGACGCGCAGTTCCAGACTGTAGCGCCTAAAACCGCTCGGCCACAGCGGCCGGCAACTAAAAAGTCCTGGGGGGTAGTGAGCGGTATGCTCTTCGGGCAATCTATCCTGTCTAGCGTACTTGATATCATTATTATTATTGCTTTAGGTCATTCAAAAACATGGTCGTCAGCACACTTACTGGATATCAACATAAACATCTCGTTTGAACGATGTCATTCTCACAAGCAAAATTGCTGCGACGATTCCCCAGAAACAAACATTATCACTTTTCTTCAGAATGCCTGGGTATATCGACAGAAATACAGGGTTCGTTACTGGTCAAACCAATAAATCAGTTACTCTGTCATGTATGAAAATTTATTATTCGTTTACTGAATTCAGCTCATTGGTTCCATAGTGGGTGGTTAAGTAGGCTTCTGCTCACAATAGTATCTTCGCAGCTCAAGAAAATCTACTTGAATATTGCTCGTCAGTCTGGAACATTTACTTGATAAGACTGATAGAGGAAATAGCGGAGATCCAAAGAAGAGCAGCGCGTTTCGTTACATGTTCATTTAGTAAGCGCGAAACCGTCTCGGAGATGCTCAACACAATCCAGTGACGGACACTGCTAGAGAGAAGCGTTCATTGTGACGGGGTGGTTTGCCGTTTAAATTTAGAGAACGTATTCTCTTAGAAGCCAAGCAGTGTATTGGTTCGTGCTAGATACGATCTAAGACAAACGACGCACCACTTAATAATTATCCGAATGGGACTGAAATCGGTATATGGTTGAAGGGCCCTACCCACAATGGTCCAAACGTTCTTAGTACGGGAGAGACCCGGCTACCTTCCTGGCCATTGTAGGGTTTGACAGGCACGAAGACAAGCAACAGAAACTGCCGTGTGCGGGTGGGCGTCTGCTTGCTGAAATGTGAGCCCAGGGTCCTGATATGAAAGTTAAGTGGCAGCCCACAGCATCACACCTGGTTGTCGGGTGATACGGCGGCAACACTCAGGTTGGCTTCCTGCCGCTGTCCGGAGCATTTCCAGACACGTCTTCGGCCTGGAATCTCATTCACTGGAGTAGAACTGTCTTCACTGATGAGTCTCGCTTCTCATTGAGCCCCGTAGACCAGCGATGGTTTCCAACAACTCTTATCAGTCAGTGCCAAGCCGTGTAACTGCTTGCATATGGGTCAGAGGTGGAGTAATGGATTACTGACTTGCTCAATTTGTGAAGCTCTTTCTCTTAAATAAATAATCCAATTTGAACGTTTATTTGTCTGTAGATACGCATCACATCTACCGATTTATGTTCCATTCGGATAATTCCTTCGTGGTGCGGCGTATTTCATAAAAAGATCAGAGAAATTGTAACCCACACGGAGGCTTACCAACAGTTGTTCTTCCGCAAACCACCGTACACAGTATGAGACGCTAGTTAACGGAACGAAAATATGCCGAATAGAATGTTAAAACTGCCTGTTATGTAGGATGTCCGAACACGTGGTAAACAACAGGGAAAGAGCCATCCACAGCTGAGATACGAAGAATGAAGGAATATGGTGAGAAAATTTTTTTTCGGTGGATGCGCAGAGGACGTAGGTTCTCCAGGAAGTCTGTAGTACTGGAAAAGGTTTTTTTATTTAATTTGTCCCCGTCTGGTTTAAGTTGTGACCTACGTGTTGCCCGTAGAGTTTGTGGCAGTGCGCGACACATGTGGAGACGCTGTGGCTGGCGGAAAGCGGTCGCGTGGGCAGCGCCGCCGTCGCTGTTGCCAGGAAGCGTGGCGCGGCTGCTGATACGATACGGACGCAGGAAGCGGACAAAACTCGCCACACGCGCTGCCTGCCGTCGCTTCGGGCGATGCCAAACGCTAGTGGGCCACCCTGCTTATTTGTGAAAGTCGGTCCCGTCACTGCATAATATGCTGTCAAAGAGAGGTTTACTATCTTTTGTTTCAAAAAAATCGATTTTTTAACTGCATTTTTGGTTCCGTAAAAGTGTTTAGAATCCACCCCTGAAACGGTTTTTCCGAATACGGAACGGAAATGTTTGTTATTCGCGGTTGAACAAAAAAATGCACCTGCCTGAAATTGGCCTTTTTCACGCACCAGTTTATTTTCTTTCGGAGGACGAGTTTTTGTACCGGTGCTTGGGAGGAAACACACAAAATTCAAATGAAAGTTTGATCGCGTGTGTTTGGAAGTTAGCCCCCATGCATTTGCATTTTGGTACAAAGACTGTGGAGACTGCGACTTTCCTGGCAGCGAGCAGCTTTACCGAAGGGTATTCAGCAATTCTGAAGACCATGACAACGATGGACGTCACCCTGGGACTCTGTTCGACGCAGTTCGCCAAGCATTCGGACGACCACCGGATTCAAGCGGCCGAAAACCGCTTGTCACGGACCGTACGAGCGGCTCTGGAGCAGCGCAGGATGGCCCAGATCGAGCAGAACGCCCTCATGTGGAAGAGGAAGGACTAGTTTATGGACCGGGAATAGCAGATTGAACGTACGTTGCAAAATATTGCATTTATATGTAGTCAAAACTTCTAACACGTTTTTCTCGAAATGATTTTTTTTTATCGCGCGGTATGGTAACTTAAAATCTACTGAACCGATTGGCATGATTCTTTGCTTCCAAAGAAGCTAACTAAATTGTCTAGAAGTTGTACCACTTTTATTCCAATCCATCAACTATAAATATTTTTACTTGGCCGACGAAGTCCAAAAATCGATGAAGAAAACCCTATTTTTTTCAAATAGCCGCCATTATGTTTTCTAAGGTCAAAATAACTTAAGCGAGTTGCAACTCCTAATGAATCTTATATACTTCGCTAAATTGAACTCAGTTTTGATTTCTGACAAGCCGGCTGACCTGTGACATACCTCGCGTGGAGGTTTACATCGAAATTTTGTTTCGTTCCGACGGCACTTCCGCCTTTACTGGACGACATTTCTGGTCGAATAAACTCCAATTTGTTGAGGAAATATCAATAAAAATTTTGTCCAAATTTGACATTGATAACTGTAACACATGCCGAGAAAAAAAATTCTCAAAGAACATGCTTTTTTTCGGGCCAAAGATAGTAAACCTCCCCTTAAAGAACCAAAGACACTACAGTGCTGAAACGTTGCCTTCGCTCGTTCCTGGGGCTTCCGTGGTGTCACAACGAGACACGCTCGCGATCATCGTCGCAGCCCGCGTAGTCTTGGCGATTTCAGCGCGCGAGACTAATTACGCGACTAGCCGCTCCGTGGATTTCATTGGAGACGGTTATTAGCAGACTCGGATAACTGTTTGCACTACTACTCTGCCAAATCAACACAAATGAAAGCCAGCTGTCTCGCTTTGACCCGCGAGAGAGGCTTAAGTTGCTCATTACTCCATTGTCAATGATTAACCCTTTGCCTTACGATTTAAGTTCCGTTAGCGTGAGCCATAAGTGGCTGCAAGGTACGGATGCGCCTTACGATTCCCATGCCAGTAACGTGGCATTTCTATAGGTATCATAAATAATGACGATTAGTTGCCCATTGGAAACGGAACATTCATTGTCTCAAACGCAACGACATATTCACAAACGTTTTATTTCCCTTTATAAGCAAACATACATTGATGAAATACATCTTAATAATAATATTCTCAACAATGCAATTATCTGAGAGTGTATAATATTTTGTTCAAAACATTCTGGGAGCTGTTACGTTAGTACGTTTGCAAACATATTTTCAAACGCAGCGTCTTCACAATGACATGTACACGAATTTAATAGTCTTCGATTGTATGATACCGTTCAAAACAATCTGGCACATGTAATGCAACCCTGCACATTTTGCATTCCCACGTTGTTTCGCTGCTTCGTTTATGCTTTCTGCACACTGCACAAGCTCTCGCAGGGTTTACTTTTGATGGTGTTGGATCAATATGTTCGGGGAAATGTGCCCAATGTTGCGCGTGCAGTCTTTGTGGTATATCGCCGGATGCTAATCGTCCCTTCCGATTATATTCCGGTAACGGTTTAGTTTTTAACAATGATTGTGATATGTCAATCCTATATTCTGCGTAGCTCTGTCGTTTGCCGCCTTGTATTTTGTAATACAAAATGTACGTGTTAAATGAAGCAACATCAAATAAGTAAAATCATATCTTATGGTATCCTTTCATACATTTCCTCATCTCAGGGATGAATGCGAGCATCTGATCTTGGCGATCAATTCCAATCATGTCTCTATTGTATTCGACGACACATTTCGGGTTCCACGACGCATTCCAGAGAGGTGTGTCTGTGGCAATCATTTCTGCTGTTGAATGTCTTGTGGAAAGCATTTAAACGTGTCGTTTATCTTTCCATTTAAGTGTCAATATTGCATTACAACTCTTCACTGTATATTCTCCCTTCTTTAATTTTGCCTTCATGTAGTCTAATTGTTCAAATGGCTCTGAGCACTGTGGGACTTAACTTCTAAGGTCATCAGTCCCCTAGAACTTAGAACTACTTAAACCTAAGGACATCACACACATCCATGCCCGAGGCAGGATTCGAACCTGCGACCGTAGCGGTCGCGCGGTTCCAGACTGTAGCGCCTAGAACCGCTCGGCCACTCTGGCCGGCTCAGATAGTCTGTGGGCATATTTTTTCTGTTTGAGCGCACTGTTCCAATCACATTAGTTTTATTGGTGAGGAGAGTTTTGAAAAGTTTCGGTGAAGAAAACCAATTACCTAAATATAGGATATGCCCTTTGTGTAATAACGACTGTGATAGTTCTAGAATTACACTTTCGGAGGCACTGCCACTAGCATCGCGTTTATCACTACCCGTGTATATCTTAAAATCGCAGCAGTATCCTGAACTTGACTCGCACAATTTATAAATTTTAATACCAAACCTCGCTCTTTTTTATTGGTTAAATTATTTGTAGGATAAGCGCCCCTTGAATTTCATTAATGATTCATCAATGGCAAATATTCTCTTGCATTGTGTACACTTCCTTAAATTTTTTATTGAACATATCTATGACTGGCCTTAGTTTGAACAGCTTATCTGTGTTGTTGGCTAAACTGTTATTCGCTAGATGCAGAAATCTACTTATGTGCAGAAATCTCCTGAATGGCATCGTCTTCCAAAATATTGGCGTTTCTGTAACGACCCTCCTAGACCAATACATCTAAATCGACGGTTTCCTTACTTCAGCCATTATTGTACATAGCGCAATGTATATTTTCATTTCATTACAGCCGATAGGAGACCACTTTTGGTCTATTTTTCGTCTCTTCTGTTCATTGTTGAGTACGTCTTATGCATATCTACTCGTGTCAGTTACGATGTTTTCACAAAATGTACTATTAAATATTGCATAAAAAAACGTCCAATTCTCTTATGCTTGTACTCACGTGCTGTAAAGCTGCTTCCTTTATTCCGGGAATTTCGTATACGTCCTGATTGTTGCTTCAATGTCTTCCTTTTGCCACACCTACGACTCTGATTGTTGCTGTTGGGCTTGCTCTTCTTTGTCAGTATCATCTTCAGTCACCAGTCGCTTACCCCGTTTTCGTACAGGAGGTAAAACGTCGCTATCACTGTCACTGCCGCTGTCAAAATCATTGTTGGCTATGCCACCACATGTCTCCCTTTCCTCGTCAACACGTTTGCTAAACGTCTGGAACATTGTGAAAGTATTTTTGTATTGTCGGCAGGTCCGAATGTGGCGAAAAACGCTTCGTCCATGGCGCGTGATCTCGATCAGCTACACAAAGTGTCAGAGACGTTCTGTTTACATTTGGCAGGGCTGACCGACGACGTCTCTCACACGACTTGCGCGTGTACGGCGCGGTAAACGTACCATGTCTCTGATACGTCTAGGTGATATTTGGCCCCGTCGGCACGCTACGTCTCTCACACGACCTTGTAAGCTAAGGGGTTAAATGCCCTAAAGTAGTCCAAAAATAGAGGTTGGACAAAAATACTGAAACATTGCGAGAAATGCATGCTTGAACATAAATGCAGATGCTATCCATGCCTGCAAGTGGCTCTTTTGTGTTTGACCACGAACGGTACCTGTGCAATTCCCACAACACATTTAAGTGTCTACCGTGGTCAGAACAGCGCTCTGTGTAGTTGTAAGTTCATTATGGCGGAGCTAAGTGAAATCGAACGTCGGCAAATATTTGGTGCTCGTAAGCTGCGTGCTTTCCTGACCATCGTAGCCAGTGTTTGGTGTTTCAAGAGATACCGTATCGAAAATTTATGCCGCATATAGGGAAATCGGGAAAACGTCATCCGCTATGTCACAACGCAAACGAAAGTGTGTGTTGAGTGGTTGTGAAATACGGTCATTGAAGAGAACTGTGACGAAAAATGAGGGGCACCTGCAAAAGTTGGCGCAGAACTGAACATCATTCATGCAAATGTCCGTAACAAGAAAAACTGCTTTCAAACCCATAGTACCTGGACTTCGGAGCAATGGAAGAAAGTCATTTTGTCGGAAGATTTTTATTTTTTTTATTTTTATTTATTTATTTATTTTTTTCTGTTGATAAGTTGTGGCAGAGTTTGACGTACAGCGCCTCAAGCCTACGATGCAGACTGCTTCCTGTCAACACTGAAATATACCGGGGGTTCGATGGTGACGTCGGCATCCATACTGCGGTGTTTCAAGGGCCTCGATGGTTACTCTGCCAGATTGTGGTATTACTGTCAAGGATTATGTGACCACATTGGCTGATCAGGCCAGTCCCGTGGTAATATGTTTGTTCCCCATATTGATGCTACATTTACACACTTCACATCGTTCAGGGCTGTCTTTGTGAGCGCGAGGATTAATTCATGTGCTCTCTGCAACGAGCTAGACAGTAGCTCTGAATCCGATCCTATCAAATTCGAACACTGATTTAACCACTAAGCTACCTCCGTCAAATGAAAACTGTATCTTCTCTAAACTTGACAATTCGAGATTTTGTCCCTTTAGAAATAAAATTAATGACATTAAGACAGTGAAGCAATGGCCTTGCCGCAGTGGATATACCGGTTCCCGTGAGATCACCGAATTTAAGCGCTGTCGGGCGTGGCCGGCGCTTGCATGGGTGACCATCCAGTCCGCCAAGCACTGTTGCCATTTTTCGGGGTGCACTCAGCCTCATGATGCCAATTGAGGAGCTACTCGACCGAATAGTAGCGGCTCCGGTCACAGAAAACCATCATAACGACCAGGAGAGCGGTGTGATGACCACATGCCCCTCCTATCCGCATCCTCAGCTGAGGATGACACGGCGGTCGGATGATCCCGATGGGCCACTTGTGGCCTGAAGTCGGAGTTCTTTGCTTAAGACAGTGAACCATTTCCAACAAAATAGGGCTATTACTTATTTCGCATATGAAGCGATTCCCTCCTGACGACAGTAAATGTCTTATCCAATGTCTCCTACATTTCGTTTGTGACAGCGTGATGTCGGCACGAACTCGCAAGTCCTTGCTCTATGGTCAGCGTTAAGTGAAGTGCCGACTCCACAGGTTCAGAGTATCAGCCAACGAGGACAACAGACGCGTGGGAGTTAATTGCAAAGAGGATACTGGGTGTGTTGGGCACTCTAGACACTTCACACGGGACTGCCATTGGAATTACCTGGCGTTTAGCAATGCATTTCAAACTGTAAATTACCTCGTTTGGCAGTAAAAACATGAATTTACGCCAACTGTGACTTACGCCTAACCTTAAAGCGGCACATTGTTCAAATTTGAAGAAATTTCCTGTAGAAGCATAAGTGTGGTAAGTAGCGCAGAACATGACTCGATCAGTGGGAATCTTTTAATCCCGACTGTTTTGAGGACAAACGACTTAACACTTTTAAATCCTTTGGTTTAATATGTTGATTCGTGACACTTGCTGACCACGTTTAGTACAGTATGGTCCCTTTCCAGTCCCGCCATTTCTACAACATATATTTCTTAAAAATACATATTTAAAACTTTGTGAAATTCCCCTGAGATTTTTAACGAATGTCGATGTTTGGCCCATATGGCCACCTTTTCTTCCTCCAACAGCGAAGCTAGACTTCGTATGCATAGACACACACACACACACATCATTCTCGGCAGCCCGCAAATATGAAAGGTCCGTGGAACGGAAGGAAACAAAAGCTTCGTATCCTTCGGCCTATAACAAAGGGACAGATTATCTTACCGGATTTCGTTCTGCCAATACGTTTTCCTCTTCCGACATCCCATACGCGTGTTTTCCTCGTTCAAGTCTCATTCTGGGACGCGTCCAATTTTGAAACCTTTTACCACAACCTTCCGGTTGCTAGCTAATGTAATAGCGGCACCAACAAGGATTTGTCGCCTCATGATTTTCCTGTTAACAACCTCGTTCGCCGGCAAGTCACTTACACATTGATGATCTCTTGTATAAGACAAGGGCCCTGATAGTGCCTGTCCCTCTACTATTAATTATGGATTAACGCAGAGCCCTTGATCGAACTGTTCTCAGTGATCGGAAGAAAAGCATTGGTCACAACTGTCAATAAAAAATGTGGCAGAATTTATGCGAAGAATTCCCGTCTTATAACACATATAACTATGCAAAAGAATTTTGAAACCTGTTACGAAGTAAAACGTAACAGGGAATCAGCGCCTAAAATGAGCACCTCCGTGTGAACAGGATGATTTCCGAAAATACCGATCATGAGAAGCCCAATTCCCAACTGTTAGGCACTATAATCTTCGTGCGATGGGTAGAAGTAATCAGGTAGCTACCGTGCGTCGAAAAGCTTTTTATTCAGCACCACACGAACTACAAATGAAATAAGTCCGCTCATATAGGATATCTAACCAAACTTGCACGTTATCTAGGCCTATATGGAGAGTTATCTATGGACATACAAGTACTATGTTCACAGGAAAGTCAGAGAGATAAGTTATTGTTCGTGTTATTCAGCAATAACGTAGCGGTTTGTATAATTAGCAATACTAAGTCTGCTTAAGGTGATATGGACCTCATCTCTTCTTCTTTTGCTTACGCCTTTGTCCCACAGTTTTCGCATGGTCGCCGTTGGTACAATCGGATTTGGCAAGGTTAGTTTAAAAGGGTGGCCGGACGCCCTTCCTGCCACCACCCCGTACCCCCTGGGACGGAATCACTGTGCCCCAGCTGTCTGAGTCTAGTGTAAATCATGAAAGAGTGCGAACGTATTTTAAATGTCTGCGAATCGTTTAATGGAGGCGGGACGTGGGAATCAGCCCGGTATTCACCTAGTGGGATGTGGAAAAACGCCTAAAAACCTCATCCAGGCTGGTCGGCACACCGGCCCTCGTCGTTTATTCGCCTGGCGTATTCGTTCCGGGGGCCGGCGCGCCTACCGAGTCCAGGAAGCAGTGCATGAGCGCTCTCGGCTAACCTGCCGGGTTGTGGACCTCGTAAGAACGCTACCTGTTAAAAAATGTAGCAGTGTCCAGTTAGACCTAGACAAAACGTCAGCGTGATAGAAAGACTGGCAACCTGCTCCTAATATAGGAAAATATAAATCTATGCGCTTTATGAAATGTACAATAGTAGTAGTAGTAGTCTCTGATCACACGATCCGAGAGTAACATTTATACTATAGTCTGTCGGGCCATACAAGCACCAGTGCGTAACGACGTGTACGCGTATGAAATGGGACAGTTACATAAGCTCAGTTGTACGGAAAGTAAACTGCATCTTTCGAGTTATTTTAAGGCGCCGCGAAAAGTGCGGTTTTTCTAAAGAACAGTTTCTGCAAGACATTGCACTGGTTATATGAGGGATATTCAAAGTTTTAATTATCAGCTCGGAAAAAAGTAAGTTAGTTAATTATTTTTCAGTTCGCAGTCTTACTTTACTGCATACTGAAATCCCCTCTCTGAAATGCCTCAACACGTCGAATAAGAGAGAAAATAAGATGGCGCAGATTATTGCTACAATGGAAATCGTGCTCCAATCAGTTTCCGACAGCAGGAGGAACATTGCCGCTATGTCAGGCCAATCCAGATGACTTCTTTAGCCATCTGGATTGGCGTCATACGCGTGCAACATTTCCGCTGCTGATGAAAATGATTACCGCACGTTCCTCCACTGTAGAAATAATCTGCGGCATCTTGTTTTCGCTCCTCTACGGCGTGCTCATCTATCAGCGTGCTGCAGTAGTATGCCATATTAACTAAGGGCATCAAGACTGCAGTGATGTACCCGTAAAAAAACACAAAACTTTACTGTTTAAAAGTGACAGTTAAAACTTCACCCCTATCCTCGTATGTACCTCAAGTGAAAGAGATGCACAAAGTTGGGGACAGCGTATGCAGAAAAGGGCGCTGCGAATGCTAGCAAACGTCATTCACGCACGAGAAAGGGTGAGAGAAACACGCTAAATAAGGTAAAGTACACATTTCGTGAAAAGTAGCTTACAAAATTGGTAGGAGCTACTTTCGAGCCGGAGGCTATGCAAACTCCTCAGTTCTCTGCGTATCATGAAGAACAAATTAGATTATCAACAGCTCTCACAAAGCATGCAAGCAATTGCTTTTTCCATGGTCTGTCCTTGAGTGAAACAAGAAGAAATATTTACATATGCTACGATATACTGCAATATACCTTCTATCTCATATTTCATGGAAACTCAGAGTATACTATATGCGTACGTCTATAGTCATACTCTAAAATCAATGTCGTGTCGGTTATATTGGAATAAAATCACGTATCTGTCTGTTTATCCACATATTAGCTACATGTTTCTTGATTTTATTACATTTTTAAACACTGAAAATCGGCAAAATAATCATTGGTGACTATGGATTCATTACCGTAAACCTAAATGTGTTCCCGCGTATTTATATTTTCCTCAAATTTAGTAGAATGTATTTATAATTTAGCAATGGAACCTGGACTCTAACTGTCATACGTAAAATGATTACACAGCTGCCGGTCGGTGTGGCCGTGCGGTTCTAGGCGCTTCAGTCTGGAACCGCGGGACCGCTACGGTCGCAGGTTCGAATTCTGCCTCGGGAATCGATGTGTGTGATGTCCTTAGGTTACTTGGATTTAAGTAGTTCTAAGTTCTAGGGGACTGATGACCACAGATGTTAAGTCCCATAGTGCTCAGAGCCATTTTTTGATTACACAGCTGGATGTCTACGATATCTCAATAGGTTCTTTGACAATTATGCAACAATTCAGTAACTCACAGGATTACACCATCAAGCAAAAACAGGGAATATGTGGGATGTACAAAAGCCAATAGAATTGCTTATAACACGGCCAAGGAAAAGAAAGCCCCAAAATCAAAGGCAGTTTAACAGTTCTATTACTACACCTGAAGCATCATAAGCATCGGACATGATGATTTGAGGCAGTTTACTAATTAAATGTATTAAAAAGCTAGAAAAAATTTGAGAGAAAAAATTCCGGACCAGTTTGTACGAACTACATCTAGATTAAAAAGTAAATGCCACGAATTACAACTTTCTGGAATAATCTACACGCTTTGAGAAAGAGACGACTGAAAATTTATAGCTACACTCTCTGAAAAGGCTATTCTGCACTTTTAGGAAAAATGTCTAAAACCCGTGCCTTTCAATCAAAGAGCTTCTGTAAAGTTTGGAAGGTAGGAGACGAGGTACTGGCGGAATTAAAGCTGTGAGGACGGGGCGTGAGTCGTGCTTGGGTAGCTCAGTTGGTAGAGCACTTGCTCGCGAAAGGCAAAGGTCCCGAGTTCGAGTCTCGGTCCGGCACACAGTTTTAATCTGCCAGGAAGTTTCAAAGTTAATAAAAACTGACTGCTACTTCATACTGAAAGATATCCCTTAGGAAACGTCCATCATAAAAGACATAAGCGTTTGAATGTAGTACTTCGCTGTATAATGTACAATCAACTAAGGACTAGATCTAAAAAAATCTGGTCATAGTCACAGAAGAAACCTCATCGGCAAAATGAAAAACTTTTGCGAGTAGAAGAAAGGCAGCAAATTAGCTAATTAAGTTCGTAAACATAGTTCAGCATTAAAATGTAAAACAATTACAGTATCACCGTTTGAGCCGTGGAAACGAAAAGCGGCAGTCTTAATGCATACCTCTTCTCACTGCTATGGCACGCCACTCGACAATTTCGCCGTCTGTCTCGTTAACAAATTATGACAGCTTCTGACGCAGTTACACGAAGAGCTATTCCCATTAATACAAAGGATGTGTGAACAGGTATCTGGCGCTCACATTACTACATTTGTAGGATTCTCGCTTCTCGTGTCGTTAGGTCTCCACATTACGTGAATTGCGCATCCACCGTCGTCCATTGCGTTGCCAGGAAACGTCACGTGCCACATCCGACTGCCAAAGTTTGTTTAATTTCCATGGCAACGTTCCACTGTTTCCTCAGACAACAGCGAAGGAACATCTCTGTAGTGAGCATAGTGTACTGCGGATGTAGTTAACACTGAGCGAAAACAGTCACGTAACGCTCTTGTGACCCTGTTGTTTATATTTTGTGCTAAGATATAAACTTTAATGTTCGACTATTTATTCTATTTTCACACATTTTCTATTAATAACTGCAAAAGTGCTGAATTGTCGCTCCTACGAATGCAATTCGAAATTCGCAATGGAGGAAAAATTACTTTTCATAGGTAAGTACAACAAAGGTCTAATTACAACTATCATATTAGTATGATGCGCTTTTGTGTTAAATGCAAACCACACTGTAATGAACGTAAAAAACGAAGTAACTGTGTGGCCATATATTAACGAGATAGTGCTAAATGAATTCTGTTCTGTAGGAGAGTGCTACGAATCAGTATGTTGAATGTGTGCACATTTCGAACAGTTTTCACTTGCGGATCAAATTTACATACAACGTCCTGACTCATTACCCCCCGGCTTATACAGATCTCCAAATAATAGTGCTTACTCTGTAGTCACTGTATGAAACTAGTACCAGTAGCTATTACGTCGAGAAGGAGTGTGCACGAGTAAAATTTTAGGTCCCTAAGAACGAGGGAAGATTAAATATATATGATAGTTTAGAATGAAAAATAGAATAATTTCGTCTCTAAAAATACAAGGTGTATCAAAAACAATCACCCGATTTGGCGCATCTATATTTCTGAAACTAATAAACATAAACAAAGAATTTTGTTTTTTGATGAACGGGAAACTCAAAGTTTTTTTCATACCTTTTCATAAGTGCTCAATACGCCCCCTTGAGATGCACGGCATATGACAATGTGATATTCAGATTGTTCTCATACTGCAGCGAACATGTCCTGTTACAGCTTCCACAGCTGCAATGTCTCAGTTCATTCATTGTTGTTGGTAACGGAGGCACATAAGCAGAGTCTTTCATAAACCTCCAAAAGAAATACGATCAGGTCCGGTGACGTTGAAAGCCAGTAATGTAAGGACTAATCATTTGGTCCAGTGCGACCGATCCATCATTCAGTAATCCTTTGATTTAAAAATTCCCGCTCTTCCAGACGCCTGTGTGGCGGTGCCCCATCTTGTTGGAAAATGAAGTCGTTCGAATCAGTCTCCAAATGTGAGAGAAGAAAGTTCCCAAGCATATCGAGATATGTGCTTCCTGTAACAGTGTTCTCGGCAAAGAAAAATTTACCGTACAGCTTTTCCCGTGAAACTGCACAAAACACATTAAATATTGGAGAGTCCCTATCATGTTGTACAACTTAGTGTGGTTGTTCCGTATCCCATGTTCTCACAATACGACGTTTCTCCTTTCCATTAAAATGGAACATTGCCTTGTCACTAAACACTAAGCGTGGAAGAAAACTCCACCATCTGGCCAAGAACGATATTACAGAACTCCACAGGTTTTCTTTTGTCACCTTCAGGAAGTGCTTGGAGTAGCTGAATTTTTCATGGTTTCGTGTGTAAATGTCGACGCAACACCCGTCATAAGGACATCGGGGGCATGTTGAGCTGTCGAGCTGCACGGCGAACCGATTTCTGCGGACTCTTAAACTATGGAGGATGCGTTCGACATCGGTGTCAGACGCTTGGGGACAGCCTGTCGATTTGCCGTTGCACAAAAATCCTGTTTCTCGGAACTGTTCGTGCCATCGTCTAATGCTCTGTGCTGTAAGAGGATCCACAGCACACCTAGTACGAAAGTCATTATTACTGACCCGCACTGCGCAAAACGTAGCACACAAAACGCTTTCTGTTCTCGCGACATCATTTTTACTAGAACTGAAGTGGGCGCACACTGCTGCTACCTAGCGGGAACCACGTAAAACTCGAAAATTTGTTCTTTCCAAAAGTACGGTGTTCACGCACCGCCCATACATCAAATGACATAATAGTTTTGATTTTTTTAAAAAAATCGCGGTGATTCTTTTTGATACACCCTGAATTTCAAGGCACGATAAATAACTCAATGTGCTGCACGCGATAGTTCCAAATTCATTGTTTTTCGAGGCACTTTTACTTTGGCGTACTCGGAAGCTATTTCGCAATTTTCGTACCAAAAAAATAATTCCTTACAGCAAACTATACCTGCAGCCCCTTAAAACGCAATCATTAACAGCTGAATTTGGTGGAAATTACTTTGAAATTGTAAATACCATTGAGTAATGATTTCAGCGAATGTTCTGCTGTTCAGTAACAAACGTATACGATTTACTTAAAGGTTAATAAGAGCTACTACTCACGAATATATAAGGACATTCATAAAACAGATCTCACTATCACAGAATCACATAATAGCATATTTACTTAAGAGAGCACAGTTACAATGAAAAAAACATTTCTCACACTAACTGTCAATGGTTTCTTAGCCAGTATTTTGAAACTCTATAATTTTTCGCTATTGTAGGCTGCTGAAAAAGGAAAAATCTTGTCTAAATCAGAGCGATTATTATTAACACATAAAACAGCGATACTTTCAGACAACTGAAACGTAGTTTTGTAGCAGCTAATCTCTACGTATAAAAAGTATTGTGCGGACTGACTGTTTCGCTTACTGCCTCATCATCGCCCAGCCCAAACCACTAAGGATAGAATCTTGAAATTTGCAGACGGCATTTATCTTATACTTAAGGCATCATTTAAGAAGGAATTTTTTGAATTCCATCCCTAAGGGGTAAAATAAGGGATGAAACTTTTTTTTAAAAAAAACATGTCACTGTTAAGGCAATTTGAAAAGTAGCGCTACGAAAATTGGTATTTGGTTTCTCAGCCAGAAAAGAAGATAGGTGTTTCAGCATTTCTGGATATTTAACCCGTATGAGGATGAAATAGTCAGTGAAATAAATCATTATTAAAGAGCTGCTAAAGTACTTTTTTAGTCACGTCTCGGTTACAAATAAAGAAATCCGTGTTGTTTCAGTGTTTTTGGAAATTCAACCCCGAAGGGGGTGAAACTTTGCAATGAAATATTTCATTGTGACAGTATTGTTAATGCTAAATGTACGAAAATTGGTATTTGCCTTCTCGCTTAGAAATAAAAAAAGGTGTTTTAGTGTTTTTGGAAATTCAACCCTTGGAAAATGGAAATGAGCGTATGGCATTGTTGGCCGGGAGGCCTCGTGCGGGGAAGTTCGGCCGCCAAGTGCAAGTTTTATTGCAGTCGGCGCCACGGCAGTGAAATAGGGCCACACTAATTCACTGACTCAGCATCGGCCGTCCCACATCGCTAAGAAGATAGAAATCTGAAATTTGGAGAGGGTGCTGATTTTATAATGTAGGCATCGTTCAATAAGGGACTGTTCGCAATTCCGTTCCTAAGGGGGTGACACAGGAGATGAAAAATTTTAAGAAAATATTTCGTTATATTAAAACAGTTTTGAAGCCAAATCTGTGTAAACTAGCATTTCACCTTTCAGTTCGATATATGCAGTATATATATATAAAAAAATGTGTTAGGGGATGAATTTTTGGAAGTGTCAGCACAAGAACACAAAATGCATGATTAACAAAAACTTTGGACTCCAGCTACCAGAATCGCTTTTTGGGCAGAAGTACATTCAGAAAGACCATGCTTCCCTGACGGTAATTGGCGTGAAAATTTAAGTGTTGCAATTTGTGCATTATTAAAATTCGATCAAAGAAAAACGAAGTGTTTCCAAATAATACAGTCTTCGCGAGCGAAGCAGCGGGCGCTAAATTAGTAAAAGAGTATACATCAAACAAGCTATCCGCTCTTGATTATTCCTCCAACACATTCTGTATTGTCTGCATACTAAACATATCTTAGAAAGGCTTTTTAACAGGTCTGTGTCGTCAAGTAAACGATAAAAAAACATTTTCATAATAAAAACTCTCTTATAGACTTGTCTCTTATTTACAATTCTAATACGAATTAAGTAAAAGAACTAGACTAAGTCCGAAATATATTTCGTTATTTTATTTAAATTGAACCATTTTATTGGCTGACAAATGGGATGAATTTTGCGATGTGATATTCGTGATTTGTTTCAGAAATACGATACCCAATAAAATATTACACTTGTCTTTCGTCCGCATGGCGGCTCTTGTGGTTACTACCATAATTTTTGTGAATAATATCGTCGCCTAACTTAGAACCTACCGGACTATTTTAATCGTAACACTTCCACGTTATTTTAGTTTTTCTGCTTCTCAAATCTTGGAGCTAGAGCGTTGTTCTCTCACAGCTTATCTTGAACAGAGAGTAGAGTGTACAAAAGTATATAGAAGATTCACAATCTTAGTTGAAACTGAGATAAGAGAACAAGGTGACAGAACTGGAGATGTAATGCTTGACGCAGGGATGTATACGAGACGAATATCAACAAAACGCTTTAGTGCCTATGGATCTGGGAACTTTGCAATTAAGTTTTGTCTCAAAATCAGACATTTTTAAGGCGCCCGTAAATGATCACTATATTAAGTATAATCTTTAGCCGTGCACTTCACGCATGCACTCATAAAGCAGACGCTAACTGTGAATTTAGTGTCGTATTCTGAAGGAACTGTGCTCATTTTGGTCAAAGATGTAGCATTTACAATTATTCTTCTTAATATAACCTAAGGAGCCCAGAAACTGTGATCACAGCACACCGCGAGATGGAATGCAGCCACGTGACACGGTAAGGGTTCGGTTCGGTTCTTTGAGGGAGGAGACTAAACAGCGAGGTCATCGGTCTCATCGGATTAGAGAAGGTAGTCGGCCGTGCCCTTTCAAGGGAACCATCAAGGCATTTGCCTGGAGCGATTTAGGGAAATCACGGAAAACCTAAATTAGGATGGCCGGACGCGGGAATGAACCGTCGTCCTCCCGAATGCGAGTCCAGTGTGCTAGCCACTGCGCCACCTCGCTCGGTGACACGGCAAGGAAGGTAATAATCGGAGCAGAGGCGATTGGAGAAGCAGATCGTTACGTTGGGGCGTCAACGGAGGAGCATCTCAGAAACAACGAACCTGGTCGGTTGTTTGCGTCGTACTGTTGTGAGCGACTATGGAAAGTGTTCGAACAACGAAGAAGGCACATGCACTGAGAAGGTGTTGGACTTCAACGTTTCATTACAGAACGTGTATGTTTGCCCACTCTGTAAAGTAGGATAGGCGGCGTATGTCTGTGCAAGACTCTTCTTAAGGACTCACGAGATGTTTTCCTTTTGTAGGTAGAGTTTCCCAGTCCCTCGTTTCGCAATATTGCACGGCTGTTGGAATTAAACTAAAGCGGGTTTTCGCTGTCTTCTTTTATAAGGGGCGATCAAAAAGTTGCGGTTCGAAGACCATACAATACAGAATCGGTATTCCAATCATGAAAAATTACCGTGAGCATTGAGGTAATCATCCCACCGACACACCGGACTGAAGATACCCGTTTGGTAAGACACCGTGTCCTGCTACGTGAAGAAGCCCGCAACTGCCTGCTGCACATCCTCCGACTGATTTACGACATTCGAGTCGAATCGTGAACGGCACGGAACTTCGCGCACCATTCCACAACGATACTTTTCGACAGAAATGCTGCCACATTTAATTTTCCGATCGATGTCTACCGGTGTTTGCCCTTTTGGCAGCCAAGAAAAAAAGCGTGAGAGCACGTTGGTCGTGTTTAGAAGCATTTGGTAATAACGTCGCCATAGTTCATGTTTCTGCATTCGTCGCAAAAAAGCACGTCGGAAAGACACGAATGCCACAGTAATCACTTGCACACATGTCGATACTTATAAACACGCATCGGAATCGCTCTGCGTTGCGTATACAGTGCAGAAACGCCCGCAAACGGGAACTTTTTTGATCGCCCCTTTATATATTACAGGGAACTTATCTAAAGGGCGATATACATCGCACATGTTCGCCATATTTGCGCTAAATGTTCTCTGTTCATGTAGTAGGTACTGCAGCTTGATACTGAAAAAGGTTGCGCTACGTAACATGCATGTTTCGATTAGCGTTATAGAAACGTAAGGGCATTGTAGCACAATGTAGGCCTAAGTGCTAAACACAGTTATTCGTTTCTGTGTTTCAGTGGACTGATAATGTTAGTGAACACTGTACAAATCATTTTCTGTAGCCTCCCGTAGTCATTGTAGTACGACGTCTGATTGCTAGAACCTTCTTACAGTTATTGCAAACCCGGCGGAGGTTCGAGTCCCCCCTCGGGCATGGGTGTGTGTTTGTCCTTAGGTTAATTTAGGTTAAGTAGTGTGTAAGCTTAGGGACTGATGACCTTAGCAGTTAAGTTCCATAAGATTTGACACACATTTGAACAGTTGTTGCAAACACACACCATTTCGTGTTACCCTGGTCAGGTTGTAAGGTGATATTCCGGTAACAGCAGTACTCTTAAAGAGGCTACAAAGCAGTGGTTTCTTTTGCGTGCTTCATGTGTAATTGATATTGCTCGGTTATTCAAGTGGTTCATATTGCTCTAAGCACTATGGGACTTAACATCTGAGGTCACCAGTCTCCTAGACTTAGAACTACTTAAACCTCACTAACCTAAGGACACCACACACATCAATGCCCGAGGCAGGATTCGAACCTGCGACCGTAGCAGTAGCGCGGTTCCAGACTGAAGCGCCTGGAACCGGTCGGTCACAGCGTCGATCATTCACAAAACCATAACAGTGTTTAGGGCAGCAGATGCCGAGAACTTCTATCAGGCAGTCTAGCAAAAACTGTGATGTCGATTTATCGGCTTTGAACGTCACAGCCGTAGAATGCATGAAATTAAATACGGCTTCCCGTAACCCCTCTCTCGGTATCGTCCATTAACCTCGCTGTATGACACACTTTTTGATGGATTTAGTGGCAGTTTTCACGTCGAAACTGACGGGGCAAATTAATGTGAAACGGACAGGATTTGCTTACGTACCGGTTCTGAAAGTTTCTTGCAAAATTGCCGCAGTTGATGATAGTTTATTTCGAACTGTGGCATTCGGAACATGTGACACATTCTCTGTAAGGATAGGAATCTGGACTGCTGAATCTATATGGCCAGGAGGTGTGTGACATCGGTGAATACCGACGAGGAGGCGGGGCAGGGCATTACCCAAGGCTCGGGCGAGTCTGCTGCAGAATGAGTAAACAGATCAGAACCTTGCAGGCGGTTCGATATTAAAGCCGCTTACGTTCTCTGCGGGTACCTAGCACTTTCCAATATTACCACAGTTGAATGTAATAACAGCATCATGAACTCCTAGTTTCATTGTATGCATACCTACGAATACAGTTTTAGGAAGACGGCTCCAAATTATGTAGTTGAAATATTCATTTGGGTTCTGTGTCTACCCATGCAGACAACTCCTTAGAAGGTCAGGATGAGCCAAATCCCTGAAAATAGGTTTAATTGCTGTAATAACAGCAGCAGGAAGAGAATGCTGGTAATATTAAAGCCGCTTACGTTCTCTGCGGGTATTCTGCTGTTCAGAGAGGTGTGCCAAATGTATCTGAAACGCTTTCGGTTCTAAATGAAACTTTATTCATAGTTAACCGTCTTCGGTGAAAACTATTATAGCCGTCTTCTGAAAAACGTGTGACGCTCTGCTGTCACACATAGTACAGTCGTTACTGACCATGCACAGAACAAATTCTAAACTATTACACAGAATAAAAGATGACAGTCAGCATTATGATAACTAGCTTCTATTCCCACGCCCGGATTCCCGGGTTCGATTCCCGGCGGGGTCAGGGATTTTTTCTGCCTCGTGATGGCTGGGTGTTGTGTGATGTCCTTAGGTTAGTTAGGTTTAAGTAGTTCTAAGTTCTAGGGGACTGATGACCATAGATGTTAAGTCCCATAGTGCTCAAAGCCATTTGAACTAGCTTCTAGCATAAGACCAATCAATTATTGTTTGGCAGCAGACCTGGTGTCGCATTTACACTAGTAGTAACCCACATCACAGTTTCGGGTAATCCTTATGTAAGATTAGACTGCGCTTATTCTACAATATGTATTGTGACATCTGCGGTGTCTGCATTTCAACTTCCAGGAAACGGTAACCAGTCTTGACTAGAGCGCAAGGTATATTCGATGTATGAGACAATTTTTTGCGGGTAATAATAATAATAATAATAATAATAATAATAATAATAATGATCATCATCTAGCGCAGAAGGTTATGAACATTCAGCTGACGTGGTACAGGATCGCCTTTGACATCAGTGAGTCGATGTATACAAATCTGTTATTATGGTAAGTCTCTGGTATTTTCACCTCATTAACATCTTAGGCATAACCGAGCGAGGTGGTGCAGTGGTTAGCACACTGGACTGCTATTAGGGAGGACGTTGGTTCAAATCCGCGTCCGGCCATCCAGATTTAGTGTTTCCTTGATTTCTTAAATCGCTCCAGGCAAAGGCCTGGATTGTTCCTTTAAAAATGGCACGGCACATTCTCCTCCTCATCCTTTCGTAATGCGAGCCTGTGCTCCGTCTCTAATGACCGCACGTTAAGCTCATCCTTCCGTCTTGGGCCTGCTCTTCTAAAATGGTTACATGCACCTGTCACTTGCATTTATATTCAGTGTGGTTTCATAATCCACTGAAAATCTCGTTACGAGAGACCAGATCAGTAAAGAGGCACCAACATTTTTCATAGTCAGCGGAACTGGATGTTCTGTGCCTTCTAAAAATGGTTCAAATGACTCTAAGCACTATGCGACCTAACATCTATGGTTATCAGTCCCCTAGAAATTAGAACAATTTAAACCTAACTAACCTAAGGACATCTCACATATCCAAGCCCGAGGCAGGATTCGAACCTGCGACCGTAGCAGTCGCGCGGTTCTGGACTGAAGCGCCTAGAACCGCTCAGTCATAGCGGCCGACGTACCGCTTCCTAATAGAACGAACACTGTTAAAGCACAATTACTTCACGTTTTATTCTACACACACGGTTTGTGCTTTATAGAAGTCGTCAAATGCATTTTGTTTTGTGTTTCCGAAGATATCTGTAATTTTGTTTTTGCAATGTGTAGCTGGATTCTGTCCAAGCAAGTACTGCTCGTAACATATTGCATGTGACACCCACTGTGGATGGAAAGTATCGGATTCGTGTTACAAACAAAACGATTTTTGCCTCGGAATTTTAGGTACCTATTCGATGGAGCACTACCTAATTAGTCTAGATCGATACTCGTTTTATCGACTTATATTAACAGGGGCAGTAACACTTGAAGAACAACCAGTGCTCCAGAAGCGACAGCACTGCTACTGAATCGCTGCAGGATTGCTGTTTATTCTTCGTGTTTTACTGCCCCTGTTAATACATATCGATAAAAAAATACCACACTGGACAAAAGTGGGGCGGTTGTATCGTATGCGCCCGTAAAATTCTTCTTTAAAAATCATTTTGTTTGTAACGGAAAACAAACTTATGTTCTCCGTCTACATTGGACGTAGCATGAAAGATGATGATGAAATAGGCCGTTCGTTCTTGCCAGAGCGTGGAGGAACGATGCGGGAGGCCCACACCGCCGTACTAGGCAAGGTCCTAATGGAGCTGGTTTTCCGTTGCTTCTTCCGACCGTAATGGGGATGAATGATGATGATGAAGACGGCACAACAACACCCAGTCTTATCGGGGTAGGTGAAAATCACTGGAATCGAACCCGGGACCCCGTGCTCGGGAAGCGAGAACGCTGCCGCGAGATTAGGAGCTGCGGACTATGAAAGATGTGATGAGCAGTATTTTTTTTGGGCTCATTCCATCTACACGTTGCAAAAAAGGAATTGCAAATATCTACCGAAAGAGTAGAGAAAATCCGCCTGACCCATTACCAGTGTAATCGTCAGTCAATGTACAGCATATGTTCTAACATATTTGCAGTTATCCAGGTTCACTGCGTATTACGCACTCCAAATGCTAGTAAAATGAAACAAACAAAAAAAAAAAAAAAAAAAAGCTCTGTAGCGGAAGACGTGAGGAGCCACCGAGCGAAGTGGCGCAGTGGTTAGCACACTGGACTTGCATTCGGGAGGACGACGGTTCAATCCTGCGTCCGAACATCCTGATTTAGGTTTTCCGTGATTTCCCTTAACCGCTCCAGGCAGGGATGGTTCCTTTGAAAGGGCAAGGCCGACTTCCTTCCCCGTCCTTCCCTAACCCGATGAGACCGATGACCTAGCGGTTTGGTCTCTTCCCCCAGTCAACCCAGCCGTGAGGAGGCAACGCGTTATCGGCGACTAGGTATAACGTTGAGATTTGTACGAGTGACGTCACGGATTTGCGCGGAGCGGCGTCCTTGTCGGAGGCGACTCTGCGGGCAGCGGCAGGTGCTGGCGCCAGTGGACGCCTTCCAGTGGCAGCGTGGCCTGGCGCCAGCGGGCGCAGTCCGCCCGGAGGCCATCCCTCACGCCTAACGGAGCGCGACGCGCCGTCCCAAATCTCGCCGGAAGCTGGCCGCCGCTCAGCCTCATCTCGACGCCGCACCGCACCGTCTCACTGCTTCTAATACGTGGCAGGAAACCCTACGGCTGTCGCAAATTTCTTCTAAAACATACGCAGTTCTCGCACTTACATAGAGGGGCATTGTGGTTGTATGAGCTCGTGATATCCATAGCGTTCTGCCATAAGGAACATGACAAACAGCTGCCCAACGTAAATTTAAGTAATTTGATTTTCATAGTAATGTGGTATACAGAGGAAAGTTTTGCAATACGACTCAACAATGAGTTGCAGGAGGCTGATTGTTACTGTGTTCTGAGAATACTTCTTACTTGCTTTATAGCTGCTGTGCTAAGTCTGTGGGGGCAGTCGTTCACTAGCAGGGTTAGGTGGAAGTGCTTGCTGCAGCATTGTGGTCAAGAAGTGAGATTCGGGCACTTTTGCGGTACAACTTCGCGCGTGGTTTTAACATAGGTCAGTCCTTCGAAGAAATAACTCATGTACTCGGTGATGTGTGTTCACATCGTACAGCTATATTCAGGTGGTACAGAGAATTCCAACAAAGAAATGTCACTATGGAGGACGCAGAGAGGGCGGGAAGGTCACGATCATCAGTTACGGAGGAAAGCATTGATGCTGTGAGGAAAGTACTTGACGAAGACAGAAGAGTGACCTAAAAGCAGCTAGAAGATACCTTAGGGCTAAATGCACCAGCACTTCATTCGATTCTGCATGATCATTTGCGAGTAAAGAAACTTTGTTGTCTGTGGTTGCCGGATAGACTGGCGTAATCTGCTCGAGGACACAACGTGGCGCCGGCTGATGTTAAAGGAGTTTTCTAGGGGAAAATCTCAGTACGTGAATAACATCGTGACTGGTGACGAAACTTGGTTGTACAATTACGACGTGCCGACTAAGACTCAAAACGAAGTTCGGCTCTTTGAAGATGACGACACACCCATAGCTTTCAGAAAATCTCGATCAGTAAAGAAGAAAGTGATAGCTATTTTTTGTTTCAAATCGAGTGGAATTGTGGACCGTGTTGTTTTGGACACACAGAAGACATCCACACGCATCTGTTAAGGAGATGCTTCAGGAACTCAAATCGTTGGAGGGAAGGCTACGTTCTTTTCGAGGAGCACTACTGAGAAAATTTAGAGAACCGGAATTTGAGGTTGACTGCAGAACGATTCTACTGCTGGGAACGCACATTTCGCGTAAGGACTATGAAGATAACACTAGAGTGTTTGCGAATGGAACAGAAAATGAAATGTCTGTTAATGGGACAAGGTACCTTTCGCCGCGCACCGAACGATCAGTTGCGGAATATATATGTGTATGAGATGTGAGTCCAAGGACATGAAAGGGGAGCAGTAGTTGGGAAGGAAGCTGGATATGGTTGCAGAGTATCCCCGATGTTATTAAATCTGTACCTGTCTCTAAAGACCGCTCTGTCAGCTGGCCGTTAAACTCTAATCTTCGTTCCTTTATGACTCCACTATGTACTTAAGCGTGCAGTCAAGGAAAGAAAGGAGAAATTTGGAAAAGGAACTAAAGTTCAAGGAGAAGAAATGTAAACTTTGGTATCTGCCGACGACATTGTAATTATGACCAAGACGTTAAAGGTCTTGGAACATCAGTCGAAAGGAATAGACAGTGTCTTGGAAAGAGGTTATAAGGCGAACGTCAACAAAGCAACACAGGTGCAATCGAGTGTAATCGAATTGAATCAGACGATGCTGAGGTAATGTGATTAGAAAATTTCTATGTTCTATATGGCCTACATCGTACAGTAAATCAGCAAATGACATATTTATAAGGAGTGTCCAGACTCACTGCTGTGTGATATTAATTTGTATTTTTTCCCTTTCGCTACAGATCTGTTTCAACTAAATTCCCGTTATCGAGCGTCCTGTCGTACAATGTATATATGATGTGTATGTGTTTATACTTTGTAACCGGCCACCTGTGGTTGAGCGGTTCTAGCCACTTCAGTCCGGAACAGTGCGGTAGCCGGACGAAGTGGCCGTGCGGTTCTAGGCGCTACAGTCTGGAACCGCGTGATCGCTACGGTCGCAGGTTCGAATCCTGCCTTGGGCATGGGTGTCTGTGATTTCCTTAGGTTAGTTAGGTTTAATTAGTTCTAAGTTCTAGGCGACTGATGACCTCAGAAGTTAAGTCGCATAGTGCTCAGAGCCATTTGAACCATTTGAACAGTGCGGTAGCTACGTAAGCAATTCCTGTCCGTTTCACATTAATTTGAGCCGTCAGATGCGACGTGAAAAGTGCCACTAAATCCATCAAAAAGTGAGTTATACAGCGAGATTAATGGACGATACCGAGAGAAGGGTTACGGGAAGCCGTATTTAATTTCATGCATTCTACGGCTGTGACGTTTAAAGCCGATAAATCGACATCACAGTTTTTGCTAGACTGCCTGATAGAAGTTCTCGGCATCTGCTGCCCTAAACACTGTTATGGTTTTGTGAATGATCGACGCTGTGACCGAGCGGTTCCAGGCGCTTCAGTCTGGAACCGCGCTACTGCTACGGTCGCAGGTTCGAATCCTGCCTCGGGCATTGATGTGTGTGGTGTCCTTAGGTTAGTGAGGTTTAAGTAGTTTTAAGTCTAGGAGACTGGTGACCTCAGATGTTAAGTCCCATAGTGCTTAGAGCCATTTGAACCATTTATACTTTGTAAACATACGACATCATACTTGCAAACCTGTCAGATTTCTATCACAACAAATTAATTACCATCTCATTTCGGTACATACAGAAGGATAATCAAAATACAGTTGCCAACGATATTATATGTAAGTCAGTCCGTTTAGACAACATATACGTAAGTAACAATTCATGCTCAATGTCCTACTATAACATAAAAATGTATAATGAAAATAATGTCAGCCTTGTTGTACCGCAGGTTACTCGCTAATGGCAGTTTAGCCAAAACAGAGCTGTAGCGACAAGGAAAAATAAAAATTAATATCATACAGCGGCGATCCTGGAGACATTTTATAAATATTAGGAAGAGATAAATTAAAAGTAATTGGGATTTTGCTGTTTTGGCAGCAAAATAAATTATGATGGCCGAAGTACAGATAATATAAAATGCAAATTGGGTATAGAAAAGAATGCATTTCTGAAAACGAGGAATTTGTTAAGATATAATATAAATTTGTGTGTTAGGAAGATTTTTCTGCAGCTATTTGCTTGGAGTGTAACCTCGGAACCTTCTCGGAATAGAAACTCTGCTTTTAACGATGTACAGTGACATGAAAATGTTAACAGAAAATCTGGCATAAGTACGGCAAAGTTTAGTCCGCCTGTTCATATGGAAGTATTCAGGATTTTTAGGAAAACAGTCGCAAGGACCAGTTCTTCTTCCTCTTCTTCATCTAATTTGTCTGCCGTCATCAGATGTTCCTCCTTCCTCTTCTTTCTGTCTCCACATCATATCCCTCTTACTACCTCCTCATTTCACTACCACGCCCTTACACCGTCACCACCATCTACTCCTTATTTTCCACTCTTCCACCATCTCTTACCGAATAACATCTTAAAGGTTTTGCGCATAGTGTCTTTTGAGGACGTTTTTCTTTATGCGTTGTATTAGCACGAATGGATCCAAAATAGGGTTTCGTCGAACAAATTACGCGGATCTTGTCTGTAACTATACTGACAAGTTTGCGGAATAAGTGTCATAAACTACATGTGGCAATACTATGTTTGTTTGCATGTGACACACTTCTGCATCTACATAGATACTTCGCAAGCCACCGCACGGTGCTTGGCGGAGGGTACCCTATACCACTACTTATAATTTCCTTTCCCGTTTAACCCGCAAACAGACCGAGGGAAAAAACGACTGTCTGTATGCCTCCGTATGAGCGCTAATTTCTCGCATCTTATCTTCGTGGCCCTCACGCGCAATGTATGTTAGCGGCAGTAGAATGGTTCGACAGTCAGCTTCAAATACCAGTTCTCTAAATTTTCTCAACAGTGTTTCTCGAAAAGAACGTCGCCTTCCCTCCAGGGATCCCCGTTTGAATTCCCGATGCATCTCCGTAACACTTACGTGTTATTCGAACTGAAAGGTAACAAATCTAGCAGCACGCCTCTGAATTCGTTCGATTTCTTCCTTCAATCCGACCTGGTACGGATCCCAAACACTCGAGCAGCACTCAAAATAGGTTGCACCAGCGTCCTATAGGCGTCCCCTTTACAGGTGAACTACTCTTTCCTAAAATTCTCCCCATAAGCCTTCGCTACCACAGTTCTTACATGCTCGTTCCATTTCACATCGCTTTGCACCGTTACGTCCGGATATTTAAACGACTTGACTGTGTCAAGCGCGACACTAGTAATACTGTATCCGTACGTTACGGATTTGTTCTTCGTACTCATCCTTATTAACTTAAATGTTTCCACATTTAGAGCTACCTGCCATTCATCACACCAACTAGAAATGTTATCTACGCCGTCTTTTATCTTCCTACAGTCACTCAAATTCGACACCTTACCGTACACCAAAGCTCCATCAGCAAACAACCGCATATTGCTGCCCACCCTGTCCGCCATATCATTTATGTATATAGATAACAACAGCGATCTTATCACAATTCCCTGGAGCACTTCTGAAGAACCCTTGTTTCTGATGAACATTCGATGTCGAGAACAACGTACTCGGTTCTATTACTTAAGAAATCTTGGAGCCATCCACATATCTGTGAACTTATTCCACATACTCGTAGCTTTATTAACATCTGCAATGCGGTAACGTGTCAAACACCTTCCGGAAATCTAGAAATATGGCATCTATCTGTTGCCCTTCATCCATAGTCCGCAGCACATCTTGTGAGAAAAGGGCAAGCTGAGATTCGCAGGAGTGATGCTTTCTAAAACCATGCTGGTTCGTGGACATAAGCTTCTCAATCTCAAGAAAGTTATCAAATGACTTGCGATGCGGAGGAGATGCGATTGAACCTTCGCACCAAGACTGTTTGTAGGGATAGCCAACACTTTTGAGAGATGAGAGACTGTAGAATATTAGCCGTTGGCTGTGAAACCTGTATATCCATGTACGGGGTGGTGGTTTGGACCACAATCTGAACTCTAGTTTCTAAAGTAGGTTAAAGAAACGAAGTGGCTACTGCTATCCTTTCCTGCCACAGCCACTATTTGAATGAGATTCCGTGCATTCGATGTGGAGCTCCTTAATGAACATGTGACACAGATTGCTTGTCAGTAATCACTGTGCAGAAATTGTTAAGCAACCCGGTCCCGGAGAAACATGTTTTTCCAGTTCCAGTCCTAACCACGTAGTTGACCGATGCGATTAAGCTGGAGTCTGCACCTATACGGACGCAGAGGTCGCCTTGAGAATACCATCATCGCAGTCTACCACAGCAGATATCTTACGGGACATAACGTTCAGTACGATGCTGCTACGGCAGCAGCGAGTTAGCTTATGTGAGAAGTAGAAAGGCTCGTTATCAGAGGAGATCGACTTCAAAACCCAGTGTGACAACACGCATTTCGATGCAGTGCGATTTTCCTGTATCGCTCCTGGTAGGTTTTGTTTTGTTATTCCTTCAGCCAAAAAAAAAAGTTCAAATGTGTTTGAAATCTTATGGGACTTAACTGCTAAGGTCATCAGTCCCTAGCCGGCCGCGGTTCTAGGCGCGCAGTCCGGAACCGCGCGACTGCTACGGTCGCAGGTTCGAATCCTGCCTCCGGCATGGATGTGTGTGATGTCCTTAGGTTGGTTAGGTTTAAGTAGTTCTAAGTTCTAAGGGACTGATGAAGTGCTCAGAGCCATTTTTTTCATTAGTCCCTAACCTTACACACTTCTTAACCTAAATTATCATAAGGACAAACACACACACACACCCATGCCCGAGGGAAGACTCGAACCTCCTCCGGGACCAGCCGCACAGTCCATGACTGCAGCGTCGTAGACCGCTCGGCTAATCCCGCTCGGCCCTTCAACCCAACTCGGGCCGTTAACTTACCCAGTTGCTATGAACTGAGGTAGTGTCCCATTTACAGCAACCCCGTCGTCGACGAAGTGCTGAGAATCTAAAATGACACTGACTTAATAAGGCGAAATGATCCATTTTTCTGAGTGTTATACACTGATGAGCCAAATCTTTAAGGCCACTGACCACTGCTTGGCTGAACCCCGCCTCGTGGCGTTGTTATATGTGACGTAGTAGGAAAGGATACACCTTCCAGTCACAGTAACGTGACCACCTGTCAAAACCTTGAATAACCACCTTTTGCAGCTCGGACCGCTGCGAGACGTGCAAGAGTTCACGAGGTTCTGGACAGCACTGACAGGGACGTGAAGCAATGCCGACAGCACTGCCGTGGCCAACTGCGCTAAGTCTCTCGGCTGAGGACCCATAGCACGAAGAGTCCGATCGAAGTTGGTCCACGTGCTCTTAGAAGCATGCACTGTGACACATTGCATTGTCCCGCTGGTAGATGCATACTTGTGTTGATCCATTGTGCCTTCCAGAATGACCAGATCACCCAGGGAATGCGAAAACATTTCCCAGATCATAGCACCTGTCCTCCGGTCTGGACCCTTCGGACGATTGTTGAAGGGTATTTGCTTTCGGACATTCTCGGCGTACATGTCAATGGCCGTCTGTCCGATGGAGCATAAAAAGTGATTTATGTAAAAAGACCATCTGTCGCCACTCAGTGGCAGAAACCTAGAAAAAACTTGTCGCATCCATGTCACGCAGAATAGCTGCTGTATTGCGTTCCAGACGTGGCCAGCACGCTGTTAAGCAAGTGCTCATAGTGTTTTGGCTCCTCATCACTGTAGCTGATGCGTCCGTTGCGTGCAATTCGATTTGATAATTTGATCCACGAAGATGCGCAGTGTAATTGCACATACTCTTCATTAAACACAAGTAACTACCTACCAGCCACGTCTGGAGCATTAACTTACGTTATGCTAGAAAGTAGGACTCCACCTCCAAAGAACCATCACCACTTACCAAATTATTATTTCTGCGTCAAGATTAACATTCTTCTTAGCGATTTTTGCGAATATGTATGTATGTCCATATCTGTAGTTGAGTGGTCACCGTGGTTGAGTGCCAGTCGGAAGACCCGTTTCGATTCCCGGCACTGCCAGCGATTTTTCCTTGGTGGGGAAACTGGAACGCAACACGCTCACACCCAAACCTCGAGATGTCAGACACTTAGATCGGTACCAAACGCTGTATGTAGATATAGTATCTACAAAAACACCGATTTAGTTCGTGCTGTACGCTGTCGTCCAGTAGAACATGCTTAAACGCTAATTAAAAGTAATACCAGAACTACGGATCACAGGAAAACCGTAATTGTGAGAGAAGGTATTGTACGAGTAGATCTCGCGTGCGTCAGTTGGAAGAGCAATACATCGTTGTGCCAAAAGTCCCACGTTCTCACCCTACTGATAACAATCTGTTTTAACGGTTTAAGCGTTAAATTTTTTATGGGGTAATATTTTCGTGACGTGTAAAAGGTCTTTTCGGAGTTTGTAGGAATGTTCTTTTGGCACACTACTTTCGCTTCTCTAGTTGTGTGGTGTCACCGCCAGACACCACACTTGCTAGGTGGTAGCCTTTAAATCGGCCGCGGTCCGATAGTATACGTCGGACCCGCGTGTCGCCACTATCAGTGATTGCAGACCGAGCGCCGCCACACGGCAGGTCTAGGGAGACTTCCTAGCACTCGCCCTAGTTGTACAGCTGACTTCGCTAGCGATGGTTCACTGACAAAATACGCTCTCATTTGCCGAGACGATAGTTAGCATAGCCTTCAGCTACGTTATTTGCTACGACCTAGCAAGGCGCCATTATCAGTTACTATTGATATTGTGAATCATGTACCGTCCGGACCGACGTTCGTCAATAATGGATTAAAGTTCAGTATTCCACCAGCTACGTCCGTTTTTCTAAATTCTAATTTCCTCGTCCTGTTCCAGACCTCACGCCAGCCTGCGTGAGCTAAAACGCGTGCCTTTCGGCCTCCTCTAGTAACACGGTGTTGGCTCTCCTGCCAACCACAACAAGTTGAAAGTAGCATACCTATAGAGTAAATTTGTATAGATAGTTGTGGTGTTCTGTCTGACATATGCGACAGAACAGACACTACTCGTGATGAAGCAGCTAGTAGATTTGTAGTTTCGCAGAATAAATATAAACAATCGGAACAGTAGAATAAAGAAACAATTGCATCGCACGTGTGAAAGTATTAATTATCCGATATAACAATTTCATACCAACTTCGCCACGGAAGCTGTGTGTATTATTCAGAGTTAAGCTTTTCCTGTGACTGGTAGTTCTGGTGTGACTTTTAATTAATGTTTACTCCATTTCTCCCGGATGACAGCACATGATATGAACTAAATCGGAGTTCTGGTTGATACGCTATTGACATATAATGTTTGGTACCGACCTGCAAGCTTGACATCTGGAGGCTTAGGGGCCAACCTCGTGTTGACTATTGAGGACCTACTTTACAGAGTAGTAGCGGCTCCAGCTCACGAAAGCTGACAATGGCGGTGTGTTGTTCCCATGCCCCTCCATACAGCATCCAGCGACGCCATTGGCGAAGGACGACATGGCGGTTGGTCGGTCCCGATTGGCCCGTCCAAGGCCTGCGGACGGAGTTTACGTTTGTGTTTTACGTACTCTATTCTTTTATCAACACGTGTATTTTGCAGGCCACAGCATACAGTGTATGGCAGTGGGTACAGTGTGTCATGACGTCAGAAAAGTGTTTCACCCTGGATAATCAACGTAATATAGTGTGAGAACAAGGGAGAGTAGACACCAAGACAAATGGAGGTTCGAGCCGTCCCTGGAGGAAATCTGTGGTGAGTTCCTATGGGACCAAACTATTGAGGTCATCGGTTCCCAGCCTTGCACACTACTTAAACTAACTTACGCTAAGGATAACACACACCCATGTCCGAAGGATGACTCTAACCTCCGACGGGGCGGGGGGGGGGGGGGGGGGCAGCTGAGCTGCGCGAACCGTGGCAAGGCGCCCTAGACCACGCGGCTACTCTCGTGGCCGCCTATGGAGGCGTGCTCGGATAGCCCAAGTGGTTAAAGCGACCGCTCATGACAAGCGGGCAAGCGTGTTAGAGTTTCGGACTGCCGCAAATGTTCATTGATTCTGAATATCTGCAGTTGATGTTGCTGTTGTTGTGGTCTTCAGTCCAGAGACTGGTTTGCTGCAGCTCTCCATCCTACTCTATCCTGTGCAAGCTTCTTCATCTCCCAGTACCTGCATTTGATAAGTAACCATAATCGCAGTTGGCAATTTCATGCTTTACTGAATGCGGGTGTTGATCGTCAGTGCAGCGTCTCAGACAAGTGTAGGGATGAAAGTTTACTTCCAATCTTAATGTATTACACGTGAGGTCTGCGCCCTTCAAGTTATGGGAAAAGCCAACTCAGCAAAATTCGAAGATACCTCACACCAGTTCCTGTGCTTTCCTAGAAAAGAGAAGAGGTCATAATTGTTTCACAAGCAGTGGCACAGGAAATGTTCACTTTAGGCGAGTGTCTTTCATGGTCAGAAATGCACGAAGGTTTTGAAGTCCCCCGTATGCGCACGTTGCGTCTGTTTACTTTATCGCTAACATGAAAAGTAGCCTCATCACTGAAAACTGGACGCGATAAAAATCTATCGTCTTCCACCTTCCAGCAGGACATAGCTGAAGTTAACAGGTTTTCTTTTATCGCCTACTGGTATAGCTTGCACTAATAGTAGTCTGTATGGTTTACAGACAAAACATCGACTTACCACTCACTAGACAGTCACAGGTGGAAGTACAAGTTCGCTGCTCGCGCGGCGAGTAGACTTCCGTGGAATCTGTGCAAAAATTTGCCGAATTCCTTCCAGTTTCATTTGAAGTCCACGATCGACCAGCACTGTTACCTTAGCATAACTGTTCTTTCTCCTCGAATCGACATCAGTGACGAATGTTTATTTTTTTTATTTTTATTTTTTGGCAAAGGCGGGTCAAACCCGAAACTCAAGCTGTACTATAATCACTGGCCGTCTCTTGCTAAACTCTAGTAGACAAAACTTTTGTTGAGCGGCCGCATGGCCTGACATGTAATGGCAATTCGCTAGAATTCTACGGCATGGACCTTGTTTTGTAATTAATACATTCTACAATCAGGTCATTCTTTTTAAGACACCCTATATATCAGATTACTGGCCACTGTATTCCAGTAGTCCAGTCAAGCTACGGTGAACCATCCGTTACCATGGCCAAAGGAATCATTAATATCTAAACTAAAATTAAGCCGACAACCACAAAAAACAGATGGTCCGTCCAGCAAGGCTTGGGCAGCGACAGACTTGACTGGTATACGGTTCTTCTTGTCTCCGGCTGTTGTAGCAAACTCAGTCTTCTCGATGGTTTTGTAAACTGTCTGTTTAGAACGGCGACGGTATCTTCTGTACGGCCCTTCTGTTTTTTGCAGTTGCAGACTTAATTTTAGTTTAGATATAAATGATTCATTTGGTCATGGTAACGGATGGTTTACTGTAGCTATTGTTGTGGAGGTACAGGAGTACTAAATGTTCCTGGACTTGAAAGTTTTGTGGACAGAGACATTATTGCTTTTCGCACCTACCATATGGCTGACCTGGCTAATAAGGACTTTGGTAAATCAGCATACATGTCGCCTTCTTCTTTGTCTTTATATACCCGTAACAGGAGGAAAATATCTGTAAATGAGTCTTTATTCATTTGGGTAAAAGGTAAAGGTGTATGTTAATATGTAAAGTTTGTTGGTCTGCAGTTGCAGACTTAATTTTAGTTTAGATAGTGTGAAAAAAGTTACTTGAATTTTCGAGCTTTTTCGTTAGCAATGTGTATAATTATGCTGCGTTTGGTAATTCTATTGATCTCTTAGTTGAATAACATTCTACTATGGCATAAACATTCACAGTATTTTATTCTGTTTCTGACTCGTAAGAGAAGTAATTTATTAAAATGCTAAATTACTGAATGCGAACACAAGATTTCACAGTACAAATAAAGAAAAAAACCGAAAATTGTTTAATTTGTAATTATATCATATAAAAATATTTTTTGCCAGTTGTTGCCAGTCTGTCTGTTAGAACGCCATTTTCTCTGGAACGCGTTGAGGTATCAAGTTGAAGTTCATGTCAAATATAGAGGTCTGATATTCCTAGGCGGTGTAAAAAATTTAAATTTCAAAGTAGATGCACTCTACGGCCATTATGTCACCTATTTTGACACTAGCAAACTGGCTCATAAAAACCTATAGATGAACTTCGTACTCGGATATACATAATTCATTTTTTTTATTTGTGTCACTGTTTCCTGATCAGAAATTGTGCCACCACCTGTATGTTTCCCCCAGGCGGAAATATATTTCTGAAATTCTCTCAGTTTCCACGTTTGGACTGTTATCCCTGGTAGGTGAGTGCACCCGTTTCAGACGACTCGGACACGAGGCTATGTTCGCTGGTAGTACAGGTATACCTTGTACAGATCTTACGCTGCGTCTGTGCGGTCTTATTACTAGGTTCATTATCCCTCATATGTCAGACGTTCTTCGTATGTCATGTTGAAAGAAAATTCAATTTACTTACTATGCAACCAACGATTAGGTGACAAAAAGCAGACACGTACACACGATAGGTTGTCAGATTGGCTGCCGTATTTCGCAAGAGCGCCCAAGGATTACCATGCAGCACGCGCCGGCAGTGCCGTGTCGTGGGGAGAAAAAGCGCAAACGCCAGCTTCAACCTGTCCCTATCATACAAAACTCGCTGCGGTAACTCAAGTGCCCGACCGGTCTGCCCCTTACTAATTGAAGTGCTGCCTTTCTTGCGCTTTGAAATTCGCCGCACCAGATTTTTCCCGCTCGCGCTCTGCTTGGCGCCGACACGCGTCGCAAGCGCTATCTGTGCGCAGTGCTGCGAACCTGGCGTGGAGGTGCCATCTGACGGCGCTTTGTTCGACTAACTTAATGAAGCGCCTGGGGCACCGCCCATATACGGCGTGGTAAGCGGCGCCCTGTTTAAAAGTTAATTGCCTTCGGCCTGTTTCGAAAGCCCGTTACGGCATAACACTTGTGCCATTAGCATGATTTATGTACAAATAATTTGTCGCCTGGAGAATGTTTGTAATAGCAGACACTTCTAATTGCTCACGCTACGAGTTCAGTAATTTCGCATTGTGACCTTTCACTTGTCTTCTGACTTGACTGGTTTTCCTACTATCGCCTTTTCTAACATCAGACACTCTTGTGTGGAAATTTTTAATTGTGTTTATGTGAGACGGAAGCACACCACACAAAACGATCATCAGATTGTATTTTGCACTTATACAATGACACTCATAAACGTTGACGCGTCCGCTTAGTGACAAGTTCGCACGCTAGAAGATAAAAAGAAAGTAAACATTTCTCACTTCTGTGCTCTGGCCTCACACGCTCAGACCAGTTTCACGAGAGTATTACCTTCAGCAATCACTACAAAATTATAAGTTAAAATCTAGCAAATCATCTTAAAATGACTGTCGACCCAAAAGTCGGCTAGCCAGAATATGTTCTCATGTCTCAGTGTCCAGAAGACTAATCGTGTAGAAATTCATCTGGGTAAAAGTTATTTCCTCGAATACACGCAGGATTCGCATACCAATCGGGTACAGGGAAAAGTACATGTTTTACATGTAAATGTCACTCGACTGTTTGCAGAGTCTTGTTTTTATTGAACTCATTTATATTTAAGGGAGGACTCTCCATTTTGAGGATCACAGATTTTTGGCTTTCCATAGTGGCCTGACGAAGCAGACGATCTTAGAGAAGCTATATCCGTAAATAAACGGGAATCATATTTGAATATATATATATATATATATATATATATATATATATATATATATATATATATATATATATATATAATATCACAGTACGTTCATTCAGTTTACGAAGTTCTGTATCGCAACACGCACAGACTTACTTTATAGAAAACTTAGAAATTCTGCGACACCTTGGATGAAAAAACAGACAGCAAATACACTACAGGTGCGTATCTTTAATGAAATCAGATTTTAAAGGATCTCTTATACTTCATTAGTATCTCATCTTCTGTTTATTCTAAAGGTAGCTTATCACTGCTCGAATAAAACTTCTCGACTCACCACTTGCTAAAACTCTTAATCCCCGCTCTTTAAATGAAACATATTTTGCATTCTCGGAACTACACGACTGAAAGCCTTACAAATTATTTAATTCATGAAACATCACTGCAGAGCGAAGAAGCTACCTATAGCACTTCTGAACGTTCTCTGTGGAAGAAAGCTGTAAACACTAGACCATAAACCGGAACGTCAGAATTATAAAATTGTACAGTGAAACACGTCAGATCCCGTATAAAATTGAAAAAAATGCCGCAAAAACGGGAACTGGAAAAGGGTCTGGTTTGTTATATACAAGTCATAGAGAGGTCGGAAAGCTCGCTTTTGTGATAGTTTCCCCACACACTTGTCCTGTCATGCAATCTGCAAGTCACAATGGAGCACAGACCGACTCACTGCGAAGCATCGGCGATATGGAATAGGCGAAAGATAAAACTGGCTGTCATGACGAGGACATCGCTTCAGACGTTAACAGTGGCGGATGTATTGCTTTATTGCTTCGGGACAGGACATCGTATTGAGTGTACAAAATTGAGTTTATTTTCTGTTATTGTGATGTAGTTTTGTAAAATTTTATATGCCAAAAAAATGAAAGGAGTTTTTTTTCAGACGGCAAATACCGTGGTCTGTTCAGATCCCAATCGGTCCTAGTATATTTTCTGTCGCTTATCGGATCTCTACAATCATTTGTACGTGTGGAAAATATCAGGTAGCCCTATTGCTTCGGAGAATACATTGAAGCAACTGGCTTTGAAAGTGGCCTAATTCTGAGTCTCTGGTTGGACAACTGGTCGAATCGTGCAATATCCAGATTTGTAGTAGACTCAGATGTGACATGGGACTGATGAAGTTGGTCTGCATGACGCATGCTAGTCGTCAAGGTTCTGTTGGCCCGCATCTGACAACCACGAGAGAGGGTGACAGTATCGTTTACCAGGCACATGGGAACCCTTTGACATCTGGGACTGGTAAGTCAGAAGTTTGGAAGAAGGTGAGGACGTGTCATTTGTAACAGGATCATACCTACTAAAAAAATGCATGGTTCAAACAAACCGGTTTGGCGACATCTGTCGCCTCGTGTACCTTGGTAGTTTAATGGGTGGGATTAGGAGTGAAACTAATATGATTTTAATTTTAATAATTGGAAACTGTGTGTGTGTGCGCCAATATATCCCGCTAGCATTGTGAAAGTACTCTTAAATTCCGATTACGGTATCTCATCTAGAATCGCCGTAGCTACCCTACTTTTGAACACGAACATAATTGTGCAAATTACTTTTGATGCTTGTGACCAATTAATCTAAAATGCATCTGACTACCTGTAGTTTAATGTAAAAAATAATCAATAATACTTCGTTGCGTAACAGAAACAGTGACATGTTATAAATGGTTCAAATGTATGAAACGTCCCCTTTGAAAAATTCTGCATGACTGTGCTTAAACTGACACACAATATTTTTTTTGCGCAGCGCAATCTGACTTTCAATAAATCCCTACAAAAGAATGGCCCTGACTAACATTAGCCTATACCTTTCATGAATCACTTACCTCACAAAAATCTTCGTTACTCGAACTACTGCAATACACCGAGCGCCACTACTGAAGGGACTAACTACTGATAGGCATAATTAGCAAATGACAGATTTTGATAAAGAACAAACAATGTATGTACATTAATAGCGTTCAAAAGTCATAATATATAAATCAGTTCATGACATCCAGTCTTACAAATGTACTGTTTCTGGTGGACACAGGTCCAGATCATCCGCTCTCACAGATCCACCATCTCACTTCCCCACATCCACCACTGCTGGCGGCTCACCTCCAACTGCGCAACGCTACGCGCTGTTAACAGCTAACAGCTCAACACTACAATAGCGAATATTACAACAATGCCACCCAGCCACAGACTGCCCACAGCACAGCCAGTGATTTTCATACAGAGCGCTACGTGGCGTTACCAATATAAAAACCTGAACAGCCTACTTACAAATGGCTCTGAGCACTATCGGACTTAACATCTGTGGTCATCAGTCCCCTAGAACTTAGAACTACTTAAACCTAACTAACCTAAGGACGTCACACACATCCATGCCCGAGGCAGAATTCGAACCTGTGACCGTAGCAGCAGCGCGGTTCCTGACTGAAGCGCCTAAAGCCGCTCGGCCACAACGGCCGGCCCTGTGACGATAAAAAGAAACACAAGGCGAAGTACGGCCGGAGCATAAAAGTTGAGATGGGTGGAGCAGCACGTAACAATCACTGACAGGAACACTATGTAAAAGTCCAGCACGTGATTAAAATCACAGCTCTTCACGTCACGGGAGAACAGCACCAAACACAACACTGACGTAGCACACCGACGACGACGTGTAACCTGCAATTGTATCAGCAGTAACCGATCTAACAACTGCCCAACACTGATCGTAGTGGCATATTGCTTGTTTACTTATATCTGTATATGAATACGCTTGTTTATACCAGGTTTTTTATTTTATTTTGACACTTCAATATATACCGTACTAGACCTGGCAACAACACTAAGCACGAGCAACAGTAATGCACTCTGTTGGCCGTTTCATGTACAACAGAGAATTACAACTCGCTTCATTTACGTGCACGCCGATGATGTGCAGGCGTGCATCAAACAGCCGTTACCGTCACAGTTCTTGGCCCTAAGCTGCCTCGCGTCTGCCATTGCATTTCGATGGAATATTTTATCCAGTTGACAAACCTGTTACATTTTTACAATTTAATTATTATTCGTGTAACAATTTCTATCTGATGAGAGCACTTTTGCTCAGAAGTTTTTCACTCATGGTTTGATTACATCTAATCCTATGTGATTTTTATCCTGATGAAGACCGCCTTAGTGCTGTCGAAACCATGGTCAATTTGACAGTAATTTTGTGCAACCGAGGTGGCTATACATACATCTTGTAATTATGTTAGAATATTGGCAATTCATTTCTCCGTTACATAGTTTCGTTCACGACTTAAATATGTCCACTGTGCTAATACCACCTCTAAAGTTGGTTTGTTCCTTTGCCTAACTTAAATCTAACAGTGTTCAACGCGGTTGGTGAGAATTTTAGTGATTATTTTGACCATTACGAAGAGAAGGCTGACAGGTATATATTTTTTTGTCTTTCTCTGCCTGCCCCCTCACTTGTGAAAGAGAATAATGGACTGAGGATAAATTTATGCAAAACTGAAATGGCGAAGTGAGTATTAGAATGTTTCTTCTTTAAATATACGTATCACCACTGAACATGAGCTAGATATTAGCAATCATTGTGGTGTTGCTGAAGTCGTAAATGGTACTAATTATTTAAATAAGTACGAATTTTAATATACCATACGTAAGAGTAAGAAAGTGAACTATTCATGCATGAATTAATAAGTATTGTAACAGTAAGAACAGTAAGGAGGTGAACTATTCATGCATCAGTTATGTATCGCATTCACCCAATGCTTTTAGTTTTAAATCTTTCAAGTAACTGTATTTTCATACCTACAAAAAATTCTCAATTACTAATTTTCAGGACTGTGTGTATGAGGTTAGGAGCTTGAAAGGGGCTAGGAGAAACTGTGTGACATTTTCTATTCCAATTAAAAAAATAGTATATTAAACTTTTAGTTTTATCCAAATAATAGTTTTCTGTTTTTAAGTCTTGCGTATGTGAAATTTTTCAATCGATTTCAAACATTTTGATGAGATTACAACAGAGAAATGTGATAAATCTCAGGTTTTATCTCAGTCTCTCTGCACGTGACACAACCAATATTTGATTCCTCCTATGTACATCTCATGGAGAGACCGTGAAGATAAAAATTATAGAGATTCGAGCACACGCGGAGGCTTACCAGCAGTCCTTATTCCCGTGAACAATTCGTTACTGTAACAGGAAGAGGCTAAAACGGTAGTCACAAGTCAAGAAAGCGACTTAATATTGCGTTCTCACCCAGTTATGAGCTATGTTTAAAATGTCAGATCTCTAGCCCATCGAGAAATCAGTTTAAAAGCAGCTGCAAAATTTGTACCGAACAGACACGCAGACAAGAACGTGGCCTAATAAAAACGGGCTTATAAAGTAACTGCCTGGGATTATTTCGTCCACCTGAATTCCGCACTTTACTTTCCTCACATCCTTTATGGATACAAGATGATTTATGGCGGAGGGCGCTAAATTTAAACGGGAAGGATGTCGAATGCTGCCAGTCGAAAGGAAGGGCACTGAGAATTCTTGGACATGGCAGTTGGTAGAGGCGCGACATTAACAGAGCTGGACGAGTGAGGAAATCGTCTGTGGTCTTACAGAACCAATAATGCCGGCATTCGCCTGAAGTGGTTTAGGGAAGCCGTGGTAGAACTGTAATTTAAAGCTCTATTTGAAGCCAGACCTCCCGATTTGAACTGTCTTAACCTCTACGCCACCTTCTCGGTTACAACATTCGAACTGTCCGTTGAAACGTAAAGCAGAAGTATCACATGTCAGTCACAGTCAAAGCTGTGGATGTCACGCATATGAAGCAGTGTCGGCAAAGCCACAGTAGATTCAAAAGAATAACACACATTCAACACACATGCTCATTCAAATCATAATGGAACAATATAATTTTTCTCTTGTTTGTCTCTTTAGTTTAGTAATTCAGTCTGAAGTATATCGATGTATCCAAATATTCTGGAAAGAAACAGGTAATACCATGTTTATTGGAGGGGCGAACTCGTGTGAAAAGTTATTTTTTTCTTATTATTTTTGTGACACATAGCCGGCCGGAGTGGCCAAGATGTTCTATGCGCTACAGTCTGGAACCGCGCGACCGCTACGGTCGCAGGTTCGAATCCTGCCTCAGGCATGTATGTGTGTGATGTCCTTAGATTAGTTAGGTTTAGTCCACGGCTCGTGGTCTTGCGGTAGCGTTCTCACTTCCCGCGCACGGTGTCCCGGTTTCGATTCCCGGCGGGGTCAGGAATTTTCTCTGCCTCGAGATAACTGGGTGTTGCGCGTCTTTCATCTTCATTCACTCGCAAGTCGCCGTAGTGGCGTTAAAGAACTTGGAGAGCGGCGGCCGAACCGCCCCGCGAGGGGCGAGGTTTAACTACACTCCTGGAAATGGAAAAAAGAACACATTGACACCGGTGTGTCAGACCCACCATACTTGATCCGGACACTGCGAGAGGGCTGTACTAGCAATGATCACACGCACGGCACAGCGGACACACCAGGAACCGCGGTGTTGGCCGTCGAATGGCGCTAGCTGCGCAGCATTTGTGCACCGCCGCCGTCACTGTCAGCCAGTTTGCCGTGGCACAAGGAGCTCCATCGCAGTCTTTAACACTGGTAGCATGCCGCGACAGTGTGGACGTGAACCGTATGTGCAGTTGACGGACTTTGAGCGAGGGCGTATAGTGGGCATGCGGGAGGCCGGGTGGACGTACCGCCGAATTGCTCAACACGTGGGGCGTGAGGTCTCCACAGTACATCGATGTCGCCAGTGGTCGGCGGAAGGTGCACGTGCCCGTCGACCTGGGACCGGACCGCAGCGACGCACGGATGCACGCCAAGACCGTAGGATCCTACGCAGTGCCGTAGGGGACCGCACCGCCACTTCCCAGCAAATTAGGGACACTGTTGCTCCTGGGGTATCGGCGAGGACCATTCGCAACCGTCTCCATGAAGCTGGGCTACGGTCCCGCACACCGTTAGGCCGTCTTCCGCTCACGCCCCAACATCGTGCAGCCCGCCTCCAGTGGTGTCGCGACAGGCGTGAATGGAGGGACGAATGGAGACGTGTCGTCTTCAGCGATGAGAGTCGCTTCTGCCTTGGTGCCAATGATGGTCGTATGCGTGTCTGGCGCCGTGCAGGTGAGCGCCACAATCAGGACTGCATACGACCGAGGCACACAGGGCCAACACCCGGCATCATGGTGTGGGGAGCGATCTCCTACACTGGCCGTACACCTCTGGTGATCGTCGAGGGGACACTGAATAGTACACGGTACATCCAAACCGTCATCGAACACATCGTTCTACCATTCCTAGACCGGCAAGGGAACTTGCTTTTCCAACAGGACAATGCACGTCCGCATGTATCCCGTGCCACCCAGCGTGCTCTAGAAGGTGTAAGTCAATGGCCAGCAAGATCTCCGGATCTGTCCCCCATTGAGCATGTTTGGGACTGGATGAAGCGTCGTCTCACGCGGTCTGCACGTCCAGCACGAACGCTGGTCCAACTGAGGCGTCAGGTGGAAATGGCATGGCAAGCCGTTCCACAGGACTACATCCAGCATCTCTACGATCGTCTACATGGGAGAATAGCAGCCTGCATTGCTGCGAAAGGTGGATATACACTGTACTAGTGCCGACATTGTGCATGCTCTGTTGCCTGTGTCTATGTGCCTGTGGTTCTGTCAGTGTGATCATGTGATGTATCTGACCCCAGGAATGTGTCAATAAAGTTTCCCCTTCCTGGGACAATGAATTCACGGTGTTCTTATTTCAATTTCCAGGAGTGTAGTTCTAAGTTGTAGGGGACTGATGACCTCAGGAGCTAAGTCCCACAGTGCTCAGAGCCATTTGAACCTTTTTGTGATACATAACTTGCAAACAGTTGAAAGTGTAGTAGAAAATATAAAATATACACATACAATATGTATAGGTAAATAGCTTTGTTAACGTGTCAAACATAAGTGCACTGGGTAAGCCAAAGAGTTTATAGTTGTTGTTAAAAGAGTCACTCGAGCAGTAGCAGCACGCCGTATAGCTGTCTGTGAGGCAGTGCTTTTCAGTACAGTTGTAGTGGTGCGCGGAGTAAGCTATAGTGGTGTGACTTGATACGTATCACATTTGCCAGCCGTAGGGGCATGACCCTACACGTAAGGACTTTTGGCTCTTTTTTCCAAAATGTAGGGACGGATTTTCGATCCTTCTGTAAAATGCAGGGATTTTTGTCCAAGAAAGAAAAATTACAAAAAAAGTAAACGTTGCCAAACAGTATAAATTTTAAACATTATATACGTCTGTCAGCATTGCGTAGGGGAGGTTGGCCTTTAAGTGCCTAACTTAGGCGTGAAACGAGTTTCAGAGGGAAATCATTGTAGTCACTGTCTGGAAATGGTACGTGACTGGAGAAATACTGCCGCGTTTATTGCTTAGCGCTCGTCTGGAATACGCATTATGAGACAATCATTTTCAAATGCGGCACTTATTTGAAGCAAAGAACGTAAATTAAACTAAAGTTGTTGGAATACAACGCAATGGTTAACAGAGAAATTGCCGCTTTTGGGGAAACGCTGGCTCTATCAACAATCCTGAACAGAAGACAATCAACGCGAAGTGCACCGAATGGGTCGACATGCAACGAGCGAAACCAGAGGACCATCAGGCAACTTCTAGCGCGTCTACGTATAATCTCTGCACCATTGCTACTTCCATAGTTACATTCTTAACTTCCGCGGCGGCGTTTGTGTTTGTTGTTTGTTCACACGTTGAAAATAAATGATGAACAGTTCCTTTCGCCTTAATACAAGCTTCTAAAGTTTATTTTTTTGGAGTGTGCAACTGTAGTACAAATACTTTTTTGTTATGTCTTCAGCACCAAAAAGAAGAGTTAAGAAACAGTGACAATGTGGCAAGAATTAGAACAGTTTAAAAGAGTGGTTAACTGCAGATCCCCAAGGACAGTTACAGTGTTCGTTGCAGGGTGTGTGATTTAGTTAGTGTGTTGGAAGAAGCGAACTTTTGAAACACGGAAATCGCCATTCGTACAGAAGTCGAGTGCGAAAATTTAATAAACAGTGAGTGCTTTCATAGTGCGTACCATCAACCTACTACAAGCACCGCAAGACAAGCTCGAGGAGCATATAAAAGCTGCTGAATTAAATTGTCGAAAACATAGGCTGTTCACTCACTATGTCAATGATTGGTCGTATAGGTTTTCATCGATTCTTAAATTGCCCAAAACACCGTCGCATGCTTTCCAAATACCCAAATTACATTGTGAATATTTTGTTTGAAAACAGTGCCTGTTCAGTGCACGAAACTTTTTAATAATAGGGAAATGTTACTGGCCAATATGTGATTTTTTTTCCTCGTCAGTCTATTTTTTTTTCCTTCGTAGGGAATCTGAAGGTGAATGTTAGAACTTTTCACATGTCGTGTAGGGACTTGGCACAATAAAATCAATTCATTATACAAGGTAAGAGGACTCTTGTAAATGTAATCGAACTTAAATATGCAGCTCTTACTCCCGAAACACCTGCAGTCAACAGCTGTTCAGAGTCACGACTTTAATTTGGCCGATCAGCTCGCTAGACCGAACTCCATGTTTGACGATGACCAAACTCCAATTTAGGACAAAAAAGGCCTCAGTCGGTAGAGTTCGATAGAATTCGGTCAACAGTCATTTGTTTCTGTCTGCAGCCAACGTTACCTGTACAAGTGACAGCCCTGTGTGAGGTAGCCATTGTTGTCTGCTTTGTTACTGTGTGTTGTACTTCACTCTATTTCGAGTATTTCCTTTTAAAAAAATGGTTCAAATGGCTCTGAGCACTATGGGGGTTAACATCTAAGGTCATCAGTCCCATACAACATAGAACTACTAAAACCTAAGGACATCACACACGTCCATGCGCGAGGCAGGAATCGAACCTGCGACCGTAGCGATCGTTCGGTTTCAGACTAAAGCGCCTAGAACCGCTCGACCACACCGGCCGACCGTTTCCTTTCCGTGTCATCAGTGTACATTAACTGTTGCAGTGTCAATAGATATAAAGGTTTTAGTTCAAAATCACGTAATCGATTTTTTCCTCGACTTGTGCTTGAAGAAGCAGCTGTGGCTTGTTCACCCCGCTCGGTAGCGGTGAATGTGAGGGCAGGACTTGCAGTCGGCTAAGTTATAACGAACTCAGTAGCGCGTCATAAATTGATCGAAACAATTGGTTATTGTTACTGGTGTGAACCGTTTTTACAGTATTGGATTCGCCGTCATCGATACTAATGAAGTACCACTGCCAAAAAAGAAGCAAAAAGTGAAATTGAAAACCAGTTTTAATTACGAACGGTGGCAGGTTTATTCGTGGCTTTACAAAGGTAAAGATGATTAGCTGTCATGTTCACTATATTGTAAGCTTCTCATAGTTTAGTGCGTGTCATTGAAACGAAAGTGACGTTAAAATCAAACGTTAATAACCCCAATATTGTATCGTTTAAAAGTATCATATTCGACACAGAATCCAGACTTCAGTTTAGAAAACCCTTGCTGCCCTGGAGCTGACACGAAGTAGTGCATTCATCAAATATATAGCCGTATGATAAGTATTTGACTCACTGGCCACGTAGCAAACACTTGTTGGCTGGACTGTTCGTGGTATGCACCTACACACAAACAGGACTAGGAGCACGGTATTCCGGAACAGCGGTACAATCAACTATGACAAGCTATACCATATTGTAAGCAGAATATGACTTGAGCACAAATGCACTTAAAACACCGTATATCCTTCCGCGGTTCGAATTATCCAACTAATACGTATTATGATAATGTGAGGGCAATTTTACAAATCGATGCACGGGTTTGCAGCACTGATAATTGGCTGAGGCAAAGAAAGCGAAGTTTTATTCTCATCGCCTTTTTTTTTTTTTTTTTTTTTTTTAAGAGAGAATGTTATCTTTAAATGGTACCTGCACGAAGAGTGTGTCTTTTGGCTGTAGAAGATTTGAAACGTAGCTTAAAGATCACAACTTACGTGGTGAAACTCTACTGTGTTTTAAGTTTGCGGTGAGTGAACGGAAGACTGTGTTACAGTATCTCGTTTTCCTAATCGTGTTCAAGATGTTTGTAGGAGTTTAAACTATGGTATAAGAACAGGAAGATCAAAAACCTCAGCAGTTTATAACTTTGGCCTACGTTCTTGAAGATCGTTGTGTAACACATGAAGAACTTTCTAAGGCCATAACAATTTCACCAACCTCAATGCTCACAATACATTCCAAAATAACTGATACGAACGAGGAAATGTTTCGTGTAATTAGCTGGCTAAACAAAAACAGAAATTGGTGGGCACAGGAATACCAAGTTTCAACGTTAAAAGCGAAACACTCGTGCACTAAAAAGTCATTAGTCATGGAATATGATTCACAAACGGAAAGACGAGCTCAACGGTCAACGAAATGATAGCCTTTGATCATGAACACCAAGGAATCATCATTACGAGCAGACGTCCATGTGAAACGAGTGTAACGTTAGTTTACAATAGTAATCTCACGAGAAAACTGGACTCGGAAATGCAGAAAAGCCGACCTTAGGTGCTCCATTCCGAACCATTTATTCTCCACGACGGGATACGACCATCCAACCTAACTGTGGTAGATAAGTTGCACGAACAGATTGTCAAGTGTTTCCTCACTTTCTCCATTGTCTTCCACCAAACGTGAGTCCATCAGTTTTCGATTTACTTCCAAACTGAGGACAACTCTGATCAAGCACTGGAATTTATATATATATATATATATATGAGGCTATATTGAAGGAATATATATTATTCCAATTACATTCGTGTAAGGAATATTAAAAGAAACTCGTAACACAGTCTTTTAAGACTGTTAGTATCTTTGAAGTTAACTGCTTTTCTATGTAACATACGTTAAAGAAATCATTCTTCTAATTTTTTTTCTGGACTATTAGCAACCTAGCAGAACACATTGTACTTTCACAGTAATGCATCTCAAAAGTTATTGTCTGTCTTAGGGTTTACAGATGATGAATTTTTTTAATTCCAAATTATCTATCGCACTGCATTAGATAACAGAAAGAGATCAAGCCCGTTGCGGAACACCCTTTCCAGCCTTTGCCGGGTTTCCGCATTGACTTTTGAGAAAAGCCCTGGTCCTATGTAAGAGAGGGCCTCATTACCCTAATCAGATCAGGGTAAATAAATTAATAAAATAAACCTTCCTTAAATTCCAATATTTTCGAAACGCGCACACATTTCAGCTTAACGAATCCATAAATGCTTGTATCTTGTATCACTAGAACTTCATAGCCATCAATTTCTGCTATTACTATTCAGAAATGCGGTTCACAGAGAATGTCATTAATTCTTGGATGGGTCTGTCACGTGAGAAAACCTCTGAAAATAATCTTTCTCATTTGCCTTTCACAACCAGGAGCATTATAATGTGAATCTAGAATTGTAATACATACTAAACAATGGCATATCGAAATATGTTTGCCATACGCGTAATTATACCTAAATATTTTTTTAATAGGACGTTTTAAGGCCAATGGGTTGTGCACGGTTATTAAGTCGTGTGTTCTCTGAAGAATTTTCAAAAGCTTAAAATGGTAACAAACAGTACTTGAAGCCGACCAATCGGTGATTTGTTAGGCAGTTATTTTGCACAATGCATTTCATTTTTCATCGTCAGAATAAATTTGGTCACGTATGTACACAACCATTAATTGTACCTTCCTGCACCCGTAGGAAAGAAAATATGCACCTAGAAGTAAAGAGACATGTTTTTTCTTTCGAATAACGTTTTCTCTAATAAAAAAATACAATCGCGAAATATTTTCGCACAACAAAATTGCTTTTATGGATGAAGTGATTTGTTACCTCGCTAACCAAACTCACAGTAAGTAACATCACTTAATTGGTGGTGACAAGTTATCCATAGTCAGTGATCTACAGCTGGTTCTACATAACCCACCAATGTAGGAAAGTAAGTTAAGGTAATAACAACAAACAAAATATTTTAGGCCTAATTTCGTTAGAATAATTATCACTTAAAACTTATTTGAATTATACAGAACCCACTGACGGTAGGATGTACGTAATAAAACATGCTTCGGGATTCATATAAATATATAAAACAGTTGTTTATATTATGTAGATTGACCTGATACCAAACTTCGAGCGAAGTTGCATGGCTCTCCTGCTTGCTTGCTTCGCTGCTAGATGGCAGAACAACTCACCGCTGTGTTGGTGCGCGCTCTAACGGCGGCGGCCGAAACTACGTTCCCGATGCTTTACGTTCAGAAGTGTTGCAACGCGTGAATATTCAGATACCGGTGCGAGATATCTCCCCGGGAACAATGCAAGACTTACTTTCCCTAGCGAAAGTCGTGCTGCTGAGATTGCATATGATTTGATTTAAAGACTACAGCATCTTCGGTGTTATGTTCAGAGTAACTGCTGTGCGCAAGTGCCTGTCGGAGTACTGTCGAAAAGATTTAATTCCAGATTATATCATGATAGTTCTATTTCGTACTACGACTAACAAAAGCGAAGCAAATAGTGCAAGATTTTCCTGCATCGGTTGTTTGAATTCTTCCATGCTATGAAGCTTTATCAGTACTCACATTCCATTATTGGAATGGTACGATTTTTCCTTCCGAGTCTTTCATCCATGATACTGCCTTCTTTCTACGATGTCTATTTTAAATGCAAAATTCTTTTATTTGCCTGGATCTTGAGTGTACCATTTTTAGATTAATGGTACGACTATTCGTATGTTGGAAGCTGGCTTGACTGATAGTATGGAAATACAGTAACGTAGTCCTGATATCAAACTGCTTTTTTACTAAGTGCATTTTGTTTTGTTGCAGGTAAGTAAATGAAGTTTCGATCCGTACTGGACGTGCTATGCATCGTAAGTAGTAAGTACACGCTCCAGATATATTTATCTCTTTTCCGCTTAAAGCACAGGATGAAGCTCCTAAGCGTCTCAGTTTCTTCTCCTTCGTTGCTCACGGTTCGAAGATCCTTTTTACGAATACGTATTGAAATCCTCAGTGAATCTTTGTTCACTGCTTCGCAAAAATTGAGTTACAGTGCGAGAACGTTAAGAAGAACGAAAATTATTTGAGAATAGGCGAACAGACATTTCAGTCCGCCCTCGTGAAACTGGGCCCTCTTACTTCCATACACGATACTCATTTAAGAAATGCCATTTGTTAGTTTCATTTGTCATAATCTATGCAACTTGCCACTGTGTCATTCATGATGTAAATAATGAAACACTGAACTAGCTACATATTTTTCGTGCTTCATATAACGCTTTTCGAGAATTTATTCCCATGTTCAAATGTGTGTGAAATCTTATGGGACCTAACGGCTAAGGTCGTCAGTCCCTAAGCGTAAACGTTACTTAACCTAAATTATCCCAAGGACAAACTCGCGTACCCATGCTCGGGGGAGGACTCGAACCCTCGCCGGGATCAGCCGCACAGTCCACGTCTTAGACCGCTCGGCTTCCCATTGTCAAAAAGAAACATTCACGTAGGTATTTTGTGTGACGTTTTTATCGTCAGCTGCAGTCGGACATTTCTTTTGAGCGATTTTCCGAAACAGCGCATAAAACACCGATGCAAATATTTGTGATTAATCATGAGAACAAATTCTTGCAAAGCATTGTGCAAATTATATAAAATACGTAACTGGTGCAGTGTTTCATTCTTTAAATCATGAATGCTATTTCTGCTACAGAGTGTCTCATGGCTAATTTAAGGTTTTTAGGAACAGCCAATGCTATTCCAGCTTTCGGTATATTACTCGAATCCCACAATGTACAATTTTACGTATTATTCCAGAAGCGTGTGAACCAATATATAGATCACCCAATGAGGCACGTATGAAGGTTATTTTACATTAGGTTGTTTGGAGTTCAAACGAACATATTTCACTTACGTATGTTTTGAACACACTTGGCTTTTGATACCTCTATCTCTTTCCACAGCTTTCTTTTAGTACGTAAGCTTAACATCACCTACAGTGCAGAAACTTCGAATGCAGCTGATTGATACAGCTCTTTGTTCGTGAGACTGCAACCGGTTATTGCGGCTTTGGAGTCTTGCTTGCGTGCTTTGTGATATGAAGAATTTTGCATTTTTGATACTTCGCGACGATCACTACGCACCAAATACACTTCGTCATTTTATAGCTTAAATGGACTAAAGTAAGCAAAGTGACATGAACAGTGGCCTCACTCTAAATTTTATCAACCACGAACACTACATTGCTGACGTCACACAGCCGTGCGCATAGCCTTATACACTGAGGAGCCAAAGAAACTGGTACACCTACCTGATATCGTGTAGGGCCCCCGCGAACACACAGAAGTGCAACAACACTACGTGCATGGACTCGACTAATGTCTGAAATAGTACTGAAGGGACCTGACACCATGGATCCTGCTGGGCTGTCCACAAATCCATAAGACTACGAGGGTGTGGATATCTCTTCTGAACAGCACGCAGCAAGGCATCCCAGATACGATCAGTAACGTTCATGTCAGGGGAGTTCGGTGACCAGCGGAGGTGATTCAACTCACAAGAGTGTTCCTGGAACCACTCTGTAGCAATTCTGGACGTGTGGGGTGTCGCATTGTCCTGCTGGAATTGTCCAAGGCCATCGGAATGCACAATGGACATGAATGGATGCAGGCAATCAGATAGCATGCTTACGTACGTTTCACTTGTGAGAGTCGTGTCTACACACATCAGGAGTCACACATCACTCCAATTGCACATTCCCCGCACCATTACAGACCCTTCACCAGCTTGAACAGTCCCCTGCTGACATGCAGGCTCCATGGATTCATGAGATTATCTTCATACTCGTACACGTCCTTCGCTCGATACAATTAGAAACGAGACTCGTCCGACCAGGCAACATGTCTCCAGTGATTAACACTCCAGTGTCGGCGTTGACGGGCTCAGGTGAGGCGTAATGCTTTTTGTCGTGCAGCCATCAAGGGTATACGTGTGGGCCTTAGCTCCGAAAACCCATATCGATGATGTTTCATTGAATGGTTCGCACACTGACATTTCTTGATGGCCCACCACTGAAATCTGCAGCAATTTGCGGAAGGTTTGCACTTCTGCCACGTTGAACGATTCTCTTCTGTCGTCGTTGCAGACGGAATCTTTTTCCGGCCGCAGCGCTGGCGGAGATTTGATATTTTACCGGATTCCTGATATGGAATGGTCATACGGGAAAATCCGCACTTCATCTCTACCTCGGAGATGCTATGTCCCATCGCTCGTACGCCGACTATAACACCACGTTCAAACTCACTTAAATCTTGATAACCTGCCCTTGTAGCAACACTAACCGATCTAACAACTGTGCCAGACACTTGTTGTGTTACACATGCGTTGCCGACCTCAGCGCCGTATTGTTCCTGTTCACATATCTCTTTATTTGAATACGCATGCCTGTACCAGTTTCTTTGGCGCTTCCAGTGTATTTATCGTTGGCCACGGGGTGAGCTCATTGCGAAAATAGTGCCAAATAGGGCTGGCCTCTTAGCACGTTTCAGTTGAAGGAATAGGAAAAGACAGTCTGAGTCAATCAACGGGCAGTCGCCGTGCAATTACTTTTATGGCTTCACGGAAGGAAACGTCATCGTGAAACTGGAAGGACGACGAAGGGTGGTGAGTGCATCCCAGGAGTTAGGTATTGCCCACAGCATTTTTTCACGCCCATGTGGAGTGTTCCGAACCACGGGCACTATTGCCCAAAGGAAAGGAGTTGGTCGAGCATGGTCAACTGCAGCCGGAGATGATCGGTAGATAGTACAATAAGCAATAATGGACCGAAGTCAAGCAGTGCATGCAATTGCAACCACGTGTAACAAGGCTGCAAAACACCCAGTCTCACGCCCTCCAGTGACATGGCGACAGCGAGAGTTGCTTTTCAAGACCGGTACCAACGACGGCTGAAGAGAATCGTTCAGCGTGACAGAAGTGCAACTCTTGCGCAAATTGCTGCAGATTTCAACGGGGGGCTATCAACAAATATCAGCGTGCGAAGCTTTAAACGGAACATCATCGATATAGGTTTTTAGGAGTCGAAGACCCACTCGCGTACCCTTGATGACTGCACGACACAAAGATGTATGATTCGCCTGGGCCCGTCAAAACCGACATTGGACCGTTGATGTCTGGAGAAATGTTGCCTAGTCGGACAGTCTCGCTTCAAATTGCATCGAGAAAATGGACGTGTGTGGGTGTGGAGACAACCTCGTGAATTCATGGCTCCTGCAAGTCAGCAGGGGACTGCTCAAGCTGGTGGAGGCTCGGTAAGGGTGCGGAGCTTGCGCAGTCGGCGTGATGTAGGACCCCTGATGTGTCTAGATACGACTCTGACAGGTGACACTACGTTAGCGTCCTGTCTGAATACCATTCATGTCCATTGTGCATTCCGACGGACATGGGAATTCCAGCAGGGCAATGCGACAGCCCACACGTCGAGAATTGCTACACAGTGGCTCCAGGAACACTGTCCTGAGTTTAAAGTCACCACACTCCCCAGACATGAACATTATTGAACATATCTGGGATGCCTTGCAACGTGCTCTCCAGAAGACATCTCCACTGCCCCCCCCCCCCCCCCCCCTTGTACTAATACGGATTTATGCGCAGCCCAGCAGGATTCAAGGTGTCAGTTCCCTCAAGTACTATTTCAGACATTATTCGAGTCCATGCCACGTCGTGGAGCGGCACTTTCGCGGGAGCCCTACGCGAAGTTAGGCAGGTGTACCAGTGTCTTTGGCTCTTCAGTGTGTTTAAACGATGAGCAGTTTCGACCTTCGGCGTGGCCCTCCACACAGCAGTGGTTGGCGTTCCTGCCGTGCGGCTGCTCAGCTGCAGACTGTGTCCGCCGACATGCAGTTTCGAAACCGGTCGTGATTCAAATAAATATATTAGTACAACTGAAGCGGATCTATCTAAATTAATTATTGTCTTTAAAGAAAAGTGTCATTTCTATACGTTTCATTCTTTTTTTTTTCAGGTATCTTCTTTCTAAGTGTGTTCCAAGTTTCTTCGAGCAACGTTACTTGGGAATGACACACCATGCGAAAGTTAATTTCTTGCTTAATTTTTGCACACCATTGTATCTGCAGTGGAAATGCCGCAACTCCTAAAAATACTAATGTCTCAGAAACTCTATACCATCATGAAACATGAATGTTCTCTTTCTCTTTAATAAATGGTAATCTTAGCCAATGATGCTTTTTTTATTATCACAGAAACGTGACTGATCTTTCGATAAAAAAAAAGAACATACTGTTAGTAAGTGCATCGAAACTTATTTCGGTTCGCATGAGTAAGAAACACCAAGAAGTGACAGATCTGCACAAATAAATTTGCAAGTGGCCGATGGCATTACTTTAGAGTTTCGCGTAACACTGATTAAATGCGTGCGACAGGAGAGTGTGGATTGCTCTAAAAAGACATTTAATTCACAGAAATCATTCAGTCTGTACCTGCGTGTATCCTGTCCTTGGAAATCTTTGTACAAGGCCTCTGAGTTGGGTATGACCCCGCGGATGCATTAGGCATGAGCAGTCGTGCTTATCTCCCGTGCTTCTGCGCTTTGGTCTCACCGACCTCGGTAGCTGAGACTTCCTCCTCCCTAAAAGGCTAGCTAAGAGGTAAAAGACGATACGACAGCTCGTTCTATACCACAGGCGGCGATTATGGAGAAGTTGACAGGAGCACTGCAGCTGAACTGTGCGGCGGTTACGAGACACGCCGCAACATTTGTTATTACGGGTCAGACCTGTCGGCTCTTTGCCTCTTGCAGTATTTCATCGGCATTACTAATTTCTCCATTTCGACCAGCATAATCAAAATCTTCAGCACGTGTCCATCCGCAGATTATAACTAAGTCTCTCTCTCTCTCTCTCTCTCTCTCTCTCTCTCTCTCTCTCTCTCTCTCTCTCTCTCTGTCTGTCCTTCCTCCCTCCCCTCCTTCCCTGCTCTTCCACATTTGTCACCTCTCTCTCCCCTTCTCTACCAATTTCTGTTTGATACTGTATTCTGCTCCCCAAATGTCTGAAGTGTTATTTCAGCCAGTCCGAATGGAATTCGCTAATACCTTTACTTACATCATAGGTTACGTTGTTTTGACAGAGTAGATTTCAAAATTCTATTACGAAGGTAGCACATGCAAGAAAGTCACAGATTATGTATTGTATATTGATGAAAGTTGGTGTAAAGTACCTTCTGCTGACTTGGGTGTTCTACGCAGGTGTGTGTGTGTGTGTGTGTGTGTGTGTGTGTGTGTGTGTGTGTGTGTGTGAATAAAATAATTCCTTATGTACTACCGATTTTGAACTTTAGATTATATTCAAGTGTTATAAGATGAAAGCCATACTGCTTCTCTGGCGTACACTTAAAATACATTATACTGACAATAGCAAAATATACTGACGCGGATAATCAGTTTTCATACACTGTCATAATCAGTTCAAGGGCGCCCATACCCAGGGACAAAGGGGTGTCCCTCCACCTCTTTCTCTACGGGAAAGGAAAAACTAAAGTGTAGTGAGGTGTTATTCTTTCAAGAAAATGATTTAAAAGTCGGTTTTACATAGGTTTTTAACATTGTCGGACCTGGAATTCTTTTTTGGCTTCTTAGAAGTCTTACAAAATGTTGTAAATAATCCTTACACAGGTCTTGCCTCCCTCCCCCCCCCCCCCCCCCCCGTCCCATCCTGACAAACTCTTGACTAAAAAATGTTCAAATGTGTGTGAAATCTTATGGGACTTAACTGCTAAGGCCATCAGTCCCTAAGCTTACACACTGCTTAACCTAAATTATCCCAAGGACAAACGCACACACCCATGCCTGGCCAAGCCGCACATTCCATGACTGCAGCGCCTTAGATAAACTCTTGATTAGGTTCACCCTTTTCGTGTGGAGGCGTTGTACATGTCTGATAACTGAGGGTGATACAAAGATCGTAACCGATAATAAGCTAAAAAAATATTTTGTCAGGAGATCTTTGCTGTTTGAAGTAAGACATTTTTCAAGTATCTGAAAGATGTAGGGCTCCGCCTGCACAATTGCTAAATAAAATTAATTAGAAATTGAGACTTTCGTAAAAAAATATGTACAATACGGAAATTATAAATACGGAAAACTTAATTATCGGTAACTAAAACATACACAGGTAGAATAGCAAAAACAAAAAATTAATAAGACTTGAAATACTATTTAATTGTTACTAATTAGAATAAAAATAAATAAAAGAAACATGGTCTCATGTGTCTTTTCTATTGAAAGAACGTTTATGAATGGGTCATTAAGACGCTCTGGACTTCTAAAATGGAATGTAGTGGAACGCCATCATTTGTGAAAAGTAGTGGTTTAAAGTTTGTTGCAACTGAGGAGATCAACAATTCTGTAGTATGAAAAGGTAACGAGTGCTGGTCACAGTTTCCTCCACAAATAAGAAAGGTCCAGTGACAACTAACAAGTTTTGATTCGATGAGTCTTTTTTGTATTCAAACATTTAGCCACGATACTCATTTCTCCAAATTCTGACTCTGTGCGGGTTGAGACCTCCTGACACAAGAAAAATTGCTACAAAACAAGTAGCCAAAGCGATTGAAAAAAAGTCATGTTCTTTATCTTACAGAATTAAAGCAGAAGGACACACTTATTATTGTTTTATCTCGGAAGCGCTACAGTTTGTTAAATTATTGCTGTCTAATCGTAATGAAAAGTTCCATTGTTGCCATATTTGTTGATTTGCGGGAGCTTACAACAATTTTTTGCCGTTCTTTAATTTATTCGCGACTAATTCGACATTTGTTGAGTTGGGGAGGTACGCTCGCCGCCGTTAAGTAACACTTGAGGTGTCGCCATTACAGGAAAAACAGCGAGACAAGCTTGAGCGAATGGCAACGCTCGCTCCAGGTTGTTGTTCAAAAATGGTTCAAATGGCGCTGAGCACTATGGGACTTAACTGCTGTGGTCATCAGTCCCCTAGAACTTAGAACTACTTAGACCTAACTAACCTAAGGACATCACACACATCAATGCCCGAGGCAGGATTCGAACCTGCGACCGTAGCGGTCGCGCGGTTCCAAACTGTAGCGCCTAGAACCGCTCGGCCACTCCGGCCGGCAAGGTTGTTGTGGAACGTAAGAAGCAGTAATAAGATTTGGAACGTACACAAGTAGTTACAATCCAAATGTCTTGCTACAGCAGACTCTTGTCTGTCATAAAATCTTATCTTTATGCTTGTTCTACAGTACGTTACCTTACGTGCAAATTTATTTTAACTGGAAGTGACTTAATCACAGTTTCAAAGGTCGACTTGATAGATCGTTAACATGGTTTAGTAATACAGAGCACATTAAGAAACGCTAACAATCAATAACTGCAATGTTATTTTATTTAATGATCGTTCGAAAAAGAATCGCAAGATCTAAGCAGCTTTGTGGTTACCACGCTCTACTCTCAGGACGAGCAAAACTGCAATACACCTGAATACATTCTGTTTCACCTGTTTGTTAGTTTCTTTAAATGACATCAGGCCAATGTTGGGATGGTTTAAACAATAAGGCGCGTGATTGATTGCTTGTCTAACGAACTCTGCTTCTAATGACAACGGTTTTGACGGGACGCAGACTCTGAGCTACGTTTTCTTCCTTTTATGGTGGACATTTGTCACAATGAGAGCAAAAAAAGCTCTTACTGTGTTTGCTCTCAGTTGCCTTGAGTTGTGAACATCCTGTGTTCTGTGATTCATGAGCAGATGAGAATTTTCTTGTTGACTTGTAGAATACGTTAACAGATACCAGCAGTATATGGAAAAAAACTTATCTCGGGCTATTAATAATGCGTGACGGTTTCACGAGAGTCCTCGCCGTGTTTCACACCGGAAACCATAATTTTGACGCTTTTTGTCCAGGCGTCATCTTTCATCTTTCAGTGAGAACGCTCTCAGAGAAATCTCGGTCACTTCTTGTGCCCAAGGAAACTCGAGACATCGTACGCAGCACTATGTACAACAGAAATATGTCAACGGGAAGCTGTGGTAACGTATCCCGTGCATTAAGCTGCTTCACGCCCAAGTGGACTGCCATGGCAAATTTTCTTTTGCTTCTAGAATCTCTTCCGAAATTAATGTATTAGTTCTCTTCGGATTTCTCTCTTGTGCCGGCCTCTTTATTTCAGAGTGTCTATTTTCCCATGCAATCTAAGACCTATGCAGCTCCCTCTGGTAGGACGAAAGTTTTTCTCAGACTCTCAATACATGTTCTGTCATGCTGTCTGCTGTTTCGTGTTTTCCACATCTTTCCCTGTCTTTTCTGTGGGGAACCTCATTTCTTATCACTCTTCCTAAGTGTAGATCAGTACGAACACTAGTAATATCCTAATCACGAACGTTTCAACTCCTAAGCCTACGTGCCCTGAAGGATCATAAAAGTGCACACACTTTAGTTGATAACAGAGTTATTCGGATAGCGTAACATGAAATTCACTTTTTGTTCACGACTCACATCTCACTCACTCAGTATGTCGGATTATTGATAAAATTGTATCGAGCGAATGTTCATGAACCAACAGTCAGCAGGTCTGTTGAAACGAAAATGATACGAATATTTAAGATAGCAATCAGCAATCTCATTCTGAACTAGATCAGTCTAATCGCTTGGGTAGGCACGTATGCTCAGAAAACGGGTTGTGAAACTAATATTGCCGTTTCTTTAAAGTCAGTACCGCCATTAGACTTGTTTATTTGCAGTGCTACGTTTACACTTACACGATCATGATTTCGGCTTCAAAGTGCCATGAATTTTAAATATGAGAGTATGCCATCTTAGGCACTGTATAACACTTAAAAACACATGATAATGGCACTTTGAAGCCGAAATCATGATCGTGTAAATATAACACCGCAAATTAACAACAGTCTATTGGCGGTACTGACTTTAAAGAAATATATTATGACTGTGGTCCCGCAATATGAAAGTATTATTAATATTGCCGTGGCGTATCAATTTGCAAAATGTGTCGCTTCCTATCTTGCACTCTGTGTGTTGCCAGACATGAGAAATGTTTCTCGACACTGTAGGCCAGTGACTGTAAGACAAGGGCGTTAATAATAACCTGCCCTTGCCACACCTCGCACGGAGTTCATACAGTCCCCAATTAAAATCATCCGGACACCCCTAAATAATGCGGCATTCACGAGAGGTGGGCCGCCAGTATAAAAGGAGGCGTAGAATATTGCGCTGTCAGTAGCGAAGCAGTAACCGCAGAAAGGGCCCGTCAGAAGAGCCCAACGACTTCGAACGTGGAATAATCATTCGATGTCACTTGAGTAGTAAATCCAGCAGAGGCATTTCAACCATTCTGAACCTCCTCAAGTGGACTATTGGTAAGGTGAGACTGAAGTGAAAACGGGAAGGAATTACGACAGGTAAAGGACGACCTGGGAGATTTCATGTAGTGACGGACAGGTACCGTCCATCATTGCCGATGGTGACTGTAAAAAATCACATGAAAGTAGCAGAAAGAATCACTCGTGATTTCCAAAGTGCTACCAGAAGTCCAGCTTGCACAATTACTGTATGTAGGGAGTTAAAAAGAATCGGATACAATGATCGAGCAGCTCCTCATAAGCCACCGATTTCTTAGTTAATGCGAAGTGACGCTTGGCGTGGTGTAAAAAGCGACGCCACTGGGTAGTCAATGACTGGGAGCGAGTGATTTGGAGTGATGAATCACGCTATACCCCCTGGCAGTCTGATGGAAGGATTTGGGTTTTGGCGAATGCCATCGTGAGTAATGCCAAAGCTGAAGAGCGGATGAGGTGGGGTTGCGGTTTCTTTTGGTCAGGGATGTGGTCCCCTTATTGCTGTCATTACTATGAACGTATTTTACAACATCGTGTATGGCGTCTGTAGAGGAACGGTTTGTCAGGAAGCAGTATCTGATAGCCAATGGCTTATGTACAATAACATTCCTGGAATCGACAGGCCTGCCAAGAGTCTCGACCTGGGCCAATGAAACACCTTTGGGGTGAGTTAGAACGTCGACTTCGCTCCAAATCTCAACTAGAACGTCAATAACTTCGGCTCTTGAGGAGGAATGGGCATCCATCGCTCCATAGACATTCAGATTCCTTACTGAAAGTATCTCCAGTACAGTTCAAGCTGTCGTCAAGGCGAAGGGGGGCACTGACGCCGCGCGGGGTAGCCGAGCGGTCTAAGGCACTGCAGTCATGGACTGTGCTGCTGGTCCCGGCGGAGGTTAGAGTCCTCTCTCGAGTATGGATGTGTGTTTGTTCTTAGGATAATTTAGGTTAAGAAGTGTGTAAGGACTGATGACCTTAGCAGTTAAGTCCCATAAGATTTCACACACATTTGAACGATTTTTGGGAGCACTGACAGGTGTCAGGGTACTATTGATCAGATGGCGTATTTCTGCTCAGGAGCAGTAGCCTCTTGGTGTGATACTGTCGTCATTCCAAATACATAGGCAAGAGCAGTGAATGCCGTACGTGTATCAGCAAGACTGGGGACGACGGTCTCAGTTTACCGTGGTAAGCGAGAGCAGAACGCAAAACTACGTACACAGTGAAACGTGACTGGAGAATGTTCGACGCTGCACCGCCTTATTTAAAGCTTTGTACTCGCACTTTGAGGGAGGACGTTTCCTATCAGCTTCCAGTCATGTTCCGTTGTTTTCCTTAACAGCGGTATGGTGCACTTCAACGGGTCCCAGCCGATGTCTTTCCCAAGCCGAACTGAGCCAGTGTACTGAACGGAACTACAGTAGAATTGTTTGAGTGCCAAAATACTAATCCAGAGGTTCGGAGTTCGATCCCAATCGGTCCTAAGATTTTTTGTGTCACGTATCTCATCTTTCACGTCTGACGATGATTTGCTACTGTGTGCAGTGAGGGTTGGATTGCCCGTTAAACAGTAAGTTCCCTTGTGACTGGTTGGGTAAGTCACTTCAAAGATCGGAGGAATGCAAAGCCATACCTCCTTCAGTTTTTGTATTAGGGGGACTCAAGTTTAGACTTCTATTGCAAGCGAAGGAATAGGCCTATCGCAAAATGACTTAACCAATATTTTTCTTGCTTCGCTTTGCGTTAGCCTATATGGGACAAATGGCTCTGAGCACTATGGGACTTAACTTCTGAGGTCATCAGTCCCCTAGAACTTAGAACTACGTAAACCTAACTAACCTAAGGGCATCACACATATCCATGCCCAAGGCAGGATTCGAACCTGCGACCGTAGAGGTCGCGCGGCTCCGGACTGTAGCCCCTAGAACCGCTCTGCCACCATCGGCCGGCTATATGGGACAAATTGGTTTTGAAGTTCGATATATATATATATATATATATATATATATATATATATATATATATATATATATAGTTTAGATTGCAGTAAGGTTTGTCAGGTTTAGGGCGTTATGGTCAGGAACAGAAATGAAATGATCGGATGCAAGGACACACAACACCTACTCCCCTTCCGGCAATCGAACCCGGGGCCCTGCATGGTAGGCGGTAACGTTACCCCTGCGCTACGTATGCGGACATCGCTGGGGAGTGTTAAGTAGGTAGGGAATTTTGCAGCATAAACATATAGCACAAAGCTTGGCTTTGTTTGGGAGTGTCTTTCGTGGTTATAAGAAGCTGCAGTCTTAGTGATTGTACAACGTGATACTGATTTTATAAAGAGTATAGGGCACGGTAGCGGTATCAGATGCTACGCAGCTATGGTGCACGGTATTCACGATGCGTCAGGAGGAAAGGTACACGCTGTGAGAAGTGATAAGATTAGCGATTCGGAACAAAAAACTTCCTATGGACATATGTCCAATACCGAATGGTTTCCGGGATAAAACACATGTAATATCACTCCTGTAGGTTTTTTTAATAACTCGAAATCGTACCCTCCAGCGAAATTGTGTTTCAGAAGAAAGTTAAACTGCAGTACATTAAATTTTCTATAGGAATAATAGTCTACCCGAAGAGAGCGCAATAATATTGAAAACTCTTGCTTAGGTAGTTTTTGTAGGTAATTTGGAGATAGTTTTCAGACTTAATAGACCACAGGTGTCATATACGAAACTGTTCGTCTCGACTTCCTCTACACTACTGTGACAGTTTTGAGTAATGCAGAAAATAAATAACAAAATCCATTAAATGTGCTCTATCATTTGGAAGGGTATATGTCCATATGATTTTTTTGCTCAGTATCACTATTTCAATCTCCGCTCAAAGCATGTACTAAGGATAGGAGCACGGCGTAGACAGGAAGCTGTAAGACTTTTACAGACCGATGACGGCACCTCACGCTAGAGTTTTTCTGTGAAGTAAATCGATTATGCCCCTTGCGCTTGTGTTGCAGTTGCTACGACTGCAGTGTTTTGAGTGTACCAACATCGGACCACTGCCCCTGAAACGTCTGACCGAGAAGTGGGCAACACATTTAGGACTCAGCGAGAGAAGTAGCTTGATATGGCCTCAAAACGCTGAGCAAAATTGGCACAGCGATCAAACGACCCGGCAGCTGCCTGTTGCACGGAGGAATATCTACAGGCTCTGCTGTTCTGACAGCTAAACTTCTTAAGAAGAATCAACAGTAAATGCTTAGAGAACGTGTCATTCCTGTACCAATGGGGGTTCACAGACTACGTCCTGTACCGACCACCGAGCGATAACGTCTCCAGACTTCCAGTTAGAACACACCACTTACTTTCAGCTCGATGAGGTAACTGCTGAAACGAAGTGCACAGAAACACATTAAGAAGCCATCAGCAACACAGGTGTTATTACTCTGAAACAATTTTGCTTTCAACAGATAACTATCCCTATAAATAAAATCCTCATAAATAACCCATTACCAAGGTTTGAGGTGTGTGTTCGTCAGAAGTTACAGTCTCTGTACATGCTGTAGCGCTTACTTAGTAAAATATACCCGGATCCTTATTTAGGGAATTTCAATAAAATGGCAGTGCCAGCCTAACAATGACGGGTCTCATGCGAGTGACTTCTATTCGTCTACACATACTTTGTTTCCAATGACTTCAACCATGCTTTTTGCACAATTCAGAGACTGTCGCCCGTAGGAAACACCATGCAGGTAACCTACCCAGGCTTTAGATTCTAGTAAACCTAAAAACTTCAACGCAAAGGAGCAGATTAACGCAGCAAATACACTTTCCATTTTTTGAATACATCAACCTCTCGAGCGGCAGCCGAAAACAACAGCAAACCCATGACAAATAACTACCATAACTCCTCCATTAAGCACATATTAAATGGAATGTGGCGCTTTTAGCAGCTTCACGGGTCCCACTGAAACGCAGGAACACACTACAGCATGCTTTTTGGAGCGTTGCTGGACTAACATACAGGTTGATTTTTTTCCACTGTGTACAGACCTTAGGTATTGATCGATGAAATGCTACGGAACAAGAAAGGTCTAATGAACTTATGTCTTGAAATGCAGGTTCTCATGTTAGAGACAATTTATTCGATCATACTTTGTTACAGAGACTGCGCTCCAACACCGTGCAGCCACAGTTACAGTATGCATTATTTCCTCCTAGAGGGTGGCACTGTTCTTCAAACGTCATGGCCTAGCGCCCTCTCCTGCCATAGTAGTTGTAATGTTGTGTCCGATTCACTTTTCTTCCTGACTTACCTTGTAGTGTATGTGATACAGGGTTGTATACGATGGTTCCGTATTCGAATCGAGAACGTGTCGAGATCGTGTTTACTTACGGAAAGGCAGGTAGTGATTGGCGGCGGGTAGCAAGGTTGTATCAGGAGACCTATTCCCGCTGAGAACAGCCACGGCATTCAATGTCTTTCGCCGTTTTTCTGAGACAGGGTCGTTTCAGGAAGCCGGAAATCATGAAGGACGTACCCGAAATGTTCGGACACCATACTTGGAGGCAAATGTGATTAACACTGTGGAGGGTAACCGTCGTGTCACTACCAGGCAGTTGGCCCGCCAGCACAGGGTAAGCCACACAATCGTGTGGAACATTCTCCATGACAATTGTTACTATCCTTATCACTTACAGCGTGTGCAGGGCTTACTAGCGACAAACTTTCCGCATCGGGAGCAGTTTTATCATGTGGCTTATTCACCAGGCGACCACAATTCCGGGATTTGTGTCATCCATCCTATTCACAGATGAGGGAACCTTTACACGGAGTGGTATCTTCAACTTTCATAACAGTCTTCTGTGGAATAGTATGCAGAACTTCAATGGTGTGGTGACAACGAACCATTAGCATCGGTGCAGCCCCGATATGTGGGCCGAGGTAATCGGCGACCGTATCTTGGGACCAGTCTTCCTTCCAAGTCGGCCAGCAGCCCGAAACTATCTGCGTTTCTTGCGGGTGACTTTGCCTCCCCTGCTGGAAGAAGTACCGTTGATGATTCGAAGGGTTATGCGGTTGCTACGTGATGGTGCTGCAGCCCAATTGGTCGCATCTCAATCATGTCTTCCCTGGTCGATGGATTGGACGAGGGAATCCAATTACATGGTCTGCTCGTTCACCGAATCTCAACACTTGCGAGGTTGTTATGGGGCTCTCTCAAAAACATCATGGGTACAGAGCCACATTTCAAATGTGGAGACATTGGAGCAGCGTATTCATGCTGCCTTTGACACTGTCGAATGCAGCCTGGCCGATGTGATCGTGTGACACAGAACATGCTACGGCACGTATTCGCATACGCTGAGGCACATGGAAACCATTTTCAGCACTTACTGTAACTGTGGCTGCATGATACAGCGCGTCTCTGTAACAGTGTATAACTGAACAAATGGTCTCTAACATGGAAACCATGTATTTCCTGACATAAGTTCAGTACATCTTTTTTGTTCCATATATTCTCATCGATCAACGACGAGTGTTTGTACATGGTTGAAAAAAATCACCCTCATTACAGTGTGTCCGGGTGAAACATGTAATAGCATAAAGCGTAATAACGTGTGACGTAATTCAGGTATTTATTGGCGGTTTTCACCTACAAGCATGGTAACTCAAAATGTTTCCTCTGTTTGCTTGCGGTAGTTGATACCACCTGCGCGTGCACGAAAGTACTCTGTTCACGTATACACGCGTCTGTGGAGTGTAGACATGTGGACTCCACAGCAGAAGGTGTTTCGCGTGCTTTCTCTCTACATCTGCGTCTACATCCCTACTCCGCAAGCCACCCGAAGGTGTGGGGCGGAGCTAAAGTCTGTTTCACTGGTACAACGTCCTTTTCGACATGAGTATGGACTGCGTCCAACTGATGATGCTCCCTTTTACGTAACAATCAAGAAATGGGACAAGTGGCTTCGGAAAACTGGGAGTTTGCTTTCGATGTCGGATTACCACTCCAACTACGCAGTTCCAGAGATTGTTAAATTAATCCGTCCAACCTTCCAGCGGAAACGTCGTACAAACAAGCAGGCAACTACAGTTACCTCATTCCACAGTATACGATATCGTCCATAAGAGTTGCGCCTACGGGCGTAAAAGCTGCAGCTTCCTCACAAAATCAAGCCTACTGCAGGCCACGACGGAAGGCTTTCGCGGAGACATTCCTGGAAAACATGGATGAGAACTAGGCATTCCTTGATTTCGTCTGTTTCTCGGACGAGGCAAGAGGTAAACACGTACAACTGCCGCTCATGGGGAACTGAACCCGCCCTACGTAGTGACAAAGTGCAAACGTAACTCTCCGAAAGTGAATGTGTGGTTATGATAGTTGACGGACAGGTTTATCGACGTTTACTGGGTGTATAACCAGATACACTTTCGTAAACACACAACGACAATAAATATCTCAATTACTTCTCAAGTTATTACATTTTATATTATTATACGTTTAAAACGGACATCCTGTAAAACTCTCTACAGCTCATTAAAGCACAATAAGTCATCCGGAAAGTGCGCTACGCTAATAAATCTGGTAGGAATGTGAAGCGGCTACAACTTGGGTCTGCGTGGAAATTATTTTGGTGGGTAGTACGCCACCTTTTCAGAAGCTCGTGTACTGTGTCTTAGCAAGCACGAACAGACTCGAGAATCATCCAGCGTGGGTTTGAACCGCGCCTCCCGTAATGCCCGTCCTGTGTCTTGACTATTATGATACCTCGCACAGTGCGGAATGCGCATTATGATAGCGGTAACCGTCAGATTTGCGACCAAGCGAGGTTGCGCAGTGGTTAGCACACTGGACTCGCATTCGGAAGGACGACAGTTCTAACTCGCGGACGGCCATCCTGATTTCGGTCTCCCGTAATTTTCCTGTAAATGGCTTTCGTCAAATGCTGGGATGATTCCTCTGAAAGAGCGCGGCCGACTTCCTTCCCATGCTTCCCAAATCCGCTGGGACCGATGACCTCGCTGTTTGGCCCCTCTTCCCCGAATCACCCCCAAAGTTGTGAGCATTTATTGTACGCCACAATGGGATAACCAGTAGTTTTCTGGTTTGCATTAAATACGGCAAAACGATCACAATGGGTGACGAGGTAGGATACCGTTAAAAATGTGCGGAAACAGCTGGGAAGGACAACGTGACGGTAAGGCTATCATCTAACTGAAGGATGAATTGAACACCGCTGTGTGGAGCGTGAATGCGTTACATTGTAAAATACTTTACATTGTTACTCTCATGTGATTATGTAAACTTATTTACTGAATAAAAAGTGGTAAACAGTAAAATAAGTGTTTAAGTGTTGCCCTGTGTATCTGAAATTCAAGGTTTCGAATCCCTATTTGGTTTTACGTCTCCCCTTCCGCGACTCATCGGTTTCTTTTTTCCTTGGCGATGTTATTTGCGTGTGAAAAATATCTAGTTACACCGCGATTCGCAGTTTATGTTAGACTGTAGCTTCTCCTACAGGTGGCTGGATAAGTTAAGTCAAGGGCCGGAACAATAGCATACAAACACCCCTAGGAGCATGACCGATGAAGGTCATGTAGAAAAGCTTGTCTGTAGTTCATCGCTATACATAAAGGGAAATCTCCTGACTGACTGATTCCTCATCGCCCAGCCCAAAGCGCTAAGGATATTAACTTCAAATTCGGAGAGAATGTTGATCTTTCACTATAGGTATCGTTTAATAGAGGATCAGAAATAAAAAAATACATTTTTAAAAATTTAATCACTAAGGCGGTAAAACGGCGAATGAGAGATTATTTTGAAAACAAATCTTTATTAAAGTGTTAATAACGCATTTTTAAAGTTATATCTATGGAAATTGGTATCTGACTTCTCGGCTAGAAAAAAAAATGTGGTTCAATGTTTTAGGAAGTTCAACCCCAAAGGGGGGTGAAATAGGGGACGAAAATTTTTATGTAAACATATTTAAAGCTAAATATACGAAAACTGCTATTGGAGTCCTGGAGGAATAAGTGTTATCGATGAAAGTTTTTGTGGAAGTATAATCACAAGCACTCAAAACGCAGGATTAACAAATACCTCGGAAACTAGCTACCAGAATACTGCTTTAGTCAGAAGTATATTTAGAAAAGCACGTGCTTCTACGGCATTAATTAGTGGGAAAAATTTAGATGATGCTGCAATTTGTGAACAACATAAAAATTCGATAAAATAAAAAAATCTTTGTAGACCTTACAGCGTACGCAACGAAGCAGAGTGCTCTAAGCTAGTACAAAAGAAATACGTGCATTGCTTTTTATATCATTTGCTTATTTATTTATATACTGTCGGAATTCCACTTAGAATACCGCTAGTAGAATATGGGAAAGAGAAGAAACGTCACATTCTGGTCGGTTAGGCTTGATAGTAGCTGCCTGAATGTATCAGAGTAGGTACAACGCGACTCCTCCCACGCAGCATTCTGGGCAGAGTGGTTCGCTTTTGCATCTGGCCGCTATGAGGTGAACGGCGACTAGCTTTCGCCAGTGGGTTGGTAATGGTTGCCGGCCCGGCGTATTGGTTCACCGGGAACTGGTTTCACTCTCGCCCCGAAGTACTGGACATCAGGACAGGATTACCAGGTTGCAAATTGCGGCTTACCGCCGAATTACCAAAACGTCCGTAGGTAATTAAACGGCACCTCTTGTCGCGCTACACTTGTTAACATCACAAAGACGCCGTCCTTGGCGTCGTATAGTTGGTACCACCGTTCCGGATAACTGTTCCACAGTTGGTTTCGGTTTCAAGGTTGTTTTGGTAACATGGGTTACACACACACACACACACACACACACACACACACATACACACACATCCTACTTCCCCTACTCTCCCTCTTTGTTGTCCCCGCTTCGGATTCTCCCCTTCCTACCTTTACCGTTTCAGCGGGGGGAGGGGGGGGTAGACGTGCGTTTAACGCGCAAGCGCTATCGCTTTGGGATCTTATCTGCCTTACTCCAAAGCCAATGTTATCTCAACGCTGAACGCTGACAAGAGGCCACGACAGGTCGTACAAGGACGTTCACCAGCTGTTTTGCTAAAACTGATCTTCCTCGCTTGTCGAATGTGGGAAGTGACTGCAACCATGGGAGGCGGTCTTGCGTATTCTCGTTATGACAACACGGAAGACCCATGTCACAATTCTGCTGCTATCCATACTGTTCAGCAGTTGATATATCTCATTACCGAACGAACTGAGGGAAATTAGTGAGTTGAGGTAGGTTTTGCGCAGATTGATGTGGTAGTTGGTCTTCAGGCTAAATGCCACTAATTTTTTAATCCATAAAGGATGTGGCTTTGAGTTATACGTAACGAACATGCCGTGTTAAAGCGTTCAAACCTATCGTTTCGTAAACTGATTTTTTTAAAAAAGAAACGACATACCTTGTTTAATACATGAAATGTATTCGCAGTTGCAAATATGGACAATCTTCAGCTATACGAAGTATGTTCAAAAAATTCCGGAACTTTGTCCACAAACTTTTTCTACACATACCTTTTACTTATTGTCAATGTCTCCTTCGAAATACTCCCCCACAAATGATACACTGCTCCAAACGCCATTTCCAGTTCCACAAGCAGTCTTGGTACGCCTCTTGTTGGATTGTGCGAAGCACCATCTTCGAATTTTATTTGATCTCACCTGCCGTTGCAAATCTTCGTCCTTTCAACGGGATTTTCAACATTGGAAATGAGAAACAGCCCTCAGGGGCCAAATCTGGAGAGTACGGAAGGTGAGTCAACACAGTGATTTCGTATTTTGCGCAATAGTCATGCACGAATAGGGGTGAATGTGCGGATGCGTGATCGTGATGCAACATCCATGAATTGTCTCGATACATTTCCTGAGCCTGCGGTGTGGCCGTGCGGTTCTAGGCGCTTCAGTTTGGAACCGCGTGACCGCTACGGTCGCAGGTTCGAATCCTGCCTCCGACATGGATGTGTGTGATGTCCTTAGGTTAGTTAGGTTTAAGTAGTTCTAAGTTCTAGGGGACTGATGACCTCAGATGTTAAGTCCCATAGTACTCAGAACCATTTGAACACAGGCGTGTGCAGGGACGCCAACCGCATTTCATTGCAACACACCACTGGCGCGGAATTACTAATGTTCCGGAATTTTTTGACAGACGTCGTATAATGGGATGACGGCAATGAAAATTCGTGCCAGACCGGGAACCGAACCCCGGTTTCCCGCCTATCACGAGTGGTTGCGTCACCATTAGGCTATCTGAAGATCACTCACTATCGAGCCAAACTTCCATATGTCATCAACGGCGTGTCAACACTTTGTAATCATACATTCATTATGTATATTCCCATACATGGCAGTCGTTTTAATTGGAAGTCGCTTGTACACTGTTGGCGCTTAAATACGGTATTGCAGTACACTGCAATATTGTATAGCCTTTGAATGGCATTCGAGAAGTTTTCAAACGACAACTACAGTGATATAACGCTTTTTTGTGTTGATGGTGTAGCTTTTAGCAAAGGTATCCGAGAAGTGAGCTAAAATTATTGGCAGTCCGGTGGCTGGAATCAGCCATTGCGATGTAAACGCTATCAAACGGGAGGGAGGGGTCCTGCCGTGCCAGACTCCATGTTATACAAGCCATTTGACTATTTACATGTTTTCACAAAAGCTGGTCATTTAATCATGAGTACGTACATACATTTGAAATATTTCTCTCAAGTTCTTACTGAGACGCGTCGAGGGTTTGCTGAAAAGTAATACCTCCGAATTTTTTGTTCTGTTCTCAATACCGGTTCAGTTATTACATGTTATGCGTATTACCCGCTAGACTTCCCCGTTTCGCTGACGCAAGTTGCGATGCCGTGCTGCTAGAGGTATTCAAATTGTAGCGTGTAACATGGCGATCTGTAATGTAGCTATATCGGTGCGTGAGAAACTGGAAGCACGATTTCGATGAGTTTGTCCATATAGAGAGCACTCTCTTGTCTAGCATGACAATAACAGACACACGGAGTGCTGCAACGTGTACAACAATCCGACGCCTTGGGTTCTCTTTCATCGATGATCCTCTATATAGTCCTGCCTTGGCCCCAACCGATTTTCATTTGTTTCCAAAACTTAAAGAACGCCTTCGAGGACTTCACTTTGATAGCGACGAAGCGGTGCAAGCAGAGTTGAGGTTGTGGTTCATTCAGCAAAGTCAGCCATTCTACAGTGACGGTATCAAGAAGCTGCTCTCTCGTTTGGAGAAATGTGTTTGTCACCGGGATGACAATGATGAAAATAAATATGAAGACATGAAGAATAAAGATGTAAATGTTAATAACTTAGATTTATTTAAAAAGCTGTAAGAGCTTTCACATAAAAAAAACTGGAGACATTACTTTTCAGCACGCCCTCGTAGTTGTTAGCGTATAGTTCCAGTTACAACAATCGTAAGTGACCTCGTATTTTTGTCATGTAACGTAGGTCCCAGAAGAACTGAGTTTAGGCTAGGCCTGTCTTCTTGCTGCACAAAATGACGCAGCCTGGCACAAACTTGGCGGTATTTAATGCACAATAATTCATTCTGAGCGCTACACCTTTCAATTTTAGCATAATATCTCGGATATTTTTCCGAAGTAGCGGTATATGATACCATTTTTAAAAAACCATGGTTACTTCAGCATCTCGGTGGATAGAAGAGATAGCGGGTTAAACGTACAACAGAATTACCTGCCCCTCTGCAAAGTATCAAATATCATATATGACTTTGTGACAATCTAAATATCCATGATGTTCAGATATCCATGATGTGAACGTCTGCTACTCCTGATACGAGGTCAGTTTCGAATGTAACATCCATCTGTGTATTTGAGGAATGCTAGCAAAAATTACCTCTTTTTATTATACACAGTGTCGCAGGAGGTATGATCAATATCAGGAATACGACAGGAATGATCAGTCGAAGTAAAAAGGTCTAGTAAATGTGAGGTCTAAGATGCGTATGTTAAGAGCCATGAGCACTTCTTTATCTTCGATACTCTGAAATAAATCTCTTCTGCTGCAAGGTCTTTGTTCAGCGCGGGATTAGCCGAGCGGTCTTACGCGCTGCAGTCATGGACTGTGCGGCTGGTCCCGGCGGAGGTTCGAGACCTCCCTCGGGCATGGGTGTGTGTGTTTGTCCTTAGGATAATTTAGGTTAAGTAGTGTGTATGCTTAGGGACTGATGACCTTAGCAGTTAAGTCCCATAAGATTTCACACACATCTGAACATCTTTGTTTTCATATTTTGGGAGGAGATAGTATGGACCAAAACAAGTAAAAAATTTCTAGTAAACTTGTCTCTAAAATGCATACATTAAGAACTACGAGCTCCTTTACAGGTAAGGAGATGTTTCACAGTAGGGAAGATGAACAAGTGTTCATAGCTATTAAGGTATTTGTTTTAGAGCCCACGTATACTATACTTTTTTTGTTTCGAATGATCGTTCCTGTCATTTCCCTGAATACTGACCATTAGTCTTGGGACACCCTTTATACAAAGGTCTGGAGCATCCTATGTAATGTGGCATGAAGACAAGTGAGCAGTAGAGTAAATATTTAGAAGAGAGGCAATCCACTACTTCATCGTGACTGAACGTGGCGAGAATACGTCAACTTCTGATGATAATAATAGACGGAAAGACAACGTCAGCGCCCAAAAAACTTAAGAACTTTCTTGCGGAGATTCCTCCCGTTTCGTTCTGTTGATGCTCTGAAATTTCTACGCGCCTCGGAGAGTCTGTGTGAATGCGGCCGTTTGTAATGTATTGTGAGATTTTTTGACGCGCCGTTCCTTTAAATCCAATGTGAATCGACCCTACACCGGTAATTAAGAAATGACTGGCAAGAATTCGGTTTGCTGGCTTTTGACAAGTAATCTTGGAGCCCCCCTACGTTAGCACAACTAGTGCTGCCGACACGGTAACACAACAAACTGAGGGAAATTCTAGTCGTGCAGAGGAAACGGCGTCTTTAGCTGAAAAATCGGAGAATGTAAGGGAACCGCTATCCGCCTGTGAGAGTTTCTTTGTAGCGTCGGCCGCGGCAGGAGGACTACAAAGCGGCCGGTGTGCCTCCCTCCGCCTCGAGTCGTGGGCGCCCCGCCGCGATAGCGCGGCGCCTATTGTCTGGCGCTCTTCTTGTCTCCACTTAGCGCCGTTTGTTCTGCCTCGCTTTGTACAACCAGCTGCAGATCACGCCTCGCTGTCGCTGTCGACTCGACGTGACCACTTGACTTTCTTTGGGCGGGTATCTCCTCCACTGTCAACACCTTTATCCTCTTCTGCAGCTGTTACCGCTAGGTAGTTGATAAGTACCGGGATGGTTGATGTATCCAAAATAATTGTTACCTCCTACCCACCCCTCCCCCTACCGCCCCTTGTGACGCAAAATTACAAAATTCGCGTTAATTTTGAGGGTACCGCACTCTGTCGGTGAAAACGCAGTCGTTAGAGGATCACTTTTTGTCTACCTGTCTGATCGTCTGTTACGACCCCTTCTTCCTTAAGTACGGGAGAGGTATCAATTAGAAATTTTTGTCAAATACTAAAATCTACTCTCCTATGGCGACGTAACAGCCAGTTAGGTCACATATTTTGATAATCGCAAACTCATTCATCAAAACCTGTAGATGATATATATAGTTAAGGCGGGACCCTTTGAAATTCGCACAGGTGTCCGACAGGGCGATGGCCTCTCACCTCTCCTTTTCAATCTTGTGTTAGATAAGGTAATAAAAGAATGGGAAACATCACAACATCACCTTAGGAAACCTAAAGATTAAATGCCTGGCTTTTGCAGACGATTTGGATATTGTCACGAAAGGTATAAACGAAACAAAAGACGCTATTGAAAAAATTCACGAAATCGCTTCCAAAACTGGACTACAGGTCTCTTACGAAAAGATACAGTTTATGAGCACAAAGAAACTCTCATCTCTGAACACGAAGTACGGCACGATTTACAAAACGGCAAACTTCAAATACCTCGGTGAAACACTACAAGTGAGTGGACATAACAGAGACTCAAGCGAAGAAAGAAAAACTAAAGTGGACAAGGCATACAAAGCAGTGTGGAATCATGACAACAAGAAGACTATCTCACGAAAAGCCAAATTACGCCACTACGACACGGTGTTGCTCCCCGAGGCATTGTATGTAGCAGAGACCACACTAATCCTACGGCATACACGTATCAGACAACTAGAAAAAGTAGAACGGAAAATACTTAGGAAAATATTTGGCGCAACTAACAACTATGGAAAATGGATCAAGAAACATACAGAGGAACTATACAAACGTACGGAGACAATCACAGAAAAGATTTGAAAATGCAGACTGCAATTCTATGGACACCTATACAGAATGCCCACTCAAATTGACCAAACAGATCTTTGACTGGGTAACCACTAGAAACAACAAATGTAAGAAACGACATGAACCAACTCAACATAACAGCAGACACAATAAACGAGAGAATAAAATTCAGAAACATTATTCAGAAAAGTAAACTACATGAGATACACTCTGACAAACGAACAGGCGTAAAATGGACCGAAGAACGGAACCAAGATCACAGCTGGAAGATAAAAGAAATATGGGCAACCAAAAAGGCAATCAAGATGAAGGCAAAGACACCAGTCCGACAAGAAGCATGAACAGAGGACCGGAACCAGAAACACAGCGAGCGAATAAGGGAAGTTTGGGCAGCAAGGAAGGCAGCAAAAGGAACTGGACATGTAGTTTAGTCAAACTGCGCTCTTTAAGGGCAAAACACCAATAATATATATATATATATATACACTAATGTATCTTTTACTGAACCAAATTTTACACACGTTGTCACTGTGTTATTGACCATAACCAGCATTTCTCCATTTTTTTTTTCAAATAATTTCATCATTACATTCCTGGATACTTCTAGATCATATATTATCGCAGGAGGAAGATTTTCTCAAAGATTACTTGATTTATCACTTCAAAATGTGGTAGGTTTTTCTTAATAATTAAATGAGCAAGTATGTGTACCAGTTTATAGACAAGTCTTAGAACTCTCGCAACAACTGTTTAAATTTATGTGTTTGGCACATAGCAATTTTTATTTCACAATAGTTGAAATACGTTTGACAGTGAAGCACTTCGAAAAATTTTGTACAGCGGGAAGTTGTTATAGAATGTAAAAAGTCTATAGTAAATTTCATCATCATCTGCAATGGTGCAGCAGAAAATGTTTCTTACACACTGAAAAATGAAAGTTGCAGGGAATGCAGAAAAAAGATTTTATTAACCTTTATGCCAGAAACAAGTAATTTAAGGCTAGTCATAATCGTACTTCAGAACTTTTTTGTCTTCTTGTAGCTTCTTCTAGTCCGATCCTTCCCTTCTAGTCCGATACTTCCCTTCTAGTCCGGTCCTCCTAGCCCTTATGCCAATATTCTTTATTGACGTTACAGACAAGCAATACGCGCTTCATCACTCTTCTTCGGTAGGTTTTGAGTGAAGCAACTGTCACCAAATCTCAGGTTCATAAGGATCATGATCCTTCCATTGTTACGGTAATTGGTCATCAGATAAGCAACATATGAGAACATTGTAACAACAGTAGATGAGCAAAATGTTGTCTTTGCGCACCTCCTCTAAATGAGGTTATTAAGGCTTTCATTCGGTTTTTTTGTTTGTTTCATCGTACGTGTATTTCTTTAATGACTCTTAATTAAACGCATCGCAAATGGGCGTACGGTCTTCTATACTATACGGATGTTTTCTCTGATGGCAGGAAATAATAAAATACCGCAAAGAACATAGTCGTGGACAAAAGAGTGCGTGGAAGTGCGCATTGGTTGAAAAAAAGAGAGCTTTTACGTTATTTAGAGAACGAATTAAACTCTGAAAATTGGAGACAATATTTTTGACATCATGCAGAGCTATCTGGTGACAAATTTCAACAGTTTTGAGCAGTTTCACAGACATCCCCCGTTAAGTTTGTATATAAGCCCTTAGAACGCGAGTTCTATACCTCGTAGTTCTAGACTGTTCGTTAAACAATAATGTCCACAGTTGGAGCCGTGTCATAGTTAGCAGGCTTACTGCTGTGGGTCTTGCTGGGTTCTGGAAGCAGTGAGTATCCCGCTGTGCGGTAAGGCCACAGTCATCGGTATGCAGGGTGGCCGACACGCCACGCCCCGCCCCGTCACAAGGGGGTCACAGGTGCCGTCACGTTGCGTGCCAAGGCCCGCCGTAACACTGCACTGTGTCGTTTCGAAGCTGCCGGAGGTGAGGCTTTGCTGGTGGCCAGGCTACGACACCGGTCCACTGCCGCTGTTACGCGGGAGCCCAACAAGCAGGTAACATTTCTTGCTCGCTGGCAAGATTAAAGAATTACCTACAAGGAAAGTTAACGTTACTACGAACACCGTTGAACCTCGTTTATTCGGTGTAGGCTCAAAATGGTTCAAATGGCTGTGAGCACTATGGGACTTAATATATGAGGTCATCAGTTCCCTAGAACTTAGAACTACTTAAAACTAACTAACCTAAGGACATCACACACATCCATGCCCGAGGCAGGATTCGAACCTGCGACCGCAGTGGTCGCGAAGTTCCGGACTGAAGCGCCTAGAACCGCTCGGCCACAGGGCCGGCTATTCGGTGTAGGTCGAACTCTATAGGTCACCTGGTAATCGAAAATATGGATAATCAAGAAATTCATAAAAAATCAGAATGACATTGCGCAAATGCATATTATGCATTTTCTTCAGATAAAATTTGCGGATATGCTGAAGAAAAAGAAAAAATATATGAGGAGAGTATTATAACACTGAAATAAGGAGCAAATTTCTTTTGAGCCAAATTCGTGCGTCTTTTACGTGCGGCATGATGACCCAGGCGTCTCAGCAGCATTAGCTCGTCCAGTGGTTTCCTCCTGGCTTTCCAGATAAACCTGATTTCTTTGAAAGAGGGGCGCAGCCTCGAATCCTCCCGCGGTCACAAAAATGGTACCGAATCCTCCCGAGCTCGCTAGGGTCTGAATCCTCCCGTTTGAAGCAGGTGGCAGTTCTAAACGTTATGAATACTTCAAGAAGGCAAAGAAAAGCGTATGAAGTTACATCGCAAGATGTAAAAATTTTTCGCGTGTATTGCATGTTTAAAAGTCTTATCTTTTATCTTATTGAGATAAAATCCAGCTGACACAGCGCAAGCGACCAAGTCTCGCTCAAGGTCAAGAGCAAAGCGTGCGTAAGTGAACCAATATTTTTTGTTTAAAACATCAGAGGGGTAGGGGAAGGAGATAAGGAACATGGCAGAGATAATTATATTATTGTCTATAATACAACATTCGATGTTCCAGTTTGGGAGGATTCGGTCCTGTTGCCTGCTTACCTACCTGGTTTCGGGAGGATTCGGGGGTGCGCCCTGAAAGAGCACGGCTCCTTCCGTATCCTTCCCTAAGCCGATGGGTCCTACGACCTCACTGGTTCCCTCCCTCAAATCAACCAACCAACGTGCATTAAACCAGCATTTTGCACAGTTCTGTTGTTGTTTCTAAATCAGTCGTAACAACTTCATATTGAAGGCCAACGTCGTTAGTTAACGCATTCTCTCCATCGTCATTGTTTGTAGGTAAACAAACGGTGATAATTTAGTCACCAGAAATCATTCCGTCGCGCCGTTGTCAATTCACACAGTCATAAACGTCTATAAGGCCTATGCCTAAGCATCCTGGGATGTTTACGAATGCTTCGGCGAACTCAAACGGGTCGACTTGGTCACCAATCTTGTTATTCAATGTGTAGTGGATTCAGAAATGGCTGGCGGTAGACTGTACTACTAATATGACATCGTTGAAGTTCCAACACCAATGTTTTTCACAATCCATCGTATGCAGCGCATCTTTTTGCCTGCCTCCTTACCTTTGTTGTCATTTTACGCTAGCAGCAAATGGGTGCAATATAGTAGTGTAGAAACCAATGACTATTTCATATCTGACACCGTTTTAGGGTCAGTGTGTGGTGGTTGGCTGAATTTAAATTTAATGATTCTCATCGGAAAGAGAGAGAGAGAGAGAGAGAGAGAGAGAGAGAGAGAGAGAGATTAATGAGAGGCGGAGAAGCGAGATTCCACTGTAATTTTTTCTTCCCTAGGATTTCTTTAACGTCTTATGGACCAATCTCCTTCATCACGAGCCGTTCTCTTAACTGTTTTTGTTGATCGACGTGCATTTTTTTTTGTCTTTTTCCGTCGGCGTCATTAGATTATACCTGAAACCAACTTATTAAATTTCCAAACCACACGATCCATTTTATTCTACCTCCACATCCACTTTATCTTGGAGTGTCAGCTGTGGGTGTCTGTGCCGCTCAAGGCGCTTTACCACATGGACGGGATATTAGAGTTCCGTTCTATTGCTTTTCCAACTAAACTCTTCGCAGTTTTGAATGTGGGTGTCGAGTATGTCCTGAGTGTACGTCTGTAGTTCCACATCACGAGCACGTTTTAGTGTTTACATCTTGCCTTGCTTCAGTGCCCATATTTCTGTCTCGTAGGGACGTAATATGGAGACGAGGTAATGCAAGCAGCCGTCTTTCCGTCTAAATCTTCGTATGGTGAAATGTCCTATATCCAATTAAGTATAATATTTTTGCGTTTCTTATGTTAATGCGTACATCGTAAGGAAAGTTACCTTTGGTTATTGCATTTAGCACTTCTTGAACGTCTTCGTACGAATGTCCAAAAAATACATTGTTCTCAGAATCCCTGATATTTTCAGACTTTTCCATAACATTATTAATATTGTTAATATTTCCAGCCATATGTTTTCAGACGTTACTTCAATTATGCTCTTATCATATAGTTAAGAATAATTCATCTTTTGCTGCTCAATGTGTACCAACCCTGTTTCGGCTATTCTTGCCAGGAACCTTCAGTGATCTATAACGCAATGAAAATTATTTAATTACACATATTGTAGATCCGTAGCGATCCTTGGAAGCTGATTTAAACAAAGTAGTTAGATTTACTTGCATTGACTGATGGTTTCGTCGGTTCTTTGAAGAATATTTCATTATAAATGTAATCAACAACGAATACAAGAAGAAATTGACAAAGTTAACGGTCACTTGTTTTAAGCAGGTGGTTTCACTTTGGAACCACTGGGACATACAGTTTATAGCCACCCATCATTTCCTGAGATATATTTGAAAGCATATCAAAAGTACATATTGCTCCAGTGCTTTCAGTTGGAAACCACTCACAAAAACAGAAGTACAAACTCAAATTTACGTTACAGTAACTTCAGATATGATCGACTCAACATGAACTCTATAAAAAAGAACAGCATGGCACGATCTCCTACCATCATGTAACACAATCTTCACGACGGCTGTTTGTTTGAACGCTGTGAACGACTGTTACAATGCACTACATTCGTAGGAGTACCTCAGTGTTCCACAATCTTGCAACAGCATCGATGGTCTCATTCAAGGAGTTTAGGTTGAAGCCTGTTTCCGCCATATTTCTGAGCCTTCGTGAAGTGTTCCTATTGCAGTGATCTCACTTAAAACAGGAATAAAACGTTAGACTGTTTTGCCGCGATGTACCTGTTCGACGAGTGGGAACTGGCATTAAAAATTGTCAGCTGTCTGATGATGACTATTCATCAACGAAAGTATATTGTCTGACATACATACTCAGATCTGACTGCAAATTCAACGCATTAACGCTAAGAGCGTAGGTTTAACAGATTTGGCACTACCAGAGCAACAGTTTTCTAAGACTCGCCAACATTGCGGACAGGCTTCGCTTAAAAAAAAAAAAAAAAAGGTTCAAATGGTTCTGAGCACTATGGGACTTAACTTCTGAGGTCATCAGTCCCCTAGAACTTAGAACTATTTAAACCTAACTAACCTAAGGACATCACCCATATCCATGCCCGAGGCAGGATTCGAACCTGCAACTGTAGCAGTCGCGCGGTTCCCGACCGAAGCGCCTAGAACCGCTCGGTCACACAATCCATGCCCGAGGCAGGATTCGAACCTGCGACCGTAGGAGCAGCGCGGCTCCGGACTGAAACGCCTAGAACCGCTCGGTCACAGCGGCCAGCGCGCGGATACGTAGAAACAGTTCTGCTAGCTGAGCTCGTTAAAGTTTGAAAATCTTGTGTCTTTATAGCCTCTGATGATGTCTCCTTCATAGACGCAACGTTAAACACAGAAACATGCCTCAGACTACAGCCTAACGCCCATATTACCACCTACGATGTAAATGTTTTGTCTTTGCTCTATTACTTTGTACATATGCTATTAAATTCATACTGCTTCTATATTTTCATGCTTTTTTTTACCTGATGTACGGTGATGGATAGTATCAATCTTGTAAATTTTATTTTAACATGCTTGGTGCATAACAGGAGCGACGAGCGCTCGATTTAACATTTCTCACCTAATGTCGTGATCAAAGATTCTGTATGTGTTGATAGTATCTTTGTTCCTAACTTTTGATTTCGTAAACCCTAGTTTCTCTTTTCGAAATGAGCAAATTATTAGAACAAACCGCAGTTGTTTATTTTTCATCCTTAAAGATCAAATTATTCTACCGGGAAGTGGAGAAAGAATACGTAAATTTGTAAATACTGGCCGTGAAGCCGTGCATTGTGGAATAGACACAGCGTTCACTTGGTGTAAGAGCAGTGTGTAAGGTCTGGTGGTGTTCTGGCGAAGCGAGGTTGTCATGCCAGCCGTCGTAGCACGCGAGGCGCGTCCTTGCCTGTGTAATTACACCTGTTGTGGAGGAAGCACAAAGGCTCGACCACAGCTGGAGCCTCCCGGATCGGCAGCCCCAGCCAACCACATGGTGACTGGCGAGTCCGCAGACGCAACTTCGCGTGGCCTACGCGTGAATTCGAGGAGCGTCTTGTATAGCTGAAAACACTGATTCAGCATGTCGGGCTTAGAGTTGCGTCTTTGCGACAAATAAATTGCGTTCTGGCGTTCCCTTCAAGACTTGGTGTTCTGGCGCACCTCCCACGCTCCGTAACATAAATCCTATCACACAAGCACCTGGTCTCTCGTTGGTGGCTATGTGCTGATGCAAATGTTGACCAACTCTGCGTACCTAATCCCGTACAGATGAGACTTCAAACAGTAAGGTACACATGTCGTAGACGCGGAGGCTATTACGGAAGAATGGCACCTCGTCATAAGAGAGTACACGTTCTGAGTTTCCTGCAGACAAAGTTCGCCGGGCGCTGTGGCCGAGCGGTTCTAGGCGCTTCAGTCCGGAACCGCGTGCTGCTACGGTCGCAGGTTCGAATCCTGCCTCGGGCATGGATGTGTGTGATGTCCTTTGATTAGTTACATTTAAGTAGTTCTAAGTCTAGGGGACTGATGACCTCAGATGTTAAGTCCCATAGTGCTCAGAGTCATTTTTGAATCTAATCATAAACTAATGTAATGTACTGCGCATAAACAGGCAGAAAGAGCAATTGTTGTATGACTACACGATTGCCGAACAACCTCTGGAGCATTCGTTTTCATAAAATATTTAGAAGTAAGCGTAGTTGGCGTTTTAAAGCGGAACCAGCACATAAAGCGTATCGCAGGTTCGGTAATGCCAGACTGATTCGTTGGAAGAATCGTCTGTAAATATAGTCCACGCAGGAAGGAGATAGCTTACAAAACTCTCGTTCGACCGATACTTGAATGCAGCACTGCAGCCTGGGATCCACACCATATAGGATTGATAGAGAACATAGTGAAGATCCAAAGAACAGCACTGTGTTTTGTTACAGGTTCCTTTTACAAGCGGGAACGTTACTACATCGTGGTGTGGTTTATTGCTATATTTTCGAGAGCGTGCCTTCCTAGAAGGGTCAACCAAATTACTTCCTCGTACGTTTATCTCGCAAAAAGACCTATCTATCTATCGCTTGAGCCTTATGCTGCAGTGACGCAGGGTCAGCCATCGTTAGTCGGATTTGGCATGTTAATGTTCAAGGGGTGGCCGGATGCCCTTCTTGCCGCGACTCCGTACCCCCTGGGACTGAATTAGTGTAACCCAACTGTCTGCGTCGAGTGTAATCAATGGAATAGTGAGAAAGTGTTCAGATGTGTGCGAACCGTGTAACTAAGGCGGAACATGGGGACCAGTCCGGTATTCACCTAGCGGGATGTGGAAAATCGCCTAAAAGCCACATCTAGACTGGCCGGCACATCGGCCCTCGTCGTTAATCCGCCGGGCGCATTCGTTTCGGGGCCGGCGCGACTATCCGAGTACAGGACCCTGGCGGGTCTATCTCGCGAAAAGACCGCGGAGACAAAATAAGAGAGATTCTAGCTGACACGCACACCCACCAGCAATCGTTCTTCCAGCGAATCATTCACGACTTTTACAGGAAAAACAAGTAAGTAACAGTGGTACACAAGTACCCTCCGCCACATATCGCAACTTGTGGCCTACTCCCTCTGAGAGCCTTCACCAGACTGCTCTCCTAATCAGATGAGATTAGATTAGATTAGATTAATACTTGTTCCATAGATCATGAATACGACACTTCGTAATGATGTGGAACGTGTGAGGTTAATAAAAGATGTCTATACAAGATATTACATGACGCAAAATATTGCATGACACTTGTGTGTGTGTGTGTGTGTGTGTGTGTGTGTGTGTGTGTGTGTGTGTGTGTGTGTGTGTGTGTGTGGTGGGGGGGGAATACCAACTTAGTATATCCAAAAATTCATATAATGAGTAGGAGGAGTCGCCATTCAGAAATTTTTTATTTTTCTTTTAAATGCTATATGGCTGTCTGTCAGACTTGTGATGCTAAAAGGTAAGTGACCAAAGACCTTTGTGGCAGCATAATTTACCCCTTTCTGAGCCATAGTTAGATGGTTCAAATGGCTCTGAGCGCTATGGGACTTTACTTCTGAGGTCATCAGTCCCCTAGAACTCAGAACTGCTTAAACCTAACTAACCTAAGGACATCACACACATCGATTCCCGAGGCAGGATTCGAACTAGCGACCGTAGCAGTCGTGCGGTTCCAGACAGTAGCGCGGTTCCAGACAGTAGCGCCTAGAACCGCTCGGCCACTCCGGCCGGCCCGAGTTAGATTTAACCTTGAGTAGTGAATGATCATCCTTTCTCCTAGTGTTGTAGCCATGTACACTGCTATTACTTTTGAATTCGTACGGACTGTAAATAACAAATTTCATTAGCGAATATATATATTGTGAGGTTAGTGAAGATCCCTAGCTCTGTAAATAAGTGTTTGCAGGATGATTTTGGATGAGCTCCAGCAATTATTCTGATTACAAACTTTTGTGCAATGAACAGTCTTTTACTCGGTGATGAGGTACCCCAGAATATGATGCCATACGAAAGCAGAGAATGAAAAGAGACTGTTTGGGATGTGATAAGACGTCCCCCTTTGCCCCAGAGTGAACGAAGTATTGGATGAGAGGTTTGGCTAGCGTTGACGACCCTCGAATACCGACACGGTGGAAGTGGTGTCGACACGTGAGCGGAATGGCTCGGGACAGCCAGCGCCCACTGCCGTAACGGGCCGTGGCAGGTCGTGAGGGCGCTGGGAGCCGAGCGCTGCCAGCAACGGCTATCGCTCGCTACCTGCCCACTGCCCGGTACGTGCTTCTGTCGAACGCTGAGCTGGCGGTCTCTGCGGTAAACAGCCACACTCTGTGTACGGTACAAATCACCGTCTTCTTGTTCAGCGCAACTACAGTAAAATGATGTATACGGATGTCATATCCACCCATGCTAGTCACGGTACTGGTGTAACACGACGAAACGAGATTCGCAAATAATACCAGATGGCAGTTATAAGAGTCGAGGGACATGGAAGGGAAGCAGTGGTCGGGAAGGGAGTGAGGCAGGGTTGTAGCCTCTCCCCAATGTTATTAAATCTGTATATTGAGCAAGCAGTGAAGGAAACAAAAGAAAAATTCGGAGTAGGTATTAAAATCCATGGAGAAGAAGTAAAAACTTTGAGGTTCGCCGATGACATTGTAATTCTGTCAGAGACAACAAAGGACTTGGAAGAGCAGTTGAACGGAATGGACAGTGTCTTGAAAGGAGGATATAAGATGAACATCAACAAAAGCAAAACGAGGATAATGGAATGTAGTCAAATTAAATCGGGTGATGCTGAGGGAATTAGATTAGGAAATGAGACGCTTAAAGTAGTAAAGGAGTTTGGGGAGCAAAATAACTGATGATGGCCGAAGTAGAGAGGATGTAAAATGTAGACTGGCAATGGTAAGGAAAGCGTGTCTGAAGAAGAGGAATTTGTTAACATCGAATATAGATGTGTCAGGAAGCCATTTGTGAAAGTATTTGTATGGAGTGCAGCCATGTATGGAAGTGAATCATGAACGATAAATAGTTTGGACAAGAAGAGAATAGAAGCTTTCGAAATGTGGTGCTACAGAAGAATGCTGAAGATTAGATGGGTAGATCACATAACTGATGAGGAGGTATTGAATAGAATTGGGGAAAAGAGGAGTTCGTGGCACAACTTGACTAGAAGAAGGGATCGGTTGGTAGGACATGTTCTGAGGCATTAGGGGATCACAAATTTAGCATTGGAGGGCAGCGTGGAGGGTAAAAATCATAGAAAGAGACCAAGAGATGAATACTCTAAGCAGATTCAGAAGGTTGTAGGTTGCAGTAAGTACTGGGAGATGAAGCAGCTCCCACAGGAAAGAGTAGCATGGAGAGCTGCATCGAACCAGTCTCAGGACTGAAGAAAAAACAAAAAAAAAAAAAAAAAAAAAAAAAAAAACAAAAAAAAACACGTGAGACACACTAATTGCAACCTCTGCTATAAATTCTCGGTTACATGATGAGTTCGTGGTTGCGTGAAGAGAAGTTTCCCCGGCGCGGGATTAGCCGAGCGGACTAAGGCGATGCAGTCATGGACTGTGCGGCTGGAAGAGAAGTTTCCAGCGTGAATTTTCCGTCTGCAGCCGGGTTTGTGCTAATTTGAATCTTCCTCGCAGATTAAAACTGTTCCTGACTGGAACTTGAACTTTAGTTTTTAAGGTACTGGCAGAAGTAAAGCTGTCAGGACGGAGTGAGTGTCGCGCGTGGATAGCTCAGTCAGTAGAGCACTTGCTTGCGAAAGTCAAAGGTTCAAAAATTCAAATGTGTGTGAAATCTTATGGGACTTAACTGCTAAGGCCATCAGTTCCTAAGCTTACACACTACTTAACCTGAATTATCCTAAGGAGAAACACACACACCCATGCCCGAGGGAGGACTCGAACTTCCACGGGGCCCAGCCGCACAGTCCATGACTTCAGCGCCTAAGACCGCTCGGCTTATCCCGCGCGTGAAAGTCAAAGGTCTTAGGTTAGAGTGCCGGTCCAGCAAACAGTTTTAATCCGACAGGTAGTTTCAAGGAATTCCTCAGCAGTTAGCACACGTTATACACAGTTTCACACACTCGGATTTACGTAAAAACACACTACACACATTTTTGATTTTAGATAGATACTGTGATCGAAATTGTCTCAGAAATAAATGAAATCCTCGGGCTCCGATCAAGTTTTTCAAATGGTTCCTATTGGTTGCAAAGCTAATGTCACAACGGATGATTTCCTCCCACTTACAATTGGGAGCCCGTCTCCTCCATTACCAACTGAAAATGTTCGCGACTCTATAATACGCCGTATTTCAAACAATCCTCTCTACTGCTTGGAGTGGAACATAAAAAGGAAAAAGAATTAGTGGTCATGCTAAATAAGCAACTAAAATTGTATAATTTACCACATATCGAAAACATATTGAAAACTTTTTTTAAAGAAACTGTGGAAAATTCAAATCGTTTGACATAACACTGATTTAAATCGTGTTCTTATCGTCTATAACCACTTTGACTGATCACTCAGCTAACATTCCCCGCTTTTATGATAAGAAATTTTCCTTTAATAGACGTTTTTGTATGACTTACTTGGTAGAGAACCAGCTTGTAGTCCGCAGCTCGTGGTCGTGCGGTAGCGTTCTCGCTTCCCGCGCCCGTTTTCCCGGGTTCGATTCCCGGCGGGGTCAGGGATTTTCTCTGCCTCGTGATGACTGGGTGTCGTGTGATGTCCTTAGGTTAGTTAGGTTTAAGTAGTTCTAAGTTCTAGGGGCCTGATGACCATAGATGTTAAGTCCCATAGTGCTCAGAGCCATTTGAACTAGCTTGTAAAACAGGACAGGAGAGAGGATCAATGTGGTGGATAGGTCGTTGACTCTTAGCCAGAACCGAGCACATCTGCCTTTGCGTGTTTATGAACAGCTAGGAGCACGAACAACCGCATGGGGTGTCAGTGTTCGGCCCCTGAGCTGCGTCAGTCCGCCTGTAACCGCACTGTGGTCGCTGGTCGAGCGGCCTTCCACTGTCCTTCAGCTGCACATTCCAGAGGGGAAAACTCGTCAAAAAGTGCAACAAATATGTAAAACCACGCCGTCTTTAATTTCGTGAACTGCTCAAGACACTGAAACCAGCTTTCTGCAAATGTTAGTACACAGAGGGACTAAAGCCGTCCTAACCGTCCCCCAGTTCTCTGCCTACTGACTGAGTAACTGCAACGACTCGGGTGAAGACAGTTTTATGAAATTTCGTGGAGCTTGGAAACAGCTGAAATTCTTCACAATATGCGCACACTTTAATAAGCAGATGTGTACGTAAGCAATACTCTTCCCACACTGTTAATACACTTAGATTTCCAGAGTAAAATACACCTTCACTAACATCTAGTAGTCGGCACCAGCAGTTACACACTGCAACACGTTGCTATCTAAATATAGCTTGAGATGCCACACCTCTTCTGTCAAAATCAGTAAAGCGAGGGAAGTTAGGAACCTGAGCGAATGTACATATATGGCAGGTAGCTTTTCTCCTTACACCTCGCTGAGCTTATACCTACGAAATATTCTGGAGGACGATGGTTCAATCCCGTCTCCGGCCATCCTGATTTAGGTTTTCCGTGATTTCCCTAAATCGTTTCAGGCAAATGCCGGGATGGTTCATTTCAAAGGGCACGGCTGGTTTCCTTCCCCATCCTTCCCCAACCCGAGCTTGCGCTCCGTCTCTAATTAATGACCTCGTTATCGACGGGACGTTAAACACTAATCTCCTCCTCCTATACTTGCGATATACAGTCATACCTACAGTCACAATCAATGCATACAATGAAATACATAAATAGATATAAATACACAAATATTACATTTAAGTGCTGCTTTAGTGGGGATTATACATGTTAACTGTTTGCTGTCGAAAGGACGTGTCTGGGCAAATGCCGCAAATACGCTTTATGTTAAATGTTATTCACGGAATAAGTAAACTGAATATGTACTTGCTGACATGCGTTAACAGCTCATTGTCATAAGAATTCAGATCGATCGTAATGATAAAAATTAATTGCCGCCTGTAATACAAACTTGTGGCAACGTGATCTCTAGTTGGAAGTAAATGATGTGTACGAGTATAACTGACTAGCACTTGTTTACGATGAGTAATAAAGTACTTTTGTAAACCATTTCAACTTAGAAGCAGTTGAGAGCTGAACGCAATTGTCTGTTACGTTCCACAACAACGATGTTTTAGACCCGAAAGTTCCAATAGATTAATGCAGCCTTCACCTTTCAAACTAATTAAAAAAGTACTTCCATAAATGTTATAGCAGAGTTGTAATGAAATGTAATAAGACATCTTTCATAAACCATAATGTTACACAGGAATGCGGAGTTCTGACTACGAGTAAAATCTGTTGGGCTGCAGACGTAATTAGTACAATGTGGAATACCAGTAGTTATCACCTTAAGTAATATGAATACTATTTTGCTGTTTTGCACACTTTAATCCCAACAACTCAAATGGCGGCGAATTGTTGACAGGTAAATTCAGAGATGTCACCTCAGATGCTTGCTACCTTGTGCTGGTTGCATCGCAGTCTCTGGAAATGGCGCTCTGCTGTTCCGGGAGTATCGCTGAACTGCTTTCAAAATGGCGAAGGCCGTATGTTCACCAAAACTGAAAATAAAAACTCTGGAGCTGCTCTGAAGCGTCGCACTTTGATGGAAACACTGTAAACAAATTTTAGACGATTTCTAAGGGATGGCGGGAGGGGGGGGGGGGGGGACAGATGTTAAAGCCATGAACACATATTTTCACATCTGACAATGGACGGCAGCTCAGTAGCGGTATTGTATGGCGGACCGTCTTTTTCTTATGCCCTCCAAATAACTATGCGCAAGCTTCGCCTTGTACGTTTCGAATGCAGTTTAGAACAATCAATCTACAGTTCCAGTCACAGGGCCAGCAATCCACTTCCACATGACAAGCGAGGGAACAATAAAATGCCTGTTTTTCTTACGGTCACATTTGAAATTTTTCAAGCGCTGTTCACAGGGTGTACAGAAGGCAATGTAAGTATTTATTGTCTTCTGGTTTTAAAAAATTTTAGAGGTCTTTTTACTTCTTCTAGTGTGCAGAAGTATAATAAAGTTGTACATTTGTGGATTTTGTTTTTAGATCTTTAAGCAAATTGTGTGTATATAGAAATTTATATACGTTTATTTCGTATTTGTACAGTTTGGGAACAGTGTCCGAAACTCAAATGGAGAGCTCTCGAAGAAAATAGGCAACAGATATGCACATGACTGCAGATACACAATACCAGTTCTAGATTTGTTTCACTTTACTAATTCAATTGTTGCAATCAAACTGATACCTTTGTTACGTTCCCCCAACTGCGACTCCGAGATTGTGGGAGATAAAAAGCACGTTATTGTTACTCGCTAGACGTAGTGTGTCCACGTAAACTGATATAGGCTGTATTACCTAAGCTGCCTTAATCAAGTCTCTCCTGTTCTTTTACGATACATTTTTAGTGAAAATTTTAGTGGGATTGCTTGACTTGTAATTCTGCCATATGTTCAGTTTGATGCTTGTGTTGTAGATGATGTTGCGGCTCATGTTTATATGTCGCTTTATGTACATCGTTCGTAGCTTAAACCCTTCGAGGGGCCGGCCGGGGTGGCCGAGCGGTTCTAGGCGCTACGGTCTGAAACCGCGCGACTGCTACGGTCGCACGTTCGAATGCTGCCTCGGGCGTGGATGTGTGTGATGTCCTTAGGTTTAGATAGGTTTAAGTAGTTCTAAGTTCTGGGGGACTAATGAACTCAGAAGTTAAATCCCATAGTGCTCAGAGCCATTTGAGCCATTTTTTAAACCCTTCACTACCATTGGGACATTTGTCCCCCACGATAGGTTTATCAGAGAACTGGTGGAAATTAGCTTCACTATATTGCTATTTCACTGTCCCATTGGTAAAGGGAAACCTGATAATGATATGCAGAATTATTTTAATTACAGTATGAACCTTTACGTTGTGATGTCTTAAATTTTATTGTTACCATACTGCTTTACTACGCTCCGTGTTATCTTATCGGACTAGTTTGCGCCTCTGTATAGGCAACCCAATGGACCGACTTGCAGAGCGGGCTGCTGTCTCAACTTCACGGTCAATTCGTGTCCACGAATCGGACTCACGTACAATTGATACGAAAATACCACGAACACAACTCAACACATTACCATGCCTAATACGGTGCGGGAAAACAGTTGGCTTCCAAAACAGCTTCCAGTCGTCTCTGAATGTATAAGCACAGGTCCTGTATAGTTTTCAAGGAAATCTTGTATTCTTTGTGCAAAACAGTGGCGAGTTTAGGTAAAGCTGATGAAGGTCGCAGCGATCACACACTGCTCTCTCCGAGGTAGACCACAAAGGCTCAGTAATATTGAGATGTGATGACTGATGGCCAAGGGAGATGCGATAATTCATTTTCGTGCTCACAAAACCAGTCCTATATGATGGGAGCCGTGTGAATACGGACCCTGCCGTCTTGGAACGCAGCGTCAGTGCACTGGGAGACAAACTTTGTACCATGGCAAAGCGGTCACATAATCCTTCACACTAATGCGACGTTGCAGAGTAACCAAGGGGTACCACGATACGGCTGCCCAAAACATCAAAGAACCCCGCCACGTTTCACTTTTGGGACGTAAACCCGGACAGAAGTTGGAAACAGTGCGACAAAAGACACATCCGACCAAATTACCAGGTGTACCGGTATGAAATGAGTGTTTTTTTTTGTGAAAATTAAACACTTATTTTGAATTGAAAAGTAAAAACATTTTATTCAAAGTACTGACCATTGCTTTCTATACATATTGACCACCTTTCTGGCAATTTGTGGACACCACGCCAATAGAAATGTTCGTCGTTTGAAGCAAACCAATCAGACACCCAATTTTCGACTTCTTCGTAGGAATCGAAGTGTTCCTCAGCCAATGCGTGTCCCATTAATGAAAACAAATGGTAGTCGGAAGGGGCCAAGTCTGGTGAATAAGGCGGGTGAGATAGCAGCTCCCACCCAAGTGTTTTGATTGTATCCTGAACCAGTTTTGCTTTGTGTGCTGGTGCATTGTCGTGTAAAAAAATTACTTTCCCATGTCTTCTAGACAATTCTGGTCTTTTTTCGATCAATGCATAGTTCAAATTGATCATTTGTTGTCTGTAGCGATTAGTATTCACAGTTTCACTGGGTTTTAGAAGCTCATGATACACCACACCTTTCTGATCCCACCAAACACAGAATTGCCGAATCGATCCGGTTTTGCAGTCGATGTTGATGGTTGTCCCACATTAACCCATGATTTTTCCCGTTTAGGATTCTTAAAATAAATCTATTTTTCATCGCCAGTACAATTCGATGCAAAATTGATTTTCTTTCATGTCTTTGAAGCAAAATTTGACAAATGGTTTTCCGGTTTTCCATCTGTCTTTCATTCAATTCATGTGGCACCCATTTTCCACACTTTTGGATCTTTCCTATAGCTTTCAAACGGTCAGAAATTGTTTGTTGTGCAACATTTAGCATTGCTGCAATTTGCTTCTGACTCAAAGTATCATATTCATCCAATATTGCTTGCAATTGGGCGTCTTCGAATTTTTTTTGGTGGTCTTCCACGTTCTTCATTTCTTACATCAAAATCATTATTTCCGAACCGTTGAAGCCACCTTTTGCATGTTGCTTCTGATAAAGCATGATCATCATATGCTTCGACAAGCATTCGGTTCGACTCTGCAGCACTTTTTTTCAAATGAAAAGAAAAAATTTCCACAAATCATCGCTTTCTGGTACAAAATTCCACATTATTAAAACGATCAAAACATATGATGTTGTTTTTGCCATGACTGGATGTATACTAAATATCTTTGACAGATGTCATACAAAAAAAATAAGGCTCGTTCACAACAAATGTTCCCTATCGACACATTTGTATCTTAACGCTCATTTCATAACGGTACACCTGGTACTTTCTTCCTTTGCCTCGTCCAAGTTTTATGGCTTTGGCGCCACGATACGGGCAATTGAATCACTGATGCGTGATTCTAGAATTCCAGCTTGCCCTTCAATTTCCTGCTTATGGAGCCTCCTTCGTGTTTTGGTGCTGACAGGGTTCGCGAGTCCGAAATTCAGTTCTGCAGTGATAATTGCAGCTGTGGTCCTCTCATTTTACGTCACAATCTTCTTCAGTAACCGTCACACATCATCGCCCGTGTTGTGATTTAGCGGATGATGTTTCTCCGATACGGTGCCTCTTGAAACATCAAACACTTCGGCTGCCTTGGTTACGGAAGCACCGACCATACAGCAACAGTTAGCTCCAACATAATGCACTCACAATTACACGCCGCGACGGCGTCTTGTCCCGGTCCGCGCGGCTGCCCCTGTCTGAGGTTCGAGTCCTCCCTCGGGCATTGGTGTATGTGTCGTCTAAGTTAGAATAAACAACAGTTTGTTCCCATAAGACCTTACCACAAATTTCCATTTTTTTCACAAGTACACTCTGACCATGACACTTGCAACGTATTGACGACATTGCACGGGTACCGTTCGTGGTTAAAGAGAACAGCGCCACCTGCGGGCTAGGCTGGCATCTTCATTTATCTTCAAGCTTGCATTTCTGGCTGTTTTTCCATATTTTTGTCCAATTACTGTATTGAAGCGTGCCGCGCCAGAAACGGTGCACGCATCAAGAATCTGTAAAGAGAGAGAAAAACTCGAAGAGATGCTTAAAAAAAATGGTTCAAATGGCTCTGAGCACTATGGGACTTAACATCTGTGGTCATCAGTCCCATAGAACTTAGAACTACTTAAACCTAACTAACCTAAGGACATCACACACATCCATGCCCGAGGCAGGATTCGAACCTGCGACCGTAGCAGTTACGCGGTTCCGGACTGAGCGCCTTAACCGCGAGACCACCGCGGCCGGCGGAGAGATGCTTTATCCACTGGCATGTCCCAATTTTTTCGCAGTCACCTTCTCAAGCCCCAGTGGTACCGATGTTTATTTCATATTGTTCTTTGTGTTTACGACATTAATTAAAATAACTGTACATTAATGTCTTTCAATCTAAAAAAATAATAGTGAAAGGGTTGATTTTGTAAACATGGCCGTATAAAAAATGATAAACTGAAAACATTGACAGAAATTTCGCGACGGCATTACTTTTCTGGGAGCAATAAAAACCAAAACTGCCAACTGATAATAGGGCTAAGCTTCCGAAACACATTTTAAAGGGACAGTTAAGGTAGTGACTTGTGAAGTTATTATAGAGAATTATTTACGTTTTGTGACAAATGATCACTTGGTGGATACCTTCCCTCTGAAGAAGATAAATGGGCCGATAAACGCCACCGCAAGGATTTGAGGTGGCTGAGCTTGTGTGGGAGATTACGGACGGCTTCATCGCCTCGATGTCTATCAGATGGCTCAGACGAACTCTACCCGGCGAGACGGAGGCTGCTGGGACCGGCGTCCAGTTCTCCTTGAGAAGAAAGCCTCTTCTCTCCCTTTCTGTTCCTTTTTTCCCGTCGGCTGTCGCGACGCCGAGTTCTCCCCCGCAGGCGCCTTGTCGCCCAGCGAAGGCCATTGAAGTTGCCAGCCGGGCACCGCGCGCTATTTCCAGCCGATCTGCGCAGACGGGTTTGCTGCCGAGTATCGGCAACGTCGTGGGTTGTCGGAGGGGGTTAACACGGAGGGTTTAGCGCCACGCCCTTTTCTAAGCTTGCTGGTGGCGATCTTACGTAACGATGGCAAATGATATTGCCAAACTGGCGGATCTACGCTGCCGCCGAGACGGCAGTTCGGCCTGCGCTCACACGGCAGCGCTGTGTGCAGACGTGCCTTTCTCCTCGCGTTAGTTCCCGCTTCCTCCGCGCGGCGCCAGCGCCGCGGTAGCAGCCTCGGCTGTCACATCTCGGACAGTAGCATCGCGGGCGGCGGGGAGTGCGGAATGCGCCGCGTCGTACGGAGGGAGTGCGTCCAGTCCGGTCCGCGCGACTGAAGCCCGCAGCTTCGTGTCGACGTTCTCCCTCGTCGCGAGTGTGTCGTGTCGATGTGATGTTGCTTCCGGACACCAAAGAACAACTGTGATGTGTTTCGTCTGTTTTACACAACTGCAAACGAGTCTCACGAGAAATAGTTCACGAGTGCTAAAAACAGCTTCTTGAACCGGCAATGTGTAAAAAAATATCGGAAACTGCTCTAAAACGTGCAAATCTTACTGTTTTCTATACTTCTGAGGCTATCATATTTCCAGTACTTGAAGGCGAACGCAAGACGCTTTGGTTTCACAAAAGTGCAAAGTTTTTGTTTGTTTTGCGTAGGTAAATGCATTCTGTACGTGCCAGGTACAGATAAATTTTGTAGGTGCTCAGGAAGAAATTACGTGACCCACTGTTTTTTAAAATAATGGAAGTTGAGGGAATGACAGTCTGAATGAAGAAGCGTCACGTTTTAGTCTATTTCGTGTGTTGTATGTTTACGAATAGTAACTAGTGATATTTTTATTCCTAGAGTGGCAGCATTTATTGTCGCAGACGATACTGCATTTTGCGTGAATAATTTACAACGCCCATCTTGTGACAGAGCAAAAAGGCCACTGTTCTTTCTCGCTTAACTGAGCGAGTATTTAGAGCACTATTTATATCTGGGTACCAGTAGAAGTGTGAAAGAGGTTGCTGACTGATTGTGAAGACTGTTTGGACAGAAGTTGCCGTGTGGAGCAAATAAAAATTTCTACAAATTACGCCTGTTTACATCTAGTATTATCAAGAATTAGCTATGAGATGGTGTTACGTGGTGAAAATGACAGCGTATGAAGAATAAGGTCAGAGATTTTTAGTATCGTCGAGGTAGTTGATCGATGCATGAAAGCTCCACTGCGTTGTGAATACAGCGGTGTAATTCTGGTCGCTGTGGAGGCCGCGTTTTCCAGAAGGTGCGTGTCGGACAGGCCGGCTAATGTGGCGCGTATGGGCTTGATGGAGTGTCGTGGAGACGCGCGGTCGGCCAGCTGACGGCAGAGATGCTGTGCATGCGGCGCTACCCGGGGCGTGCCGCCCCCGCGGGGGAGCTGCCGCCCCCGCCTTCGGAGCCCGCCCCCAAGCCACCCCCAACGCCCCCGCTGGCGGCGGACGTGGCGCCACCTCCGCACCTGGAGGCGGAGCTGCAGCCGGGCGGCGAGCCGTCGCGCCGTCTGATGGCGCTGTTGTACGAGGACAGCTGGCGGCGGTGCTCGGCGCTAGACTACCGGCCCGTGTACGCGGCAGCGGCGCGCCCGGGGCTCGGCTACTACAAGCCCACGCCGCCCCCGCCGCCCACGCCGGCCGCGGAACACGTCTACGAGGAGGCCTCTGTCGCAACGGCCCGCCGGCCCCAAGGGCGCTACCAGCCGGCAGCCGATGGCGACGCAGCTGTTGCCAGGGACGCGCGCTTCGGACGCAAGGATGCCGCCGGTGCGGAGTCGCCTAAGCCCCACCAGGAGAGCGAAACGCCCCACAGGCCCGAAGTGCCGCCGCGGAGCTTGCGCAACGAAACTGCGAACGCCGCCGGCAGTCGACCCGCAGAAGTGCCGCCCAGAACGCTACAAACCGCTGCTACAATTCCTGTCGCCGCCCCTAGGATCTCCAAGTATCGCCAGCAGGAGAAGGCGGTAGCGGCGGAACCGAACAGAGCGTCCGATAAGGACTCCGCCGCCCCGTCGAACGGGTCCGTCGAGGGTGCGCAGTCCCGGGTGTGGCACTGGAGCGGCGCCGCGGAGAGAGCGAACGGTAAAATAGCCAACGGCGAAGGCGGCGTCGCAGGCAACCGAAGCCCGAGGTCGTACTTCGAAAACAGGAGGAGAGAAGTGGTCGAGGTCTCGAGCGATACGACGAAGTCGCAGAAACAGAATGGACTATTGCCTTTCGGCAGCAACGACTGGTTTAACGCGACTGCGAAGAGCTCCCGCTTCCGTTACTACGACACTGCGGGGGCGGACCCCCCGCAAGTTGGCAGGAGCTCGCAGGAGGACGCACCTCCGAGGCCGGGGCAGCCTCGTAGAGTAGTGACAGAGGCGGAGGAAAGCGGAAGTGCCCGTAACAGTTCGACGCCGCCCCTCAAGTACCGCACAAATGGCAAAGCAGTGCCCGGGATAAGCAACGGTGGAACCAGCGCTGAAGAGAATACTTCACCTGCCACCACCGAGGCTAACGGCGAAATTTCGAGAGCTCTGCCGAGGAGGTATCGGTACGACAAACTCAATGGCGCGGAGAAGAGTGCGGAGATATCCAGCGAGGAGCCGGTGCCGAAGGGCGCAGCTAGTAAAGACGACGCTAGTCCACCGTCGACGAGAAGCAGCCCTAGGTTTCGTTCGGAATACGATCCAGCTACAGTGCGAGGGGTCGATGCGGCGAGAAAGGATGCCCCGACGGAGAACGGAGACGCGCAGAAGAACGGCGACTCGTCCGCCGCTGCAGTCCAAGTGGCTAGGTACCGCGCGGAGACCGGAGACGGCGCCAAGCAAGCGGCGGTCGGCAACGCGGAGACGGGAGACAGGGGTGTGGCCGCGAGTCGAATACACCCGTCCAGGAGCAGCCCGCTGCTGCGCTACCAGGAGGCGCCCAGCGCCGCCAGTCGGGGGCTCACCAGGCATAACAGCAGCGCGGCGGCCGCGCGCTACCAGCGCCAGGGAGGCGGGGGCGGCGGGGGCGTGGCGCGCCACCTCGACTACCGGCCCGTCTACACCCCCAACGGCCGGCCGCGCAGGGACTCCGACCCCGACCCCGTGTCCAGCCGCTGGCAGACCACTGGCCAGCAGCAGCAGCAGCAGCAACAAGCTGGAGACGACGACTTCAGCATCCCCCGGCCGCGCCTCATCGTGCCGGTCCATTCGTACCGCGCGCGCCGGACCGGCAATACGTACACCTTGCCAGGTACAGACGCACCACCTGCTGCCGCCTAATACTCGCAGTCTGTAAACGTAACCACTACAAAGATTTTGAACATGGCTGCGCTTCACGAGCTGTCCATACAAGAGCTACAGTGGATTAGAAATGACAGCCAACCAGTTGCAAAATGCAGTTTTTTTTAAAACCGTGACCATGGTTTCGACGATCTTGAAACCGCCTTTTTCAGAAGATTTTTCCGTATTGAAGATTAGGACATTGCGTGTTGAACAGAGATAGTGGCATTACAGTAACCAAAATTACAGGAAATGTTAAAAAAAATTAGTGAACCATACTCACATATAATCACATTATCTATACATGAGAATCGTTGTCTAGTATATGCCATCTACTTAATCACCATTTAACATACATTATACAGGATGATCAAAAAGTTAGTATAAATTTGAAAACTTAATAAACCACGGAATAATGTAGATAGAGAGGTACAAATTGACACACATGCTTGGAATGACATGGGGTTTTATTAGAACAAAAAAAGACGAAGTTCACAAAATGTCCGACAGATGGCGCTGGTCAGCAAAACTGCTGCCGTGACGGGTGAGAGGTACGCCGATATGTTACAGAATCGCATCATCCCCATCCTGGCTCATAAACGCCTGCTGCAACGTACTATGTTTATGTAGGATGGCGCTCCATCCCATATTGCTAGACGTGTGAAAGATCTCTTGCGCGCGTCATTTGGTGATGATCGTGTGCTCAGCCGCCACTTTCGAAATGCTTGGCCTCCCAGGTCCCCAGACCTCAGTCCGTGCGATTATTGGCTTTGGGTTTACCTGAAGTCGCAAGTGTATCTTGATCGACTGACATCTCTAGCGATGCTGAAAGACAACATCCGCGCCAATCCCTCACCATAACTCCGGACATGTTTTACAGTGCTGTTCACAACATTATTCTTCGAATGAATGATGGTGGACATATTGAGCACTTCCTGTAAAGAACACCATCTTTCCTTTGTCTTACTTCGTTTTGCTAATTATTGCTATGCTGATCAGATGAAGCGCCATCTGTCGGACATTTTTTGAACGTTCGTATTTTTTTTTTTTTTTTTGTTCTAATAAAACCCCATGTCATTCCAAGCATGTGTGTCAACTTGTACCTCTCTATCTACATTATTTCATGACTTATGCAGTTTTCAAATTTGTACTGACTTTTTGATCACCCATTATAAAGGCAGGAGCCATCTACTATCTTAAAACCTTCTCAAAAACTTCACACAATTGACGCTGGATACAATCACCTCGTACAGTATGCCACGTGGAAGGTTTGTATAAAACTGGCAAGCTCTGAGCGTGACATATTAACGCTCTATAGGATCCGATCCCACATTTTATATTTAAATGTCAGTTTTTATGTAAGTCTTCCAATTGGCATACTATATGTTGTTTCATCCAGCGGCAAATATGTGATACTTAAAAAAGATTTTAAACATAGCGCTACAGTAGACAGGTACTACTTTAGTATAATGTATTTTAAATGGTGATTAAGTGAATGACATGTCCTAGGCAGTCAACGTCTCTCACACTGGCTAAGGATAATGTGATTCTACGTGGGTGCTTCACTAAAAATGTTTTCGCATATTGTGATATTACTATCTTTGTTCCACACACAATGTCGTAAACTTCTTAATACGTAAAATGTCTTCTGGAGAAGACGCTTTTAAAACTGCCGAAACCATGGTCATGCTTTAATAAACCTGTATTTTGCAACTGGTTGGCTGTTATTTCTAATCCATTGAATGGGCGAGAAACTCTAGGGCAGGCGTGTGTGCGAGTAACCCGCGGGTCGCGTACGGCGCAAAGCAACTATCAGTGCGTCTCAAGGAGACAGCATCTATCACACCGTCGGTATTTAAAAAAAATTCATAAAATACAGTTTACGTAAGTACAATCCTAAAGAGAGGATGAGATATGCACACATCTTTCCGATTTGATGCAATCACTTGAAAATATATTTCAGAATTTTCAAAAAAATAATTAGCTTATGTATTTATGCGAGACCTTTTACCAACAGATATGGATACACTGCCTGAAGGGAAAAAAAAGACTTATCTTCGTTGGACTTAAACGAATCATACCTGCCCAGAAACAAATAACCCTTGCTGAACAGTCATGCAATATATGTGTCATCTTTGTTTGGAATCACATACGTTTGTAAACACTTATTTTCTAAAGCACAGAAAGAGTAAAAGTAAAATCAAAATCTCAAATGAAGGCCCTGAGAATTGCAACCACTTCGACCGAACCCATATAGAAGCCAAACGTCACATCAATTCTACGGTTTCTAATTACCTAGAGAGAGAGAGAGAGAGAGAGAGAGAGAGAGAGAGAGAGCAGGATCTGTCTTATTTGTTTAAAAATTTGAAATCTGGTAACATACATCTCGACAGCCACATGACGTTATTATCAGAAAGAGGAAATACTTTAACACTCAATCGTCTCCTACCAGTGTGGTCCAGGTAAGCTAAAAAATTGGACAGCCCTGCTCTAACGAAACGCAGAAATTCGTGCAAGTTGATCTCTGCGCACATTTTACTCCTCTTCTCATTGATCCCTATCCATAGAAAATTACATAGAGTTTACATACCCCCTTAAAAAATCAGCAAGGTGCTGTCTTCGTCATTGAATTATTAAATTATTTTCTTCAATGCCACAAAACTGTCGTCCGATGCGGTTGATAATACAGCATGTCACGTTCATTCGGACTAGTTGGCGACTAATCTTGGATAATGGGTTACATTTTTCACGCTTGTCATCGTGGTTTTGCTTATTGTTTTCCAAAGTACGTTGTAACTCTGGTTTCTCTGGAACCATCTTCAGGCTCAATAAATTTTCAGTCATATTTTAGTCTTACAATTTTTTTTGTGTGAACAGAGTACAGTAAGAGATAACGTACTAGTAATTATTTAGAAGCACCTCGGTTGGACGTCTCTTCGACGACTTCCTCATCAGGCGCGATGCACAAGCTAGGATTGAATACGGATGGTGCGGGAAATCAACCGTAACCTTCTCGTAGGAAACATCCCGGCATTCGTATCAAGTGATTTAGTGAACGGGATGCTCGCAGAGAATTTCAGTCCTGCTTCTGGATTGTCTTAATGAATGCATCACCTCGCTCATTCTCGAAGCTAAGGGGTTCAGTTGGGTTGATTTGGTGGAGAGACCAAACAGCGTGGTCAACGGTCTCATCGGATTAGGGAAGGATGGGGACGGAAGTAGGCCATGCCCTGTCAAAAGAACCATCCCGGCATTTGCCTGGTTATTCAGGAAAATGACGGAAAACCTAAATCAGGATGGCCGGACGCGGGATTGAGTCGTCTCCTCGAAGGTAAGGTCATACGCCTTTGTAGAAGGACCTGACTTGTTAGTCGTATATTACAATTGGAAACTTCGGCAATATCTCTAAAATTTCAAAAATAAAGCTATTAGTACTAGGTTTTTTGATCAAGAACGTCATATCGTTCCAAAGACATTAGAAATCTTTTAATCTACATCTCGACAGTCAAATTACGTCCATTAACAACAAGAAGAAATATTAAATACCCACAGCGTTTCCTGAAATTTTACATCTCATTTCCCAACTTCTATAACTGCAAGAGACTGCCTATGTGTATAGATAGTCTTCAGTGTCAGCAGGTGATAGAACCAGAAACTAGTCTATACCACTGTATGTTATATGTGCTACGTGTGGTCGGACTGTAAATGACACGTTGATGAGGCATCTGTGTATGCTGCCCTGTTATCTTTATTCTGTAAATTTAATACGCCCAAGGTTTGGAGTGACACATTCCTCTGTGAAGGATTCAAAACGTCGCTGTGGCCAGGATAGCAAATAAATCTTGAGGATTATTCCCATACAGGTGCCCATTTCGTGTCTCTATGCTCCATTGTACACACTAAAAAACTGTTTTCGGATGAATACCTCCGCGGCAACATCTTTAGAGATGGGTACAGAATTCTTCCAGTGTCTGTTTTCGCTGCAATCATTTCGCGCCCACCACTGAGTGTAATATCGCGACTCTCGTCTGTAGGAAATCTACTGTTCTTCACAGCTGATTTTACGTGCGAATCATAGAAGGCGAAAAGAGACCTTTGAAGCGTCGTGGGTGTGATATGATGTCATACTTGTATCAGTGATAAAAGGCTTTTCGCGGAACGCTTATCTTGCTGAGGTGTCAGTCAGATGGTGAGACAGTGCAAAGTGACGGCACTTTAAGCAGTTGTAAGTTCTTATTTAGATCCTGTGATTTCCTCGCATTGAGTGTGAACTGAAAGTCGTAGAATCGTTTTTGGGATTGACGCCAATCAATGTGAACACGTGAAGCCTTTCTTGATTTCAGTAAGGCATTTGCCACCGTCCCCCATGTCATTTAATGAAAAAAAAAAAAAAAACAAGCTTACGGAGTATCGGAGGAGACTTGCGATTGGATTCAAGACTTCCTTGCAGACAGAACTCAACACGTCGCTCTTGACGGAACTAAATCGATAGATGTGAAGATAATATTCGGAGTACCACAGGGAAGTGTGATAGGACCGTTGTTGTTCATAATATATATAAAAACGACGTAGTAGAAAGCGTCGGATGCTCTTTAAGGCTATTCGCAGATGATGGAGTAGTCTATACCAAAGTAGCAACGCCACAAGATAGTAAGAATTTGCAAAACGACCTGCAGAGAATTGATGATTGGCGCAGGCTGTGGCAGTGGACCCTGAACGTAAATAAATGTAACATGTTGCGCATACATAGGAAAAGAAACCCACTGCTGTACAGCTACACTATTGATGGCAAACAGCTAGAGAGCGACCTTACGTGTGATGACCACAGAAAACGGATTGTGGGAAAAGCAGATACCAGACTCCGATTCATCGGATAAATCATAAGGAAATGTAACTAATCCACCAAAGTGGCTTATAAGGTGCTTGTTCGCCCGAATCTTGAGTATTGTTCATCTGTCTGGGAACCCTATCAGGTAGGACTGATAGAGGAGATAGAGCATATCCATCGAAGAGCGGCGCGTTTCGTCACGGGATCGTTTAGCTGGCGAGAGAGCGTTACGGAGATGCTAAACAAGCTCCACTGGCAGACGTTACAAGAGAGGCATTGTGCATCACGTAGAAATTTACTATTGAAATTTCGGGACAGCAGCTTTCAGGAGGAGTCGGACAACATATTACTTCCTCCTCTCCCACCCCCCCACCCCCCTCCACCCAACATACATCTCACGTATTGACCATGAGGAGAAAATTCAAGAAATTAGAGCCAACACAGAGGCTTACCGACACTCATTCTTCCCACGCACTATTCGCGAGTGGAACACGGTGGGAGGGATCAGATTGCGGTGCCGAAAGTACTCTCCGCCATGCACCATTAGGAGGCTTGCGGAGTATGATGTAGACTTGAGGTGGTCGTATTGTGCCACCAGCTTCTGAGACGAGATCGCGCCAAACGCAAACTAGATTTGTGGCACTTAACATGAATGTAAAATTTCCTAAATCTGATGGTGGAAGAAATCTTCATTGTCTCTGCCGCACAGGAAAAGAGTTGTAGCGACGTTACGTTCCTAAACACCAAACTCTGCGCAAGGCTGCGGCTTGATTTCGAAACACGTCCACATTGCGTGACGGAGTGAGGTGAAGGTATGTGGCAGTGTGGTACTCGCCCGTCCGCTGGCGTTAAGCACGGTTGACCCTGAAGCATTGTTCGACAGGAGTAGACTACGTGTCGAGACTGGATTCTCTTCATTGCATCCATTCCAAATTCATCTATGGCGGGCTCATTCAACCATATGACACGTGTATTAAATGAGGATAACACTTTTATCATCTCGCACAAACACACGTGAAAATGGTTTCTTTTTTTCCGGAATGAAATAATCACCAGACACGAAACGTAGCGTCTCGAAAGGCATTCTTCGGCTAGCGACTGTTGTTGTTGCGTATATGACGGCATCTTAAGCCGAGCTACAATATACTTGGTAAATACAGGCTGAGTGGCAAATTTAGAAGAAAATTTACCAATAATCTAGGATAATTTTTTAAACAGGAAACACTTTCCTGATGATATTCAAATATTATTTATTTTATCACGAACCGGCTTTCGACTTCTCAGCTCATCCTCAGGTGGCAGCAGACTTCCATTGATAAAATAATATTTGCAGAACAGCTGGAAAGTGTTTCCTATTTAGTGTTGTTATCATATAGTGTCAAACACAGACAGAAAAGTTCCGCTAATGTTGCGATAAATTTGTTTTCATGTATTTTAATTCACCTAACGAAGAGATCCAGTGTTAAGACACTGGGCTCGCGTATGGAAGGCTGGCGGTTGTAACCACAGTCTGGCGATCATATTTTTCTGTCGTTCGCGTAAATTGCGTAAGACATGTAAAGGGTAGTTTCTTTGGAAAGGACAAGTTGACTTCCAACCCTATCTATTCCACCCAGAGTTCGTTGTCAGTCTCCAATCACCTCATCGTCAGCGGAACTTTAACACAGATCTTCCTTCATTTGTATTGTAGCGGTTTAATGTCAACAGATACATTACGATAAATCTTTAAATGTTATCCGAAAGTTATTTTTAAGCGCAACTTCGGTCAGTTCTATTTTTACTAGAGTGTCTGAGGAAGCACTTTCGTAGGAGTAATAGTGCTGAACTTCAGAAAGACGTTTTTGAGGACGAGAAAAAAGCCCATAGGATGAAACTGACACACAGTATCGGAATGGAACTGTGATGTGCCATTTGTAAACATATTGCGGTACGGGTCTACCGAGATGAAGAGCACGACGGAAACCTAGATTTCTTTAGCAGTGACTACGTTGACTCCGCACCAAAGACTGCTCGACAAAACCGAGTGGTTTCATGCTTCAAACGACTTGTATTGCTGCGGATGATTGAAGTAACAGCCAAAACTCCATGCCCTTTATTGTTGAATGGATCGGTCACAACCGCGAAGGCGATGTGCTTCCATTAAACTCGACTGCTTACAGCAAGCGGTCGAGGGGTGTCGGGTACCGGCAGCTGGGGGCAACAGGTGGCAGACGCACCCCAGAAGACCTACAAAGGGTTGCCTGGACCCCTGAGGCGCAAGCGCCCTCCTCTTTCCCAGGGACCCACATCCCGGTGAACAACAACCAGGGGCGACAAATAATAAAACGATGTCTAATTACGGATGCATAAATCTTGTAAATTTCTAGGAAAGAGTGAGAGATTCAGAAAAGTTGCACAACTATAGGGAAGTTGAGACGCTAGGGAGCTTTTGTCGGCTGTTGCACGCGTCTCGGGGGTGCGACTAACCAATTCTTGCCATGGGATTCACTTGCTACATTCTAAAATTATCAAGTCAAGACAGAAATTGAGCCGGCCGGAGTGACCGAGCGGTTCTAGGCGCTTTAGTCTGGAACCGCGCGACCGCTACCGTCGCAGGTTTGAATCCTGACTCGGCCATGGATGCGTGTGATGTCCTTAGGTTGCTTAGGTTTAAGTAGTTCTAAGTTCTAGGGGACTGATGACCTCAGATGTTAAGTCCCAGAGTGCTCAGAGTCATTTTAACAGAAGTCACTGCGACCTCACAAATCGTGGTTCTTGCACCTTCTTCAAGCAGATGCAGTGTACAGTTTTTGGTGAAAACCTGCTGCCGACTAAAGAGACAAAACATCTAAGGTCATCAGGCTTCACGATATAAATTGTGTAGCCTGTCTCTCTGTACAGTGGCGGCCGTTGAACCCGTGTCAGTGCGTTACGGCAACTGTAAATATGGCACTTTCTCTTCTAGGGCGAGTTGGAAATGGCAATAAAAACGCGCCATTTCTCTTCGAATGCTTGCTGGTATGCAAATGAAATGGACGGAAACGTGTTTTTGTAGCCCTCTGTCCGCGATAACTAGAAACCACTGTCGGGTGCTGAAATGATGGTCAGCTGTGCTACGGTCAATTCAGAGAAGGGACGCAGCTGTTTGTTTTCGACTGTGCAAGCTCTCGAGGCCCATGAGAAAGACAGGCCGCGGCGCGAACGTCACGAAGGTAGACAACTCGCTCGCTCGGCATAGCAGGCAAAATGCTTTTCTAAACCTGTTAACTTGCAGCTGAGAGTGTACGTACTACCTAGAATTATATCTTCTAGTGGAATCTGCTGTTATGAAGTCTTGCTGATAAACAGTACTACAACAAATTGCTCCACAAAATTTCGGGAGAACTGCCGGATGTCTGTAACTTCCTGCCACAATACTTCGACGAAGACTCTTCTGGCCATCTTCAGGTGATACTGGCGAAAACGCACCGAGCTTTGGTGTTGTACGCCGGGAAAGTTTTAAATCGCACAGTACTACAACAAAATTTGGTTTAAGATCAAGACTCGATATAAATGGTATAACTGCTTGTTCATAGCATCTAGTCTCTTCTGCTTAACAGTCGTCATTTCATACAAGAAGTGGTGCCTTATACAACTGACAATCATTTTTGCAAGATTTTAATTTTATTGTCTCCCAGTACAGCCGTAAAAATTATAAGTCGGCCTTTGGACTTCCGATCATTGTGGGAGTAATAACAGTAAGAGTAGATAATAGCGGATTCCAGTAGAAGATGTAATTCTCGTTTGTACGTACACTCAAGCCGGCCAGTGTGCCCGAGCGGTTCTAGGTGCTTCAGTCTGGAACCGCGCGACCACTACGGTCGTAGGTTCGAATCCTGCCTCGGGCATGGATGTGGGTGATGTGCTTAGGTTAGATAGGTTTAAGTAGTTCTAAGTTCTAGGGACTGATGAGCTCAGATGTTAAGTCCCATAGCGCTCAGAGCCATTTGTACGTACACCCCTAATTACGAGTTAACAGGTGTAGGAACATGAGTTTGTCTGCTGTGTTGAGCGGGCGGGGAGCTCAGGCCTATCTTCGTGACGTGCTCGCCGCAGCCTTTCGTTCTCGTAGGCCTCTCTAACATATAGCCTCTTCGACTGCAGTTTCCAGGCTGTTTCAACATGACTCATGACTCATGTGTTTTTGGTCGTATTATTTTATTTTATAGAGAAAAATCAGCGCATTTGTGAAGACTGTATGCAATAAACTGTTTCATTTAAAGAGGCCTTCTCAGATACTGGTACGACATGACAGTGTTCCTGTAGTTATTATTGTTGTCGTGGGCAAGAAATCTTCTACGATTACTAATGCCCGTGGCTATTAATAGGCACTCTCTGCTTTAAGATCCAGTTGCTAATATTTGCACGAGGCCGCATTCATATTAACATCTATCTGGATATCAGTGCCGTTACATACAGATAACGCTTCATTGTAGATAACAGCATCGTCTGTGAAAAACCAGAGCTTACTTTGCTGAGATGTTGGGAAAGAAGTTACTGAAACACTAGAGACCTCACAAGCTGAGTCGTTACGTAGTGATAAGTGTAACCTGCTGAAGTTAAGTTTGCAATAGTAGATAGTACATTACAAACATCCCAGTATCCAAATAATATCGGTAGTGTTTCTTAGTACTCTTAGTTTAATTTCCCACTTCAAGAATAACAAGGTGCAGCCTGCATGGATACAGAAATGCTCTGCTGTATGTAGCCCTTGATCGGGCAAAGAAAAGGGATTTCTGTTCATCCTGGTAAGGACTCAGTCATTAACCGTGGCATACTTGCACTCATAACTAAGGAAAGACTCATTTCCGTTCGTATGAGCTGCTATCTAATCTCCCGCACGCGCGAAAGACTGAACTTTGCGAGCGAAAAAAGGTAACGTATGTGATATTCTCAGAAATCGACACATTTCTCTACTGCTTTGGGAAACGTGTTTTTTTTATTGTGCATTACTGCCCTTCGTTCGTAATCGTCGCTTTTTTAGAGGTATCATGCTTTCTTACAATCCTCATCATTCGCAGTGATTTACTAATCCCAGCACTCTCACCAGTCTATTTTATAGTTTCTTACTTTCTATTACACTTACAATTTTTACCCTCTTGCTCTTTTTTATGTATTGTGTGCTGTGTTCACTTCCGTGAACGGAGAAATGCAAAGGCGACACACGGTAGTGGAGACATATTGGATTAGTCTCTTCGGGATTCAACGACTCGTAGATTCGTCTCTGTAGTGTGATTCTGCAAGCTCTGCAAAATACCCACCCATAGCTGCCACAGCTCCTTCATAGGAATCAAAATCAGAAGTAACCTCACTCGTGGAACTGCACGAGATGCTAGACTGTGTCAAATCCAGGAGATCGGGTGCATTTTCAGGCAGTTCTTACTTTAAATCTCTCTTTCAACCATTGACAAAGTATCTTTGAGGACAGGCATACTTTTCCCATTATAACATTTTTTTGCAGTCTAGGCTCTCCCCACATTTCTCGTCCAACTGATACAGAAGACACTACCGCTATTTGGCAGTTCCAATTTTACACTTTTAGCCGGTAATCAATAACAAGAATGCATTCAGGATCGCGGAAATCACTGACTGTCACCTTTCCGGCTGATGGAATAGTTTTTTTCACCCCTTCTACAGCAAAGTCTCTTCCATAGCAACAAACTGGCGCAGAAATTCTTTTCGATTCCTTTCGAAACTCTACAGAAGTTACTCATTCGTCTGTTTACGATTATCCATCTTGCACAAAGCTTCCTCGCAGGTAAGTTTTACCGTAGCGTATGTCGTAATCTCTACTCGTCTACATGAAACCTCTGCAAGCCCCTGTAAAACGGATGACATATTCATGAAATCAGCTATTTATGCGGTTTCAGTCTTATTGTACCCTTTATTACTTCTGTTTTCCTCCGTCGTTCGAGTTGCAGGTCGTCTTTATGCTGATCATTGTTTTTGGATGAATTTCCGTTAGTAGTAAAACAAATAATTTTATTGCAGCAGTACATACCAGTTTATCCCTTTGAATGGCTGAAGCACAGCACGGCTATATAAAAAAACCTTATAAACATAATTATTGCCTAGATCAAACTGATCCTTGATTTGCGCAAGAACACAAGGAAAAAAATAATTTCGTTGATATCAACGCCGTCTCTGTACCATACCTAGAATTTCTCAATTTTCCCTACTTAGTCGTGAAACAGAGCGGTGAATCCGACACGAGAGGTTGGAGAGGGAGTAGGTACGGAGATTAACTCCGTACCAGACGTACTTCATGTCTGCATTGCATCACGTAGCTGTTCGTATATTGCAGCGATTTTGCTCGTAAACCGAGCCGTATAGTATACCGTTCCAGCTGTATCGTGTGACTGTTGTGCTGTATTCACGTAGCCTTAATGTGCTTCATGCGACGTCTGGGCAAGAATTAAGCTTCAGAATGGCTTGTGCAGATGAAGCACGTCATTTTTGTGATCCGCTGTGCAGTTGAATTAAGCAGCAGATTATGTTGGGCGGTGCAGAACGCGCGTTCTAGGAATTTGGTAACTGTTGTTAGCGGACTCTTTCCTCCAGACTGTAAACTTTCATGGTTAACAAGTATTCATTGTCGATGATAATGTCCGCTGATATGCGAAGGCACGTGCGGCATTGCTCGCAGAGCGATAATACTGCTGCAGTCAGGGGGACAAAGGTCGATGCTGAGCCATTCAGCAACACGACTGCGAAATGCTGTTTAAGAAATAAGTGGAGTTCCGGAATTTTTCCACCAAACGTTTGCTTTAATTCCATGTCAGCCTTCGCAGTTGAGAAGTTTAGCTCAGCTGAATGTAAATATTGTCCTTAAAAGAGGACGCGAGTGTTTATAAAACATAGCAGATTAGTTTTGTGCTGTGCTGAAGGCGGGCAGCGCAACTGTAAATGTTGTTTGCCTTTGTGGTCCTGTTTGGGCTAAGTTAGAGAAATGACTGTTTACGCATGCCGGGGTTCGTCTCTTGGAAGCGAAGTTCCCATGAAACCTGACGCAACGCGTCTACTGGCCACAACTGAGGTTGCCAAGCCTCGTTGCAAGGCGAAACAGAACCTCGTAATTTAGTGTCCTCTCGCAGTTGCGAATTATTTAGCCGAACATACATTCCTTTTGATAAAATATAGGATGACCCATTGTTTGCAGAGATACTTTTCTTTTTCTTCAATTCTTCGCTTATACGAGTTTTTAGCACTTTACTGGCACCAGCAGCCCTGACATATCTTAAATACTACGTGTATTGCAGCATACAAAACTTGTTTGAAACTGTCCAGACGGTACTAATAAGTCTACTACAAGCAGGTTAATATGATAACATGCCTGAAAGACTTTATAAACTGATTAGGAACACTGAAGATACGTTCACAACCGAAAACAAAAACAAATTTAGTTAGTAAATAAAACAGGTATCTACTGCTTATGAAACACACAGGCTGCTGCGTAACATTGTATATGTAGGATGCACTAGAACTCCACTGAGAAAATTTCGGAGGTTATTAAGATATACAGGGCTATTCAAAAAGAAAGAACAGGTTTCAGTTTTTTTTTATTGCAGGCAAACTATAACTGAAAGGAACACATTGCACAAGTGACTGGATAGGGGAAGGTTTAAAGTTTTGACGCAGAAGTGCTGTTGTTTGTTTGCAGCAATATCGCGACTACGCCATAAAAGAAGTCATTTTGTGTGTTGGAATTTGCGCGAAGTCAATCAATCGTTTAGGTGCAACGTAGATTGTGCCTACGATTGAGCGAGATGCCGCCTGTGCACAAGCAGATTTATGACTGACATAAAATAATTCCTGGAAGTTGGTTGTATACGCGAAGAAGAGAGCACTGGTCGGCCACACACGTTTGATAAAAATGTGGTTGCTCAACTTCACGAATATTCCAATGATTCACATTTGTGAATGATGGCGCCCAACCTAACTTTCACTTTGAGGTGCGGCATTATCTTAACAGCACCATCCCACGACATTGGATTGGAAGAGGTGGGCATTAAGATCCTGTTCACTGCTTTTGGCCTCCCAGGTCACTGACCTCACACCTTGCGATTTTTTTCCCTGTAGGGGTACATAATAGACAGTGTTTGTGGCGTCTATGCCAGTTACTCTTCAAAAAGTGAGAAATCGAATTGTTGAAGCTGTCACTTCAATATACAGGAACCTGTTGATTCGTGTGTGGAATTTAGTGGACTCGATTTCGATGTTTGTCAAGCAACGCATAGCTGTTTATGTTGAGTGTATGGCATAAAACTTTGAATCTTCCTCTATCCAGTGACGTGCGCAGTGTGCTTCTATTTTTCAAAGTTTGTCTGTAATCATTCTGTGTTTTATGAGCGTTTTGTTGTACGGGTCCAATGGTCTCTGGTGGCTTCCTACAGAGTAGTAAGGTGATTGTGATTTATTCCATTTGTTTCCCAGCTACGTTTGGTTCTGCGAAAATATCGACAGAACGGTGAAAAAGCCTGTAGTATCTAATCACCATACGCCCACCACAAAACACAGAGTAATACGACAACCCTCTGAAAAACACCCAGTGTTTATCCACTCCGTTCGAACTTTATTCATATCGGTAATGTCATATTACAGGTAAAATAGTTTGAGAGTAATTAGTCTTCTCCTTCGCTGTGATAACTGCTGCTATTAAATGGCATAGAAACGTGCATGGGCTAGACGACAAACTTGTTTACACTGGTCCTCGCTTCCCTTGTAAGGGACCGAAATCCTAACTATGTAGTTAGTCATAACGAATCTCGCTTAACAGTTTTTATTAAATTTATTGACGCCTGTTTATGGACGCAATATTTTCATGTTTTTTGTTAATAGTCGACGATAGACTGGGAATTAGCGATGCTTAAGTTAGAATCAGCGTCACATTGAAACGGAAACTGAAAACCAGGTGAATTTATATTTCCTTTAATGATGACGATAGAAAATAATAACAATAATAATAATATTAATAATAGTAATAATATTCATAATATAATTCCACAACATCTCTTCAAACACTTATTAGAAAAGTTTCTTGAACAATATAAAGACTAATTCCCCCAAACACGTAACTAATTTATTATTATTATGTTGTTGACTTGTAAAACCAACAAAGAACTATGTGTTTCTATTGTTATCGTTTTTGTGTGTAACTGGCGTAATTATGTGAAATATGGATTGAAAACTCATAAATTGACAGATATTATTATTATTGTTATTACTATTATTTCGCTAACCGGTCAGTTAATGTCATACAGCATTCTGACGAATATTCATTTTTATTTCACACCACTTCCCCATTTTTCGAAAATTTACAGAAGACACAATGGCTATCCTGAAGGGATGTAGGCTGTGTTCATCTTTTTCCCCTCAACTTTTTTGACATTGACATTCACATTCTAGTTTTTGTCATCGAGTCAAAGATGTTGGAGGTCAGATCTGTACCTGCCAGCTGCATGTATGTTCTTCTGTACTGTACTTTTTTTTTTCATTTCATCTTATGTAGATTTCGTTGTAGTTGTGTGGGTGAAGTATGTTAGGCAAAGTATGAATGTATGGTCTCGCGGTGATATGAATTTACAAAATCTTCTCTGATTTTCAGTGGCGTCAGGTGGTAAAAATTGCAAAATTTACCCACCTTTTATAAATTAAGTAACGCAAAATCGTTCTCTCTTTTCGTTACAGCTCAGCAAGCAAACATGTTTTCAAATTGGTTTGGCAATCACATGCATTCATAGATACAGGCTTCATGACACTTATATGATTGGAGAACTCTTGGTTTCTTCGCTCCAGACGATATTAGTTGTGGAGGCCCGAGGGTATCTTTAATTTCCACTTTCTGCTCTTATTAGTTTCGCCATGATGTCTTAAGTTGTCAGCCCCACCAACTAGCTACCAGGGCTAGATGTCGGTAACCTGTAACACGGGAAATAAGTCATTTATTTTTCACAGGCAAGCGAATAAAAACCGGCCTGTCACTAAGATGACGACCAGGGTAGGGTGACTACAGATTATTGTTAATCTATCGGGACATACTCATTTTACTGTCCAATCACAACCGAGATAAATTTGCACGTACATTTGTAACGGGGAAAGTTCCATATTCGGCGCAAGAGACAATTTATAGGTCAACATTTCTAAGCAGAAATATGATGACAAATATTTACGAATTATTCGTTGCAGTTAGTGCGACGTTACTGAGACTTCTCTCACAGAGGAGAGAAAAATGTTCTTCTGTCGTACGATTGAATCGAACTATGCTTTCATGCAAATCTTCGCTTCGATAAATTCTCCCGATAATGGTAGACTCGGCTCTAAAAAGTAGTTAACAGTACGAGGTGACGATTTCAGATCTATGCTGTCAATAACTCTCCTAAAACAACTTTAGCCTAGCTCTCTCTCTCTCTCTCTCTCTCTCTCTCTCTCTCTCTCTCTCTCTCTCTCTCTCTCTCTCTCTCTCATTCTTCCAAGTAATCAAAACAGAAATAAGTGAAAGAAGAAACACTGTAATATCTGAAAAGCTAAGTAGAGCACTGACTTTTGCGGCCACTTGCAAAGGGAAGAATTCCCTCCCTCCCCCCCCCCCCCCCCCCCTTATGATTCAGAATCGAGACACGAAACTAGTCATATGTCCCTACTTCTGCTAGACATGATGCATGGCTAAGCGACTAAACTTTAATTTCGCTAATTTAGAGAGAATCTTGAAGTGCATAGGCGTAATTGAAAGAAAAGTAATCTGTGAGGTTTGTTTTTAGATCAGTAAAAGTACATAAGAGTTATTTGAGCAATACTATCAGACATAAATGTCGCATTTTTTACACATTGCCACCACTTTCGTGTACTTCATGAACCATCTCTTCTTGATTTTTGCCCCTACATTAAATTACAAAATACGCCCGTAGCAAAACAGGTAATGAAAAATTACTGTCCTCAAAGAAGGAACACATCGTCCTTGTATGTATTCTTACACTTCTTCGCTAAAATAGGGGAGCTCGTACCCTGTAGGAGTGAAACTATTGCCGCTTTAGGAATGCAAATATCAAATGAGAAACATTATTTTTTTTACATGATCAAATAAGTGGAGCTGGTGTTCTGTCGTGCTTACCTTTTTGTGGGAAGTTCCAGAAATGTTGAGGTGACGCTGAGAAGGGCACATTTCCGGTTGTCCTCACGTCGCATGCGTGATTCACGCGCAAACACGTATTGTGTCATCCGTACTGCAAGTCACTGTGGTGGCGAAATTACGAGCTGCAGTGTCTCAGAGGAAGGTGCTAAGTATGCGGAGCAGGTAACAGTGAAGAGTGAGGTACTGTTCACACAGTTACGGCGACAAAATATGAGTCATCAACGCTACACTAACCCCGACAGCCGAGGACGCTATCTTGCAGAGTTTGCGACCGACAGCGGTTCTTACCTCATGTACCGTTAACGGGCTGTGTTGTCACCCGAGCTGCAAGGCTCCTCCCAGAAGAGCAAACCGTTCTCTAATACAGACTGTAGGATTTTATCGAGGAGAGTAATTTGCCTACAGGGCCGATTTTGCGCTGATACAGATATATCACATCTGTCAAGCAAGTACTGAAACCGTCACTTAGAAAAGTGACAATTCTCTCTGAATAATCGTAGTTTACATTATAACGCACCCCACTCATTTTACTATTGAAGATACGACATGTCTGAACCAGTGACCGTGGCAACTTTGTAGGAAAACACTTATCTGGCACTTCAAAATGTAGTTTTCAGAATGCGCTGAAGAGATAACATTCTGGTGTCATTAGTCACTGCATTCCTATGCCTGTTGACGTTGTAACGTGTCGTTTCCCCGAAGAATAAGTGTCTTACGACTATCTACTTCCAAGGATGTCGTCATTTTTGACTATTATTGAAATGCATTCTCACATTAATGCATTTAATGCTATGTTGCTTAGCTGATTCTGTTGATGCCACGTTGTTTTCATTTCAGGGTTTGATGGTCTTGAACACTTTCTGTGCGAAGAAATCAAAACTTTTATGAAAGCGTGGTGTCTGTTCTTTTCGAGATGTCCGAAAGAACACACAAACACACACACACACACACACACGCACCACACTTTCATACAACTGATTAACCTCGAAGGACAATTAATCCACAATCTTCAGTGCGGATGCTCATTTCATTCGACCGGCGGCAGGAATTAGCGAGCGTGGACGTGGACAGGGATACGGCCTGCGGATAGGTGGCGCTAGATGGGAATGTGAGTCGGCAGGGAGCATGCCGAAATAGTCCGCGCATTTGCGATAAACGCTGTGTCCGGGTGGTGCAGTGATTAACGCAAGTGGCTGGTAAGCAGGAGATCCCGGCTTCGAGTCCCGGTCCGGCATAAATTTTCATGCGTCGCCGCTGAATCCGCATAAACTGTCAATGCAGCTGCTATTAGTAGTTTCGTCCTTCCTTTCCTTTCCTTTCTCCCCCCTCCACCTTCAATTTACATGAAATCAAAGCTTTCCAGGGTTCCAAAACAGTCGTTCGGGCGCTAATTGCGAAATTAAAAGTTTTCACGCTTATAACTTCAATGTTGTGCAACATTTAATTCGATTGATTGACAGACAGAATTTACAAACATCAATTTCCAAACTTTAACTACATACAAAACTGTATTATTCTTTAGAAGATCTACGACAGAACGTGACTGTTTCTTACTATTACTAAAATCGAAATACTTTTTACGACATCCTAAACGGAAGTGCTTCTTACAAGTCTTTGCGTCGAAGCGCCACCTCAAGTGACACACACTCGAGCACCATGTCCTATAGTCCTGCTAAGTCTACAGATGCCACCAGGGAACATGCCCTAAACACGTGAAGTAAAGCTATCATCAACCCATATTTTTTCTCAGTACAACAGTGCGTCACTAGTGATGGTCGTATTGGCGTTAACATGCCCTTCGTTTCCTCAGTCAGTGGATTGTGAATGGGTTGTTCCGGATGTGCCTGACCGAGGCAACGCGATGGTATTCCGGAAGACGGCGATTCTAATCATCGTTGGGCTATCCGGGTTTAGATTTTCCGAAGCTTTGCTAAATTAGGCCTGAATGGTTCCTTTGAAAGAAGGAGACGGCTGATTTTCTTTCTGATCTATCTTATGCTGTATCTGTAGTGAATTTACCTTCGACAAGGCGTTCATTCCTAATCAAATGGTTCAAGTGGCCCTGAGCACTATGGGACTTAACATCTGAGGTTGTCAGTCCCCTAGACTTAGAACTACTTAAACCTAACTAACCTAAGGACATCACACACATCCACACCCGAGACAGGATTCGAACCTGCGACCACAGCAGCAGCGCGATTCCGGACTGAAGCGCCTAGAACCGCTCTGCCAGAGTGGCCGACCATTCCTAATCTTCCTCGTTCTTCGTTCTGGGTGGAGAAGGGCACCTGGCATGCCATGAGCGTAGGTACAATGCGGCATGGTATCTTGCATTCAGAGTCGTGGAAAGCTGTAGAAATAACTCCGGAAAAGTGTGGTGGGACCCTTGCTGCTCATGTCGTAAATGAACTGGCTGACAGTATTTGTAGCAACCTCAACGTCTTGACAGATCAGGCAGTTATCTGCAAGGGACCATCAAAAAAGTTTCCGTTCGAGGGCTTTACAGCCAAGAATCTGTAAACCAGTGGCGCAAAATCATCTTGAGCTTAACGCAATGTTCCCACCGACGCACCACGTTGATGATACCTATTTGGTAAAGCACCGTGTGCTGCTGTGTGAAGGAGTCTGTAACTACCTGCTGCACATCCTCATCCGACTGGAATCGTCGGCCTTTCACAGTCTTTTTTAAGGGGCCGAAGGTCTGCGGCTGTGTGATACCGCCGGCGGAAGTGACCTATGCCGTTCTTCGGTCAGGTAGACCATATTTCGTCCCGAAGTTACAGCGTCGAATCGATGTGTGAACGTAAATGTTGATTCGTTGAAACGACTAACGTGTAGTATTCAAGAAACAAAATGCACTCGTCGACTCGCCGAACGTTTAGTAATGAGCGACTAATTTGCTATAGGTATGTGACTGGATGCGTTTTCAAAAGAACGTTTTGGTTTCAAGTAGGTTGTGGTACATTTTCCGTATCTTCCATTTTCTTTTCGTGTTCTGACCAATTACGCAAAACCGACAGTTAAGGGTTCAGTGGAATCAGGTCTTGAGATATCATCATCTGATGATTTTGACGAAGACCGCTACGTCTCAGATGATACCATCGACACAGCATCAGACAGAGATGAAAAAATACTCAACGCAGCGGTGGCGCAAATTGAGAAGGAAGCATCTGTTGGGAAAAACAGGAAGGGAACAAAACAGTCAACTATTCGCTCCGAATATACTGGCCTTAGAAACGTGCAGAACGCAAGTAACGAGAATGGATCAGGGAAGAAGAGTTCCTCAACAGTTTCCCTGTCGCCAGCGAAAACGTCGTCCTCTGGAGGCAACTTAAAGTCCATCCTGGTCCATCTAAAGGCGAGCTAATGTCTAGGACAGGAGTGGCCTGGGAAACGAAAAGTCTGCGTGAAACCCCTGGTAAACCACAAGCATTGAAGACAGTCTATATTCACCAAGCTCACGTAACAAGTTCTGTTAAATGCTTTTATCGTGTCGTCGTAAATCCCACGGCTTCACCCAGGTACGGTTCCTTCCCTCCCCCCCCCCCCCCCCCCCCCGCGTCTCTAGCGCATGTGCACAGAGTGCAATTGTGGTACATGCAACTGCTGTTAATAGCAAGTTGTTGTCAGCCATCTTCAACTTTGACGAAAAATACGATAACAGTGTAATACTCCTTCTAGCGCTACGTCAAAGATATCAGGTGATCAAAAAGTCAGTACAAATTTGAAAACTGAGTAAATCACGGAATAATGTAGATAGAGAGGTACAAATTGACACACATGCTTGGAATGACATGGGGTTTTATTAGAACCAAAAAAATACAAGTGTTCAAAAAATGTCCGTCAGATGGCGCTTCATCTGATCAGAATAACAATAATTAGCATATCAAAGTAAGACAAAGCAAAGATAATGTTCTTTACAGGAAATGCTCAATATGTCCACTATCATTCCTCAACAATAGCTGTACTTCGAGAAATAATGTTGTGAACAGCACTGTAAAGCATGTCCGGAGTTATGGTGAGGCTTTGGCGTCTGATGTCTTTCAGCATCCCTGGAGATGTCGGTCGATCACGATGCATTTGCGACGTCAGGTAACCCCAAAACCAATAATCGCACGGACTGAGGTCTGGGGACCTGGGAGGCCAACCATGACGAAAGTGGTGGCTGAGCACACGATCATCACCAAACGACGAGCGCAAGAGATCTTTCCTGCGTCTAGCAATATGGGATGGAGCGCCATCCTGCATAAACATCGTACGTTCCAGCAGGTGTTATATCAGTCAGGCTGGGGATGATGCGATTCTGTAACATATCGGCGTACCTCTCACCCGTCGCGGTGGCAGTTACAAAACCAGTATTACGCATTTCCTCGAAGAAAAAAGGCCCGATAACGGTAGATGTGCTAAATCCAACCCATACCGTGACTTTCTCGTCGTGCAGCAGAGTTTCCACGAAAGTTCTAAGATTTTCGGTAGCCCAAATTGTGCAGTTGTGGGCATGAAATGAGCATCGTCGGTCCACAGCACGTCAACCAATCGTCTTCTTCCGCCATCTTTTGAAACGCCCACACCGCAAATACCCTCCGCTTCACTAAATCGCCAAGTAACAGCTCATGATGCTGATGGATTTTTCTACGGATAGCACCGGAGAGTACGCCTAAGTGCTATCTAAATAGTAATGTATGGAATGCCGGTGCGACGTGCGACTGCACCCGCGCTGACTTCCCCGTGCATAGACGAACCTGCTGCAGTCTCCATTTCTTCCTGAACTGTCTCAGCAGCATTACGCCTTGTGCTCGGTCGGCCACTACAGGGTCTACCGTCTAAACAACCCGTGGCTTCGAACTTGAAAATCATTCTCGCCACAGCTACATTTGTCAACGGACCTTTACCCGTTCGAATCCCCATCCTATGGCGGTAGGATCGTAACGCTGAACTAGCACATTCCCCATTCTGATAATACAGCTTCACTAAAAGCGCCTTTTCAGGTAACGCCAACATGGTGCGATTGCTGGCGCATCTGATTCTCTCATTACAGCTCCTTTTATTCACGATTGTCATGCGCTGTCACTGACGTTTTGCTGTCCAGCGCCATCTGTGAACTTTTTATTTCGCTAATAAAACCCCATGTCATTCCAAGCATGTGTGTCAATTTTTACCGTTCTATCTACATTATTCCGTGGTTTATTAAGTTTTCAAGTTGATACTGACTTTATGATCACCCAGTATTTGACGGAATATTTGATCACGTCGTTGATCAAATCTTTGACAAAGAAATTTGGTAGTGTAATACCGGCCTAAGCAATGACTGCTGCCGCGCTCCCTGCGTGAATGGAATGGGAAGGAACTCTGATAGGTAGCAGCATCTGCCGTGCAGCTGACAGTGTTTGGCAGACAGAGGTGTGACGGCTGTCGCCTGTCAGCTGTGCGGCCCGCAGGCAGCCGCTGCCTGCGCCCGGCCGCCCGGTCGTGTGCCGGGCGTGCCGTTAGCTGCCGGCGCTCACTTTCGCTGCGTGGCGTGGCGTGCCGGTCTGCGGCGGCGCCCAAGGCCGTACCCTCCGCTCCACCGCGGCGAAGGCGGCTGGCGCGGGCTACGGTATAACGGCTCCGGCTCCGCTCGCCTTCCTCGCTGACCAAGGACGGCCGCTGCCTGCACCGGCGCCTGCGCTCTAGTAAGCGCACGTGTGACGGCAGCTCTATTCGAGAACCACTGCAGCCCAGCTTACAACTAAACTCACAGAACAAAATATTTCAACCCTCCCCTCCACCCCTATTTAAAAGACCACGGTGGTCGTTTTAGAACGCCACAGACAGTGTAGAACTGGCACCAGTGGTCATCTGAGCCTGCGTCGCTGTGTAAAACATAATTTACCAGCGGGTACCCAAAAGGAGGACATTTTTTTAAAAAGCAATATAGTCTGAAGACCCAGTTCTAGGCAAAGAAGGGAAAGCAGAAAGGTGGAAGGAGTATATAGAGGGTCTATACAAGGGCGATGTACTTGAGGACAATATTATGGAGATGGAAGAGGACGTAGATGAAGATGAAATGGGACATATGATACTGCGTGAAGACTTTGACAGAGCACTGAAAGACCTGAGTCGAAACAGGGCCTCGGGAGTAGACAACATTCCATCAGAACTACTGACAGCCTTGGGAGAGCCAGTCCTGATAAAACTCTACCATCTGGGGAGCAACATATATAAAACAGGCGAAATACCCTCAGACTTCAAGAAGAATATAATAATTCCAATCCCAAAGAAAGCAGGTGTTGACAGATGCGAAAATTACCGAACTATCAATTTAATAAGTCACTGCTCCAAAATATTAACGCGAATTCTTTACAGACGAATGGGAAAACTAGTAGAAGCCTACCTCGGGGAAGATCAGTTTGGATTCCGTAGAAATACTGGAACACGTGAGGCAATACTGACCCTACGACTTATCTTAGAAGCTACATTAAGGAAAGGCAAACCTACGGTTCTAGCATTTGTAGACTTAGAGAAAGCTTTTGACAATGTTGACTCGAATGCTCTCTTTCAAATTCTGAAGGTGCCAGGGGTAAAATACTGGCAGCGAAAGGCTGTTTACAATTTGTACAGAAGCCAGGTGGCAGTTATAAGAGTTGAGGGGCATGAAAGGGAAGCAGTGGTTGGGAAGGGAGTGAGACAGGGTTGTAGCATCTCCCCGATGATATTCAATCTGTATATTCAGCAAGCAGTGAGGGAAACAAAAGAAAAATTCGGAGTAGGTATTAAAATCTATGGAGAAGAAATAAAAACTTTGAGGTTCGCCGATGACATTGTAATTCTGTCAGAGACAGCAAAGGATTGGGAAAAGCAGTTGAACGGAATGGACAGTGTCTTGAAAGGAGGGTATAAGATGAACATCAACAAAAGCAAGACGAGGATAATGGAATGTAGTCGAATTAAGTCGGGTGATGCTGAGGGAATTAGATTAGGAAATGACACACTTAAAATAGTAAAGGAGTTTTGCTATTTGGGGAGCAAAATAACTGATGATGGCCGAAGTAGAGAGGTTATAAAATGTAGACTGGCAATGGCATGGAAAGCGTTCCTGAAGAAGATAAATTTGTTAACATCGAGTTTAGATTTAAGTGTCAGGAAGTGGTTTCTGAAATTTCTATTTAGTGTAGCCATGTATGGAAGTGATACGTGGACGATAAATAGTTTAGACAAGAAGAGAATAGAAGCTTTCGAAATGTGGTGCTGCAGAAGAATGCTGAAGATTAGATGGGTAGATCACATAACTAATGAGGAGGTATTGAACAGAGTTGGGGAGAAGAGAAGTTTGTGGCACAACTTGACTAGAAGAAGGGATCGGTTGGTAGGACATGTTCTGAGGTATCAAGGGATCACCAATTTAGTACTGGAGGGCAGCGTGGAGGGTAAAAACCGTAGAGAGAGACCAAGAGATGAATACACTAAACAGATTCAGAAGGATGTAGTTTGCAGTAGGTACTGGGAGATGAAGAAGCTTGTACAGGACAGAGTAGCTTGGAGAGCTGCATCTAACCAGTCTCAGGACTGAAGACCACAACAACAACAACCCAAAAAAGGCATTTTTTTAAAAAGCGATATACTCTGAAGAGCCAAAGAAGCTGCTACACCTCCCTAATATTGTGTATGACCTCCGCTAGCACGCAGAAGTGCCCCAACACGACGTGGCATGGATTCGACTAATGTCTGAAGTAGTGCTGGAGGGAACTGACACCATGAATCCTGCAGGGCTGTCCATAAATCCGTAAGAGTACGAGGGGTTGAAGGTCTCTTCTGAGCAGCGCGTTGCAAGGCATCCCAGGTATGATCAGTAATGTTTATGTCTGGGAAATTTGGTGGCCAGTGGAAGTGTTTAAACACCGAAGAGCGTTCCTGGAGCAGCTCTCTTGCAATCCTGGGCGTGTGGGGTGCCGCATTGTCGTGCAAAATTGCCCAAGTCCCACGGAATGAACAATGGACATGAATGGGCGCAGGTGATCAGATAAGATGATTACGTACGTGTCACCTGTCAGAGTGTATCTAGACGTATCAGGGGTGCCATATCACTCCAACTGTACACGCCTCACGCCATTACAGAGACTCCACGATCTTGACCGGTCCCCTGCTGACATGTAGGGTCCATGGATTCATGAGGTTGTCTGCATACCTACATACGTCCATCGGCGAGATACAAGTTGAAACGAGACTCCTCCGATCAGGCAACACGTTTCGTGTCATCAACAGTCTAATGTCGATGTGGACGGGCCCAGGCTAGGCGCTGGCCGCTGTAGCCGAGCGGTTCTAGGCGCTTCAGTTTGGAACCACGCGACCACTGCGGTCGCAGGTTCGAATCCTGCCTCGGGCATGGATGTGTGTGATGTCCTTAGGTTAGTTAGATTTAAGAAGTTCCAAGTTCTAGAGGACTGATGACCTAAGATGTTAAGTCCCATAGTGCTCAGAGCCATTTGAACCATTTTTGAACCAGGCAAGGCCTAAAACTTTGTGCCATGTAGTCATCAAGAGTACACGAGTGGGCATTCGGCACCGAAAGGCCATATGGGTGAGGTTTCGCTGAATGCTACGCATGCTGACACTTATTGATGACCGAGCACTGAAATCTGTAGCAATTTCCGGAAGGGATGCATTTATGTCACGCTGAATGATTCTCTCCTGTTCTCGTTGGTGCCGTTCTTGCAGGATCTTTTTCCTGCCGCTGCTATGTCGGAGACTTGATGTTTTACTGGATTCCTGATATTCACGGTACACTCGTGAAATGGTAGTGCGAGAAAATCCCTACTTCGTCGCTACCTCAGAGACGCTGTTTCCCATCCATCGTGCGCCGACTATAGCAGCACGATCAGATTCACTTAAATCTGAGAACGTAGTATTGTAGCGAGGGTAACCGATATAACAACTGCGCCAGAAATCTATTGTCTCATAAAGGCGTTGCAGGCCGTAGCCTCGTATACTACCTCTTTACATATACTTATTTTTGAATACGCATGCCTATACTGCCTATACCAATTTCTTTGACGCTTCAGTGTATTTACAAACTTTAAAAAACAACCTTATCCCCTTTAAAATACTCTCCATTACAGTTAATACATTTATCCCACCTGTTCTTCCACCCTTCAAAACATTTGTTGTAGTCATCTTTAGAGATGGCTGATAGCTCCTCCCTCGTATTTTACTTGACTCTTTCAGTGTTGTCAAACCAGTGTCCTTTCATGTTGTCATGCGTGGAAATAAAAAAAAAGTAGCACGGAGCCAGGTCAGGCGAGTAAGGTGCGCGGGGCTCCGGAACCATGCCGTTTTTAGCCAAAAACTGTCTAGCAGAGATGGGTGTGAGTGGAGGTGCGCCGTGGTGCTGGAAGAACCATTCTCGTGCCTGCCACAAATCGGGTCTTTTTAACAACACTGTTGTGCAATCTTCTTAAAACTTCTAAATAAAGGGTTTGATTGACGGTCTGGCCTAGGGGAACGAACTCTGCATGAACTATGCAGCTGCGCGGAGTGACCGAGAGGTGTCATGCGCCATGTCACGGGCTGCGCGGTAACGCCCGCCGGAGGTTCGAGTCCTCCCTCGGGCATGTGTGTGTGTGTGTGTGTGTGTGTGTGTGTGTGGTTCTTAGAGTAAGTTAGTTTAAGTAGTGTGTCAGACTAGGGGCCGATGACCTCCGCAATCTGGTCCCTTAGAAATTCACACATTTGAAGTATGCAGTTCAGGCAGCTGACGGACTTCCAGAACAAGGTTTGTCGTCAGCCGACAAGTCGACATTTTTAAATCGAGCAAACCACTCGTACACTTTAGTTTTTTCCCACAGCGTGATCTTGGTAAGCTGTTTCCCACACTAAAGCAGTTTCGACAGTATTTTTACGGAGTAGAAAGCAAAACTTGAGAGCTGCGCGTTTTTCACTGAAACATAAAAACGAAGAAAGAAAAAAAAAGCACTAGCAAAAGCAATCACTGCAGATGAACAGAGTAAGTCAGGTCGACAACACAGGCGATGATTTGGGCCATACACCCCTAGCGGCAGAAATGCGTACTACACAAGCTCCGCCCCCGGCTGTGTTATTTCTCTCTTACGACTATAAACAGAGATGTTGAAGAAACGCATTTCGTACTCTTATTAATTATGACAGGATGCCTGAAAGTGTCAGTCCTACCAGCTAGCTACCTTGGTTAGACGTCGGTAACCAGTAACACGGGAAATAAATTATTTACTCGTCACAAGCGAGCAAATAAAAGCAGGCCTCTCAGTAAGATCACGACAAGGAGTATGGACAAGGATAGGACCACTACGAATTATCATTCTCTCAGAGTATTACAACTACATATACACTTCAGTGTCAAATCACGAAAGAGATAAATTTACAGCAACTTTAAAAACGGGGAACATTCCGCATTCAGTGAAAGAGAAAATAAATAGGTCAATATTTCTAAGCAGAAATGTGATGAGGAATATTTACGAATTCTGTGCTGCAGGTTTAATTAATTACAGTTAGTGAGACGTTACTAAGACTTCCGTCTTAATCGAAAGAAATTCATCTTTATATGATGCGACTAGATCGAATTTTATGTTCTCATGCAAATCTCTATATTTCAATATATTCTTTCGGCAGTGAAGTGTTTTGTGATTCTTGTTCATGTTGTATGTTAATGTCCATCCAGACAATATTATTATTAACCTCAGAATTTTTTGCGGATGATGCATTGACCTGTCATGAAGCACTGTCTGAAAGAAGGTGCATTAATATTCAGTCTGATCTTGATAATATTTTGAACATTGGCAACTTCCTTTAAGTTCAGAAGTATAAAGTTATGCTTCTCTCTCTCACTCTCTCTCTCTCTCTCTCTCTCTCTCTCTCTCTCTCTCTCATACACACACACACACACACACACACACACACACACACACACACACACAAAATTAAACTTACTACCCTCTGACTATAATAGCAGCGAGTCACATTTGGAATCGGTTAACTCATACAAGTACATAGAGGTAACATTTTGTACGGAGGTAAAATGGAGTGAGCACAAAGGCTCAGTTGTGAGTAAAGCAAATGGCAAACTTCGTTTCATTTGTAGGCTTCTTTCTACAAAATATTCTCGGTATTCTTGCCTTATCTACCTACTGGCACTGTATCATCTAAGTGGCTGTAAGGATGCGTAAGTACAGCACTAAGTTAATCGGGACAGCGACTGTAACCTTAGCGGTGCCATAAAGCTCGTTTTCGATGATGAGGGGCTACACAGATTCTTGCCGTATTTTTTCACTTAAAAAGGTTCCATCACTGGCATCGCAGGATAGACACAGTCTCTGGTAATGTGACGTCACGGTGACTCACCCTTTTTACCCCAATTTGAAGTGACAAGAAGACTGTGAATATTTCACACATGCTTTCGTTTATCGTCTCGACAATGTAAGCAGCTCTGCAATGAAACTTCGGCTACTGTATTGCTAAATTTACTACAAAATGGGAAGACCATTACACTCGTAGATCGAACTAGAACTTTGACGATGGTGGTATTTGGTTTGTAGGGCGATCAACTCCGCGGTTATCAGCGCCCGCACGAATTCCCAGTCTTTACACTGTCCTGTCTCGCCACTTTCCCGAATTATGATGAAATGATGACAACACAAACACCCAGTCCCCGGGCGGAGAAAATTCCCGACCCAGCCCGGAATCGAACCCAGAACCCCGTGATCTAGAGGCAGCAGCTCTAACCATCAGTAAAACATTTGACAAAGGGTTGTAATGCCACTATATTCTTCATGCAATGAACGCTGCTATCATTCAGAAGATGACACGCTATCTAATTACTCCACGGTTGGCGGGCGCTAATATTTTTCCCATTTACATCTGCATCTATAATCTGCAAGGCACTCTACAGTTACTTCTCCTGTCACTGCATCGCTGCTCCCATCCCTTTTTTTGTTCCCTCTAGCATGTAACTGTACAATAAAGGAAAATTGGAAGGTTATGGTTTAACGGCCCGTCGATGTCGAGGTCAATATCGGCGGAAGGATGTTGATCATAGACTGGCTCACCTCCAGTAGTAGCTGTAGCGTAGCAGATTTAACTGAAAGGTGCTTCCTGTTCACCTCGGATCACGGCGTGTTTCACTGTGTTGTTCGGTACGTTAACTGCTAATTTAGTTTATGGCGGATTATTATTTGGAGGCTGTGGAGCACCATTTCGAAACGCGAAGCCTTTCTCTCTCGCTTACACATGTAATGGTTACGCTACAGCTGTGGGTTTTTTTTTTTTTTTTTGACGAAAAGAAAACGAAGCAAGTTGTTCAGCTATAGTCTGTTACTTTCCGTTCCTGAGTATTCGCGAGCATCAGCTTTGGATTATTGAACGATTGTCTCGGCACAGATAATTTGTTAAACTTGTAGACTACGAAGACGTGAACCTGGCTGCCTCGTTCAATAACACTCCGTGTGTTACGTCTGTATTCCCTAGTATCTGTGACCTGTTCTGACTGACAAAGTATTTATTAGATTCACACCTCTTATACGCAGTGACATTTACACGACAAAAATATATCATTCAATATTTCACCATAACGAAGAAAACCGTAATCTGTGGTCACGTATTTATTCAACATATTTATTAAAACCGTTAGCGCTATGTTTGATATGAATGGTGAATTAGAAGCAGTTGGTTATGACTTAATGCCATATAGGACAGTGTAACTTTTTGCTAAATGCATAGTGGACAATTCTCAGAGTATATCAAGTAATACAGACATATACCCTGTTTTCTTATGTTGATATAGCTCTTAAACTTTTGTTCCAAGTGATTTTCTTTGATAAAATCATGTCAGCTCTATAATAAATTTTGCGAAAAGTACGAGTTGTTGTATTTCACGTGACTTTTTATGTTCATTGTTTCTCAAGGCAACTTACAGCACGAGAATAAATTTACGTTTCTTGGGAACAACTGTGAGAATCAGCGATGATCTTACATGCTGTCAACACACAGAGGGGTGAAGTTTTAATTGATGAGGGACTTTTTCTGGTTACAACATTTCTTTCGCTCGTTTTAATATTTCACGATTTATATGCATGAAATCTCCACACTGTCTGTAGCTGTAAGGCAGTTATAAATGGAAAACTAATACAACAGTCTAAAATCGGTTTACTTACTAAGTGCATTCGCTTCACTGGTTTCGTGGTGTTCCGGTCTGGCGATCAGCTGTGCCCAGAGAATGGAATACTTCAGACACTGTTGTCGGACCTCGGGCGAATACTCTTTCCAGAGCGTCCAAAAACTAGAGCGGAGCAAAAAACTCGTTAAAAATTCCTGTCTACTCGAACTAACGATGTCTGGAGTTTGGTTTTGTACGTTTGGTTTACCATCAGGACTTCACCTAACTGTCAGTCCAACGTCCTTCTTCAGTGAAAGTCTGTGTTTGTCATTTCTGTCCTTGTCGCACCTCATAATACTGTTTAAATGCTTGAAACTGCATTCCTGCTTTGTTTTCTCATTTCCTATCCTTTCCTTTATGGAGCTGTCTTTTCCTCAAATTTATCTTGACAGCATATTGTTAACAGCGATTTTTCATCTCCCTCAGCAAACCTCTTAATGTATCATTTTTGCCTAACAGTACCATACCATTAAAAACTCTTTCCACAGACTTATAATACAGGACTTATTTTTAAAAGATCTTTTTACTGATTCAGCATCTCTGCCTCACTCCCTTCACTTTTCCATTCCTTTTGCTTTTTCTCTTCTTCTTCTTCTTCTTCTTCTTCTTCTTCTTCTTCTTCTTCTTATTGTTGTTATTATCATTATTTGTTGTGTCGTATACAAGTAGTCTATTAATCTTATATAGTACAACCGAGTACGGTCTCCTCCCGACTCTGTTAAGACCATGCAGTTCTTCCCATCAATTTTACTGCGCCAGGTGCTACAATGATTACAGCAGTAATTCTGAGATCAATAATTCAGATCTTTGTTTCTTGTGGTTCCCCGCCCCCCCCCTCTCTCTCTCTTCCTTTTGGTTATTCCGTAATTGTGCTTCGTCTTCTAATGACATTGACGTCGACAGGATCTTATCCCCCAATTTTCCCTTCCAATAAAGACATCGATGTGGTTGTGACCTGTTCTCGATGAAGAGAAGCTTCAGATATGCCTCAAAAACCTCGAAGTTAACTGGCTCAAATCTCTAACGAATCTCTGTGGTGGAGATCTGTCAGCGCCCTTCAACGCGCCCTCGATAGCTTCCCGCTGCACTTGTTTCGCGGAAGTCTGCGGCAATTCTTTTTTTTTTAACAAAACAAAAGAGCTCTCGTTTCGGTCCGTGCCCAGGCATAATGCCTGAGGCAAGGGGACGTGAATAACTTCTTTGTGGGCACGTTACTTCCAGATCGCGACAGCATTTGCTAATTACTGATTCCATCACTCCAGGCGCAGTATCAGACGCGTACGCTTGTCCACGGAAATGACTCGAGGTTGCACGAAGTTTGACCGCGTTGTAGATTCTTGTTAATGCTTGCTTCATGGACAGTAGACTGAGTCACTCCCGGGTCGACTCGATGGTTTTCACTGAACAGCCATTGTGTTGAATACGAGTCAGCATGTTTTTAGGCGCTTTTCCAACTATAACTCTTACCCTTAGACTTCAAGAAGAATATAATAATTCCAATCCCAAAGAAAGCAGGTGCTGACAGATGTGAAAATTACCGAACTATCAGTTTAATAAGTCACAGCTGCAAAATACTAACACGAATTCTTTACAGACGAATGGAAAAACTGGTAGATGCGGACCTCGGGGAGGATCAGTTTGGATTCCGTAGAAATGTTGGAACACGTGAGGCAATACTGACGTTACGACTTATCTTAGAAGAGAGATTAAGAAAAGGCAAACCTACGTTTCTTGCATTTGTGGACTTAGAGAAAGCTTTTGACAATGTTCACTGGAATACTCTCTTTCAAATTCTGAAAGTGGCAGGGGTAAAATACAGGCAGCGAAAGGCTATTTACAATTTGTACAGAAACCAGATGGCAGTTAATAGAGTCGAGGGGCATGAAAGGGAAGCAGTGGTTGGGAAAGAAGTGAGACAGGGTTGTAGCATCTCCCCGATCTTATTCAATCTGTATATTGAGCAAGCAGTAAAGGAAACAAAAGAAAAATTTGGAGTAGGTATTAAAATTCATGGAGAAGAAATAAAAACTTTGAGGTTCGCCGATGACATTGTAATTCTGTCAGAGACGGCAAAGGACTTGGAAGAGCAGTTGAACGGAATGGACAGTGTCTTGAAAAGAGGATATAAGATGAACATCAACAAAAGCAAAACGAGGATAATGGAATGTAGTCAAATTAAATCGGGTGAAGCTTAGGGAATTAGATTAGGAAATGAGACACTTAAAGTAGTAAGGAGTTTTGCTATTTAGGAAGTAAAATAACTGATGATGGTCGAAGTAGAGAGGATATAAAATGTAGACTGGCAATGGCCAGGAAAGCGTTTCTGTAGAAGAGAAATTTGTTAAGATCGAATATAGATTTATGTATCAGGAAGTTGTTTCTGAAAGTATTTGTTTGGAGTGTAGCCATGTATGGAAGTGAAACATGGACGATAACTAGTTAGGACAAGAAGAGAATAGAAGCTTTCGAAATGTGGTGCTACAGAAGAGTGCTGAAGATAAGGTGGATAGATCACGTAACTAATGAGGAGGTATTGAATAGGATTGGGGAGAAGAGAAGTTTGTGGCACAGCTTGACTGGAAGAAGGGATCGGTTGGTAGGACATGTTTTGAGGCATCAAGGGATCACCAATTTAGCATTGGAGGGCAGCGTGGACGGTAAAAATCGTAGAGGGAGACCAATAGATGAATACACTAAGCAGATTCAGAAGGATGTAGGTTGCAGTAGGTACTGGGAGATGAAGAAGCTTGCACAGGATAGAGTAGCATGGAGAGCTGCATCAAACTAGTCTCAGGACTGAAGACAACAACAAACTCTTACCCTAGAATTTTCTGAGATAATCAATCACTTGGAAACCATTGTAGTAACTAGGTGATACTGTTGTCGTTTGATGATGTTTCCTTCGTGGGGAAACACTGTCGTATAGAATTTTTTGAAAGAAATTTCCGCCATTTGATTGTTAACTGTTCATTTATTTTACAGAGTCGCGATTTGGGAGTTATAGCCATTCTCAAATGCATGTCGAGTTGTTAAAACATGTCTGCTTCTTCAGTGCCCTGCCATTGCCCCACTTAGCGTAAATAAGGATATGAGTACATATAGAGGACACATAATACGGCTGCCATTGTGCTCCATTAACACACAGTATGGCATATTTAACAGACAATGTATTTGTGTGACCTACATTCGTCACTTATGTTTGTATTCATGACATACAGTGTGTTAATGGTTTTCCACTTTCCGCAATGTCAGCCATATTATTTATCCTCGACATGCACTGTAATACGACAACTGACCTATAAGAGAGAAGTATGTTTTTTTGACGATGACATGTCACAGACAGGTCAGATATATTTTAACATTTCAGCATGGACTTGAGAATGATCAGTAAAGATGAAATCATGATTGTGTAAAATAAATGAACAATTAACAGTCGAATGGCGAAAATTACTTTAAAAAATTGCTGTCTTTCGACTTTCTAAGCGCTTTTGAGTGAATATAGTATCGATGAGGAACATAGAAAGGACTTCCGTGTATCTGCAACTTGCAACTGATCTGAGGCTTCCTGATACAGAACGTAGCACGTTTTCCTAGATCTGTGGTAATCAATGTGGTCCCTACCAACCACTAGTGGGCGCTCCAGCTTTTATGGTGGGCGGTGTGCAGTTGGGGGGCTAAAGATATTTTCATTAGGTTTTCATAAAGTTTAGACATTAAGTATTTGGTAAGTAATTATTATTATTTGGTTTATCTCGTTGGAACTTTAATTTATAAATTTTAGAACGTAAAGTTACTTCCCTACTTTATGAATAATCTTTACTGCAAAACTGGTGGCCGGTTAGAAAATTTAGCTGCTAACAGACATACAAAAATGGACGGTAGGTACAACAGGTTGACTACCTCTGTCCTAGATGGAATATCGTCGACGGAGGCACAAACAGTTTCGTGTGTGGCGTAGGACAATGTGATATGTCTAATATATTTAGTGTTACATTTACGACCGTTTAAGGGAAGCAGAGCAGTTGTTATGATTCTACACACGTATTCTGAAGAATCCTAACGAAATATCAACACGAGAGAAAGATGGAAGTAGCTCGAAACGTTGTGAAATGTAGTTGTGCGCTTTTCGAAAAAATTAAAAGGTGGTATACTTTTATTTGCATCTATAATTAATCGTAACGAGAGAGAGTTACGCCAAAAACAGCCGGTATTAACAGTGGATGGGAATTTAAAGCGGAAACATAGCGTAGGTTCAATGTGGTCTAAAGCGAACTGGCAGGGCTCCGTTCAGTTGCAGAATGCTGAGAAACTACACTGTTGGTTATAAAAAAAGAGTGTAGGACCTAACCAAGTATCTGCGATATGCGCTTGCTCAGAATACATTTACATGATTAGCCTGGAATACACGATCAAGTGCCTGACAGAGTGTCCATGGAACCACCTTCAATCGGTTTCTCTACCGTTGGGCTTTCTGATGCCACGCGGGAAAGCCGAGCACTTAAATCTTTCTATGCAAGCTCCAGTTTCTCATATTTTATCAGTATCATCATTTCTACCCATGTAGGTGGGCACCAAAAGAACATTTTCGCAATCAGAGGAGGAAGTTGGCAACTGAAATTTCACGAGAAGATCCATCCGCAACGAAAAAACCGTTTGTTTTTAGTGATTGCCCCCCCAAATCACGTATCATGTCCGGGGCGCTCTCTCCCTTATCTCGGGGGTAGTACAAAACAATCTCGCCTTCTTTGAACTTTTTCCTCCAGTCCCACCTGATTCTGATCTCACATAGCACAGCAATACTCAAAGAGTGCAACAAGCATGCTGTTAGCGGCCTCTTTATTAGACCTGTTACATTTTCTAAGGGTTTGGCGATAAGTGACATTCTTTGGTTTGCTTTCCACACATTTCGTGTATGATCGTTCCAGTGCAAGTCACTCGTAATTGAATTTTCAGCCTTCAGATCTGATTGATTTGTCGTGTAATTTATCGGATTCTTTTTTTTTACTGATGTGGAAGACTCCCACTTTTCATTGTTAAGAATCAATTGCCACTTTTGGCATCATACAGATATTCTGTTCAAATTATTTTGCAATTGGTTTTGATCACCTGACGTCATTTACAAGACGGTAATTGACAGCGTCATCTACAAACAATGTAAGAGGGTTGCTCAGGTTGTCTCCTATGTCGATTACGTAGATCAGGAACAGAGAAAGCCTGTAACATTTGCTTAGGGAACGCCACATATTACTTCCCAGCCTCGCGGTGTAGCCGCGTGGTCTTGGGCGCTTTGCCACGGTTCGCGCGGCTACCCGCGTCGGAGGTTCGAGTCCTCCCTCAGCTATGGGTGTGTGTGTTGTCCTTAGCGTAAGCTGGTTTAAGTTAGATTAAGTGGAGAGTAAGCCTACGGATAGATGACCTCAGCAGTTTGGTCCCATAGGAACTTGTCGCTAATTTCCAAATATTAATTCTGTTTTACTCAATAACTTTCCGGCAGTTACTGCGAACTGTGATCTTTCTGACAGGAACTCGCGAATATAATCGCACACTTGAGGCGTTACTCCATAGGCATGTAGTTTGTTTAAAGGTAGCTTGTCGGGAACGGCGTCTAAATTCATCTGGAAATCTAGGAAGGGACGTCACAAAGAAGAGCTGCTCGATTAGTCACGTGCTCCTTTGACTGGCGAAATGTTGAAAACCCACAACTGGCACGTACCCGAAGGAGGACGTCGCGTATCTCGCGAGAACTTCTTTATGAAATCCCAAACTTCTGCTTTCAGACTGTAATGAGTATACACTCTGTAGCTCACCACATATCCATATAAGTATATAGTTCTGGCAACACCGGCCATGACCTCCTCCTTCTGTGCGGATATTCTCCGAACTCTTACGGGACTTGGTAAGAATGTCTTCCAGGAGTAATGAGTGTGTTGGGGTGGGACACTACGAATGTAGTGTGTGGACATACAAGGTGAGAATGAGGGGCCCGCGGGAGGCGTGCGCGAGATAGTCTCTGCAGTCGTAGCCCCTGCAGTCGCGCTATCCTCTGTGTCCTTGGTGGCTCAGATGGATAGAGCGTCTGCCATGTAAGCAGGAGGTCCCGGGTTCGAGTCCCGGTCGGGGCAGACATTTTCACATGTCCCCGTTGATATATATCAACGCCCGTTAGCAGCTGAAGGTATTAATATAATTCTAATTTCTAACATATCGGTCTTGTTAATAGACTCAGGATAAGATTAAAACCCCAGATGCCTACAGGTAATCGTTTTCCCCCTGCCCTGTCCGTGAATTACAGGGAAGAAACTGTAACAAGTCGTACAGTAGAAATTGTCTGACGCGCACTTCGTAGGGCTGGTAATATTAATGGTTAGCTTGGCTCCACTGATCTGTTCCACATGCTGTCGAGCGGCGTCTTTGGCGGCACTTGCTGTACGCAGCTTATAACGTGTGTAATAACTCAACAACCACCGTATCTGGTATCGCAACTCCAGATGTAGGCCGAAGAAGAAAACACAATTCAGAAGCAACAGAGTTTTACTCAGTAACAAAACTGAGGAACTTTCATCCAACTGAAATAATTTAATTTTTCTGTCTGTTTCGCTTTATTTTTAATCACTGAATCTTGGTGACTTGTTGGTAATGTTACGGAGTACACAGCTTCCCTTTGTGATTGATTCTGATCTTGATGATACGCTAGCCACTATTCAATGGGCGTTGCCAGTGGTAGCGGGGCGCCGCGGCCCGTACACAGTACAGACACTGCGTGGTGCGATCTTAAGAATTAGCGGAGGTGGCAGAACGATGCGAGATTACGGCGCCGGGATGGCTCTCGCCTGCGTGGGATGGGAAAACTCCGGGGAAACCAGCAGCGGTCCCCACTCATTAAGGCTGCTGCTCCCACACTGCGCTTCACGCCGTGGAGGTAAATCCCGCTGTGAGTGAGTTACTTAGCTAGTCATACGTTCCACAATTCTTTTTTCGAAATGGTGTGGAACGAGTCAGTTTACACGATATGTATACGTGATTAGTGGTAGCATTAATGAACATATTATTTTTAATTCTCATCATGTAACTGCACTTAATTTTTGTTAATGGCCACCAGTTTTTAGGTACAAATTCGTCAGTGGAATAGGACTTGTCCAGGAGGAATGATTTTAAATCAGACTTAAAGCTTGCTTTACTACCTCCAGACGTTTTATTTTATTGTGTAAATGATGAAAAATTTTTCTTGCTATAAATTGAACTCTTCCTTTTTCTGAGCTACTAACGGCTTTAACGATGAGTAATAAAGGTCATTTTTCCCTCAAGTATTGCATGTATGGACATCACCGTTTTCCCCAAATTGTGTTGGCTTATTTATCACCAACGGGTGAGCACCAAAAATTATTCTTACTACTCCCTTTTGTGCAATCTGTACTTTCTTTCTGAGTAATGACTTACCCTAGAGAATTATACCGTGCGACACTGAGTGACAATGCAAAACATATCAGATGGCTGATTCGTTGCTTCATAGTTCTTTCGAAAATATCATTTACCAACTCTTCTGTTGCTTTCCCTCTAATGCGATTTGCTACAACACTAGTGCCGTCTGCAAAAAGTACCAATTTTGCTTTTTGAATGTGTGGTGTGCGTACTATAAGACCTTCGGTACACACACAATCAGATTATTTGACTTGTCGCTCTAGCGAAGTAGGCGAGTGTCAGCAATATGTCTCGTGGTCTTATCGTGTCGTGTTTATCTCTGCCGTTAGGTCAGACGATAGAAATGCCACTTGCACGCTTAGAGTAGCAGATTGACGGTGACCAACTTTAAACAGAACTTGATTATTTTTCACACACATTTATTAAAATAATAAAAATATAGACATTACGTAACTTTATTCTGGATGATGTTTACAACTGACAATCTGAAGTTCCTTTGGTCTTGGTACGTTAATCTTATTCTGACGTATCTCTGATACTTGACAAAGTGTCTATACATTTCTCTTCATGGCTATGTACAAGAATATGGTAATATTATTAGGCGCAGACTGAAACTTGACTATGGACTGGTACAGACTAATGCAGACTGATGCAGACTGACTAATCGGAGGTCTGTACACTCGTTATAATACCTCGCGCGTTCAGGTATCACTGCGCGAGTGTGATCCGCGAGGAGAAAAGGTTCTACGTTAGCAGCAATCTCATTGGCTGCGTTGCATATTAATACGCGGATCGGCGGAAGCAGAACTTGGTCCGTCTCTATGACAGTGCCATCTCGTAGTGCGGAGACGGACGAGCGCTGCGCCTGCGCTGTTGTGCTTAGCGGGGCGCGCTGTAGTGGGAAAGTTGTGTACGCGCTGACTACGCGGAACTATGTACACAACAGAATGTTAAGTGGAAGATTATTCACATCCATAAGGAATAGGAATGGGCTCAAAATTTAGCCCTGCAGGGCTCCCGTTGTGATTTTGCGCCAGTCACTAAAATCTACTTTTCCGTCATTGTCTATATTATTCGGTACAATTTTTGAATTCTGTTTGTGAAGCGTGACTTAAACCTGCTGCGTGTAAAACCATCAGTTCCATAAATTTGATTTTTTCTTAGAGAGTAATATGATCTATGTAATCAAATGCCTTGCAAAGCTCACAAAAAAATACCAACTGACGACATATTATTGTTTAAGGGTTGTATCATTTGATGAGTGGATGTATAAATAGTATTCTCAGTTGAGCAACGTTTCTGTAATCCAAACTGTGATATGCTAAGTAATGTTTCCACGTAAGTGTGCACTACTCCTGAGTACATTACTTTTCCGAATATTTGGGTAGGAAATGTCGGTAAGGAAACACCGCAATAATTGTTTAAGTGTGTCTCGTCATCTTTCTTATGAAGTGATTCAACAGCGGCATGTTTTTACCTGTCTTGAAGAACTCCTTGTGCCAGTGGTGTATTGGATATATCGCTAAGGACGTTACTACTTACGTTGGAACATCTTTCCAGAACACTGAAATTCTTTCAACCCCACATGAGCTTTCGTTTTTTAGAATTATTGAAATTGCAGCCACCTTTAATCTTCCTCAAATGGGATCTTTTCCATTGAGTTCGCGAAGAGTTTAAAAATCTCAGCAGACGGCCCGGCGATGATTAGCAAGATGAGCCGGGAGAGGCACGGTGCAGTAGCAGCGGTGTGATTACGTTCGAGTTAAAAGAGGTAGGAGCGACCATTACGCCATTATAAAATTACAATCAGAGGCACAAGAGCTTCCGGGGAACAAGGCAGAAAACAGGTTGCTTTCGACGAATCTTCTCAATGAAACAAAGTCAACGATGACATAATAAGGAACGGGAAGACAAGAAACCAACAGCAGAAAAATCGTACCTGGAAACAATACTCTTAGAAATCCGTTTAAAAATGGATAAATGCGAGTAATCCTCCGTGTTGCCATACAGTAGACGGTGTTAAAGCGGATGAGTACGACTCAGCATTGCTGCGGGAAAGGAAAGTCGGTAGATCGTGTCCTTAGTTGGTTAAATACGTGAACGTTATACTACGAAGCGAATTAAAATGGTACAAACGTGTGAAATAACGAATAGGAAAAGCAAATAAAAATCTTATATGTGCGGAAAGGATTCTGGGGAAACTGCAAGACTTCTGTGAAGTAAATTGCATGTACGACGTTTGTTCGAGTACTGTTCCAGCGTTTAGAGTCCTTACCAAGTAGGCATAGCAACAAGCACCGAAGGAATTCAGAAACGCACTATTAAGATGATAATAGTTCATTCGAGCAGAAATACTCGGGAAACGTCTTGAAAGTCTGGCGTGTACCATTCCTCACAGTTATATTTATATTTTCGTACCACCTTAAACTGCTGTCGCTGGATATTCGTACGTGTTACAGCTAGCAAAATGACGCAGTGGTAAGACGCTGGACGAGGCTTGAAATCCCCGTTTTCTCATCCAAATTTAGGTTTTCATTGTTTCTCAAAATCTCTAAAGTCAAATTCGAGGATGATTTCTTTGAAAATAACACGGCTGTTTGCCGTAGCTGGGCCTCAACTCTAATGTCTCTTCGAACACTGGACGTTAAACTCCGATCTTCTTTCCTTCCTTCCTTCCTTTCTTCCTTCCTAGGTATTTGTCGTTTTGAATTCTGTGATGGATCTCGGGTGGTATAATGAAACAATTTTGAGTCTGTTGCCATGATTTGTAGTGAGAGAAAACCCCTTGTACACAAGCGCACAGCCTACGAACTCGATCTGAGGTGCACCAACAATACTTGCCAGGGTATCTATATCATTCGCAAGTAGTCGCAGTCCTATATTGCATCACTGTCTCTCCTCTGAAAACGAGACAATTAACTGTTTTTGGTGACCCTTCTGGTGTAGCCGAATCGCGTAAGTGGTCTGATATGTTGCAACCACTTATTTTCTTTACTAGGCTGCATACGACCAAGGCTTGTCAAAAAGTCTACAGCACGTAATGTGCCAAGTTATCACTGTAGGCTGCATGAGTGGAAGCAGCAGCTGATGCAGTGTACTCCTGCCGGTGCTGTAAATAGACGAGCTGTTGGTCTGCTCACGGCTGTGTAATATCCGCCCCGCTGCATGCCGTGTATTTGCGCTCTTAATGCTCTCCCACACCTAACAGTGAGGCACTTACAGCAGTTATAATCAGTGTTTTTTCTTCTTTTGTGTCTCTCTAATAATCAGCTTTCACATCTGCGTCGTGTTTTGTGAAAGTTGTAACTCCAGTTGCGCACCGCTGGGGAAAGAGGTGTACAGAAGATGCGGTATATGAAGCACATTATCAACTATAGTGCCAGGTAGTTACTATCACATTGCTATCCAGTACTCAAGTGGCAGTTTTAAATGGTACGACTAAAGATCAATAGCGTATTGTTTAAGAATTAACTAGTCCCTGTGATATTAATTAGTTTTATTATGCATACCGGTTGAGGTTGGGCTATGTGTGGATGGAACTTGTACAAAAATTACGAGGACAACAAAAAGTCTCATGACAGTAATAGATATTCAGCTGTTGCGTATTAAACAGACAGGACGTAAAATGACGGCCGAAGAATTGGTCTTACGGTAATGTACAACCTTCTGAAAAGACAACACGTGAATTGAGACGAAGAATTAGAAGTTTGTGTACAATGGTTTAAATGGCTCTAAGTACAAGGGGCTTAGAACTACTTAAACCTAACTACTTAAACCTAAAACTAACTAACCTAAGGACATCACCCACATCCATGCCCGAGGCAGTATTCGAACCTGCGACCGTAGCGGGCGCGCGGTTCCAGACTGTAGCGCCTAGAACCGCTGGGCCACACCGGCCGGCGGAAGAGCAACACGTTTAAGATTTTAATTAAATGCAATTAGAAGATACGACCATTTAAGTAACTTAGTTTGGTATGTACAAACTCACTCATCAAAACATATAGCGTAGTTTCAGTTGACCTAGAATCTCGAAATTTGGGAAGAAGCAAGGTTTCACAGAGCAAATAAAGGAAAAAATCCGAAAATTCCTAGATAGCATTTATATATCACAAAATATACGGTTTTGCCATTAGAACGTATATTCATCATCTGTCAAAAACAAAAATATTACTGCATGTAAAAAATGTGTGTGAATTCCTAAAGGACCAAACTGCTGGGGTCATCGGTCCCTAGACTTACACAACACTTAAACTAACTTATGCTAAGAGCAAAACGCACGCACGCACACACACACACACACACACACACACACGCGCGCGCTAAGAGCAAAACGCACGCGCACACACACACACACACACACACACACACACACACACACACCACACACACACACACACACACTAAGAGCAAAACGCACGCACGCGCACACACACACACACACACACACACACACACACACACACACACACACACGCCCGATTGAGAACTCGAACCCCCAGCGGAAGGGGCCGCGCAATCCGTGGTATGGCGCCTTCATTCGCGCGGCCACTCGGTAATATAATTTGTAGTCATGTTAGTAAGTAAATAAAACGTATTTTATTACATCTTCTCAGGCTGTGTATATCAAGCGGAGCTCCCTGCTCGCTTCATTCTGTGTATGTGTGGGTGGGGCTAGTCTCAGGAGCTAGCGTAGAGATTTTGATACGCTCTTGGAATTCCCGGGACCTATACCTTACTGGAGTCGATATCGATACGAGGCAAAAATCGTTGAAATTCTCGATTCCCGGACGAATGAAGTGTATATAAAGTTCGTGCGGAATTCTCAGTGTACGAGTCCTACTCTCACACGGTCACCTTTCTCCCCCCCCCCCCCCCCCCCTGCGACTTTCCAACAAATATAACTTTCCGTCACGTTCACTTTTAGCGTAACAGATGTCTACGGTTTTAATAATAATACCAATAATATTTTAATATAAACATACTACATTGCTTTAGCATAATAACCAATAAAACGTAATTCAGAAAATACAGCATTTGAAAGACAATCTTCTAAAATATGGCAATCGGCGAAATGCGAAGAGTAATGAGGATAACAGACGAGGGGCACTACATTTGTAGTGTGTGGATAAGTTGAGAATCGGGGTCTGACGGGAGGCGAGAGAAGGCAGTCCGTGCAGTTGATATGACGACTGTGTTCAGATGGTTTGGTCGTCAGAACATCTACCTGAAGAGCAGGATATCCGTCACAAATGTTCAACCTTCCAAGTTGATTTAAATCCATGGCCGCTGGCAGCCAGTATCTGTGATTACTTTGTGTGTTAACCTTCCGAAAATGTGAGAAGTGTATGTGTACTCACCATTACTACTATTTCACTCGGCAGAAACGAAGAGGGTGCCTTTTTTTCTTTTTTTTTTTTTTTAGTTTCTATCCCTTCTGTTTTCCAATATCTGTGCTTTGGCAGTTTTGGCTGTGATCTCACGCGTTGTGTCGGATTTGTTGTTGATAGGGTGTGAACGTGGGGCTTTAGTTGGCTCAGATGTTATTTACACTATTGGCCATTAAAATTGCTACACCACGAAGGTGTGGTGATATGCAAATGATTAGCTTTTCAGAGCATTCACACAAGGTTGGCGCCGGTGGTGACACCTACATCGTGCTGACATGAGGAAAGTTTCCAACCGATTTCTCATACACAAACATCAGTTGACCGGCGTTGCCTGGTGAAACGTTGTTGTGATGCCTCGTGTAAGGAGGAGAAATGCGTACCATCACGTTTCCGACTTTGATAAAGGTCGGATTGTACTCCATCGCGATTGCGGTTTATCGTATCGCGACATTGCTGCTCGCGTTGGTCGAGATCCAATGACTGTTAGCAGAATATCGAATCGGTGGGTTCAGGAGGGTAATACGGAACGCTGTGCTGGATCCCAACAGCCTCGTATCACTAGCAGTCGAGATGACAGGCATCTTATCCGCATGGCTGTAACGGATCGTGCAGCCACGTCTAGATCCCTGAGTCAACAGATGGGGACGTTTGCAAGAAAACAACCATCTACACGAACACTTCGACGACGTTTGCGGCAGCATGGACTATCAGTTCGGAGACCATGGCTGCGGTTACCCTTGACGCTGCATCACAGACAGGAGCGCCTGCGATGGTGTACTCAACGACGAACCTGGGTGCACGAATGGCAAAACGTGATTTTTGCGGATGAATCCAGGTTCTGTTTACAGCTTCATGATGGTCGCATCCGTGTTTGGCGACATCGCGGTGAACGCACATTGGAAGCGTGCATTCGTCGTCGCCATATTGGCGTATCACTCGGTGTGATGGTATGGGGTGCCATTGGTTACACGTCTCGGTCACCTCTTGTTCGCATTGACGGCACTTTGAACAGTGGACGTTACATTTCAGATGTGTGTTACGACCCGTGGCTCTACCATTTATTCGATCCCTGCGAAACCTCATATTTCAGCAGGATAATGCACGACCGCATGTTGCAGGTCCTGTACGGGCCTTTCTGGATACAGAAAATGTTCTACTGCTGCTCTGGCCAGCACATTCTCCAGATCTCTCACCAACTGAAAACGTCTGGTCAATGGTGACCGAGCAACTGGCTCGTCAAAATACGCCAGTCACTACTCTTGATGAACGGTGGTATCGTGTTGAAACTGCATGGGCAGCTGTAGCTGTACACGCCATCCAAACAGTGTTTGACTCAATGCCCAGTCGTATCACGGCCGGTATTACAGGCAGAGGTGGTTGTTCTGGGTACTGATTTCAGATTGCGTGAAAATGTAATCACATGTCAGTTCTAGTATATTATATTTGTCGAATGAATACCCGTTTATTATCTGCATTTATTCTTGGTGTAGCAATTTTAATGGCCAGTAGGGTATTAGGCGGAAACGCAAGGCCCTCTTTTAATCAAATGAGAAGTGTCTTGTAATTTGTAAAATTCCTCTTTAGACGCTTGTTTATTCTCCGAAAGATAGCCAAGACCTTTATTCTTGTTTCGTCAGAAAAGAGAATGAAATTCTTTTTGGCCTTAGGAACGTAGCAAAGCGAGGTAATTTGACGAGAAAGGGTAGATGTGCAAGAATGGTAACAAAAAGAAAAAGTGTGGCGTAGCATATCTGGACCCAGCGGGCGGGCTCGCGGCGTGCCGATGGGCTTCTGGGATAAGCGCCGCCGTCTGCGGGTAGCGGCGGCCGCCGCTGTTGTTAACGAGAAACACGCTCGGCGGGGCGCCGACGTGCGCTACTGCCAAACAGATGGGGCGGCCTGGCCGTGTGCCGCACTCCAGGCAGATTGCTCCGAGGCGGAACTCGTGCACACGCCACGTGCTCCGACGGCAGCGCCGCTGCTCCGTGAAGCGGAAGCTGCGGCTCTAGCCCCGTCGCTGTTTTTACGCGAGACTGCCCTCACACCGTGAATACGGCGCGCCTGAGCGGAGACCGGACCGTATTCGAGCGATCCAGGTGGTCTGCGACGGCAGCCATCTACTGAGGACGACAAATATTCTTCAGTTAGTTAGAGACGAGCATAACTGGAAGGCATTAAACAGCTTACCAGAATGAATTACTAAAATAGCCCGAGATGATTTGCTGTTGTTGATACGTGACATGTGAAGAACCTCGCTGGACGAAGTATTACTCAGCTTGTGGTCTCGCCGTAGCGTTTTCGCTACCCGAGCACGAGGTCCCGAGTTCGATTCCCGGTGGGGTCAGGGATTTTCACCTGCCTCGAGATGACTGGCTGTTGTGTCGTCTTCATCCATCATTCATCCCCATTACGGTCGGAAGAAGGCAACGGCAAACCACCTCCACTAGGAGCTTGCGTAGTACGGCGGTGCGGGTCTCCACTATCGTTCCCCTACGCTCTTAGAAGAGCGCTGTAGAGGATGTAGTACTGGTAGCAGAGGCAAGTTCGTAGGCTTCCATGGCCGGTGTCTTTCCGAATAAAATACACTGACGGAAAAAAAATACGCCACGCCAAAAAGTAATTAATGTAGAGTAACGAAATTTCGCGAATACATTTGTCTATGTAACACATTTAAGCAATTAACATTGCAAGACCACGGCCTAATGCAAACGCGAGATATTTCAAATGTGAAAGGCTGGTACATTAATAACCGATGTAACCGCCAGAATGTTGAATGCAAAATGGCAAACGTTCACATATTAAGTGATACAGGGGCCGGATGTTGCTCGGTGCCTGGTGCACTTGATCGATCAGTACAGGGACGGTTAATGCTGTTCTTGGATGACTATGGTTCAAATGGCTCAAAGCACTATGGGACTTAACATCTGAGGTCATCGGTCCCCTAGACTTAGAACTAACCTAAGGACATCACACACCTGCGACCGTAGAGCAACGCGGTTCCGGACTGAAGCGCCTAGAACCGCACGGCCACAGCGGCTGGCGATGACATTGGAGCTGCATTCCGATAATGTCCCACATCTGCTCGACTGGAGACATGTCTGGCGATCGAGCAGGGCTAGGCACGTTGTCGACACTCTTAGAGCATGTTGCAGCAGCGGTATGTGGGCGAATGTTATCCTGTTGAAAAAGGCTCTCTCCAATGTTGTTCGTAAATGGCAACACAACAGGCCGAATCACCAGACTCACGTACAAACTTGCAGTCAGGCAGCGTGGGATTGCCACGAGAGTGCAGCTGCTGTCATACGAAATCGTACCTCACTCCAGATGTCTAGCACACACGGCCGTCACTGACACCGAGGCAGAACTAGCTTTCACCAGAAAACGCAACTGACTCGGCGGTGCTGTCGGGTCAGGGGAGTGCACGGTACAGGGTGTCTAGCTCCGAGCTGTCGTCCACAGCTCGTGGTCTACTGGCTAGCGTTGCTACCTCTGGATCACCGGGTCCCGGGTTCGATTTTCGGCCGAGGCCGAGGCTGATTTTCTCTGCCCGGGGACTGGGTGTTTGTGTTGTCATCATAATCATCATTTGTGACAGTGGCTGTTTGTGTTGTCATCATAATCATCATTTGTGACAGTGGCTATATTGGACTGAGTAAAAATTGGACTATGGAACAATTTGGAGTTTGTACAGGCGCTGATAACCGTGCGGTCGAACGCCCCACAAACCAAACATCATCATCATCTTCTGAGCTGTCCAGGTAACCAATTTGTAACAGTTTGTTGTGTTACCGTGGCGCCATCTACTGCTCAGATTTATAATGCATATGCGATACGATGCGCCAGAGCCATACGACGAGCTCTGTGGCGTTCCCTCTCAGTATTGCCATTTGGTCGCCCAGAGCCCGGTATTCCTGCGACCGTACATTCCCGTGACCACCGCTCTCGGCAATCTGTACAGTGGCTACATTCCTGCTAAGTTTTTCTGCAATGTCGCAGAACGAACATCCAGCTTCTCGTAGCCTTATTACATGACCCCGTTCAAACTCAGTGAGTGTTGATAATGGCTTCTTTGCCGCCTTAAAGGCATTCTTGGCTAACATCGACTAATCATCTCCAATCTCAAAAGTAATTAACTCTCACGATTTTACAGCGTGTATTTCAAGCAAACCTGATTTACATCCTCATAGTGGCACTAATAGTTTGATCAGACATCATCTTTCAGGTGTCAAAACACGCCTACCAACTGTCGTTTATCTCGCACAATTAGTTCGTGGTGTTGTGATTCTTCTTCCGTCACTGTAATTTTAGGCATTAGGCCGCTTCGTTATAAGACACTAAAGCAATAAATTGCCATCTTTTCGAAGGACTGCCTTAAAGTCGGTCGAAACGTCGACAATTTAGTTCCTTTAGTGTCTTATAATGAAGTGGCCCAGTACCCAAAAGTAATACAAGCGCGCGCACGCGCACACACCTCTATGTGGTTCCGCCATGATTCAAAAACATAACGGAAAACTGTTTTTTGTTTTTACACACATATCTGTCGCTAAAGTTTGACACAGTCGATAACGTGCTACTACTCGTTCATATGTGTATTATTTAATTATTTATTTATTCTTGCAGCAGAAATTGTATCGTAAGGCCACACGTCATTAAAATATACGAAAATGCTGTATTTTACTTCGTAGCTGTATCTAATATAAATGAAACACTTGATCACCAGGTAGGAAGGCTGTAGTTGTTAACAAGACAACATTGAGGGGACGTGAAAAGGGACAGTTACTCACAGCCTATCGACGACAGCCAAAAAAGCGTTGCATCGAGTTGAATAAGCAGATCCTACGTATTCTGTAGGAAGTTCCTCTACATATGAAGTATCTTAATCAACGTTTTGTGCTGTTTTCCCTGCTTTGCGAAGTGATTCCCATAGAAAATACTATGAAACAGAGAGGCCATTGACTCCATCATCCCAAGCAGTCAGAGTACACTGCATGTCTGGTCGACAAGTGTAGACAAACAAATCCTTTTAACCAAAGATTTCGTCATTTTATCTTGTTGGGTAAATATGCAGTCGATAGAGACACTCTCCCAGATGTGATCCTCACCATTTCATGAACTGTGCTGAGTGACAAGGCACATCTGCTCGATATGTTGGCGAAGTATGCAATTCCATAGCTGCCTCCCGAGATCATTTTCCAGCAGGATGATGCCGCCACCTCCCCCTACCCCCTATCACGTGGATGTTACGCATATCTTCAAGAGACGTTTCCTGAGCGTTGGATCGGAAAGGGGAGCATTTCACTGCCGGACCCCCCCCCCCCCCGTTGATTCCGTTGGATTTCTGTGCATAGAGGTTTATCAAGGACGTTTTTTACAGAACAGGGGGGCGAAATTTGGTAGATTGGAGACAACGGGTCTACGGTGCAGTAGACGCCAGAACATCTATCATGCTTATGAACAAGTGGCAAGAAGTAGAGTACCGTTTCGACATCAGTCGACCTAAAAATGGTGCCTACATTGAACTGTATCAATATGCATAAAAATGTTTGAGCTCCTGTATGGGATGTTGGGCCAATAAAGTAAGTCTTAACGGATACTAAGTACAAACAAATGTTTTTGTACACCTCTATCCCGAACACCCTGCATTTATGACAACAATGAGTGCCTCAACGGAGCGACATAACGCAGGAAAATATGTTGGGAAAAAACGAATGTCATATTATCCTCCCGTATAATATTTAGGTTTCTCATGGTTCCGTAAGTCAAATAAAATAATGTTCCCTCTGGGGATCGTTCCTTCAATAATGATGTGGTCGATTCCTCCCCTCATCTTTCTCCCAGTGGCACTAGCTTCATTTTATATGGTCTCGATTTAGACGGGATATTAAACTCCAACCTTCCTTCTTGCATTTTCACTAAATGATCGTATCAGTACTCGTGATTTATGTTGATTAAATCCTGAGTGTGAGAAACGACTCGGCCGGGATTTTCGCATTATCGTTTCAAAGACTTATGTCCTCAGCTTTATTTGAGAACCATCTCTGGTAGTAAACTAACCGGAGTTCACGAAACTATCTCGCATTGTGCTTACTCGAGGATGCCGCCATAGTGCACCCCGTTCCTTTTTAACTTACACTGTCTCCTGAAGCAATCAACGAATAACGAAAAATACGTTCTTAAATAGATTTATTCCCTCTAAAGGATATGAAGGCCATTTTTGAAACAGTATTTGCCTCATTGCGAATGTTATAGCTAATCGTTTCGCTGACTTCGCAAACGACTCCTAGGTACTTCAATTACACAAATTTATGATTTTTTTTCGTTGCTGTGAATAGAGACTGTTAAAGGAGCTCCACTGGAATGCAAATACTCCGTATTTCTTCTCAGAACGGGTATTCTCGCAACAGCCGTCGCAGGATAGATCTCTAAAGGCCATTCTCGCTGGCTAGAGTTGAAAGCTGTAATTGCATATTACGCACGCCTGTGACCGCCTTCTTCCCAGTCATTAGCAAACCTGTATGACTACTCCACCAGTAATAGCTTTACGCCTGTTATAGCCCAATAAAGACGAACAAAACATATTTCATAGGTACTCATTTACGCAGATAACATTCAGTCAGCGCAGGGAATACCCTAGTACGGAGAATATGACTTACAAAATGTCACAGCACGTTCAAACCGGCGGATGTAAGTTCGCGAAGATACCTATGTGGTTATGTACTAAATTCTGATTTATATAGGTACTCAGTTGCGTGTTCTTCATTGTGTCTCGTGTGCAGCCTGTGCTTTGTCCCTAACCCCCTTATTATCAAGTTCGATAAGCGGCGGTATCTTCGCTTTCTGTTCTGCAAGAAGCCAAGGTCTGCTGGCACGATACCGGCATCTGATGACGCATATTTTATGGTCCTGTTGCAGTATATATATAAGTTTCAATGTTATTGGACCCACCGCCAGCCCAAAGCTTTACGGTTAGAATTATGCTTGTGAAATAAATGCCGTTGTGCAGTATTTGGCTGGCAAGGGAGAGAGATAGTGATGCACCACACAGATTGTGCGTCAGTGTTCTCATTTACGAGCCAAATCTCTCCATAGTGTCATTATGAAACTAGGACATCTTGTACTGGGGATGGCAGTCCGTATGTCGGATTGTACGTTTCAATCTGCGGCCATGTTGGTGTTCTCCAGTAAGGTTAGACTATATGCAGACACAGAGCTCCACCTCTCGCTCATGTCATCAACAACATAATTACGAAGTTTACAATGCAAACTGCGGGAACAGGGTTGTGAAAAACAGACCGGTTAAAGCTGATACCGCTATTTTAGTTATAAATAGCAGATAGTTTTCGGTATTTATTTGGTCTCGGGTATAACAGGTGTTTTCCAGTTTTTACTAATAATGGATTAAAAAAACGGAATATCAATTAGCCACACTAGCAGTGCCACAGTTTTTTGTTTTTAAATAAAACTATTTTAAAAAAGGAGTAATATTTGTTGGTAAAATTTGCACTGGTTTGCGTTATTATAAGAAATAGGAAAAACTATCAGTGCTACTTTAATAACAATGCCGACAGAAACGAGCAATGAACACATGGCATAAGAATTGGCACAGCATTGCTGAGCCTATAATGGCCCTGTTGCCGTGTATTGTACAAGACTTGGCCCCACCTGGTCTGTACGATTCTCTCTGTCGTTTCCAGAGATTCGTTGTTATGCAGCATAGCACCAATCCTGGTCTGGAAATATTTTTACCAAGTGACGTAGCAATGAAGTACAATGCTTCATTAGCTTTAAAAGATTAAAAATGTATTTCCCTTTTCTGCAAAATAATTAAAGAGAAACGAAATTATGGTAACAGTACTATATAGAAAATTGAAAATTATACAAAGTGCATTTATAGTATACAATAAAAACAGGAAGAAGCTGATCTGCTGCCTGCGTCTACGTATATGCCTTTATCTGCTTGTAGGTGTTGAAAAGGGACAAATTAACAAGAAAAGCCAGCCGTTGTGACCAGGCGGTTCTAGGCTGCCCAAATAGTGGTATGACCGCCAGTTATAACATGATTTTTGAGTAGAATTTCAAATACTAGTGTTTTTTGTGTTCAACCACAGGAACACTATTTTCGAGAAAATAGCGAAAAGTGTATGCCTTTTTAATTTAATGTTTTGATTCTATGTATCTTGAAACTGAGAGAGAGAGAATTTCCCTAGCGGGAACGAAGGTCTCACTGAGTATGAAAAAAGAAACCCCTATTAGACGGCAGAACATACGCTAAGAACAACGTACGACATTAATTGTATTCTACTCTTTTTGAGCTCAAAATTCCTCTTCAGCTCTGCTTATTCAAAACTGCATACTGTCTCTATCCATCTATCCTACTTTCGTGTGCCTCAGTGCGATACATGGCACCTCCAGATATGCGACATTTCATGAGCCTCCTCTTAACCTTCAGATGGTTTTTCTTATCTAAAAGCAGATTATTACTTGAATTAAAAGCATTTCTGGCATAACTGATTGTATCATTTCTCGGTGGACCAGCTCATATGGCCTCGCTGGCAATTGTAAATAATTCGCAGTTTCTCACAAATCTAACAGGCTTGTTTTCGCGCGCCTTTCTGCCTGACTAGCCTATTGTTCACGGTGTGGTAATGGGTATTTCCAGCTCTTTTTCTCAGTACACGGGGGAACGGCTGAGGCGTCCTTGGTGATCTGCTTCGGGTCGCTGCCCCCTCCTGTTTCTCGTGCCGCCTCATTTTCCAAGTTTTGACGTCTTTTCAGCACCTGAAGTCGCTAACTATCTTTTGAATATTTCTTTATCAGATACCATGGTGGCTTTTCAGCTTAGCTCTCCAAGACTGCTTGTGGTACCGTCGCTTTAATTCAACACACAATACCACTTTGAACGGCAAACACAATGGCGACAAGGCTGCCCAATACTCATGACAATTACGTCATCGCATCATTGTCCTGGTGGGATTTAATGCGTGCAGAAATTACCAATACATCAAACGTGTAGCCTGTTAGCTGACACGAGATAGATTATTAATGTCACAGCGCTGTTTATTTTTGCGTAGCATCGATAACTAACAGGAAACAGACAGTAAGGTGTCAAGTTGATTGAGTAGACTTGTCGTCATTGTAATCATGTGTTACTTTTTCCGACCAAAGCACTCTATTAATACTCTCTGTGTTAGCAACGTCTTCGTACAATAAATTTGTGTTTCATTCTTCGTTCGTACTGTAAGATCATTTCAGTAGTACATAAGCAGTAGACCCCTCATCCCCCCTCCTTCCTCTCCCTCTCTCTCTCTCTCTCTCTCTCTCTCTCTCTCTCTCTCTCTGTCTTCCCTCCCTCCCCTCCCTCCCTCCCTCCCCATCCTCACTCTCTTGGGCGCAGGTTGTCTCTGGAGGAACTGTCAGTATTTTCAGGGATATGACAGAAACGCTCATAAAGGTTTCCGAGGTAGAACACATTGTATGTGTGAATCCCACTTACTCTAGTCACCGAGTTCGTCGTGGTAGTACAGTAAAGTGGTCACCAAGATGGCTAGATCTTACGCTACTGAATTTTTGTTTATTGGATTGGATAAAGTCTGAAGTGTATAAAGAAAAGGTCAGCACGCGAGATGAACTGCTTGGTCCCATCATGAACAGTGCTGTCCTCTGCAGTGAACGTGCGGAGGCATTCAGACGAGCAACATATGTTCTCCCAGGAGTGCACAAATGCACTGAAATTGACGCTGGGAATTTCGGACATTTATTGTGAACTGTGCAACAGCTATGTGTACCATAATGCTTAAAGATGAATGTGTTGAAAATCTTATTTCTCTTTTGATATTTTGTGAAATGCACGTTGTGATGTTTACTAACTGCTGTACATGTGTACGTGAATAAACCTGACAGTGTAGTGAACACTACAGAGAATAAGTAAGACAGTACAATCGACGTGTTCTATTTCGGAAACCATTTGGAACATGGCATATGTGTGTATGGTTTTGCTTGTTCAGATGTTCAAATGTGTGAATTCCTAAGCGACCAAACTGCTCAGATCATCAGTCCCTAGACTTACACAATACTTAATCTAACTTATGCTAAGAACAACACACACACACACACACACACACACACACACACACACACCCATGCGCGAGTGAGGACTCGAACCACCAGTTGGAGGTGCCGCATAATTCGAAACGTGGCGTCTCAATTGTTTTGCTTGAAGTGATGGTTCGTGCGATATGCCGAAATGTTGACTATTCCTCCTGTAAATGAAGACCCTTTTCTCTCTATTTACATGAAGGAACAAACCTTAACAATTAGAGAAACAAAAAACCGAAACTTGAGAATTGCAGTGAAATAAAGTAAAGGGAAATTATTTATGCCATATGACGAGCATTCCTCATCTTATGAATTGTGTAGTTACTATCGTTTATGTAGTTTTGTTATGCCGCGGAACATTATTCTCATACATGTTTCTCATCATGGAGAGACATGTCGTTATTGTTGTCGCTTTCTGCCCTCCCTATCCCCTCACTCCCTCTTCAGGTCACTTGCATTGCGTATTCTTTCGCCTTTTTCGTAGTGTACCTATCCGTAACGACTTCATAATGAGCAAGAAGTATTGTGTGTTGTCAAGTGCATGTTCTGTAATCCGTCTGTTCTTCGATGCAGATAATTTGTGGACCTACCCGATCACCCATAAGAATTTCACTATAACCTGTCATTACTATGAGTATAGAAACTTTCAATTTTTCACTTTTTTCCCGTGCACGATTCATTCAGACAGCCTTTGGTTCGAATGGCTCTAAGCACTATGGGACTTAACATCTGAGGTCACCAGTCCCGTAGACTTAGAACTACTTAAACCTGAATAACCTATGGACATCACACACATCCATGCCCGAGGCAGGATTCGAACCTGCCACCGTAGCAAAAAATAAATAAAAAAATAAAAAAATAAAAATAAAAATAAAAAATTGGTTCAAATGGCTATGAGCACTATGGGACTTAACATCTATGGTCATCAGTCCACTAGAACTTAGAACTACTTAAACCTAACTAATTTAGGGACATCACACAACACCCAACCATCACGAGACAGAGAAAATCCCTGACCCCGCCTGGAATCGAACCCGGGAACCCGGGCGTGGGAAGCGAGGCACCGTAGCAGCAGTGCGGTTCCGGACTGAAGCGCCTGGAACCAATCAACCAAAGCGGCCGGAAAAATGCGAACAGAGGACACAGAACTTGAAGTTATGCAATGTAATCCACTAGTAGTTAGATGTTACATACACATTAACGACACATTTAAAATTGAACTGTTATCTCCTGTCTACTAGGACAGTGGCTGAAGATCTAACGGTGAAGTTCCTTAGAAACTGAATATCTCCTCAGAAACACATCTACCGAGAGTCATTTCAGTGGAGAGAACTACCGTAGGCCACAGCGGAACTTACAGTCAGAACGATGCGCCAGTTCGGACACACGATCCGGAGGGTAGTTCCCAGCAGACGTCCAGGCGTGCCGGTTTCGCCCTGAGAGGATCCAGGAGGCAGTCTTCCGGCCTACGGTGCCAGAAGACATTCTCAGCAACGGTTTCTCGGAAGCGGCCGGTGTGTGCGCAGCTTGGATTGCGCGGCTGCTGGGCAGGGCGTGTTTGCACGGTAACTGGAGGCGCCTCTTCCTGTGGCCGCTGATAACGCCACCGCCCCTGTCAGCACTGCCTGCCTTGTGAGAGTTCTCTGTTCCCCGTGTAGACCTGCCGCCAGCAAACAGCGCTCCCACCTATGTTCCTCCCTGGTCCTTATCTCCCAAGTTACGCTCCTAACTAGTGGAAGAATAGCTCTGTTGTTGCTCACTGGTACGGTAGGGCGTGGTGACCCTTCCATAGTCCTCAGATAGCCAGAAGCAAGGAAGGCTACTGCCTAGAAAAAAAGGACAACTAGTAAACTAGTGTCTTCATCCTTCTGCAGGCGTAACGCATTTTGCTGTTACAGTACACTGTCCTCTGTGAGGTCAGGAAGTCATCCAGGACTAGCTCTAGAAGATCAACACATGGTGCAAGGGTTGTATTTGATCTTCGACATGATAAAAAGTATCCGGACACCTGGTTAGTGGACATTAATGTGGGATGTGTCCATCTTTCGGCTTTATCAAGGCTTCAACTCTGCTGGGAAGTCTTTAAGGGCGGTGTCCGGATGGGGAATAGTAGCTCATTCTTCCTCAAGAGTCGAAACCACAGAACTTAGTGATGTTGAATGGTGGTTTCTGGTTCGCATTCTAACTCATCCCAAAGGTGTTCTATTGGATTCAGGTCGGGACTCTGCGCATTCCAGTCCATTTCAGGAACGTTACTGGCTACAAACCATTACCTCACAGATGGCGCTTTATGACAATGCCCATTGCCAGGCTGATATGATCATCGTCTCTGAACTGTTCCTCTACTGTACGTAGTACACAACGCTGTAAAATGTGATCGTATCTTTCCCCATTTAATATTTTCTGAAGCGCAAAGAAGCGACCACACCCTAACTACGGTGGACACCTCCATACCGTAACATCACTTTCTCTCTACTTACTGAGCGAGGTGGCGCAGTGGTTAGAACACTGGACTGGCATTTGGGAAGGACGACGGTTCAAACCCGCGTCCGGCCATCCTGATTTAGGCTTTCCGTGATTTCCCTAAATAGCTTCAGGCAAATGCCGGGATGGTTCCTTTGAAAGGGCACGGCTAACTTCCTTCTCCAACGTTCCCTAATCCAGTGGGAGCGATGACCTCGCTGTTTGGTCCCATCCCCCAAATCAACCAACCAACCAACCGTCTTTACTTCACCTGATGGGATGTAATCTTCTCCAGGTATTCGTCAAAACAAACCTTTCCATCGGATTGTCACAGGAAAAATCACTCATTTCCAATTACCCAACTTCCAGTGGCGTCGCTTCTTACCTCAACCGCCGCTTAGCATTGACTGTAGAAATAACTCGCTTATGAGCTGCTGCCCAACCATCGTACCCTTTCTTTTTAACTCTTTACGCACAGTTATTCCGCTAGCTGGTTTGCTGGTAGCACTTTGAAACTCACGAGTGATTTCTTCCGCTGAGTTTATGCGTTTTTTTACACAACAGCCATCGCAATGCTCACATTCCCCGTTCGTCAGTACATGAGGTCGGCCTGGTCTTGGGTTACCTGTGGTTGTTCCTTCCCGTTCCACGCGACAATCGACTTGGACAGCTTTACAAGGGCTGATATGTCCCCGATGAATTTGTTACTCTGGTGTCTTCCAATGACTAGTCCACTTTTGCTGTTACTGAGCCTACGTGACTGATCCATTCTCTGTTGCTGCTTATCTACTGGCGACACAGTACTCTCCTCCTCCTTTTATACTCGCGGGTCTACCTCTCATGACTTCTAGTGATCGATGTCGCATTACGTAGTGGTGTTGGGATACTTTCGATTAAATAGCGTATAGCGCATAAATTCGCGGAACCACTCATTACTGTTTGAATATGTCATTGGTGATCAATCACTCGAAACAGTCGCAAAAACAAAGTGCTTAAAAGTATTAGTACGGGTTAATTAAGGCAGAACAGCCAAATGAAACTACTTTCAGTAAAGACAGAGTTATGCTGCTTCATACAGCAGCACTGATAACTAGCTTTGTCTTGGATATTAATTTTTGACTACAGCTGCTGATAAGATGTGTATACAGCGCAAAATTGTTATTCGGGCGTAATTACATCCACGTTGATTATACGGTATTTTCATGTTCCTTTCCAGACATAATGTAATTAGAGCAGTGACCTCTCCAGCTGCTTGTGTTGTTGACGACATTGAACTGTTTCTCTATTCTGTGATCTACCGAACTCCTTGTTCTAAGACAAATACGTTATTATCTCTTTAAACTATTTTCACGTTCGTCACTGTAATATAAACCTTTTTTTCAAAACCAAATTGAGCCACTATAAACTGAGAGTTAACGCACAATATCATTTTTCATTTTTACCTGTTGTTCGTCAGCCAGCTTTGATGTCCGGCAAGTATCAGCCAATTCAGTCTTCTGACAGAGGCTCCTCCGACTTCTGAGTTGTTCTCCCCAGCTTAAAAACCCGGCAACTTTTTACCATTTGTGTAAATCGACACCTATCTATATTTGTGACCTCTGGTATACCGATTATTTTATTATCTCTGTCACTTTCTTGGAACCATCCCAAAAATTTTTGCCTTTGGCATTAGGAAGTTCCATTTTTTCTTTGTTAGACAGTCATTGGACACTCTAAAGGTGTGCCCATTAAACTACCAACTTTCCTTTTTAATTGATGAGGCTATTGGTTCTATCTTTCTGTACAGTTACTCATTTGCTCTCAAACATATTTCCCCATTAATCTCAACAACAACAAAAAAGTTCAAATGTGTCGGCAATCTTATGGGACTTAACTGCTAAGGTCATCAGTCCCTAATCTTACCCCCTACTTAACCTAAATTATCCTAAGGACAAACGCACACACCAATGCCCGAGGGAGGACTCGAACCTCCGCCGGGACCAGCCGCACAGTCCATGTCTGCAGCGCCCTAGACCGCGCGGCCCATTAATTTCATCTGTTGCCTGAGCTGTTATTTAGTATCCTGTGTTCTCTTTTGACTGGTGTGTGGGCCTCTCACCTTCTATTCACAATTAAAGTCGTCGATGCATAAAACCCTTCTGGCTTAACAACCGTGCAGTGTAGTGTCTTAACTTGACTCCAGTGCTCAGCGATTTCTTATTATAAAAGTTTTTCGTCAGATGATATACTCTTTCCATTTTACAGATCCTAAGAAAACAAATTGTGTGAATTCCTAAGGGACCAATCTCCTGAGGTCATCGGTCCTTACTTACTTGCTAAAAACAACATACACACACCCATGTTCGAGGGAGGACTCGAACCTCCGCCGGGAGAGGCCGAACAGTCCGTTACACGCCGCCACTAACCGTGCAGCCACTAGGCGCGGCAGGTCCTAAGATCGATCGCTTTCATTTATAATCCATTTTGTTGGATTACCTCACCAAGGTATGGAAGATTCTCCACATGACTAATCCTACCTTGGTTTAAATAATCCATTCTGGTCCATGTTTGTCATGTATTTCGTCTTGTCAACGGAGAACTGTTATCGTACTTTCTCAGCTATCTCTGTTAATCGATCAATCTTTATGATTTCTGAGTCAGTATTGTTTGCAAAAATTGCTAGGTCATCCACACAAGACAAACTAACAACATGGAATCCTTTCAGTCTGAGCTCTAAGTAGACAACATAAATCAAAAGAGTTGTTCTAAAGTTTTCTGTAAAGGAAGGGAGAGTCACTAAAATTGCTAGCCTATAAAATGAAGAGGAGCAATTCACACTAGTCTTGAATGCCTTACCGGTAGGCTGGTTTGCAGCCCTTTCTTCAAGCTATGTCTGAAGAAAAAAGAATAATTTTCGGATATATTGAACATAATGGTGTAGGAGAAACGGCCCCAACAAGCGAGCGAGTGAGGGTTTTTTGCTATTTCACCTCTTTCGCTAGTCGAAAAAACGGTGTAAAATGTAGAAAAGTAATGTAAGCCAAATTTCATGTATTCACCAGCGGTGTTGCAATATTTTGCATCAGTTTATGCCGAAGTGAAAGCTTTTATTCGAATACTGCAGAAACATGAAAAAGTACTCCTATGTGTTAGTGCTGTTATCTCTTTTAGATAAACGTTCGCATTTCACAAGTTAACACGGAACAGTACTGATACGCTGTGTTTTCCGCTTGTAGTTACAAAAGCTTAATTAGTTCCGTTTTCTTGAAATTCTGCTTTAGTTTATGACCGCTTACGTTTTTTCGCTTGTTAGTTATACTTGGATAAATCAGCGTTAGACGCGAAATTGAGATCTGTGCTTTCATACTGCAACCGGGAATGCCAAGATAATGCGTTCGTATTGTGACGAGTATCTTTGATCCGTGAGGTGAATTCTGTTTTGTTGTGGGAAGAGGATAAACGTTTTTCAACAGCCATTCCGGGTGTACTGTTGCATTTTTTTACGTTTCCCATTTTGGCTTCGCCAACCAGCTCATCCTTCAGTTCATACACGTACACCTACAACAGATCAGAAATTCCCTTTGCATGACTTAAATCACATTCTGGGTTGTCTGTCACAGAGCCATAGCACGTGACTGGCGCACCACGATGATAGTTTGAGGCAACACTACCACAGAACACAGTTTTACAGACATGACAACGAAAGGGCGGCACGATGGGCAGTAAATGGGTATTGTAATCTCGGGAATCGGGTACAAATTTCAGTTCGTCCTTTTTGTTTTAGGATTTCCTCATTTACGCAAAAAATCACCTCAGGGGAGTGTATGGATAGTACTTACATGGGCAAATTTTATTTCCTTGCCTCCATCCTTGTCGAATTCAAACGATAGTTCCGATTCTACTCCTGAACCCACCACCCCCCACCCCGCTGCCACCAACACCACTACAAAAAGGAGGTGCAATGGCAAAAACCTAGTCTCGTATTCTGGGCGAATGGGGCTCAAATTCCGAACTGGCAATCCAATTTCTGTTTCCCGTAGTTCCCCTGTATCTGTTCGGGGCATTCCAGGGTCATCTCCACCACTAGCACCACGACATCGTTATCTTGCACAGAGGACTACAAGAATCTCAGAGTCTGTGCATCTGTTGAGCTCTGCTCCTCGCCCTCTTCCACAAGTCGTTCAGTATGCCTGTGCACCAGAACGTCGCGGATGCCACTTCTGCTCTATCTTTATTTTGGCCTGTCTAATAGGGTAATCCTATCGGTAACAAAACCGAGTACTTTTTCGAGGTAGTGGTTGGGGGTCCATTTGAACTTGATTTACTTATAGAAGATGTTTAATTTTCGTCGGGCCCACAATCTTTTTGCTGTTGTCCACTTCATTCAAATCGCTATTTGTCGTACCTTCCTTTCTCAAGAGCTCATTTGTTGCACTGCGTCTAGGCAAGGCGTCCCTCTTAAGAACAAGGAAACTGTGAAAGTTACGTTTCCAGGTGCTATAGATCTCACATTCACTTAACAGCAAGATTTTCTTTCTCAGGAGGGTCACGGCAGATTCTTACTCGCTTGCTGCGTCTTTTAATGATTTCGCACTCTCTTCTTTCTCTTCGTCGACCATTTTCACATCGGCAATGAGAGTTTTTCGAACTGAACGCGCTTGTATTCTCAAGTCAGTCACCGGTTAGGATCCAAGAATCAAGTACAGATATGTGGCGTGAGGGGAGAAATAGATCATCTAGGGTAAAATAAAGTTATATTGAATATTTCTATTATTGAAAGTGAGATAAATGACGACAGAAGGTGATAGGTGAAAGTGTGACAAAAAGAAGCGTACTGATTAGAGAATTCCGATGAAAGTAATGTAATAAGAAGTTATGAAAGGAATTGCGTCGTTTTCAAAAGGCGTTGGTGCTGTAAGATCAACAAACACGCACGCACGTTGGGAAACGACAAATCTTCTAAATCGTGTTTTATTTGAGATTCAGTAATTTTTATTGGGAATATACCTGAGTGACAATAGCCAAACTAAAAATAGTTTTGTAAAGGCAACGAGTAGTGTGATTGCGGATTGAAGTATAGTATTGTTACTCGTAGGTTGAAATCGTATAATACACACTGACTTTACCTAAAAGTGCTTTTCGTTAACTGTTAATTCTAGATTAGGTATATAATTATTATCCGTTAAATTTCAGTAAAGATGCTGCAAGATGCATCAAAAAATCGAAACAGTGACATGGACTTGGTGATAGGCACACGATAACAGCTCTTATTTACCTGTCTGTGTCTTCTTCACTCTCTAATTAATTTCCGATTAACCTTGGTCAAATTTGTGACCGCTAGATAACTGTTGAAAATAAAAGGATGGTTCAAATGGCTCTGAGCACTATGGGACTCAACTGCTGTGGTCATAAGTCCCCTAGAACTTAGAACTACTTAAACCTAACTAATCTAAGGACATCACACACATCCTTGCCCGAGGCAGGATTCGAACCAGCGACCGTAGCAGTCGCACGGTTCCGGACTGAGCGCCTAGAACCGCGAGACCACCGCGGCCGGCGAAAATAAAAGGAGAGTGGAAGAAGTGTTGCAAATGATAAAGGGTACTGGCCACGTTATTCCTTTCTGCTGTCACCAATTTGCCATCGTGTTTCTGGGAGCGGGCATTGACCCATCGCTGCTCGGGGAAAGTCATTATCCTTTCCAGTGTAGAAATGTACCTTGCACCGATGTTGAGTATTCGAGGACACTACTTTCATGGTAATTGCGAAGGGTAAAGGCATTCAGTCTTACTGCTCTGCGCACCGATGAACTTAATAAGATAAAGGCAGGTCTGTTTGCGAAGGTTCATCGCAGCGGAAGAGCGGTCGTAAAAGTATGCGCTCAGCGTAGCGTAGCGGCGAAAGTGTTCCGCCGTTTTCCGGCGTCGTGCTCCTATTGAAGAAGTCCATCACGTGTGCCTAATGAGCGAGCCCCTGCGTATCATTGCTTTCCCCCTGCACTCACGTTCTCAGGCGAAAGGAAGAGGGAAGAGTCGTAGACTCCAGGCATCGCGGCGCCATGTCACCCACCGGCGTGAATACGATACGTGGCTGGTAGGTACAGGGCGACCATAAAGCACCGTTCTCATTTTACAAAATCTTTCCTTGGAAACTATTAGAAATTGAACATCGTGTTTTTTCTTAAAACGTTTACCAGCCCTCAAACTTTTTTCCTTTTGTCCTTTGTCACAAATTTAACTTGGATGGTCGGGCGCGGTGGCCGAGCAGTTCTAGGCACTTCAGTCCGGAGCCACGCGACTGCTACGGTCGCAGGCCCGAGTTCTGCCTAGGGCATGGATGTGTGTGATGTCCTTAGGTTAGTTACGTTTAAGTAGTTCTAAGTTCTAGGGGACTGATGACCTCAGATGTTACATCCCATAGTGCTCAGAGCCATTTGACACATTTTTAACTTGGAGTGTATCAAAGTGACTGCATACCAGGAGAAGGCGCAGTGTGTCATTTGGCACGAAGAATAGAAATTTGTGACGATAATGAAAGGGTTAAAAAACTTAAGAGGAAGGGTGTGTCAAAGACCTTCCTCGAAGTGGTTATCCCCTTGTGTGTCATGCATATGCTCTTAGAGTGCTCGGTGTGTTTCAACGCAGCCTCAGAACTCAATTGGTCATTCTTCACGGGACTTGTGGGAAGGAAGATCAATTGCCAAGAAAGTGTGACATAAGTGGTTACATAATTTTTGGTGTACGAAGTGCAAATGCTCCAAGCACTGGAGCCAAATTATCGTCCTCTGAGGTATGTATTCACATGTTCTATGTTGGTCTCCATAGATGCTGACGATAACTACCTGAAAAAGTGCCTTTTTCCAGATCAAGTAACACCCCACATTTCTGAACGTGAGAATCACAACAACGTTAGGAGTTGGGGATCCGAAGACTCACACAACACACGTGAACACATCTGTGATAGCCCGAAGCTTAATGTAAAGTGCAGTCTAACGCACGATAGCAATACAGGCCCAGTTTTCCTCGCTGAGAAAACCCTGGCGCGAAATGTTTACTTGGACATGCTGAAACAGTTGCTGCTACCACAGATCGTAGAGCTGCAGCCGTCCGTCACCCTCCAGCCCGATAGTGTGCACCCGCACACTGCAGTTTGGGCATGCTGGGCGCGTTGAGCGACACGTTTCCTCAGAGGTGGTTGAGTGGTGATGGTCCCATCGCATGTAGACCATGCGTTCTTCCGATGTCACGTCATTAGACACGTTTTGGAGACCACATCAATGACCGCGTAAACACAACGTTAGTCAGTGACATTGCTACAATTCGTGCACAAATCAATGAAAAAGTCAAAACTGCTGATACTACACTGCGGAACCGTCCATCGTCAGATCTCGAATATCGCCTTGATGTTCTACGAGCGACGAATGGGGCACAGATTGAAATAATGGTATAACAGAAAAACATTGGGAGCTGTTAACCTTTTCACAACAACCATGATGCTCTGTCTCTGACAGTTTGCAAGTTACGTTTTTCTTGAAATGACAGCGGGATTTTATGTGCACACACTGCATTGTGGCAGCACTGGTCCTGGCAATCTCTCCCTCTACATGTCCTCATGTTTTTTGGTTTAGTGTCCCCCTCTCTTGTAAGCCAAGGTGGCTGACCAGGCAACAGTCACCTTCAATATCTGTGTGTACTCTAACCACAACAAGGATATGTTCATCTAAACGCAGTAACAGACGCTACTGGAAGAGAGTTATCTATGACGATGTGATTTACTATTCATGTTCCGAAAATTTTCCTCCCTACAAGAGTCAACCGTTATTTTGCTTCCTCTGTCGTATGTTTCACGATAAGACCATAAAGGAAAAAGTAGAGAGATTCAAGGTGACACAGATTACTGTGCACTATTGCGACTGGAACAGAAATGGGGGAAGTTACGGTGGTGCACAAAATACCGTCCGCCACCTGCCGTAAGATGGCTTGAGGAATATGCGAGCGTTGTTCGAAAACTAAGATCCGATCGGTCGCGAAATGGAAACCACAGTGAAAATCCGATGAAGCTTTGCATAGAAATGTTGGGCAGTGCCTCTAACATGCCCATCGATCACATCACGTCGCTCTTTTCAGTTGTGAGCCCACAGCCTAGGAAGTAGTGCCTCCAGAAAGTATGAGGGCCTGGTGAAAGATTTCGCCTGATACCATGCAGCACACAAACGTAACTGTCATGCATTCCCTTCTTCATGACAGTTCTCGTCCGCACTGTGTAGAGGCAATGAAGACGGTCCCACTGCCTTTTTGATGGGAAGTATTTGATCACAGCCCATAAATGGGTCCCCCTGAATTTCATTTCTACTCAGACGAACTGCTGGCTATGACGACATTTTGCGACCACAACGAGCTGTAGACCGGCGTACAGAAGTGGCGGAAAGCACAGGCGGCTGCTTTTACAACGGAGCGTGTTGAAAAGTTGGTACAACGCTACAAGTGTCTAAGTCGGAGCGGCAACTACGTAGAGATGTAGCTGAAAAGTGTAGCTAAATGCTCCAAATAAAACAGTTTCGATTTTCAAAGTAGTTTCCATTTCAGGACCGATCGGACCTTACTTTCCGAACAGCCCTTGTAAAAGTAGATGTAGAATTTCATACTTCTGGAAGGTGCCACTTAATAGAAGGTAGTAACGTTATTTTGGCGTCTAATAAGTCTTCTTTCTGCTTAAATTTATCAGTTTCAATTTTTGGTTACTATCCTGAGCCTCAATTTCTACAGTAAAGAGGTTCTCAGTACCAATCAACAGATTTTTGAAGACGACCTCTCTTACTGGCAGGACTAGCACTTGCAACCCGTATAGTATGCAAGAGTTTTCGCTTCCATTTAGAAGGTTTTTCTCCTTTTATTTCCTTTGTAACATAAAAGTTGACCGACAGTGGCGAAGTCCAAATTACTTCATGCCAATTTTTACATGCGCTAGCCCATACAACGATTCTGGAAAGAATGAACAACAGCTGGAAGAGTTCACAGGTACTCTGCACTTTTACTGTGTAGATATGTGTTTAAATCCTAGTCGGGTATACTTAGGCGACGCTACTTCGGTTATCCTTGTTAGATACGCGCTGTCCTTCGCTGCTAACGACCGTGTTGTTGAGCGTGCTACACAATGCGTCGTCGTTGATGCACGTTAATATAACCCGCCTCTAACGTTTTTCATGTGATGTAATGCTGTACATACATTCAGTTAATACGGAAATAAATACGCGCGTTGTGGTTTGATCTGTAATCAGACGAATGCTGCATCAGGTCCTTAAAAATTTCATTTTTTAGCTTCTCACCGACGGCATCGAGTCTGGCTCGGGCAAGGGCACAGGTTTTAAATGTTCCTCTGTATTTATATACTTATGTAAACAAAATTGTAATGTTGAAGCATATCTACTATGATTGTAAAAAAAAATAGGGAGTGATAAGCAAAAAAAAAAAAAAAACTCACTCAAAAACAAATGAGGTGACCAGAGGCCAAGCAGCCAAATGTAGATTTTTAAAAAGCTACATTAGCTCAGATTTTGTCAAACGGTCAAAGAAACAGGAAAGGAATTTATGGCGTTTATGTGTAAGCAATCTGTCAGAACCACCCAAAGAAATTCGCAGAAATTTGCGAAAGACTGAAATGGCGATAAGCAAACAGTAAGATGAATAAGGGGCAGGAGGAATATTGTCGCGGTTTCTCTGCACTGCCCTACTTCCGTTGTTCGGAGAACCAACGCTGGTTTTTCCCAGAGTCTAGCTTCGATACACGTACCTCTTAGTGACGGACTATCTCAGTGAGTGTGAGTTTATAGTGTAGCAAGCAATACTTGTAAGGTTTAATATGGCCATTAGCGGTTCATTACAGAACCTTATAGTCTCCACAAGAGTATATGTTCACTGTATTTCCGCTAATTATTCCAGAGTACGGCTCAGAGCACTGGAGCTCCCTAAACGTATGCCCTTCGTGAATTTTCGGCTCTGAAGTAAAAGACTCAATTGATCTTAATAAATTTTGTGTCGCATTTCAAGCCTTGATTAAACAGGCTTATCGTTTCATGTTTATTATTTTTTCAGCACAGTGATTTCGACTGACTTCTGAATTGTATTGACCCAGAAAGTCGGAGCTAGCGGAACGGTACTGATTTTGTGGTACCTCATTTAATGTTTACCTTCGAGGTAGTGCTCGCGAACAGCTGATTTCTCTGGTTTTACCTTTCACTAGTACTACTTAAGTTTCTTACACCGTTCTTCGAACGTGCTAATGGTCGGCCCCACTCACCATATGCCAGAAGGCTCAAATGGCTCTGAGCACTATGGGACTCAACTTCTGAGGTCATTAGTCCCCTAGAACTTAGAACTAGTTAAACCTAACTAACCTAAGGACATCACACCCATCTATGCCCGAGACAGGATTCGAACCTGCGACCGTAGCGGCCTCGCGGTTCCAGACTGCAGCGCCTAGAACCGCACGGCCACTTCGGTCGGCTTATGCCAGAAGGGAAGACAATGCTGTACACACCCAGTCCTGATAGAGGTAGATGGTCTGTGAAGACCTCTGTTTTTAACGATGAGTATAAAATAAATTGAATGCCATGTTGTCATAGAAGTCTCCTATTATTTCTCGAGACTGAGCCAGCGCAGAGCTGATTTAAGACATCTCTCTCCCCACCCCCCCCACCCCTTCTTTCTTTCTCTTTTGTGTGTACTGGGTTCTTTTTGCTGCATTACCCGCTCGAGTTATTGACTAGAGTGTATATTCTATTGGAATACCGATCACAGATACTGTAGTAGACCTGATACGTAACAAAAAAGTTATTAACTGTTTCACAGTTTTAAACGTGGCTGACAGCACCAACCGTAAATATACCAGGTGATCAAAAAGTCAGTATAAATTAGAAAACCAAATAAATCACGGAATAATGTAGATAGAGAGGTACAAATTGACACACATGCTTGGAATTACATGGGGTTTTATTAGAACCCAAAAATACAAAAGTTCAAAAAATTTCCGACAGATGGCGCTTCATCTGATCAGAATAGCAATAATTAGCATAACAAAGTAAGGCAAAGCAAAGCCGATATTCTTTACAGGAAATGCTCAATATGACCACTATCATTCCTGAACAATAGCTGTAGTCGAGGAATAATGTTGTGAACAGCACTGTAAAGCATGTCTGGAGTTATGGTGACACATTGTCGTCGGATGTTATCTTTCAGCATTTAGAGATGTCGGTCGATCACGATACACTTGCGACTTCAGGTAACGGAAAGCCAATAATCGCACGGATTGAGGTCTGGGGACCTGGGAGGTCAAGCATGACGAAAGTGGCGGCTGAGCACGCGATCATCACCAAACGGACGCGCGCTAGAGATCTGTCAAGCTTCTAGCAATAATTTGTTTTTGATTTTTGTTTTTTTTTTCTAATAAAACCCTATGTCATTCTAAGCATGTGTGTCAATTTTTACCCCTCTATCTACATTATTCCGTGGATTATTAAGTTTTCAAATTTATACTGACTTTTTGATAACCCGGTACTTTCAACTAATAATGTATGTACACAGTTGGTCTTTTGTTGAAATGTTTCTTAGTAAGATGTACCCATTATCATGCACATGTGTACACACACACACACACACACACACACACACACACACACACACACAGAGAGAGAGAGAGAGAGATAGAGAGAGAGAGAGAGAGAGAGAGAGAGAGAGAGAAATTAAAAGTGAGTTTACTTACAGATTATAACTGTGTGTTGGACTGGGACTCGAACCCGGTACCTTGCATTTCGCAGTGAGTGCCTTACAGAATGAATTTTCACTCTAAATCGGAGTGTGCGCTGATTCTGGAAACAATCGCCTAGGCTGTGGCTAAGCCATGTCTCCGATGTCTCGCAATATCCTTTCTTCCAAAAGTGCTAGTCCTAGAAGGTATGCAGGAGAACTTTCGTGAGTGTGGAAGGTGGAGATGAGGTGCTGGGGGAAGTGAAGCCTTGAGGGCTAGTCGTGAGTCTTGCTTGGGTAGCTGAGTCAGTAGAGCGCTCGCCCGGGTAAGGCAGAGGTCCCAGATTCGAGTCGCGGTCCTGCACACGGTTTTAAACTTAACGTCTGAGCTAGCTAGGCACGACTTACGACCCGCCTTCATAGTTTCAGTCTGTGAGGGAGTTTCGAATAGTACATGCCTCGGTTTCAACCAAGATTTTTCAGGATATTTGGCTTGCTCATCAGGCGAGTCCAATATTCGAATTTGGGATCCCCACTGGTCCACTTCAAACTTGCTGCGATTTTGTTGAAAGGAAAGGATCTGTGCGACACCCCAACTTGCTCTGAAGAGTTGAAAATAAATATATTTAAAAATATAACAAATAATATTGATGAATTTTAGAACAGATGAAAAAGTTGTTAGTCTTGCAGTTAACTGCCATTTTCTTCTTTATTGCACCCATCGGCGAGTTTAGTGTTTAAGGTAATGCTTGGATATAGAAGAATATACCAGCAACGGTGGTAGGATCGCACAGTCAATAAACGATGTGTGCTTCAATAAGAAGGCAGCCAACGAAAATAGCGTGGGACCGGATGTGACCGTTTATAAAGACAGCCAAGGGACCTAGCGGAGCGGGGAGTGGGGGGTCAACGGGAAGAGGGGCAGAGGTTGCCGGGCCTAAATGGTCGGAAGAAAAAAGGACAATACGGGGCGAGTACAGGAGGTGATCGTCACGCAAAGTTATAGTCAACTTCTAATACATTTGGGCCTTGCGGTTTCATGTCGTCTTCTAGTTTATTGTCCAGAATTTTCGTGGTTGGTGTGCAGGTAACTGTAGCTTAACTCGTTAGAAGCTATACTATGTCCAAAAAAATTCCTTTGTTCGTTTTGTATTTTACACAATCTTTAAAGGCTATTGCAACTGCTAATTTGTTTGCTGCGCCTTAATGGCTTTCAGACAGAGGTTAATGCCTCTTAATCTTGGCAGTATTATCATACGGAAGATGCACAGCTAATTTTGTTTGCTGGGTGTAACAGCTGCAGTTGCAGGTCGTGTCACATGGGAAAGGAATGTGCTCAGCTGACTAAAGATGATTTATTCGCCTCATGCAAGCTTATGGGTGGAATATACAAACACCCATTGCAGTGGCTGCTGTGCGGAATCGTACTTCATCTGTTATTTTCATTTGCATTTGCGTTTTCGCTCATTTACATCACCTCTGGTTTGTACCTGTTACCTACTAGGAGCGTTCTCGTGATAGATTGAGGTGACATTATGCTTAGATAGTGGGACTCGCATTCTAGAGGACCTGAGGTCAAATCCTCGTCCTGTCATTCAGATTTAGGATTTCTTGCTACCCCTAAAGTACTGTAGAATGATCTCAGGATTATTCATCTGAAAAGAACCCGGCCTCTCTCCTCCGCCAACCGTGTACATTCCGAGCGTGTACTCAGTCTGCAGTGCTATCATCGTCCACGGGACGTTAAGTACTAACCACCACTCTTCTTACCTCTCCGTAGCTAATACCTTCCTGTCCTTATGTCTTATCCTTTCCTTGTAATCTGCTACTCATGTTGTGGTACGAACAGGCGAAGATGAACTCCACAATTCAAAAAAGGTGGAGAAACGCACGTTAAGATTCCATTGACGCATTAAGAGAAGGAAAGCAGACAAATAAGAAAAAAAAACGTCAATTTCTTTTGACAAGAGGAACAAACTAAAATGGGCCTGATGAAATGGATTGAAGGGATCAAAACTGATCTGAAGCTGTCAAGAATTACCCCAGCAGATTTCAAAATCCATGAAATCTTCAGGTCCAAAATTCACAAATGACAAGTTCACCAAGAGAGAAAACCAAAGAAGAAGACTGGGGTTGTAGAGAGAAAGGAAGTCCACAGTAAAAGAATGAAAGAAATATTGTTGACGACATATGGAAATTTGGGTCGGGCCGTGAGTCGTGCACGGGTAGCCACGTGGTAAGGCGACCGATCGTGCTAAGCGGGAAAGCCGGGTTCGAGTCCCGGTCCGGCACAAATTTTCATTGCTGTCATTCCATTCTGCAGCTGATGGTGGTCATTATTAGCAATTGCGAATACATTGAATGTAACAAATATGGATATAGTCCTGATGAGCTTATTTACAAATAATAATAACAACAACAATAATAACAATAATAATAATAATAATAATAATAATAATAATATCATCCTCATCTACATTGGTGTTCTTTACGGTGTGTGGCAGTGTGTATCTCTACTGACACTGCCGTTTTCCCTCTTCTCTGTTCCACTCGCGATGGGTGCATGGAGAGGCTGTCTGTCCAGATACTTGCGTATGAGTAATAAATTCTCTGATTTTTTCATCGTGGTCACTCATCGAGACGTATGTGGGAGGAAGCAAAAAAAAGTTCAAATATGTGTGAATTCCTAAGGGACCAAACTGCTGAGGTCATAGGTCCCTACACTTATTACATAAACTGTCTTACGCTTAGAACAACACACACACACACACACACACACACACACACACACACACACACGTGCGCGCGCGCGTGCCCGAGGGAGGAATGGAATCTCCTGCGGCAGGGGCCGCGCAATCCCTAACATGGCGCCTCAAACCGCGCGGCCACTCCGCGCGACGGGAGGAAGCTATGTGTTGCCCAAGTCTCCTTCGAACGTACACTGTCGGAATTTCAGGAGGAACCTTTTCCTTGCTGCATTCGCAGCTTGTGCTCTAGCGGTTAGCGTTTGCTGCCTCTACACCCTGGGGTCCCGGGTTCTATTGCCGGGCAGATCGCTGATTTTATCCGCTTTGGGACATGGTGTTTTTTGTCATCATCATAATCATCATCATCATCATCATTATCATAGCCACAAGTCGCCGCAGTGACCTCAAATAACAGAGAATAAACGTGGTGGGGTCTCCCGGCCATTTGTTTAGCATCTCTGTAATGCTCTCATGCCGACTAAATGTTCAAATGTGTGTGAAATCTTATGGGGCTGAACTGCTAAGGTCATCACTCCCTAAGCTTACACACTACTTAACCTAAATTATCCTAAGTACAAACACACACACACACACCCCCTTGCCCGAGGGAGGACTCGAAACTCCGCTGGGACCCGCCGCACAGTCTATGACTGCAGCGCCTGAGACCGCTCGGCTAATCCCGCGCGGCTCTCATGCTGACCGAACAGCCCCATGACATAAGGTGCCACTCTTTGTTGGACGTTCTGTATCTATTTTACTAACTGGCAAATCCGGCATTGTCCGGGTATTCATGTTTGCAATTGTCTGTTAGAAACGAAAACAAAAAGAAATTAACTGTGTTTGTAGTGTAACAAAAAAAAAATACATCTCCGTTTATTCGTGACAACATATTTGAAATTATGAAACAGTCTTACAGTGAAGTATGTATGATGTACAAATGTATAAGTACAATATCCAAATTAAGAAACGTAGTATGCAAAATACAATTTCTCTCTAATGTCTATTCAACTCAGAACTTGATTATAAAGAATATTTCTAGTTACATGTCCAGGAGCGACGATTAATAAATTCTTGGGTGAGTCCACCTGTGAGCAAGCGACATAAAGCTGACCATGAGAATAACATGGAGATGTCAGATGCACTCCGCAGTATTTCACAGATTGCCCCTACAGCTTGTTAACTGTAAAGGCAAATGCAAGTCTCACTGGAAACCGCAGACTCTTGAAGTGAAAAGGGGAGATCTGTCGGGGTTATTCGCGCCCGTCGGCGATACTTTTTGTGTCAAACCAAAATTCAGGTAAGGTCACCTTTACATTCGTATGCTAACACGTAACCGTCAATTATTTAGTGCATAATGTGTACAGTAGAGAGACGTGTTAAACTTTTGACGAAGACGAACATCGTCCTTTCGTTTATTCTTACCTTGTATGAAGAGCTTATTTCAAAAGTGGTACAACTCCATTTGTTCATTCTGAGATACAGAGCCCTAAAGTTAAATGAGCCCTGAAAAATCTGCAGTTGAGATACCAGAAATATAGAGCAGATTTTTGAGCTCTCATTTAACTTTAGGACTCTATCTCAGAATGAACAAAAATGGACTTGTACCATGGACAAAAATGAAATTTTACTCCTGCAGTAGACTCGGGGTGAGATGATCCCGAACATTTTCTGTACGCAGGGCGCAACTGCTTAATATGCGTCATACAAAGATGTATTTATGTAGGTGTATTCCGTGACATATGTAGATACCGCCTGCTAAATTTACTGCGAATAGAGTTAGTAGTATAGAAGTAATAAATTTAAACGTCAAGAGTGATGCAGCAGTTTTTCACGCATATCATTGTTTATGGCGTCGTATCTCTTAAACTACCTTAGGTATCTGGTTGTTACTCCCAAAGCGATTGTTGCCTGATAGTAACAGGTACGAGTACCAAAATTTGTTGAAATCGGTCCTATGGTTTAAGAGATGTGGGACACACCCATATACACACGCGTACATCCATTTTTATAACACGTGTTCACCAATCCTGCTTGGCAAATATTGATGAACAGTACTCATGGATCGGACGACAATCTGTATCATTATTACTATCTGAAAATACGCAGAACGTAGATGTATGGAAGGTAGCCAACGAACTTGCCGCAGTGGTAACAGCGGTCCCCATCAGATCATCGAAGTTGAGCTCTGTCGGGCTGGGCTAGCACTTGGATGGATGACCATCCGGTCTGCCGAGCACTGTTGGCGAGCGGGGTGCACTCAGTCCTTGGGAGACAAACTGAGGAGTTACTTGATGAGAAGTAGTGGCTTCGGTCTTGTAAACTGACATACGGCCGGGAGAGTGGTGCGCTAACCACATGCCCCTCCATATACGCATCCAGAGACGCCTGTGGGGTGAGGATGACACGGCGGCCGATCGGTGCCGTTGGGCCTGCCTGGACTGTTAGGACGCAGTTTAGTTTCAGGTACAAAGAAGGTGGGTGGGTGAAGTTTGACGCGCTCTGCAGTTTTTCTCTCTTTCAGATTTTGTTCCGTCAGCCTTTGCTATGCAGCAGTGCTTCAGACAGCCAACATTCGGCTACAGACAGGAGAATCTCTGAATGGCAGGCTGCAGCTGCTCGCGAGGCCAGGTAGAGTTTCGGGACGGGCCTTTGTTGTGGAAGCGACGTGCGTCCAGTACACACCTGGTTGGGGGGGCCGAGCGCAGCTGGGTGCATTGAAACCGACGAGAGGTTTCTGTGGTGGCGGTGGAGAGGCAAACCCTCACACGTACAGTGAGGGAGGCGACAGGGGCGTGCTGTGAAAGGGGACGAGGCGATTCAGGATGAACGCTACGTGCGGCTCATTACATTATCCCCTGCCAGTTCGGTACGAGCCCAGAGAAGTAAGAAACGAGCAGCGGACTGCAAAGCGCGGTGACTGGCTGTTTTCCCAAATGGCCTGCCAGTGGCCACCGTAACGCAAGTCATGCCTTTCACGTGTCGCCCAGTGGAGTCGTGAGTCCCAGGCAGCAAAACTTTTGCCTCCCGAACGGAAAGTTAGCGACAAGTCGGGGAGGTTTCTTCTTTACGCTGGCTTTCGCTTAATTTCGCCGCTCCTGAGGAGATGACCCGGAACGACCCGTCTTTCAGAAGTGAAATTGCTTATTTCTTCACGAGATTGGTCAGCGAAGCAAGTATCCAGCCAGGTCTTACGTGTAAGTAAAAGTTTCGTGGATATGTTCACGTACAAGGGCTGGAGCCGGCAGGTGTGGCCGTCGGTTCTAGGCGCTTCACTCTGGAACCGCGTGACCTCTACGGTCGCAGGTTCGAATCAGGCCTCGGGCATGGATGTGTGTGATGTCCTTAGGTTAGTTAGGTTTAAGTAGTTCTAAGTTCTAGGGAACTGATGATCACAGATGTTAAGTCTCATAGTGCTCAGAGCCATTTGAGCCAAGGGCTGGAACTTTAGTAGTGGCAATCGTTTATTTGGCATAACTTTGAAATACTAGACGTCCTGATGGCACGCGTTTCAAACATTCGTAATCAGACTGAAGCTGTGGAATACAGTTACTTCTTAGATAACTTAACCGCCACAGTCAGTTTTGCACTGGTTCTCTTCGAATGAAAGACGGTACTGTCAAAGACGTCTACAAGAGATGACGTCTGTATTATATTAAGTCTATATGGTAAAGTTTAATTTAAACGTAAGCACGATATTAATTGAAAATTCTGTAAATCTATCACCAAGTTGCATACTTATGTTACTATATACAAATTTGCTATCGTTGAGTTCTTTGTACGCCTTGTAGACTTGAAATTTTGAAACGCGTAACGCTTAATAGAGAATTGTGCGATTAAGACCTTTCCGTATTTCCTAATTGTCGCAAATCTAGACGGTCGCCTGCGTCTACCATGGATTTATTTCTCAGTCAAGTAATGGAACTATTTATTTACAACTTACGTAAAACAGATACTGGTTTCAGTTTTCTATTGTCTTTCATAGTCGTGACCAGCGTAGTGTAAACCGGATGAGAGCGCCATGGAAGTAGTTGAATACCCTTGGAAGCGCTAGCTCTGTTGATAGTTAAATCGAAGCAGTAAATTACCCGACGAATCTCGGTAACAGTTCTGAAATGAATGGCATGAACTGTTTCCTTCAGTTTAGGAATCAAGTTAAGTCACAAGGACTTTAGCCCGGAGAGTGCGCTGCACGTCCTCGCCCATCGATCGAACAGATCATCGCAGCTTGCGCCATGTGGGCGAGAGCACTATCCTGCTATACGATTCGCGGGTCCTGCAGAAAGTGTTGCCGCTTCTTTCTCTAAGTTAGTCGGAGGCTGAGTTGCAAAAAACTACAAAAAATGGTTCAAATGGCTCTGAGCACTATGGGACTTATCATCTGAGGTCATCAGTCCCGTAGAACTTTGGGCTACTTAAACCTAACTAACCTAAGGACATCACACACATCCATGCCCGAGCCAGGATTCGAACCTGCGACCGTATCAGTCGCACAGTTCCGGACTGAAGCGCCTAGAACCGCTCGGCCACCACGGCCAACCAAAAATGTACAGCTCAGAGAAATAAGCGGAGACTCTTTCTGCAGATCAATTCCCGGGCGCATATAGCGCACGTTCGATCTATGGGGCTGGGAAATGCAGAACCACCCACTACACTCCTCAATCTTAAAGACTCATTCCCAAATTGAAGGAAGCATTTCATTGCTTTGCCTTCAGAACTGTTGGTGTGATTCTTCGGGCAATAGACCCCTCTACTCGGTCAACACAGCTGGCGCTGCTAAGGATGTCCTCGACATCGACATCGCTGGCAACGGGTTGTACACATGGCTGATGACTACTTTGAAGAATAGTAAAACTTTAAAACTTGCCACTATTAAAGTTCGAACCCTCGTAGCGCTATTTTCCATATTCGTGGTAAAGGACAGGACATTACACTAAAATGTGAGCTTTAGTCACATCCGTGTCTAGTCAAAAATTGTTGCTCGCAGATTAGAACTTGCATCGAGGCAATAGTCGTGCTCAGATTGGTGACTCGGTAGACGGTTGCCAGCGAAAGACAAGAAAGCTGCTAGAGGCCGCATCGATACGCAACATATTACGCCACGGAAGCACGAGACAGGACTCGCTGACATACGTTTTGAAATCCAAACTTCCAGGTACTGTAGATGATACAGGAATTTGTTACGACTGCAAAACACGAAGCTTGGTTTCTTACCCGTGACTGGTGAAAAGTTTCGTCATTCTCCCTATTCTTCTCCCGGCGCTCCTACAAGATTGTCCTTCTGTCGGAGTTACCTATAAGAATCCTCTTTACTGGAGATTTCTTATTGTTTACACTTGAAAGCCTTGATTTCTCAGCGTCGGCAAGGGTTTGACTGTGAGCGTATGTGTTTAGTACGGCATGTTGATATGCAGGCCAGTGTTCGACGACTGCGCGGTACTGTGATGTTATGCGACACAGGCGCTAGCTTTCCAGAAGAGGAATCTGCTTGGTGAACTTTGGGACCGTCCGTTGGCCATTCAGTGCGCGCGTCCTGGCTGACTTTCGTAACCGATTGTTCTCAGGCGGACTAGTTGCCACGTGGAGCCCACACGTCACGTACGCGACACGCGCGAGTTGCATACCATATATCTACTGACGCATCAAATGAAACCACTAGCATACATAACCGAACACTGCTAACTTAACCAACACTGAATTCATATTGCACTGGAGAACCATCGTTCATTAAAATGCTTGCCAGCCATACATATAAATTTGTCTGGATTACCAGCTAGACACTAACGTTTGTTAAAATTGTAACACGAAGAAGGGTATATATGATTGAAATGCATTTTATACTGCAGATGTTATTCAAATATTGAAAAAGCAGTGAAAGAAACCGAGGAGAAATTATTAAAGCTGGCCGTGGTGGCCGAGAGGTTCTAGGCGCCACAAAAAAATGGTTCAAATGGCTCTCAGCACTATGGGACGTAACTTCTGAGGTCATCAGTCCCCTAAAACTTAGAACTACTTAAACCTAACTAACCTGAGGACATCACACACGTCCATGCCCGAGGCAGAATTCGAACCTGCGGTCGTAGCGGTCGCGCTGTTCCAGACTATAGCGGCTAGGCCGAACGGTTCTAGGCGCTACAGTCTGGAACAGCGCGACCGCTACCGCCGCAGGTTCGAATCCTGCCTCGGGCATGGACGTGTGTGATGTCCTTAGGTTAGTTAGGTTTAAGTAGTTCTAAGTTCTAGGGGACTGATGACCTCAGAAGTTACGTCCCATAGTGCTCAGAGCCATTTGAACCAATCAAATAACTAATGAGGAATTACTGAATCGAGTAGGAGAGAAAACATACACTCCTGGAAATTGAAATAAGAACACCGTGAATTCATTGTCCCAAGAAGGGGAAACTTTATTGACACATTCCTGGGGTCAGATACATCACATGACCACACTGACAGAACCACAGGCACATAGACACAGGCAACAGAGCATGCACAATGTCGGCACTAGTACAGTGTATATCCACCTTTCGCAGCAATGCAGGCTGCTATTCTCCCATGGAGACGATCGTAGAGTTGCTGGATGTAGTCCTGTGGAACGGCTTGCCATGCCATTTCCACCTGGCGCCTCAGTTGGACCAGCGTTCGTGCTAGACGTGCAGACCGCGTGAGACGACGCTTCATCCAGTCCGAAACATGCTCAATGGGGACAGATCCGGAGATCTTGCTGGCCAGGGTAGTTGACTTACACCTTCTAGAGCACGTTGGGTGACACGGGATACATGCGGATGTGCATTGTCCTGTTGGAACAGCAAGTTCCCTTGCCGGTCTAGGAATGGTAGAACGATGGGTTCGATGACGGTTTGGATGTACCGTGCACTATTCAGTGTCCCCTCGACGACCACCAGAGGTGTACGGCCAGTGTAGGAGATCGCTCCCCACACCATGATGCCGGGTGTTGGCCCTGTGTGCCTCGGTCGTATGCAGTCCTGATTGTGGCGCTCACCTGCACGGCGCCAAACACGCATACGACCATCATTGGCACCAAGGCAGAAGCGACTCTCAACGCTGAAGACGACACGTCTCCATTCGTCCCTCCATTCACGCCTGTCGCGACACCACTGGAGGCGGGCTGCACGATGTTGGGGCGTGAGCGGAAGACGGCCTAACGGTGTGCGGGACCGTAGCCCAGCTTCATGGAGACGGTTGCGAATGGTCCTCGCCGATACCCCAGGAGCAACAGTGTCCCTAATTTGCTGGGAAGTGGCGGTGCGGTCCCCTACGGCACTGCGTAGGATCCTACGGTCTTGGCGTGCATCCGTGCGTCGCTGCGGTCCGATCCCAGGTCGACGGGCACGTGCACCTTCCGCCGACCACTGGCGACAACATCGATGTACTGGAGACCTCACGCCCCACGTGTTGAGCAATTCGGCGGTACGTCCACCCGGCCTCCCAATTGCCCACTATACGCCCTCGCTCAAAGTCCGTCAACTGCACATACGGTTCACGTCCACGCTGTCGCGGCATGCTACCAGTGTTAAAGACTGCAATGGAGCTCCGTATGCCACGGCAAACTGGCTGACACTGACGGCGGCGGTGCACAAATGCTGCGCAGCTAGCGCCATTCGACGGCCAACACCGCGGTTCCTGGTGTGTCCGCTGTGCCGTGCGTGTGATCATTGTATGTACAGCCCTCTCGCAGTGTCCGGAGCAAGTATGGTGCGTCTGACACACCGGTGTCAATGTGTTCTGTTTTCCATTTCCCGGAGTGTATTTATGGTATAATTTGATGAACAGAAGAAATTGCTTGATAGGGTACACCCTGATGCATTAAGGAAAACTTAATTTGATAGTGAAGGAAAATGGTCTGCCTCTATAATTTTCACCCCTCCAAGATTTGACACCAATGAGCAGGTGCGAATGAATGTAAGCTGCAGTAGCTATACATAATTGAGACTTGCACAGAGTAGACTAGCGTGGAGAATTGAATCCAACCAGTCTTCGAGCTGAAGACAAAACAACAAACCTCGGATTAAGCACTCCAGAGGAAATGTGCGTGAGGTATGACTCCGAGAAATTCAAATGGTTCAAATGGCTCTGAGCACTATGGGACTCAACTGCTGTGGTCATTAGTCCCCTAGAACTTAGAACTACTTAAACCTAACTAACCTAAGGACATCACACACATCCATGCCCGAGGCAGGATTCGAACCTGCGACCGTAGCAGTCGCACGGTTCCGGACTGCGCGCCTAGAACCGCGAGACCACCGCGGCCGGCAGAAATTCAGTGTAATGTAGACACTCCTAGCGATGCATTATGGGCCTCTGAATGTCGTGGTCGGTGGGGGAGAGGTGGGCGTGAAAGATTGCGTGGATGTGATCCTCAGATATCTCACTGCTAGATCACTGTATACGTTCCACAAAGCCGCACCTAGAGTGCTACCTAGAGAATAGTAATGTACAACGTACAAGCTCTCGATCAACCATATCTCAGGAATACAGCGCTTATTGTGAACATCTTCAGCAATTTAATTCTTCTTGCCGTATGGTTCACTATCCGAGTCTTTTATTTCTTCCTTTTTTCGGAAGTTTGCAGCGTAAGCATAGTGTTGGTCGGAAGGCACCGCAGAGAGGCACTGGCTGGTCTTCCAGAACTCGTTAAACGCCCCGCTTATCACTTGCTCACTGGCTAGCCTTGTGTTTTCCGTTTATCACTTCCTTGCAAGCACTTACTCCTTCTGCTTTGGAAGGGCAACAACTCGTCTTGTCCACTGCGTTTAAGTAAAGAGGTTGGCAATGGTGCAAGGTTACTAAGATTGTGAACTGTTTTAAAGCGACCTTAGCTTCTGCTGAAGAGTTGCGTCTGTAGAAGATACGATAGCTACATTATTCCATATAAAAAGCAGTGCACAGAGAAAAAGTAGCGATATTGCCTGGGTTAACATTCAGAGCTCTGTAGAGTGAACACTGCTACTTTCGAAAAACGAGCAGATTTAGGCGGCATAATAGTTCGTAATAAAAAATCTTCGCTTCAATACTGTCCTGTCTTTTAGTTTTTCGAGGATGTTGCAATGGCCTACTCATTTAAGCATATGCGGGACTTCCGATTATTACTATTATTTTTTTAAACATTCTGTTATTGTTGTGGTATTCAGTCCAGAGACTGGTTTGATACAGTTCTCCATGCTACTCTCTCCTGTGCAAGCTTCTTCATCTCCCAGTACCTACTGCATCCTGCATCCTGACGACGCTAATTTGTGTACAGATTAGGCTTTGAGGTGCATAAGGGACGCGATAATTGACAGTCAGATTCTGCTATAGTTATCTTCAATATTATCACCGACCCATGTGGCTCAATGGTTAGCAAACTGTACTCGCGTGCCAGAGGACGACGGTTCATACTTCTGTCGGGGCGTCAAGCTTCATGAATTCCCTAAATCGTTTAAGGTAAATGTTGGTATGATTCCTTCGAAGGGGCGCACCTGACTCCCTTCTCAATCACTCCTCCAGCAGAAATTCTGCTCTGTTCTTAATGCCTTAGTCATCGATGTGACATTTTTAATCTAATATTCCTTGCTTTCTTCAATATTATCACTTGCTAGTCGTAAATCTAACTTTCGGCGCCTGAAAATTCTCCTTGGGATGATTTCAAGTTGACGAGAGACGTACCCTCGTTATCTGTTTGCCGTCAGTACATCACAATCCTGCGTTTGCCGTACGTTGCCAGTTTGCGATTAGTGTGTTAAAAGCACATAATTGGACTCCTACTCAGTATTAAACAAACAGAAAATAGAAAACAGATGATAGATAAGACTTCTAAATTACACTGGCAGCTTTATAATGAGGAACGTGAATTTAAACCATTTTTGGCTCACGTCATCAGCCCACATATTATCACTCTGTTCGCTGCTCTGCGCAAGTAAGTCTGCGAATAAAATCCTTAACATTGATAGCTGTAGAAACAATTAAGTACAGTATGAGTAATACTAGTCAGCTTAGAATTATACGAGTATTACAAATAAGCTATCACACACAGTCAATTCTTCTGTCTAATAAGAAACAGGCACAAAAGCTACATTCATGACATAAGTACGACAGAACGTATTGTTCAGTGGCAGTATTTAAGACAGCATACATTTCTCAGTGGCAAATAGTATGAAATTCGTATGAGGTAAGATACGGCACGGTTGAGACTGAATTTCCAAGCAAGAGTTATATTTTCTAGGTTGTGTAATCGATGCATTTAGTGATGAAATTCAGTGCAACCTCAAATAGATAAGCATTATAGAGGGGAAAAGGGGGAGGGGCAGGCGGCGATATGAACCTCTCGACAACTGAATACGAATTCAGTAGCTGAATAGTTGCACCACCAGACTGTGCGACTCACCACCTGGATGGGACGAATACAGTGCGATTGTAATTAGACTTTCCTGCTTGAGCTAGTGTAGACGGAAAACTATTTACCGTGTGGGTACGCAACTTATACGAATGATGATGAGTCCATGCAGTGAAGGATTTGCGTTTTTGGTGGTGTTAGTTTCGTGTCATGACCTGCCGTAAAATTTCGGTTTTGGTACTGCGACGTAGGGCTGAAACACAAGCATCAGAAGGCACTACTGCTGCTTCACTCATAAAGCCGTTTTATTAAAACAGCAGCAATAGATCTGTTGCCCTTCGCGAGTATCGACTTACTGAAGGAATACGGAGAGGACCTCTTTCCGTACCGGGGTTGAGGAATATAATTCGGAAGTTAGAATTAACTGGTGATTTGGGGATTGCTCCTGGGAGGGTCCGACGGCCAATTGCGCCACAAATAGTTGAAGTTACTGTTGCCGTGGCCGAGAATGCGGAACGCTGTGTGCGATCTCCAAGCAGAGCACGATGAGCTGCGTCACGACAGCTTAACATTCTGTGTTCTATCGTTGTTTCAGGCAGCAGTAAAGGAATCTCTAGTGCCGTTCCAGGCTGTCGTTGATTCAGATGGTCGTCACACTGACCAACGTTTGTTCAAAAATGGTTCAAATGGCAGTGAGCACTATGGGACTTATCATCTGTGGTCATCAGTCCCCTAGAACTTAGAACTACTTAAACCTAACTAACCTAAGGACATCACACATATCAATGCCCGAGGCAGGATTCGAACCTGTGACCGTAGCAGTCGCGCGGTTCCGGACTGAGCGCCTAGAACCGACCAACGTTTGTAACCTGGAACATAAATATGGTACGCAGTTAATAGATGTTACTCTCTGTTATGGAAATTAAGATGTGTTTGTTTCAATGGTTTATTCGTTATGTCTCTTCCGAGCGTCCTTATAAATGTTTCCGCAAAGTTTCATTGTCCTTCGATCACTCGTTTGTCATGGGGAGTTTAATTACAACCCTTCTGTAGATCCCTTTCCATGGCTGAGGTCACTGGTGTGCGGTGGTATTTCAGTTGTTATGTATACGGTTTGAATTCTTTAAAAGACCGCGTATGGCATGAAAAGGAGGCGAACTGATTGTGTTAAATTCCTAATACCGAACTTAAGCCATGCCGTCGGTTAAATTCCGAAACTTCCCGCAGTGTCACTGGGTGACAATATGTGGCATTGTTAATGGTGATCCGTCCCTCAGATTGTAGTACTAAGGTTGAGGACTCCCTAGACACTATTTGAGAGGAATAGGTGAAGATCTATCAGTAGGTTTCACCGTGTCTCTTCTGTTTCTTTGTCAACACCACAGACACATTACCTTCGCTAAAAGAGTTGCACCTGAGGCATAAGGCATACACACTACCGAAAGGCGTCAAATATAAAGTTTTCCCGGAATTATGAGTAATACTAAATAATGATCATAATAATTGTTGGGCACTCTAAATTTGTAGCAATTGAAAAGAAAAGCCGGGATAATTCTTGAGAACCGGCCGCTGTGATCGAGCTGTTCTAGGCACTTCAGTCTGGAACCACGCGATCGCTACGGTCGCAGGTTCGAATCCTGCCTCGGGCATGGATGTGTGTGATGTCCTTAGGTTAGTTAGGTTTAAGTAGTTCTAACTTTTAGGGGACTGATAACCTCAGATGTTAAGTCCCATAGTGCTTAAAGCCATTTGAACCATTTGAACCATTTGAAGTCTTTAGAAAACATGTCGACACTCAAAAAAGTAGAATTTGGATGAATAGAGGAACAAACACAGCGCGCTATAGATCCTTTTAATTCTATTGTCACATTTATAGAGTGGGTAAGAATAGACGCACCAAAATATTGCTCAATATCAGTAATGCAATCTGCTGGTTAGAAGGAACTAGGGAAGATTTACAAACTTGAAAATCACAGAAAACATGTAATAAATCGTTTAGCCTTACACCATCTGTCTTTAGACGCCTTTGTCCATGACGTCCGCTGAATCTATCTGAGCTCTTTCCAGATCAATTTTGACTTGTTTCGTCCAAGGTGTAGTGGTCTTTAGTCTTTGGATGTATCTCAGGATTCTGTTGGTGAGTCTGGTCTGTGGGCGTCTGCTTATGTGTCCATAAAATTTTAGTCACCTCGTTCTAATGTCCGCTACGATGTTGGAGAACTTCTCTGTGGTGTCCCTGGAGTGAAGACTATACCCATCGTCCGTGAGTTTTGGCCCAATTATTTTCCTAATGGTTTTTCTTTCCTGTGTGAAAATCTTCTCAAGGTCGGCCTTTGTGTGTAACATCAGTGTCTCACTGGCATATTATTATTACTCCGATTTGTCCCTTTAAAAGTTTTATGTTCCGTTACGTAACTCTGAACTCTAGCCCTTTAAAGGCATCGCTTGTGCCTTAACATTCGCCTGTGTGGTTGCAGACTTTCCATCTGCCTCTTTTTTTTTATGACGTTAACTTTCACTCTTGAATGTACGGAGCCATCCAGCATTATGCAACACTCAGCCACCAGAGTGCAGCTAACCTGGTCTCATCCACTTACAGCACGAACGCGTCGTTCATCTTTTTGCCGTAACGGTACTTTACGACCTCGGAGACACCTTTCACCAGGTGTTACCACCGCAATTACATGATTATACGAACAGATATTGAGAAACCGTTCCAGTGTGTGAAAAAATTCTAGTACCTGTTTCTAACGTTTGAATGCATTTCAGCTTTCTGTCCATAGAAAAATACGGTGAGATACGAAATGTACGGAACTTTTAATTTAACTTATTGTCTGTAGGTCCCGAGTTCAGCTGTAATGGATGATCACACAGCTATTTTCCTTGATGATACGTTACTCATAATAACCGAAACCCGAAATAGCTTCCTTAATGCTTCTGGACAACGTTTACTTTTATCAGTTGCTTTATCTAATCACCTATTTTAATCGTCAGCTACACTGCGAAATGATGGAGATGTCGTCTTAATAACACACTTGTAGGACAAAGTTGAGCCGTCCATTAGTCGTGCCATTTTGATATTTCCCTGGAAAAACAAAGAGCAGTGCGCATATAGAAGGCCATATATCGCGAATTCTTAAGTAGCCGAGGCCATAAACACGAGTATATTCGAGCAGCGAAATAACTGACTATGCCCGAAGTCTAGAGGTAATACAATACAGATTGATGATTGCAAGAAAAGTGCTTCTGAAAGACATAAATGTTTACACATCGTATATAAATTTAAGTGTTAGAAAATCTTTTCTATTTTTATTTGTGTGGGGCGTAACCTTGTACGGATGTGAAATATGGACAATAAACATTTCCAACAAGAAGAGAATAGAAGCTTGTTCTGAAATGTAAAGCTACGGAGGAGTATTAGAAATTCTAAGGTGGACGCACTTAGACTGAGCAGAAAAGAAATTTGTGGCACAACGTGAGTAATGGAAGCGGCTCATTGTCTACGGTACGCTGGTTCGATTGGGTGTCCGTTGCCGTAGTCGTGCCGAGATGTTAAGACGTGCACAGCACAGGCTACTGTGAACAGTTTGATCAGACCAGTCTTCGGACTAAACACCACAACAACTTCTGCGCCAAGCTTAATGTGCACGAATGTTGTTGTTGTTGTTGTTGTTGTTGTGGTCTTCAGTCCTGAGACTGGTTGGTGCGGTACCTACTGCAGCCTACATTCTTCTGAATCTGCTTAGTGTATTCATCTCTTGGTCTCCCTCTACGATTTTTACCCTCCACGCTGCCCTCCAATACTAAATTGGTGATCCCCTGACGCCTCAGAACATGTCCTACCAACCGGTCTCTTCTTCTTGTCGAGTTGTGCCACAAACTCCTCCCCAATTCTGTTCAATAACTCCTCATTAGTTATGTGATCTACCCATCTAATCTTCAGCATTCTTCCTCAGCACCACATTTCGAAAGCTTCTATTCTCTTCTAGTCCAAATAATTTATCGTCCACGTTTCACTTCCATACATGGCTACACTCCATACAAATACTTTCAGAAACGACGTCCGAACACTTATATCAATACTCGATGTTAACAAATTTCTCTTCTTCAGAAACTCTTTCCTTGCCATTGCCAGTCTACATTTTATATCTTCTCTACTTCGACCATCATCAGTTATTTTGCTCCCAAAATAGCAAAACTCCTTTACTACTTTAAGTGTCTCATTTCCTAATCTAATTCCCTCAGCATCACCCGACTTAATTCGACTACATTCCATTATCCTCGTTTTGCTTTTGTTGATGTGCATCTTATATCCTCCTTTCAAGACACTGTCCATTCCTTTCAACTGCTCTTCCCAGTCCTTTGCTGTCTCTGACAGAATTACAATGTCGTCGGCGAACCTCAAAGTTTTTATTTCTGCTCCATGGATTTTAATATCTACTCCGAATTTTTCTTTTTTTCCCTTTACTGTTTGCTCAAAATACAGATTAAATAACATCGGGGAGAGGCTGCAACCCTGTCTCACTCCCTTCTCAACCGCTTCTTCCCTTTGATGTCCCTCGACTCTTATAACTGCCATCTGGGTTCTGTACAAATTGTAAATAGCCTTTCGCTCCCTGTATTTTACCCCTGCCACCGTTAGAATTTGAAAGAGAGTATTCCAGTCAACATTGTCAAAAGCTTTCTCTAAGTCTACAAATGCTAGAAAAGTAGGTTTGCCTTTTCTTAATCTTTCTTCTAAGACAAGTCGTAGGGTAAGTATTGCTTCACGTGTTCCAACATTTCTACGGAATCCAAACTGATCTTCCCCGAGGTCGGCTTCTATCAGTTTTTCCATTCGTATGTAAAGAATTCGCGTTAGTATTTTGCATCTGTGACTTATTAAACTGAATTGAGAATGGAGAATACTCACCATGAAGACGTAACTGCTTGCATACTGTATGGCCATATTCCCATAGAGCGACCGGGCAAGATGACGTAGTGGTAAGGCGAGGGACTCCTTGACGGTGGTCCATGTCCCCTTCCCGACATGCAGATTGAAATTCTCGGAGGTTTCTCGAAATGCCTAAGGTAAATGTCGAGTTAATTCATGTCCTTCCCCATTAGAGCTTGTCGTCCGTCGCTAATGACCACGTCGTAGACGGGACGTAGAACCCTAAACTTACTTCCTCCCTTTTTACCTGCCGAACTGAGCTAGTGGTACAGCGTTAAACACCTCGACGTTAATTATCGCTAAACGCAAACCTTCGTTCGTGAGTAATGGTAGTTCTCTCTCTCTCTCTCTCTCTCTCTCTCTCTCTCTCTCTCTCTCTCCAGCTGAATTGCAGTTAATTTGACAGCCGTAAGTTCCACAAACTAATCAGATTGAGCTAAGATTTTTTTGCATTACGCTGCACGCACAGACGCATCGTAATGTTCGTACTGCGTCACCTCTGCTGTATCTCTCTTTCTGTTTTATTGATGGCTGATGTTTGCGAGAGGCAGTATCGAGAACTGGTGGCAGCACCCGAAAAGTTCTTAATTGAAGATATATTTGCTGATATCCTAGTAAATAAAAAGTATACTGCCGTACTTTGATTACTGGCGTAGTTAATGTGACTTTTAAGCCCATATTCGATCCTAAAAACTACGTATCGTTATCGCGAGGTCTCATTTATGTTTATGACGGTATTTTACCTGCCTCCTTAAGGTGGCATCATAGAAACACCTGAAATTACGAAATGGTTCCAGTAATGTCAAAGATGACATGTTTTGTTATGCTGTTTAAGTGGATATGGTTTGCCTGAACGACGGCACTACAGAAGTCAGTATTATGTAGTTTAAGTTCATATGTTTATCCAGAATGAAGGTGTTATGGAAGTGAGTGCACAGATTGGAGGAAGGCAGTGATGTATTACCCTCATTAAGACCGATACGACGAGCTATTTATTGGGGTCTTGAATGGGATTTTTTTCCTTCTTGTTTCTTTCTCTGAAGGCATACAGTATCGGCAGTGATGAAAATCATCTTAAGTACTGCAAAATGAAACTTTTGGACTAGGCAAATATCGAACAATGTTTCTTTTGTTGTTGTGATCTTCAATCCAGACACTTGCTTGATCGAGCAATAAGACTTTGTCTAATACCCTCTCACTCCCATTTCTTTAATATTCATAAAAAGATTTGTCTTGTTCCTTTTTCAAAGTATGATAGGCACATCACAAACATCAGAGTAATGGGCATTACAGAATTAAATGGTTGAAATGGCTCTGAGCACTATTGGACTTACCAAATGGTTCAAATGGCTCTGAGCACTATTGGACTTACCAAATGGTTCAAATGGCTCTGAGCACTATGGGACTCAACATCTGAGGTCATAAGTCCCCTAGACTTAGAAGTACTTAAACCTAAGGACATCACACACATCCATCCCCGAGGCAGGATTAGAACCTGCGGCCGTAGAAGCAGCGCGGTTCCGGGGTGAAGCGCCTAGAACCACTCGGCCACAGCGGCCGGCTTACAGAATTAGTTTCGCCGTTTGTGGTTTACTAAATGCAATATTTGACGTAATTGAAAGTAATACTTCCTAAAGATACGCTCACGCCGAGCGCTGCGAGCTAGACGTACGGATGTTTTTGTCTCTGTGAAAGAAGGCCCTAGAGATGTTTTACTTCCAACGAAACAGTTTTTGTCAGGAAGGAAGTGCTTATAATTCAAGGAAGCATCTTCATCTACGACTTCTTGCAAATTATGTTATAATCTAAAACAATAAATTAAAAACTTTTTCTTTATTCCCTTGCTAATTTGATAATGTGCTCTTATGTTGAGTGTTATTTAGGGAGAGAAATTTGAGAGACAACTATAAAATATAAAAAAAATCAATAAATATTCCCAACACATTAGGCTTACCTCTTTGAGACTGGTTTGTATTACTTACATTTTGGCGACATGAATTAACTTTGGCGTTTTTTCTATTGCTTTTAGTTTTACATTACAATTCTTCTAGTCTGGGACGTTTTCTTTATTTTTCTTGTTTTTAAGTTTCCCTTGTACTTTATGGTATCTCGGTGAGATAGTCCCTAAAGTTATGTTTCTTTTGCTTTCCGCGAAATAACATAATCTCTATACCACCGCTTTGTAACAAGTAGGACGTGTTGTTCATTTATGAACACATTGCTTTATCGGGGACAAGTTTAGCTTTAGTAGTCATTGCGTTCCACATTGTCCTTTTCCCCTCATCAGTTGTTAGTTCAACTATGTTTCGCAGCACAGGTGACAGTGCTACTTTTAGTATATACTGAGAGGAGAAAAGTCATGGAATACCTCGTAATGCACGGCGTAGCGCAGCAGCTCGACGTGGCAGGGACTCAGCAAGTTGTTGGGATCCCCTCCAGAATTGTTGAGCCATAGTCTCTCCATAGCCCTCCATAGTTGCGAAAGTGTTGCCGGCGCAGGATTTTGTGCACGTATTGATATATGGATTACGTCCCATAAAAGTTCGATGGGATTCATGTCGGGCGGTCTGGTGACCATATCCTTCGCTCGAAATATTCTTCAGACCAATCACAAACAACTGTGGCCTGGTGATGTGACTTATCCACAAAAAAAATCCCGTCGTTGTTTGGGAACATGAAGTCCATGAATGGCTGCAAATGGTTTCCAGTCAGTGATCGGTTCATTTGTATCAGAGGACATAGTAGATTGTATGTGAAGACAGCCCACACCATTATGGAGCTACCACCAGCCTGCACAGTGCCTTGTTGACAACTCTGATCCATGTCTTCGTGGGATTGGCGACACACTCTAGCCGTGCCATCAGCTCTTACCAACTGAAATCGGGGCTCATCTGACCATGCCGCGATTTTCCAGTCGTCTAAGATCCGACCGATATGGTCATGAACCAAGGAGAGGTGCAGCAGGCGATGTTGTGCTGTTAACAAAGGCACTCGTGTCGATCGTCTGCTGCCAAATTTCGCCGCACTTTATTAAAAGATACGTCCATCGTACGTCCCACATTGATTTCTGCGATTATTTGACTCAGTGTTGCTTGCATTTTAGCTGTGACAACTGTACCAAATGCCGCTGCTCTCGGTCGTTACGCGAAGGCCGTCGAGCACAGCGTGGTTCGTGGCGAGAGGCAATGCCTGAAATTTGGTGTTCTCGGCACACGTTTGACACTGTGGATCTCGGAATATTAATTTCTCTAACCATTTCCGAGATCGAACGTTCCGTGCGTTTAGCTCCAACTACCACTCCGCGCTCAGAATCTGTTAATTCTCGTCGTGCGGCCATAGTCAGGTCGGAAATCTTTTCACACGGATCACCCGAGTGCAAATGACGGTCCAGCCAATGCACTGCCCTCTCATACGTTGTGTAGGCGCTACTACTGCCATCTGTACTTGCGGATACCGCTGTCTCATGACTATTGTCACCTCAGTATAGTACGCCGTACCACATCTACCGCACGTTCTAACAGTTAACGGTTATTAGGATTCAACTTCTTTTTCCAGCTTCTGTCGTTGTATACATTTTTCTTTTGCCCGGAATCTTTCATCTGATCCACGACCCATCACTAGTTTTGCGCAAAAGGCGTTGCGCTTCTCCATAGCGGCTACCGTATCAGGCGGACCGATGACGCATCTACGATGACAGCTCGGATGCGCGGAGGCGTCGTGCAGGACGAGAGACGACCACAGGATGTGACATCAGTCGGCGGCACTAAGTGGGTCTTCCTCCCTGACACGCAAGGGGTGGGCTCGGACGCCGGAAAGAAGACGCCTCCGCGCCACTGACCTAATGGTAAGGATGGTGTAGGCGGGCCCCGTGTAACGTGGGCCAGAGCGCGCGAGTAGTCGCTGCACTGTGTGTGTCACTTGTGATGGACGCGTGGAGGAATGACGGAAGTGTACATGAGGCCACTCGTTAAGTCCAGTTATGTGCCTTTGGAAATAACGACGGTGATTCGTCACTATCAAGGAATGGGTGCTGTGAAGAGCGATTACTTCCGTCATTTTGACAGTACTCTTGACTCGCGGACGGGGAGATACACGAGGTGTGGTTGTAAAATTAACGAGACTACTGCTGTAAAACATTTTATTTAAAAACATATATATTTATTTTCACCCTCAATATACCCACTACTACACTCCACGCGAATTTTCCACTAATGCAAATAGTGTTGGAAATCTTCCTCTCTGAAATACTTGATGACGCGTGCCGCTTTTCCTTTTACTGCTTCAGCAGACTGAAATCTTATTCCTTTTGAAGCAGATTTCAGGTCACGGAATAGTTAGAAGTTACATGATGGTAAATCAGGCGTATAAGGTGGGTGGTCCATCACAGATACGTTGTGCATCGCTAGAAATGTCTTAACAGACAATGCGGTTTTAGTCGGTACGTTGTCTTGAAGCAGAAACCATCATTTGTTCTTCCACAAAATGGCTCTGAGCACTATGGGACTTAATATCTGAGGTCGTCACTCCCCTAGAACTTATAACTACTAAACCTAACTAACCTAAGAACAGCACACACATCCATGCCCGAGGCAGGATTCGAACCTACGACCGTAGCGGTCGCGCGGTTCCAGACTGAAGTGCCTAGATCCGCTCGGGCACACCGGCCGGCTGTTCTTCCTCAATTCGGGTCTTTTTTTTATGGAGCTGAGCATGAGCCTCAAGTTAGTAATGTTGATTAATAGTTTGACCTTCAGGAACTCAATGAAGATACACAATTCCATGAGTATCTTTCAAAAAAATCATCATGGGACTTAATCTTGATTTGCTCATTTGAGCTTTCATCGCTTTCGGTGAAGTTGGACACTTTCAATGCATGGATTAGCTCTTAGTTTCTAGATCATAAGTGTAAAACCAAGATTTGTCACATGTTATTACTGTTTCCAAGAAATTTAGATAGTTTCAATTGTATTCAATGTGTCACTACAAAAATTTTCATGGGCTTCTTTTTGTTCCATCGTGAGAATTTTCGGCTCCAGTTCCGCACACTGTTTTCTCATGTTAAACTTGTTACGTAAAATTTGCCTTGAGCATTGTTTGTCAATTCCTACAGTTTCACTAATCAACTTAATACGCAACCGACGCTCATTTCGAATCAGATTACGTAGGCCTATCTCTTCCAAATTTTCATCTGTTTTTTATGTTCAAGGGTGTCCTTGGCGTGATTCATCTTCGTCAGCTTCTCGGCCATCTTGGAAACCCTTGAACGACTCAAAGAAATGCGCATGTTATAAAAATTTTTGTTTCAGGAAAAGTTATATTTCAGTGAAAGTTTTTCATAAGTTCACGAGAAAGTGAACGACAGTTCCTTGCTCCATTGTTACACTTATTATGTTTCCAGCAAAGCAAAGTAACACCTCTTACAGAAACGAAGACCAAGGCCACGATGATTTGTCTACAGACAACCAGAGATGCCGCATTCGACTGAGAAGGCTTCACACTTTACCGCTTTTGATCATTCATCTGTGGCGTATGCGGACTTAACTCTGTGATGGTATCCTTCCCGTTATTTTATAGCCACACTAATACGCGGTGTGGAGTCACTTCGACGTTGACTGTTACTATACATTTTCATCCTTTTGCAGGTTCAGCTTTTAAAGCGTAAAAAAGAAAGAGTAATAGGATACGTAGAGCAGAGATGAAATGATTCAATACGTAACATTCACGTAACAAATACATATTTTAACATATAAAACAGCTTGTAAAACGACTTGTATATACACTGGCTCGGGATTACAGGTAGCGAGAATCACTGACAATTTAGATACTCTGCAATGTTTAACGGAACACACAAGCATTCTCTTTTCTCGGCTGCGAGATTTTGGAGATGATCTAAGATTTCTTATTCAGGGCCTGTGTTTCATGGGTTAAATTTTTCGCTCCATAATATAGGGTACTGCAATGAGTATTTATGGTGCGTGCGTCTCGATGTATACTCGCAATCACTGTACCGTGTTTTTCTGTGGAAACATCATCATCATCATGATTAATCTTAACACAGAAAAACATCTCTGAAACCTTATTTAGAACTGGGGGATGGGGTCTAAATTTAAGTCAAACAAACATCAAATACGGAAGTGTAGAGCACGTGTTCGTGTGTTTCTGTATATACAAAGTAAAGTCGATGGCTTTCTCGACATGTAAAATGTACCTGTGTCGCTGTAAGTCACAGGTGATGCGATAGACGCAGTGTGTGTCGCCTTGTATCACTATTTTAAAGGAAGAAGATTGTGAAACTTCCTGGCAGATTAAAACTGTGTGCCCGACCGAGACTCGAACTCGGGACCTTTGCCTTTCGCGGGCAAGTGCTCTACCAACTTTTTTTTTTTATCTCATTTTGTTCGCTTTTGTTCGTTGCATCTGCTCGGGGCGGACGTCGTAAGACATCCATTTATGGCCAACTGAGCTACCGAAGCACGACTCACGTCCGGTACTCACAGCTTTACTTCTGCCAGTATCCGTCTCCTACCTTCCAAACTTTACAGAAGCTCTTCTGCGAACCTTGCAGAACTAGCACTACTGAAAGTTTGGAAGGTAACAGACGAGGTACTGGCATAATTAAAGCTGTGAGGACGGGTCGTGAGTAGTCGTGCTTGGGTAACTCAGTTGGTAGAGCACTTGCCCGCGAAAGGCAAAGGTCCCGAGTTCGAGTCTCGGTCGGGCACACAGTTTTAATCTACCAGGAAGTTTCATATCAGCGCACACTCCGCTGCAGAGTGAAAATCTCATTCTGAAGAAGATTGTGTTTAACGTTATGTCAACATCGATGTCATTAGAGACCGATTACAAGCTCGGACTGTGTCAAGGCTGGAGAAGGAAATCAGCCATGCTGTTTCACAGGAACCATCCCGGCATTTTCGTGGAGTGGTTTAAGGAAATCGGGGAAAGCCTAAATCTGGATGGCGGGGCGCGGGTTTGAAGCGTCATCCTCCCGAATGCGAGTCCCGTATGCTAGCCACTGTGGTACCTCACTCGGTGTATCATTTTTTTTTTTTTTGCTTCAGTTCTATGTATGAATTAGTTTCAAGGGCACCTATTTTCTTAGTACGTTATGGTATGAGTCAAATAAAAGTAAGCGAGCTGCAGTGGCTGTGTGACATACTGTGTGTGAAGAACACGAATGTAACTTCAGTGTTGACGACGGCAACACGTGAAATCAGTAAACAAGGGAAGCGCCTTGTATCGGGCAGTCTATTTCTGGACCAGGCGTCTACCGCTCACAACACGAGCTGTGCATAGACTCCTCCTTTATGTTAGAGGATTAAATTGTCCCGATCCTGAGATATGGCATGGCGAGGGAATGATGTCGGTTCAAACTAGGCGATGCTAAGGGAATTAGATTAGCAAATAAGACACTAAAAGTAATAGATGTTAGAATCTGAGCAGCAGAGTTACAGAGTATGACTTGGTTAGAGAGGATTTGAAATGCAGTTTTCCAATAACAAGATAGTTGTTTATGAGAAAGGGAAATTCGTTTGCATCGATATGAATTCAAATATTAAGCAGTCTCTCTTTCTCAAAGTATGATGAATAATTTTGCGGTTAGCGCAGCTTTTAACAACTAAGGAGTAATTAAAATTATCAGCAAGCGTCGTACTGTACATACTATGCTATACATGTACAAGGTTAGCTACCTGTCGGCACGAAATGCATTTTTTTCGACTCTTCAACCTACGTTCAGTTCTAAGAGTCTTCACGAAAACACGTGTAGTGTTAAATGAAACAAACCATTACTCACCCTGGTGAGAGATTTGGCTTGATGTCATGCAGCCCACATAACATAACTGTCGAGCGTTTCCTTCTTCATGACAATTCTCTTCGGCACTCTCCAGGAGGAATGAAGATGTTCCTACAGCGTTTTCTATCGAAAGTGTTTGATCAGAAACAATAGAGCTAGTAGTTGGCTCACCCTGAGTTTCATTTCTGCTCACATGAACCTCTAGCTATGATGACAACGCCGGCTGGTCTGGTCGAGAGGTTCTAGTCGCCTCAGTCTGGAACCGTGGAACCGCTACGGTCGCAGGTTCGAATCCTGCCTCGGACAAGGATGTGTGTGATGTCCTTAGGTTAGTTAGGTTTAAGTCGTTCTAAGTTCTAGGGGACTAATGACCTCAGATGTTAAGTCCCATAGTGCTCAGAGCCATTTGATCCATTTATGATGACAACTTTTGGTGCAGATAACGAGTTGTAGAGCAGAGTAGAGAACTGGCGGAAAGCATAGGCGGCTACCTTCTATGACGAGGGTATTAGGAAGTTGGTAAAACGCTACGACAAATGCCTTACTTGTAAATCGGAGCAGCCACTAGCTAGAGAAGGTGAAACTAACGGTTGCATACATAACGTTTTTGATTTTCACAGTGTTTTCCACTTCGCGATCTATTGGATCCTACTGTCCGAATAGCCCTCGTATAAATGTTCAAATTCTGCGTGAACAAGAGGATTATCACGCGAAAAGAAAGTGCTTGATGCATGCAGGCAAGCTGCGTAATCAACCAGTCGGTTTTCCTTCCGTATCGAGAGCAGCCGAAGAAGATGTGAATGTCCTGGATTTCCCCTGTATTGATGAGACATTAGACAGGTTAGGAAATTGTAAATACTTCACTACCCTTAACGGGAAGAGTGGGTACCGCCAAATACCGACTGCACCACAGGACAGGCCAAAAACAGCGTTTGTAGTTCCCTCCGGTGTATATGAATTTCTGAGAATGCCATTCGGGTTGTGCAATGTGCCAGCCACTTACTTAGAGGACTGAAACCCACAACGTTTCTAGTCTATCTAGATATTATCATTGTTTTTCCAGGACCATAGATGAGCATGTTACCCGGTTAAGAAATTTTTTTCTAGACTAAGAAGTGCTAATTTTAGCTTAATAATAGAAAAATGTTCCTTTGTTGAGAGTCAAGTGCAGTATCTTAAGCGCATTATTAGTTCTGATGGAGTGAAACCCGACCGCCGTCTAATTGAAGCAGTTAGACCCTTCCCTTCCCCTAAGAATGAAAAAGAGTTGCAAAGCTTTCTGGGACTCAGCAATTATTATAGGCATTTTGTAAAGGGCTATGCCAGGATTGTTAAGCTCCTTACCCATCTGTTGAAGAAAAGAAAAAAAAATGCACCCTATCAATGGACCACCGAGTGCGAAGCTGCTGTGCAGCATCTCGGAGATGTTCTAACCAGTTCCTCCTTGTTGATCTATCCCGATTTCGGAAAACCATTCATACTCACATGTGATGCATCTGACTTTGCCATAGGAGCTGTTCTGAGTCAAACTGTTGACGGTGAGGAAAGATCAATTGGTTACGCGTCCTGTCAGCTGAACCAGGCGGAAATCAACTACAATACGACAGAGAAAGAATTACTGGCACTAATGTTCGGAGTTAACTACTTTAGATTCTACCTTCACGCGAGAAAATTTACAATAGTAACAGATCATGGAGCACTTCAGTGTCTATTAAATTTAAAAGACCCTAGCAGCCGTCTCACACGCTGGGTCCTGAAATTGTGTGAGTATGATTACCAAGTGCAGCACAAAGCTGGAGGATTGCACTGGAATGCTGACGCACTTAGTAGAAAGCTGAGAGTAGCTCGAACAGGCAATGTACTAATTGACGAATTAAAAGTATCGCTCCCATCCGGATTTTGTTACAGAGGATGGAATTCTATATCGTGAGACCCCCCCCCCCCCCCTGGGTAAACGTATAGTAATACCAAAAGATTTGCAGTCAAGAATTATTGGACAGTACCATAACAGCATCCAAGCTTGCCATAATGGACGAAGAGCCACAAACGCCCGCATTTCCGCGAAGTACTGGTGGGACAACAGATTTCGAGATGTTGCTAAGTATATAAAAAATTGCCTACCATGTGCCCAAAGAGCACCACCCCCACGATTCAAAATTCCCTTACAATCTCTTCTTGGGGCATCAAAATCTTTTCAGTTCGTCGCTTTAGGCGTGGTCGGGCCACTTCCAGTAAGTACACAAGGAAGTAAATATATTCTATATGTTATTGATGTGGAGTCTAGAAAGCTGTTGTCGGTGGCAGTCGTGGTTGAATTTAAGCTTGGCAATGGTCCTCGCAAACTCTCTCATTATCTATGTCAGTAGGTAGCTTTTCAGAGCCCACTTTTGAGCACAGCATTGGGTCTTCGGTAGGTGCAGGTGGGTTTGTTTGTACCAGGTGCCCTTGTGCACACGTTTGACCTCCCACATCTTGTTCCATTCATCTTTGGCCATGTCTGTAACTACTTACTGGAATGAGATCGTCCGCTGGGATGCATTGTTCTTGCGTGGCAATCATCGTTGTGTCATTAACTGCTCAGTTTTCTCATTACCCACAATCCCAGCATGTCCACAAATGATACTTCTGTTCCGGTGATGTGCATCTCTGATACAGCAGCAGCTATTTAGTATGGTAAATAACGACTCGCTTTGTTCTTACCAGTTGTGATTGACCTTGAAAATGGCCAGAGCGAAGTAGTAGCAAAATCCAAGCTCCTGTTCTCAACACTCGAACGCCAGTGTAAAAAAAAAATGGTGTAAGGGCAACGAATGGTTCGCAATGCAGGGGTCGTAATCAATTGGATAACGGAATGGATTTATGCACCGACCCAATGTAGCTCATATAATATAGTAGTCCAGTTGATGAAATTGCGTGGAAGAAGGGCAGAATGTGTGAAAAGTGACAAACGATGAGGGTAGCTTTGCAGGTTGGCACGCTGCGTGATTGCTGGACCACTGTCGGCGTTACCAGTTGAAGCTGTAGCATTAGCCGCGTGTTCAGACGAAATAGTGGACTTTCTGGTACGCCTATGAAGCAAACGGCTGTGAGCACGTCGTTTTCTCGGAGGGGAGATGTGTAGCTCGTCGTGCTATTGGTTGCTCCACATTCGCGCGACCCCGCAGCCGTAGAGCATCTGATAGGAGGAGCAGCCGGGCGCGTAGGCCGCGGCAGCTGCGTGCGTGTGTGTGATGTGCGGGCGGTGCGTGTGGTCGGTCGGCGGTGATTGAGGAAGCGGCCATGTCGGCCTCTGGCGTGACTCACCGCCATCCCGCGCCGGGAAATGCCTCCCCGCTACTCCTGGCTGGCCCAGCTTGCCTTGCCTTGCCTTCGTTCGCATTCCGTTCACTTCCCACTCCCGCCTCTCATTCGTTGCCGCCCACTGTGGAGAGCAGAATGAACTGGGAGTATCTGTAATGTCGAGCAACGGAGAGAGGTTTAAATCGACACTGACAGTAATAGCGCGAGAAAAGTGGAGAGTGGATAAGCCTTATCAGACAGAAGGGACGTGTGGGTTTCTTGTTTGAGTCATCACTCTTCTGGCCGGTTTGATGTGACTTCCATCCTGCGTCCGTCATGGGTTATTTTACTGCCTGGGTAACAGAATTCATTTACTTCATCTACTTCGTGATCACCAATTATGATGTTAAACTTCCCACTGTTCTCCTTTCTGCTACACATCATTACTTTCTTCTTTTTTCTATTTACTCTTAATCCATATACTGTGCTCATGTTCATTCCATTCAACAGGTTCTGTTATTTTTCTTCACTTTCACTGAAGGTATCAATGTCATCAGCGAGTCTTAACATTTATATTCATTGACTTCTAATTTTAAGCCCACTCCTGTACCTTTCTTTTATTTCCGCCATTGCTTCTTCGACATACAGACTGAATGGAGGAGCGAAAGACTACATCCTCGTCTTACGTCGTACTTAAGCCGAACATTTGGTTCTTAGTTTTTCAGTCTTATTGCTTCCTCTTGGTTCCTGTACATGTTGTATATTACCCGTCTATCCCTATAGCTTATCCATATTTTTCTCAGAATTTCGAACATATGGCACCATTTAACACTGTCGAACGCTTTTTCCACGTCGACGGATCCTATGAACGAGTCTTGATTTTTCTTCATTCTTGATTCCCTTATCAACCACAAAGCCAGAGCTGCCCCTCTGGTGCGTTTACCTTTCCCAAAGCCAAACTGATCGTCATCTAACAGCTCCTCACTTTTCTTTTCAACTTTTCTGTACATTATTCTTGTCAGAACCTTGGGTGCAAGAGCTGTTAACCTAATTGTGTGATACTTCTCGCAGTTGTCGGCACTTTCAATCATGGGAATTATGTGGATAATAATGTTTTTTTCCAAAAGTTTGATGACATATCGCCATTCCCAAATACTCTACACATCGATGTGAACAATCGTTTTGTTGCCGCTTCCCCGAATTATTTTAGGAATTTAAATGGAATGTTATCCATCCCTTCTGCCTTCTTTGATCTCAAGTCTTCCAAAGCTCTTCTAAATTATGATTCCAATACTAGATCCCCTATGGACTCCTGTTTCTTTTTCTATCACTATATCAGATAAGTCCTCCCCATCGCAGAGGCCTCTAACGCACTCTTTTCACCTATCCGCTCTCAGGTCTGCATTTAACAGTCGCCGGCCGCTATGGTCTCGCGGTTCCAGGCGCGCAGTCCGGAACCGTGCGACTGCTACGGTCGCAGGTTCGAATCCTGCCTCGGGCATGGGTGTGTGTGATGTCCTTAGGTTAGTTGGGTTTAAGTAGTTCTAAGTTCTAGGGGACTAATGACCACAGCTGTTGAGTCCCATAGTGCTTAGTGCCATTTGAACCATTTAACAGTCGAATTTCCACTGCGCTCTTAATGTTGTGGCTTTTCCTTTTAATTTCACCGGTGTTTGTTTTGACTTTCTATATTCTGAGTAAGGGACATGTTAGCGGAGCTTAAGCGATGGTAACTAGAAGATAGTGAACTCGACAACGAAAGTAATTATAGAGTGTTGAATGGGTGGCGAGGACGTTAGGTATACTTACATTTAAAAATTAGCACGCTGCAGGAAGCACCAGGCAATGAACTGACTATAAGACTGGACAGCCTCAAACAGTAGCGTGGGAATTACAACTAACGTCACAAATTTTTGTTGTTGTTGTTGTTGTCGTCTTCAGTCCTGAGACTGGTTTGATGCAGCTCTCCATGCTATTTATCTTTCATAATCTATTATTGCAACTTTTCACATTACTCATGAATCGCAAACATATTGTCTTTTGTGTTAGTATACAAGCGTAAGAGCCCCCATTTGCACCTCTCTACAGACGAATATGAGTCGTTAAAGAACGTTTGGAGGATTCTCGATGATCGAGCGGTGTCAGGAATGTAGAAGGATGAACTCTCAGCACAGTGGAGCAACACCCCAGTAGTTTCAAATGAAAAAGTTTGTCGTAACCAGCTTCATTATTTAAGAGCAAGTATTGTTTTCGCGGCAGCATACACTCCTGTTCCCAGTACGAACTAAACGTTCAGATTTGTCAGTGTTTCGTCGTCCGTGACGCGAATGGGCACCATTTTTTTACCATATGTCTCGTCAAAGACTCAGCACAGACTACTCATATTTGTAGATACACTACGTAGAATGTTCTAGTAAATTGCAATCTATAAGTATTACAAATCTAAGTCCTTAAAGGCGTTTTTTGTCTGTATGTGAAGTGTAATCTCAGAAACTACTGTTAGGGAATTTTGTACGGATTTCACTTATAGAAGGGCTGATTCACTAGGAAGGTTTGTGCATAAAATATATTACCGGTACGGCAAACAGTTCATCCGGCCGTAGAACTCTGTCTACTCCTATTCCATAAATAAGTACCACAAATCTGTACAAATCACAAATGTTTAAGATAAACAGTTGTGGGTGGGAATCGAACCGGTGACGCTCATGTCGCAACTAGCGACTGTATGTGCTCCCACACAGAGGACAACGCACAGTACACAGCAATACAATTCCCTTATCTTTGCTTATTCCATCACATATGTTTTCAGAACAGAATTATCGAACACTACGTGCTCCACACCTACACACGAAATCGTTAACAAACCTTCAAACAACGTTTTCAACGACAGTTTTAACTATGATTTACCCTTTCGCTTTCTGACGTTGTTAGTAATATTTTTGGTATTACTAGGTTTATGCGACAGATGATAAAACGGATATAGGTCCTAGCCTCTAGAAAATATGTTTTCAGTCTGTGGATAATCGCCAGGTTAATTCAACACAATACATGCGCTGGTGAACGCACGACTGCGGGAAGTGAAAGCGCAGTTTGAAATTTGATCCTTTTCTTTGTATGTATTGCCGAAACATTGGCGAATCTAAAGGAGAAAGTAAGCGGGACTTGTAATTCCAAGATTGCACAACTACCTACTCCGTCCGCGCGTAAAGCGAGCCACGGGAAGTAATCTCAGCTGGCATGGAAGAAGACACTCTTCCGCAGTAAGAGGCGCCTGGGATCCACCATTCGATTTTCTGCAGTTGGCTGTTCCGTGAACGCCTTCCGCAATCTGCGTCTGCCTTTCCCTCCTTGGCAAGTTCGCGCCATCGCCTCTGTTAGCAATGAAGATACTTTACTTCTTTCAGGAAAAAATAATTTCTTTTAGTCTGTAGTCCCACTTTTTCTTTATTTCGCCTACTGGCTATCCATTTCGGTACACTGTACCATCCTCAGGCCATTCTCTGCACGCTGTCATCACGCTTGCTTCCCGAGTAGGTGTGTTTTCTTTCTTCTTTTTTCCCTAGACATTTCTTGTGTTTTGGCGTCGTCGGCGGCATGTTATTCTGGATTGAGTTCAAATGGTTCAAATGGCTCTGCGGACCATGGGACTTAACATCTGAGGTCATCAGTCCCCTAGACTTAGAACTACTTAAACCTAACTAACCTAAGCACATCACACACATCCGTGCCCGAGGCAGGATTCGAACCTGCGACCGGACTGAAGCGCCTAGAACTGCTCGGCGACAACGGCTGGCTCTGGACTGGGCAATGTTGTTGTACAGAGGGGTCAAATGTCCTTCCTGTCGCCATCTCCCCCTCCCCGAATCACTGAATCTGTATGGTAATACGCGCGCATTTCCGGTTTGGTTAGCAGTGTAGAGACTCGTCGCTGAATTCTGTGATTGAACTAAGAGCCATTCATAAATAACAGTTGCAGTGTCTTTCTAAAGCCTTACCTGACGGACTCACGGCGTTCCTCAGTTTCTCAGCGTTGCTCCTCATGTCGCTTTCATTGCGTACTTTTTTTTTTGCTTTCGTGTGAACGTATTCATTGAGAGGCAGGTATTTGTCTCATATTAACAAGCACTGAAGCGAACAATCTCTTGTCGTTCCTTCAGTGCTGAAAAAGGAAGGAAGGAGGAAAGGAGGATTCTTGTTTAACATCCCGTCGACAACGAGATAATTAGGAACGGAGCACAAGTTCGGATTATGGAAGGAAATCGGCCGTGTGCTTTCAGAGGAACCATCCAGGCATTTGCTTTAATCGATTCAGAGAATTATTTTCTTTTTTTAGTTTAGTCATGTGGAGCTCCAAGGGGCGATTTGTGATAATACATTAACGAAGATAAATTTCTTCGCCAAGAACGCTAATAATAATCTTTATTCTCGATAACCGGTTTCGGTATTTAAAGTTCCCCTTTTTAAAAATCGACAGACAGGTTACTGCATATTTATCAAAGCACCAGTAAAAGTGCTCTTTCTCGTGAATTGGCAGGTACGTAAAAGACTAGAAGACTGATATATTGGCATGTAAAAATTAAGACAAATGTATAGACTTATTCACAACATACATCTGTCTTACGTCACGGCCCACATCTCGTGGTCGTGCGGTAGCGTTCTCGCTTCCCACTCCCGGGTTCCCGGGTTCGATTCCCGGCGGGGTCAGGGATTTTCTGTGCCTCGTGATGGCTGGGTGTTGTGTGATGTCCTTAGGTTAGTTAGGTTTAAGTAGTTCTAAGTTCTAGGGGACTGATGACCAAAGATGTTAACTCCCATAGTGCTCAGAGCCATTTGAACCATCTTACGTCACGCACAACAGAACACAGATTGCAGCCAGGCCGCCGCTAGAGTAATTCTTCTTACAATTCAGACTCATTATGGAGGCAGTACAAAAGTTTTGCGAAAAAACCACACTTCCTCCACCACCCTCTTTCCCCCCTCATAAGATTTTCGAATAACGCCCTAAACAATCTCGTGTTAATTCAAGAAACTTGTAATTAATTTAAAAATCGCCCGTTAATTTCTTCGATTTCCTCGTTTAATTTGGCGTCATGAGGATTCCAGAGACTAGAGGAGTAGTTAGGGTAAGATCCCACAAGGTCCCTGCACCATCTGCGCAAGACTTTACCCAAAAGTCTTCTAGTGCGTCCATGTCATCCATTTGGCTACCCTGCCGACTGCCTCTGTTCATCCCGCTTCATATCGTTCCGCAGCAGTTCACTTGGCTATTTCATCAGTGTGACTGAGATGAGCGTCAACCTCAAGTACTGTACTAAAAATCTTCAGCCAGTTCCCCAGCGCCGGCTGCTGTGACCGAGCGGTTCTAGGCGCTGCAGTCTGGAACCGTACGACCGCTACGGTCGCAGGTTCGAATCCTACCTCGGGCATGGATGTGTGTGATGTCCTTAAGTTAGTTAGGTTTAAGTAGTTCTAAGTTCTAGGGGACTGATGACCTCAGAAGTTAAGTCTCATAATGCTCAGAGCTATTTTTTCCCCAGCGCTCAAGCGCATTATCTCGGATTAGTTCACATGGGAGGCAAAGGTGTTGCGTATATTAAACCAAGTTGTTACTGATTGTCATATGGAGATGTTTTGCATGACCTTGCGTAGTTACAGGGCACAATGACTCTTCACTTATGCGGTGGCGTATCGCTCTTGTAGCAAAGATTTGTCTAAAAGATATCACAGTTAATTTCATTGTTGGGACTGATAAGAGTTGCTGATTGGAGGCTTGCTGCCTCGTGGTGGTAGGTCCGCAGTTGCTCGCTTTAAGGAAATTTGATATTTTTTTTATTTTGTCCGTCTCAGTTGCATGAATATACAACTACCGCTGCAGTGGATACCGATTTCGGGCTGACACACCCTTTCTCAAACGACAGACACACCCTGTTAGCAACCCTAACAAGAAATACAATACTGTGTCAAAAGGCACAGAACGCTCCTGTTCAGAAACTCAAACTGTGTGTGATCAGAGCTGCGAATGCTTGTTACTGGCGGAACATAGCTGTCTACTGCTGTTTTCTAGAACAACCCTTTATTGTTATTTGTGGGACTGAAGAAAGTGGTAGAGTCATGGAAAAAAAGTTCCTGCACATAGTCTCTCGCACACTGATCAACAAACTTGGCTGCGAACCTTATTTCTGCGTTGTTTGTTTTAATTACCACTGCCATGGCTCCGGTTCGAGCATCTTTATTTAGATTTCTCGACTTTGTACTAAACCGTTGAAGGGAAATGGCTAAATGATACAAGCAGAGTGATCACTTGCGTTTTCTTCTTTGCTTCCTACGAAGTATTTGCACTAACGAAAAAGTACGTCATAACATCTAATGCACTATTTATAAGGGCTATGGAAAATCGTTCTCATTGTTATGAGAATCTTGTCACCAGTGTCTGTCAACGTCAAGCTAATTTGATCACGAATCATTGTCGCATCCCATTAACATCTGGTTTCAATACCCCGCAGCTAATTTATTTCGCCTCATCGTCCATTTCGACTACATGTGGTGCTATTCACTCTCGTGGAATCCAGGCTAGTGATCTATGTCTAATGCGGCTCCATTCTTATCCAGTCTGAACTAGTGTTACGTGTCTTTTGACCTCATTGTTGATGGAAAATTAAAGGCTACCCTCTTTACTTTCATCCTTCATTGAAGAAACACCAAGGCGGCAATTGGTGTTACGTCTACTATCTTCTGGGATTTACATCTACATCTACACATTTACTCTCTAAAGCAGTGTACAGAGCATGAGCCATCAATAGCTGATCAAACGAGAACTGCTATGGTTTTCCAGTAAAATTCGTGAAGAAAAAATGGTTCAAATGGCTCTGAGCACTTTGGAACTTAACTGCTGAGGTCATCAGTCCCCTAGAGCTTAGAACTACTTATACCTAACTAACCTAAGGACATCACACACATCCATGCCCGAGGCAGGATTCGAACCTGCGACCGTAGCGGTCGCGCGGTTCCAGACTGTAGCGCCTAGAACCGCTCGGCCACTCCGGTCGGCATTCATGAAGAAAGTAAACGTAATTTTTTGTACTGAGAATGGGCTTTGTCATAAATTGTTGACCTCCTTTGCCCTCAATTGCTAGCTTAATAATACACTGCTTCGGAATTCTATCGAAATTTCATATGCTTTGGAATGTTAGCGAGATGAAAATTTCAGTCCTCTGCTGTGTTTTGGCAAAAGAAGCAAATTTTAACATGGCAACAAGAGAAGTTAAATATTTGACGAAACTGCTGACTGATGGCACATCTGAGAAGAAAAAGAAAATGAATCACAAGTCTCGGAAAAATAAATCATCATCTCTGCTGCAATATTGGTGTTACCCAAGTGTACTTCAGTAATAAATGACCGGGACTGAATCTGGCCAAAGGATTTTACCTCAACGATCCGAACAGTACGAAACCAATTCACAGTCCATAGTATATAATATTTTAGTCCACGAAAGATACTGATGTTCTGTTTTCACGTTAACAGTCAGTTGACAGAATTCTGCAAACTGTATCGACGGCTCTTAAAAATTACATTATCGCATAAAAAATCTGATTACTCGCATATCGCAATAGATAAGGCAGTTTCGCTCATTAGTCACGTGGCAAAACACACTCCTTTTTGCGTGCTATCATTTGTCAAAATCTCCTTTCAGTATCTGAGACCGTTTGTGAGATACTTCGGGTGTTATTAATACTTCATACCGACTTTATAATCAGGATGTGCGATCGAAACTAAGTGCACTACGTACATTATCTCGAGACTGGAGAGAGATGTAGATATTCTCACAAGTTTAAAGAATTATTCAAGATGTTAGCTACATTTCGTTGTAGCAAACTCATAGCGACACCCGTTTTTCATTGCAGGCTATTAGAATTTCTGCAGCATCTTAATTAACTTTGAAATATTTTAATAAGTGTGAGCATTAACGAAAGGATAAACAGTTCATCGTGAAGCTGGTGAATGAGGCTATAAGATACAGTGGAATCGATTTTTTTACGAGTAGTTTCTTTTAATTAGTTTGAGAAAGATTCCAGAGCAACGGGTTGCGCACACTGCCATTCACGTATTCTATCTAGCCTGCTACCTGCCGCGCAGTCCGGCAGGTTCGACATGGGAAATAGCCGTCCCCTTTCCCTGGTAGCAGTAGATAGCCTGTGTAGGGAGAGAGTGGCCATTCTTCTGCCAAACTGCGGGCGGGACTTTTGAATGGCCAGTAGTGGAGTACACACTCACCGAATCAAAAGCACAAGTCAATATGGCGAAATCATTCGTTAAATGCCTTTCTTTACAGCTATAATATACTCAAAGTAGCCTACTACGTACAGCACAGGAAAATTTGATACAGTGACTATAAAAATTATTCGCTAATTGCTTTCATCTCCTTTAAAGTTCGTTTACTAGACATATTGCAATGAAAGTTATGTAAATAAAAAAATAGTGTACAGCATTTGTTTTTTATCGGAAGTGCATAACGCTAAAGATTTAACGTACCTGTTTTACGTCAGATGAATGAAATTACTTGTGACATGCAATAAGTGTGAGACGTATTAGTACTTCTTGTCACGCCTTCAAACTTTTTGCATTTCACAAGTAAACAACTGCTTGCGATTTATATATATATATATATATATACTGAATACCTCTCGTAGATAACAAACGAAAAAGATTACAAAAATCAGGTAATGTTAAATATAGGCTACTGTAATAACGACCAAATATAACAAGAAAACTACCGTATCCCTTCCACCCCACACTTAGTAGGCCTATTAAAAACTTTCTTGAAGAGTACCTACAATTATTTACTACGAATAATGTCTCAGCAACCACAACAGCTGTGGAAAACGTGTCTACAACTTGCCTGCGTCAACAGTGTCAATCATACTGAAACCAAAATAATGCCTAGTGTTCTGATTCGGAACGAAATAAAATTTAACTCTATAAAGTCGAATGAGCATGGCACAACAATTACAGGAACTTTCTGTTTCCAGCAAGGACTGTCAGATACAGGCATCAGAAAAACTTGTGATGCTACCAGTATGCACGCAAACGCTAATTACGTACTAAGAAAGATATACAACTAAATCGAACATGCATGCACAACGCATAACAAGTCTTTCAATAATTGAAATACCTTTTAATCTTTTCCAAAAGTCCTCTGAACTTCAATTCAAGTACGGCGAACATAGGAAGCGCGAGAGACGTTGGGCAGAAGAATGGCGCCAAAGCTGATCAACCAATCACGAGGAACTTCACCTATGGCCACTCACTCCCTATAAAGGCTCTCTAGGTAGCAACAGTTCAGGGTGCCATCTACGAAACTTAAGGCGAACCTTACCCTTTACGAGACGTGTGTTCAGAGAGGTAGGGGAACACCGGAAGAGGGGGCAGCAGGCCAGGCCAGCATCTTGGGTGTGGTGTGGTGTGGTACCGTGGGGGGCGGGGGGAGGGGTAAGCGTAAGCGGAGGTGGAGCCGCACAGCTTGGGCAGTCCGGCTGGCCGTTCCCGGTTCCCCAAGGCCGCGCGCTGCCTGACCTAACCTTTCCCTGGCTCCGCTCAGCTGCTGCAAATGCCAGACGCACACGGCACACCGCCTTAATATAACCATCGCCCCGACAGTAATGTGTCGGTCTTATCGCTCCTTAAAGCACCACCGGCACACGTTTTATATCTACGATATCGCTCTCTTACGGCACCGATACACCGGCGGTAATCCGCGCGATTTGTTACGCCAGTCTCCAGAAACTGCAGCCCCAATAGCTGACGTCTCTCTGCCAATTTGTTTCGCTAAACTTACCTCTAAGAGTGGCAGCAGAAGGCGGAGAATATTTACAGCAGTACTGCAATTTGTCGAGACAGTAATAGTCTGAGCAATGTAAAAGGTCACAAGTAATTACTTCATACATTCATGTATGCACACCGACGGGAAAAAAAAACTTGCAACACCAAGGAGGCGTTGTGCGACATAAACGAAAGTTTTTACGCTTGTTTCTAAACTTGAAAGATGATCTCCATTTCAGTTTCGCGCCAGTCATTTACGAGTGGCACTAGTATCTCCAGGTTGCTTCAGATACATGCTGTTGATGTTAGTCAACGACGCCTTTGAGGCGAGAAAGACGACATTATCAACACTTCACTGAGTTTGAACTAGGTCGTTTAATAGGGCTACGAGAAGCTGGATATTCCTTCTACAGTACTGCAGGAATGTTGCCACTGTACACGACTGCTGGCGCTGGTGGTCCCGAAAATGCACGGTAGTAAGAAGCCCAGGATCTGGACGGCCGCCTGGCACTGCCCAGTTCGAAGACAATCGAGTTCGGCATATGGCTTTGGAGCAGCAGTTGGCACCAAACTGATACAACGAACCGTTACATATCGGTCACTTCAAGTACATCTCCAGCCCAGGCGTCCTGTAGCGTGCATTCCACTGACCCCAAACCACCACCATTAGCGGTTTCAGTGATGTCAAACGAGAGCTCATTGAGGGCCTGGGCGGAGGTTGTGTTTTTCGACGAATGATGAGGTTAGGAGGAGGTCAATTGAGGGCCTGCAACCAACCTGTCTGCGTGCTAGACACACTGGACCTACAGGGGGTGCAATTTCGTATGACAGCAGGAACACTCTCTTGGTTATCCCACAAACCATGACCGTAAATTTGTACCTCGATCTGGTGACTCGACCTGTTGTGGTGCCATTGATGAACAAAATTACATGGGTGTTTTCCAACAGAATATCGCTCGCCCACATACCACTGTTGTAACCCAGCATGCTCTACGGAGTGTCGACATGTTGCCTTGACCTGCTTGATCACCAGATCTGTCTCCAGTCGAGAACATGTGGGACATCGTTGGACGACAGTTCCAGCATCATCCGCATACAGCATTGACCGTCTCTGTATTGCCCGACCAATTGCAGCAGGCACGGAACTCCGTCCCACAGAACGACATCCAGCACTTGTACAGCCCAATTCAAGGATGTTTGCATGCTAGCATTCATCACTGTGGCGGTTACATCGGTTATTAAGGTACCAGCATTTCACAGGTTGGATTATCTCGCGCCTACATTAACCTGTGATCTTGCTATGTTAATCCCTTAAGTATCTTACCTAGACGAATATATTCCGGAAATTTCGTTACTCTACATTTTTTTTCGTGTTGGGACTTTTTTTCCGTAAGTGTATTAGTCTGCATGTATAGCTGAAAAACGAGAGCGCTAACTCGTGATCGTCAGACATATGGTTGAGACAGAACAGAATCAAATTCGCGGACAGGGTTAACGCACTTTGGTGTGATACTGCGGGCAGAATACATGTGGTTTTTCAGGCTGTTTCGTCGTTATTTCGGCGGGCGGATTCGATCCGGGGCCGGCGCACCTACCCTTGTCCAGGAAGCAGCACGTTAGCGCTTTCGGCTACCCTGGAGTATCACCACCAACCTACTATCTATATATAAACCCATCCAGGCGATAGCAGTGTCACCTGGCAAGGAATGACTACTAGTCAGATACACGCAAGGTGCATGTAGTATCAGTGAGCTTGCTGTCTGTGTGTAGATTGGGGAAGGTGTGCGATCTATCTGAGATTGATCGAGGGCAGATTGTGATGGCACGAGTATTTCGGAAGCTGCACGTCTTGTCGAGTGTTCAAGGAATATGGTCAGAATGTGGAAAATCAAGGTGAAACACCGTACAGATGTCATTGGGCTGGGCGGCCACCCCACGTTACAGATCTCGGATGTCATAAGCTGGACAGCCTGGTAAAATGGGACGGATGGCGAATTGTGGCGGAAGTAACATCGCGCCTCGATACTGAGAAGAGTAAAAATTTCTGAACACTCGGTGCACCGTGCTCTCCTAACAATCGGCCTCCGCAGCTGACGACCCATGCTTGTGCCAATGTTCATACCACGACATTGGCAACTACGAATGTAATGGGCATGTGACCATCGGCACTAGATGTTGGTGCAGAGGCAGAGCGTTACATGGTCTGATGAATCCCGATACCTTCATCATGTCGATGGGAAGGCGCGATTCCGTCATCTTCCAGGGGAACAGCTCCTTGACACGTGTACTGAGAGATGGAGACAAGCTGTCGGATCCTTCATTATGCTCTGGGGCACATTCACGTGGGCGTCCATGGGTCCAGAGGACCTCGTGCAAGGCACCTTGCAGACCACAGACACACTTCTTGACGGGTCATGTTTCCCGACGGCAGGGGCGTTTTCCAACAAGATAATGCGCAACGACACAAGGCCAGGAGTGTGACTGAGTGATTCGAGGACCACAGTAGCGAGGTTCAGTTGTAGTGCAGGCCGTCCAGCTCTCCAGCTCTGAACCCGATCCAACACATCTGGGATGTGATTGAATGAGGCTTCAAAGCGCGTCTCCCCCCTCCCCAGAATTTACGTGAATTAGGTGACTTGTGTGTGCAGATGTGCTGCCAACTCCCTCCAGCGACCTACCAAAGCCTCATTGCTTCCGCGCTACGAAGCATCGCCGCTGTTATCCGTACCAAAGGTGGACATACCGGCTACTAGGCAGGTTGTCATAATGTTCTGGCTGAGCGGCGTTAACACCCCTCTGTTTGCGTAGGAGGTTAAAAGACCAGGTGGCGAGAAGGGCCAACTTCACCTACCACTGACCATAAATCGATTGCCAGCGCACGACGAGAGCAGCAGTTTGCAGAGTGCTACACGATCTGGGCGGTGGGCTCGCAGCTGGCAGCAGCTGGCGGGCGCCGCAGCCAGCAACGGGATCGCATGATACCTCGGCGCGCATACTGAGGGCGGATCGCCGTCTGGCTGCCAGCCCGCTGCCCTTCCTTCCCCTGAGGGCATCGAGCGCGCCCACAGCCCGTCTTACACGAGACACTTTCTGCTTGGAATCGATTACCGTGTTCGTAGTGGGTGCCATCACATAACCTGCGTGTATTGGGTTGCTGCATAAGTTCGTAGCGTTTTTCCGTAATTTTAATAGACACAACAGATACATATAACGGAGACTTTAGTCATCAATAATGTATTCTCCTTCACTATTTAGGACAGTTTGGCAACGATGGGGCAACTTTTACATTTTGCGGCTGTAGATATCACGTACTTTTGAGGCGAAGAACTCGTCGAACCATGCTCAGAGCGCATTTTCATGCGGAAAGAAAGTACCTTGAAGTTTCTTCGATAGAGAGCGAAAAGGTGAAAATTTGAGGGCACAAGGTCAGGTAAATAAGGTGGGTGTGGAATGACTTCCCAACCTAACTCTCGTATAGTTGTTTTCATGAGTATAGCGCACCGAGCGAAGTGGCCCCGAATTCGGGAGAACAAGGTTCAAACCCGCGATCGGCCATCCTAATTTAGGTTTTTCGTGACTTCCTTAAATCGCTTAAGGCAAATTGTGGGATAGTTCCTTTGAAAGAGCTAGGGCGACTTCCTTCCCCATCCTTCCATACTCCGATGGGACATCACCTCGCTGTTTGGTCCCCTCCCCCAAATCAACCAGTCAATCAACCAGGGTAGCAGATTGGGGGCGAGCAGCATCAACTCACGCACTCTTCTTGGTCGTTGTTCTTGGATTGTGTTTGCAAAACGTCTCAGTTGTTGACAACAAGTGTCAGCAGTGATGTTACACCTCGGGGAAGCAATTCCTGATACACCACACGGTCGCTGTCCTACCAGATACATAACATTATCGTGTCTGTGTGTATGCGCACAGTATTTGTACGTGGATTTGCTGCTTTGTTTGAGCTCAATCGTTCCGTTCTTTTCCGTATGTTAGCATAAAGACATCATTTCTCGTCAGCAGTGACGATACAGCATAGGAATGGGCGGTGTTGTTCGTGAGCAAATTGATGATGAGCAAGGAACGTTGCAAGAATGGCCACCCGCAAGTTTTAGTGATTTTTGTCTTACATTATGTGTTGCCGCTACACCCGATTTTTCAAGCTTCCCCATCGCATGTAAATGTCGCACGGTGGTGGAACGATATCAGTTCATCACATTTGCCAGTTCTCGAGCACACTGATTTGCGTATTTTTGGATTAATGCGTTTAAACGATCATCAAACCCCGAAGATCTTTCTGAACGCGGAAAGTCACTAACGTCAAAGCAATGATCCTTAAAATGACAAAAACTGTTGTCTTGTCATGCTCTGTCCCATGGTATTATCCTTATATACGGCGCAAATGTTTCTGATTGCCTCCCCTGGTGTCACCCCTCCATTGAACTCAAACAGAAGAATATGTCAGAAATGTTCCGATTTCTAGCCTCCACCGCTCCACCCATATCCAAATGATAAAATCACAATATATAACCCCAAATACAAACAGTGAACCACAGAAAACAATGCAATCGATAAATAATCCCATAGCAACCGGAATACCAACAACACCCGAAACAGAACGCTACGAACTTCTGCATTAACCTAACACATCAGCCGGCTAGCACCACAACGCGGATAGTACAATAGTCTCAATGATAAGTTGACTGCGCCGAGTGGGAGCCGTAAGATCTTGAATACCAGTAACTCACCGCCCCCATTCCTTAAATATCTGAACTTACATGTATAGAAAAGAGCTTCAGAGTCTGGTAACTTTATACATGAGTTAAATATTTGATATTAGCCGCGTTAGAACTGTATAGGGTGTAGAATAAGATACGCCACCAGTCACAATTGAAGGTTATTTATTTAAAACACGACCGGTTTCGGGATTTTGCCCATCTTCAGATGATTTTACTTTCATATCTATGTTTCCACATTCAGTGCTGGAGTTCATTATTTAAATAAAAGGGCAGTTACGTGATGTTGACTAAATAGACACAAGTGAAAAATTTGAAGTGACATGTGTTGAAATATATTAGTCTACGTAGATATAGCTGGAGCATCCAAATCATAACTGCACATTTGTCACATGTTTTAGAAACATATTTTCGATTTTCACACATTAACTGCACATTTGGCACCATAGTAATTACCTGAACTACCATATTACGCCTTTAGCACAGTAATGGTACTTTAAACGAAATAACTGTAGATAAGACAAAAACTCGCAAACATCCGACCTGTTTACACTGGAATACAGAGGTTATCGTCAAAAAACTTAAAGCAAGAAGTACAGAGATGTTACACACATAGAAACGTAGCAGATATCACAGATACGAATCCGAAACTATACAACCAATTACGAATATGAAATCGTGTTACTTTTCATATAGTCTTTCGTTCCTATTACCTCATCTTCCTCTCTTCCCCACAGGAAAACTGCATTATTATGAATCGATACGTTGGAAAAAATAATCGTCGGTGCTTTATGTAATAATTTTGGAGGCCATACAGGTCTCCCCACAGAACAAGTACGCCTGTGATACACAATAAATGGTTCGAGACATCAAAACTAGATTTCTAGCAAGAGAGAGAACGCAGAGGAGAGAATGCTCTACCATAATTAATATACATAACTATGTAGCAAACTGGAAGCAAATATGGTTATGTACATGGAACGTAATACCAACCTTTTTAACGATGGTCGAGAGCTCGTAAAAGAAAGATCACTATGATACAACAGCCATTAATGTTCCAGTTAAATGTTTCGCAAAGGAGTAGCCGAAAACTAAGGAACAATGCTGACGGCACAATGCTGTCCTGCTTCTTCTGACACACAATCACGGTACCCATTGCGGAGCTTTATATTTAGAACATTTCTTGGCTTTTATGTGAAACATTGAACTGCAAACAATAACAAGCATGCGACATTGAACTTCTCTGTTCAAGGGCGTTCCTAGGTCGCTACAAAAGTAAACTGTTCTATAGAAAAAATAACTATGTTTCAGTATCTACCTATATATAAAAGTTGCTAGTTTTAATTCTGCGGAAATTAATTTCCACTGTAAATTAAGTCACAACTCGAACATTATGTTTCGCTATCTCAAACCGCTGATATGTTACTTGCATTCACATGGTAGGAAACATCTAGTATGCAAGCAATATCACTACACCTGTTTTTTTATAACAAAAAAAGGCTATCTATCATCACTTTATTTATTGAATCTGTATGGAGAACACGTTAGGAAGAATTCCAGGTTACAGGAAGAACAAACTGGAATTCTGATATCAGGGATAATTACAAATAATATCAGTTGTTTAGATGATACCGTCCTGATGGCAGAAAGTGAAGAAGAGTTAAAAATCCGCGTAGTGAAGATGAAAGAAGAAAGCGCAAAGGCTGAGATAATGCTAAACGTCAAGAAGACGAAAGTTATGGCGGCTGCACCTATCACTTCATGACTTGTGGGACGAGAAACAATGGAGGTAGTTTCTATTTTCAACTGCCTCGGCTCCCAGGATTCTGATGATGATGATGATGATGATGATGATGATGATGATTACAGCCACGAAATCAGGAGACGCTTGTTACTTGATCGAAAAGTAATGTCCAACCTTGACAACGTTTCAAGGAGTAAAGACATGATTTTAACGACAAAATTTAGAATAGTAAGGTAAGACTAAACGTCGTATAATATACTCATTTGAATTGTGGTTCTGGAGAAAACTGTTTAGGGTCCCATGGGCTTCAAAGGGAACGAATAGGTAGGTAATACAGTATACAAAAACCTAATTTATCTTTGGAAGATCTGAAACTGAAACAAAAACCGACCTACTTGCGCACGTCATGAGAACACATTTTTGTTATACGTTACTGCAACGTCGGTGCTCTTTAGGAACCATGTGAGAAAAAGAGTACTTGAATATCGCAGGACATAATTCCCAAGTTATTGCTGCACGATGATGCCAGCGTTAGTTGGATAGCCGTCACGAATGCCTTGGCCGCAAGTGCCAAGACTGAAGTGTGACTCACCGGGAAATTCCCATGGCTGTGATGAACGGAGTGCCACCCACACCGGACGAGACATCATTACAATTAGTACCCGCTGTAAGTCACGAAGCGGGACTGCCCACCTGTTTTCTACTGTTGCTGAGTATCGTTGGTAATCTCTTAGAGCCACGAAGGAAACCTACGATGTGCTTGGTTAGCTGTGGTAGCAGAGGCTGCTCACGGAAAAAATAGTACTCCGAGAAGTATTGCGTATGTATCTAGCAAGCACGTAGTCTCTAGTCTGGCGTCAGCTGATTTCTGATGTGAGATGCTTGTCTCCACTGTATCACAGGAACACCAAGGTTAATCGCTTGTCAACCAGAAAGGAAGTGTGGACTCGAACGTCATGCAGAGTTCGAGTTAAGGATAGAACAATTTGGTTATATTGAGGACTTGGTGGAATGATTGAGCTTTGTCTTTATCAAAGAAACCATTCCGGGGTTATTCGGAAAAGATTTAGGGAAACTTAAGTCAGGAGGCCGAATAGTTACTGATTTGTTCTCTGCTTCTCCCGAACACGAGTGTAGCGTGTAAGTTATTGCAATAGCGCGCGGTAATCGGAGTCCGTCAGTCCTCTACTGTACTTGTTACGCCGAATGTAGTTATGCACCAGAGCTATAGGCAGGCTGGCGCTTCCGTTTGTTCCAAGTACGTCGTGCTACGATTTTCCGCCGTAATTCGAGTGTAACCTGTCTGATTATTTGTGATACTCGGACACTGGTGTCGTCATTCCTTCCGATTACAACTTGCGGACGTTGCGTTTAGTGGAATTATATTTCGCTTTTCCGACTATAGTGAACTTAGAAAGGAAGGTTCTAAGGGCAGTAAGAGCGTCAAGTGAAGACCACTTTCTTACTGCAAGGAAAGTTGCAGAGCGGAACCTAGTTGCTCCCTGCTAATATACAGACCGTGTCTACGATATGCGGCGCATGTCGGAAAGGCCGTGTTTTGCTCTATCGCCTCGTAGAAAGTAATGTTCATCACCTTCTCACTTAGACACGTCATCTTAAACATGTATTTACTCTTAATCACCTAGTAATTTAATTTTTCTGGCAATTAATTTTAAACTCAGTTCTGAAATTTCATTTAAATTTGTCTGGAACGTCGTAAGCCACCTGTAAATCAGAGTATGGTGCATCCAAAACATACTCTATATCTGTTGCGTTGCTGCAGTAAGTAGTGAAAGTATGCCGGTGTACGTACTCGACAAAACTGTCCTGCGTAAACATGATATGATGTTAATGTTCCCACCATGTGCTCTTAATATAATGAAAAGTCTTACGAGAACTTGCAGATAAGCTGCACAGAAAACGTTAATCAACACTCAGGGCTCAGAGAGGCTCTTTTAGTTTTTCGTACTAATTAGCTTCTCATGTTAACGTTGCTTATCTTCAGCTACATGGGACTGAATCGCTTCTATTTTTCAAACCCACAAGCTGACTGATTTTAGCCTCATTTGTTACATCTCGTAGGCACGCATTTACAGTAGCTATTGCATAGTTCCAAAGTACTGGGTGATATTTTCGTAGAACTATCGAATAGTTAACAAAGGATTGCTAACTGTTTTTCGTACCTGTATTCAGAAATTCTACAAACGTTATGGAAGAATACATTCACATTATCTCTCATTGTTAAGATACCTACGACTGAGCTTATCCTATGCGATGTGACTGTTATTACTCAGTGTTACTGTTTACGATGTATGTAACTGATTTAGTACAAAGCTACGGAAGTTTTAGAAGACAGGAAATTTTAGAAGGCGGGTGTTGCTGTTTTCTGTAAGAAAGTAGCAACGGCAGCCACTATCGATTTGCAGAATGGTCCTCAGATGATTGATGAAAGGTGCAGGTTCTGAACGTAAATAAATATAACACATTGCACATACGCAGGAAAAGAAATCCACTGCTGTACAAATACACTATAGATGAAGAGTTACTGGCAACAGTATCTACCGTAAAATATCTAGCAGTAACTGGAGAGATCTTAAGTGGAATGACCACGTTCAGCAAATAGTAGGAGTGATTCCTGAATATGTTCATAAATCTGGAGCCTTTACCGGGTAGAACTGATAGTGAAGATTCAACGAAGAGCGGCGCGTTTCGTAACGGGTTCGTTTAGTCGGCGCAGGGGCGTTACAGAAACGCTCTACAAAATCTAGTGGCAGACGCTATAACAGAGGCGGTGTGTATCATGGAGAGGTTTACTTTTGAAATCTCGAGAGAATACTTTGCAGGAATAGTTGGACAAAATATTATTTCTTCCCATACAGGTTTCGCGAAATGGCCACGATGAGAAAATGCGAAAAATTCGAGCTAATACAAAAGCTTACCGACAATCATTCTTCCAAAGCGCCAATTCGCAAGTGGAACAGGAAAGGGGGGAATCACTTAGAGGAACCAGAAGTACCCTACTCCATGCACCGTGTGGTAGCTTTCGAAAGTTTCGATGTAGAGGTAGATCTGCTTGTATGCTGGTATCATGTAAGCATTGAAGAAGACAAAGTTTTTTTGCCTTCTTCTTGCCCTACCTCTTCGCCGTTTTCCGCCGAGAGAGGGAGAGAGAGAAAAGCGCAGTTTCGCAGGCCATGACTGTTGTTCGCATGTCAATTCGAGTGACATGGCGTTCTCACGTTTGACGTGTTCATCATATCAGACCTGCATTGTGTAGGCTCTCGTACAACTCATCCAATACCCGACTTACTATTCTCCATTATCTGCATCTCCTACTGAGCTCATGACTTTCCTTAAGGCTTTGCGTTTATAAACAAAGAAACTACGGACTTCTTGTTCCCGAGCACTGTACATCTCACATCCACAAAGTATCACTCGTTGAATTAATATCCTGCAGATCTGTAGTTTGCGTGACCTTAGTAGCTGATTTATACAACTGTTCTTGACAAAAAGACAAAGTTCTCCAAGAGTGCCGGCCGCTGTGGTCGAACGGTTCTAGGCGCTTCAGTTCGGACCCGTGCTGCTGCTACGGTCGCAGGTTCGAATCCTGCCTCGGGCATGGATGTGTGTGATGTCCTTAAGTTAGTTAGGTTTAAGTAGTTCTAAGTCTAGAGGACTGATGACCTCAGATGTTAAGTCCCATAGTGCTTGGAGCCATTTTTTGAAACTCCAAGAGTTGAGAAGTGATGGCAGTGTTGTGCAAGGAGGAGACATTCATCTGGGAACACGGGGATGTGTGGGTTTTCCTGAAGACACCTCGAATAGCGTAAAATGTGTGAATGTTGACCGTGAGTGAAAGAGCACCTGGTGCCGTCTACATTATTCCACTTCTTAGGAGCTTGTAAAATTCATAGAGCGGCAGCTGTTACCCAAGGCAATGGTGGATCAACAAGGTATTAGACTGGAGGTCATAACTACCTAGAGAGCTTCTAAAGACCGTAGTTCTGTTCTGCCGGCCGGTGTGGCGAAGCGGTTCTAGGCGCTTCAGTCTGGAATCGCGCGACCGCCACGGTCGCAGGTTCGAATCCTGCCTCGGGCATGGATATGTGTGTTGTTCTTAGGTTAGTTAGGTTTAAGTAGTTCTAAGCTGTAGGGGACTGATGACCTCAGATGTTAAGTACCATAGTGCTCAGAGCCATTTGAACCATTTTTTAATTCGGTTCTGTATGTAGCTCTTCGTTATGATATATAGCCGCATAAGTGGCGATAGCAGGTGCGTGAACGTGAGTAGTTTACTTTTGGACCTATGGGCAACATCTGTCTGCTCCTGTATACGCGACTGGAAGGCAAAGGTGGGAAAGAACGGAGAAAAATTGTCAGCTAGGTCAGTAAGTATCCGCCTTAAATATTCACTGCGTCAGTTTCATTTGTTGTCTAATAATGTGTCTTTAACTTTCGTACTTGAAATAGTCGTCTCTTTTTTATCACTCACACTTCAAAGTATCCTTATTTTATTAGAAATGTTACAGAATAGTTGCCACGAAGAATACTGAAATGTCAAATTTGATTTTACTATCTTACTATTATTACTTATTTTCCTGCACGGTGCTGTTATGAGGAGCGTAAATTACTAGATATATACTGTCCAGTCTCATCATCTGACCACCTATTGCAGCGTGGACATTCAGGATGAGTGTCAGTGAATTTCTGGAAGTACCGACAGTGACATAGAACCGCACCTACTCAAGTGCCATGACCAGGTGAGCTACGTTTCTCGGCTGAGGATCCAGGCGCGAATAGCCCGATCTAGGTGGCCCCGTAGATTCTCGACTGTGCTTAAATCCACAGAGTTTGGTGGCCAGGGGAGTACGGTAAACTCATCCTGGAGCTCCTCCAACAACACTGCGAGCAGTGCGAGTGTTGCATTGCCCTGCTGATAGATGCTGCCGTGCCGAGGAGAAACAGACTGCACGTAGTAGTGGACATGGTCCCCATGGATAATTGCATACTTGTGTTTATCCGTGGGTGTGTCTTCCAGACTGATGAGATAACCGAGGGATTGCCACGAAAACATTCCCGAGACCATAACGCTTCCTCTTCCGGTCTGGACCCTTCCGACGTTTGTTGCAGGATATTTGCTATCAATGCAGTAGAGCATAAGACGTGATTCATCTGAACAGGCCACCTGTTGCCGCTCAGTGAGCGTCCAGTTTTGTACTGGCGTGGAAGTTCCACCCAGCGTCGCCGGTGAGCAGCAGTGAGCGTGGGTGCATGAGCCAGGCGTGCAGAGGTCCATACGCAGCAGCATTTCGCTGAACGGTCGTTTGGGAGACACTCTTCTTAGCCCCTTGGTTCTTCTGGGCTGTCAGTTAGTCAACAGTTGCACGTGTAATGCCCGTACATATCTCCGCAGCCATCGTTCCCCTTACTATGATTGGCTCGCAGTGTACCACAGTTGGCTCGCGGCCGCTTTTGGGTAGCGCCGTTTTGCCATGCACGTTATAATATAAACACGGCGACAGGCGAACAGTGCTTCCACCCTTGGGCTGAATGTCAATAATCATTCCCTTTTTGGATGTTAGATAAATCGCTCTGTTTCGACTTTACGACAACCACTTCACTGTTTCCCGCGTTCCCTCGACACACTTTTTTTTTTAGAAAAAAAAGTTTCGCGTTCTTATTGATGTATGGTGAAGTTGTCGGTAACGAGGAGGCAAATCATCATGAAAAGCAGTTTGTGGTACTTCCTCCAGAACATGTAAGCATTTGGTGTGCGAAAGACGTCCAAAGAGTTATCCTCGGAGCCGGGGAAAGCCGCGCTGAAGGCTGATGGGAACCTTGGCGTCCAGCCGGGCACAGTGGAGAGCGGACTCGTGTCGCGTCGCATCTGCGGTTGCGGGGTCACGGGTCACAGGTACTGACAGCTCTCTCCACTCACCGCGACGCCTCCGATTCTGTGCCAACTCCGTCACGCGCTGCCACGTCCAGCACTAATCAGCGTTCTGCGCACGCACTTGCGCATGCGTACAGCGTGATGCAGTACTGTGGACAGCCGCTGTTACTGGTGCCTGCTGCTGTAGGTCGCTGGCGGACGCTAGTGTCGCCGAACGAGAGCCGGATGCAAACTTCTCCAATCTTGTGATTATTTTCACCGAAAAGTGTTCTTGAGCGAAAGAACAGATCATCGCGTCGGGAGTGTACAGCGGTTCGTCGACAAACAGATTGCCATATCAGATGTGCTGTTGGGCCGATGATGACGACGACGACTAGACAACGACGACGACGACGATGATGATGATGATGGATTGGTTTGTGGGGTGCTCAACTGCGCGGGCATCAGCTCCCGCCCAAAGTCTCAATTTGTACACAGTTCACTTTTTTTTTTCCAATCCAGTCTAGCCACTGTCAGGAATGATGATGATGAGGAGGAGGAGGAGGACAACACAAACATCGAGTTCCCTGGCACAGAAAATCCCCAACCCGGCCGGGAATCAAACCCGGGACACCGTAATCCAAAGGCAGCAACGCTTGCCACTAGACGAGCTGATGAATCTTGTTGGTGAAATAAATCCATTGCCGACCAGAGGCGATGCGTATTTATTGACACGAAATCGTGAGTGGCCTGCATTAAATCCCAAACTTATCCACACTATATCGCGCAGTGCATTTAGACTAATATGGATCCATCTGGCGCATCCGAACGCTAAGGTTGGCGTAGCCCTCGACGCTGTTGTAGAGGGTGCGTGCCGTGTTTCAAACTCGCCCATTTATTTTCTTTCCATAATAATTTACGACAGCACAAAAACGATATTACGCAGTACAAGACGGCATTACAATGACATGAGCGACACAATTCACGTTTGACGTACGTCACTAATTAAACAGATGGAATCATTCGAATTTACACGAAATGCACAATTATTTTTGCAACCACCAAGCAGCTCGGCTTTCTTGTTTCCGTATGATAACTTTTTTTTTTTTTTTTTTTTTTTTTTTTTTTTTTTTCACAATATGTTGCTGACAGACGGTAGTGGAGCCTGTGACATCTGAACTTTCCTTGTGGAAAAAACCAAACCACGTCGGCAATACTGAAACTCCATTATATCATGCTCCTCATGGATCTCCCCTTTGATTTCTACATCAATAAGCTTTCATTTTGACCAGATTGGAGCTGTTCAGTTTCTGTTAACCGTTAGCAGAAGTGGAGAGTTTTCTTCTTAGTTAGTTCTACCAGTAACTCAAGTACATGTATTCTCAGGTGAAACGATATGTAGGCAGTAATCTTCCCCAGGATTTCAGCCTTTGCTGAGTAGCGATTTGCCTCCTCTGTTCCACTCTTAATTCCCTCGTTCCTGGCAGCCACTTGGATGCGTGCATATTGTGACATTATTCCCCTCAAGTAATAAAACGTATCCAATGTAGTAGATCGCAAGCAGTCGGTAGTGAATGTAATGTCCACAGATCGTCGTGTAGTCGTTACCGCTGTTGCCTGTAAATCGCGGGGTCCCGGGTTCGATTCCCGGTCTGAAAGAAGATATTTTACGCTCGGTCACAGTGTGTATGTGTTCTTTTAATCATTTTGTCTCATATTCATCACAAAGATAGGAGAGTCACTGAAATGGTGACAGATACATTTATATCAGCCGACTTGGTTCCAGATGCGGTCTTCAGACAAATAATACCATCCGATCATTTGATTTCGTCACCGTGCTGGTTTCATTGAGGACTTTCATCTTGTCTGACATAATATGAACTGCAGAAGGCAGAGAAGAAATCCAGTGACAGAAATATTGTGGTATTGCTGGCCTACTGATCTCGACCGGACCTTGAATCTTAATTTTTTTTCCTTTGTGAAGTACAGGGTAGCTGTAGTTAAACTTCCTGTGCTTGAGCCAGAGTAGAAAAGGAACGATTTCTGAGTGAGTACCCAACTTCTTAGGAACGATTTTCAGACCGTGCGCTGGAGGATTTGCGTTGTTAGTAATGTTAGTGTCATGACTTGCTGTTAGGCGTCGGTACTGGCACGGCATCATAGGTATGAAACAAAAGCATCAGGGTGCATTGCAACTGCCGACAGTCAACATTGGTTTGGCGCAAATGGATCTGAGCACTATCGGACTTAACTGCTGTGGTCATCAGTCCCCTAGAACTTAGAACTACTTAAACCTAACTAACCTAAGGACATCAGACACGTCCATGCCCGAGGCAGGATTCGAACCTGCGACCGTAGCGGTCGCGCCGTTTCAGACTGAAGCGCCTAGAACCGCTCGGCCACAGTGGCCGGCCAACATGGGTTTGCATAAGGGTTTACTCGTAAAACTGTTTTATCAAAAGATCAACAGGACTGTTGCTATTCTTAGAGAGTATCGACGCATTAAAGAAATACGGAGAGGCTCTCATTCCACATCGGGGTTGAAGAACATGATTCGGAAGTTCGAATTAACTGACGATTTGAGAATTGTTCCTCGGAAAACCCGATGAACAATTGCGCCACAAATTGTTGAAGAAGTTATTGTTGTCATGGCTGAGAATGCTAAAGGCAATATGCGACGCTTCAAGCAGTGCAGGGGCTGTGTCACGACAGCTGAACATTCCACGGTTCACTGTTTGGAAAGTGCTGCGAGCAATTGGTGACCGTACAAAGTTCCATGCTGTCGTGGATGTAGATGGTCGTCACTCTGAGCAACGTTTGTAACTTGTATACAAAGTATGCAATTAATAAATGTTAGCCGGCCGCAGAGGTTCAGTGGTTCTAGGCGGTTCAGTCCGGAACCGCGCGACTGATACGGTCGCAGGTTCGAAACCTGCATCGGGCATGGATGTGTGTGATGTCCTTAGGTTAGTTAGATTTAAGTAGCTCTAAGTTCTAGGGGTCTGATGACAGCTGTTAAATCCCATAGTGCTCAGAGCCAGTTGAACCATAATAAATGTTATTCATTCATACGGAAATTAAAATGTTTCCTTCAATGGTTTGTTCATTATTTGTCTTCCGCATGTCCTTACAAATGTTTCGACAAAGTTCCGTTGTCTTACGATCACACGTTTTCTGTGGGGGTCCTATCAAGTAGCGAAAGTTTAGTTGTAACCACCCCGTACTGGTTGTACAAGGTCATCAGTCGCATTGCGAAACTGGCAATTTGAATCGTATCATTTCGCGTGCAGTGCACTACCAGGGCCCTTTTCATGATTGGAGGTGGCTGTCATCGTGGCTACCGCTGTAAATTCATGGAAAATGTCTAAATTCAAAGGAATCACTATGTTGTTATTCCTAGTGGTTCTACGGATAGGGAATGCGAAGCGGTTAGGTTCAAATGGCTCCGAGCACTATGGGACTTAACTTCTGAGGTCATCAGTCCCCTAGAACTTAGAACTACTTAAACCTAACTAACCTAAGGACATCACACAGATCAATGCCCGAAGCAGGATTCGAACCTGCGACCGTAGCGGTCGTGCGGTTCCTGACTGTAGCGCCTAGAACCGCTCGGCCACTCAGGCCGGCGAAGCGGTTAGATGCGTGTTCACCAGGTGGCAGGTTTCCTTAACGCTGATAGCTGATCTGGAAATTGATGCACGAGCGGAGAGTGAGCAGTGAACTGCTCCTTGGCTGACCGTTAGGCGGCGGTGCGCGGGTGGCCGCGGCGTGTGACGTCAGGGGGCGGGACCGCACGCCGGCCTTGCTGTGTGGTAGGCAGCCGGTGCTTATATACAGAGTTCCGCCTTTCGCCTGGGCCGGCGCCAGCAGCCGTGGCGGGTACTGCACGAGCTGCGACGTCCACATGTGCATACCGAAACCGGCGCCTCAAAGGAGAAACCACTAGCATGAAACAGCCAGGATCATTGAAGTTTTTGTATGTCCGTCCTTCTGACGAGATTTGAGCGACTTCGGCGCTTCACTAATGTAATAAGATGGAATACCTACTGCTGCCCTAACAATGTTATTTATTATATGGCTTTTTCGGTGCTTCAGTGCACCATCTAGTTCGTCAACTAATTGGTAGTTGGTGATTGGAGGCGCAACATCGTTGTTACAGGTAGCCTGCGAAAACCAGTACATACACTTCTGGCCATTAAAATTGCTACACCAAGAAGAAATTCAGATGATAAACGGGTATTCATTGGACAAATATGTTATACTAGAAGTGACATGTGATTACATTTTCACGCAATTTTGGTGCATAGATCCTGAGAAATCAGTGCCTAGAACAACCACCTCTGGCCGTAATAACGGCCTTGATACGCCTGGGCGTTGAGTCGAACAGAGCTTGGATGGCGTGTACAAGTTCAGCTGACCATGCCGCTTCAACACGATACCACAGTTCATCAAGAGTAGTGACTGGCGTATCTTGGCGAGCCAGTTGCTCGGCCACCATTGACCAGACGTTTTCAGTTGGTGAGAGATATAGAAAATGTGCTGGCCAGGGCAGCAGTCGAACATTTTCTGTATCCAGAAAGGTCCGTACAGGACCTGCAACATGCGGTCGTGCATTATCCTGCTGAAATGTAGGGTTTTGCAGGAATCGAATGAAGGGTAGAGCCACGGGTCGTAACACATCTGAAATGTAACGTCCACTGTTCAAAGTGCCGTCAATGCGAACAAGAGGTGACCGAGACGTGTAATCAATAGCACCCCATACCATCACTCCGGGTGATACGCCAATATGGCGATGACGAATACACGCTTCTAATTTACATTCACCGCGATGTCGTCAAACACGGTTGCGACCATCATGATGCTATAAACAGAACCTGGATTCACCCGAAAAAATGACGTTTTGCCATTGGTGCACCCAGGTTCGTCGTTGAGTACAGTATCGCAGACGCTCCTATGTCTGATGCTGCGTCAAGGGTAACCGCAGCCACGTTCTCGGAGCTGATAGTCCATGCTGCTGCAAACGTCGCCGAACTGTTCGTGCAGATGGTTGTTGGCTTGCAAACGTCCCCATCTGTTGACATGGCTGCTCGATCCGTTACAGCCATGCGGATAAGCTGCCTGTCATCTCGACTGCTAGTGATACGAGGCCGTTGGCATCCAGCACGGCGTTCCGTATTACCTTCCTGAACCCACCGATTCCGTATTCTCCTAACAGTCATTGGATCTCGACCAACGCGAGCAGCAATGTCGCGATACGATAAACCGCAATCTAAATAGGCTACAATCCGTCCTTTTTCAAAGTCGAAAACGTGATGATACGCATTTCTCCTCACAACAATGTTTCACCAGGCAACGCCGGTCAACTAGTGTTTGTGTATGAGAAATCGGTTGGAAAATTTCCTCATGTCAGCACGTTGTAGGTGTCGCCACCGGCGCCAACCTTGTGTGAATTCTCTAAATAGCTAATCATTTGCATATCACAGCATCTTCTTTCTGTCGGTTAAATTTAGCGTCTCCAGCACGTCATTTTCGTGGTGTAGCAATTTTAATGGCCAGTAGTGTAGATGTTGGCCACTGAGAAATCGTGTATACGATTGGGGTTAAACCCTTCAGCGTCAGTTAGGGCCTGAAGATGGTGCATATAATAAATAACATAGTAAGGACGGCTGTAGGTGTTTCATTTTAGAATCGTTGAAAGTTGATAATGGTGTGAAGTTGCACTGGATCAGTGCTGTGTTTTCGTGAGTCCGTTGCCTTACAATAATCTGTGGAAAAAGAAAGAATCATATCGACGACAGTTGCTCTAAGCAAGATACGATGACATGGAGTATCTTCACAAATATCTGCATCCACATCAATTGTCCGCAAGCCAGCTGACGATGTGTGACGAACGTACTTCTGGGAGCACTGCTCCATTTTCGAATGGCGCGTGGGAAGAATGATTCTAGCCAAACTTCCGCGTTAGCTGTAATTTCTCGAACTTTCTCGTTGTGCTTATTTCGCGAGACGTGTTTGGGAGGAGGTAATACGTTGACCGCCACTTCCGGAAACGTACTCTCTCTGAATTTCATTAGTAAGCGCTGACGTTATGCACAACACCTGTTTTGCAGCGTCTGCCACCGGAGTTTGTCGAGCATCTTTGTAACGGTCTCGCGTCGACCCTCTGACGAAACACACTCATCTTCGTTGGATCTTCTCTACCTGTCATATTATCTTATCTGGTATGGGTCCCAGAGTAAGGAGCAATAATCAAGAATCGGTCCAACAAGTGTTTCGCAAGCCACTGCTTTAGTGGATTACTTAAATTTCGTTAAATTTCTACCAACGAATGTCAGTCTCGCATCTGTTTTCTACTATTTGTTTTATGTAGTCATTCCATTTAAGGTAGCTCTGGATGATTACTCCTCCACATTTTATAGTCTATACTGTTTCCAAAATTTTCCATCAATGGTGTAGTTGTACAGTAGTGGATTTCTTCTCCTATGAATCGCTATTGCTTTCTGCCATTGATACCTTCTTATAGACAACCTCATAGTCTGCAAACAGTCTTCAAGAGCTGCCGAATTTTGTACTAGATCATTTAGTCTATATACCCTGTAAACAGTAAGTGTCCTATAACATTTACTTGGGTTACTCCTGAAATTACCTTTAAATTTGTCGATTTTGTTCCGTTAAGAGCGACATGTTGAGTTCTCTCTTCATATGTGATGTACACGATGAATACTTGACCAATAGAACCAATACTTTACACTGCACGGCGGAAATTTTTTCTACAGAGACAAACGTAACTTCAAGTGAGCTCCAAGGAAACGTAATAATGACATCAGTAGTAATATGTGATTTTCACTGACGATGCTACTGTCTATAGCAAAAATATTGCCGTTGAATGAGGCTAAGTATGGCGGAAAGACGTGCACAAAATTATCATTTGGTGGAATGAATGCCAGCTCTATTTATAAAATGTGGATAAATGTAAGATAGTGCCTATAACAGGGACAAGGAACCCGTTAGTATATTGTTACAAGATTAGTGGGGAAGATCTTGAGTATGTCACAGCGTGTAAACTAAGAAGTGGTAGCAACTGGGACGATCACGTAAAGCTGGCATATGGAAGACTGAGATTTGTTGGAAGGGTTCTAGCATAGCGCAATGCATCTGTAAAGTAAATCGCGTTCAAACACTAATGGGACCAATGAAAGAGTAATATCCCAGCGTTTGGAGTCCTTATTATGTAGATATGGCAGTGAACATTGAAGGAATTCAGATATATGTTGCTAGGCTCGTAACAATTCGGTACAGCACATACTAAAGTGGAAAAGAGACGTTCGGGCAACTTAATTTGGAACCCTTGGAAGAAAGATGACGTAGTTCTTGAGAAACTCTTTTGACTAAATTAGGAAAACCTGTATTCGAAGATGACCGTGCGACCATTACGCTGCTTTTGTCGTACGCCTCGCATAGGGATCACAGGAATAAGGTAAGCGTGATTAGGATGCCTATAGAGGCATACAGACAGTAATTTTTCTCTCTCTCTCGATACGCGAATTGGATACGACAAAGTCAGTAGTAGTGATGCGATCAACTCTCCGCCATGTACTGTGTAGGGTCTTGTGTAGTGTGTGTGTGTAGGTTTTGAAAGTAGAGGATCAAGTCGCATTTTCCACGCAGTGTGAGAGGCGACCGTGGATGACTGAACTGGGTTCGAGTCGTTGTTAGACGTATAGTTGCAATTTTTTTGTTAAGTCTGCAATCCTTTGCTTCTGGGCCAGGCTGTTCTGAAACTGACCTAACTACTGATACTATCTTGATTAGTTTCTTCAGATATTAAGTCTTTCTCTGGCCGGCCGGGGTGGCCGAGCGGTTCTAGGCGCGTCAGTCTGGAACCGCGCGACCGTTACTGTCGCAGGTTCGAATCCTGCCTCGGGCATGGATGTGTGTGATGTCCTTAGGTTAGTTAGGTTTAAATAGTTCTAAGTTCTAGGGGACTGATGACCTCAGATGTTAAGTCCCATAGTGCTCAGAGCCATTTGAACCATTTTTTTCTTTCTATGGTTTTGTGAAAATAAACTAGCTACGAGAGCCAGACGTGTTTCATTGTTTGTTAACGTGAGAACTGCTCTTTCTCGGAGCTCAGCATTTCCTCGCATATGTTGTTTATTTTCAATTCAGATCGAGTATCGTCGCTTCTAATCCTATCTCTGAGAAACGTTGCCGTGGCCCGTTGGAAAGACGCATTTCAGACGTCTCTACTTCCGTGTCTCGTTACCAAAGAGAAGGCCAGGAAACTAAATGATGGTATACGTTCTAACTTAGGTCTGCCATCAAACGATTTCAAGAGTGTCTTTTAATTCAAATTTTTCGTTGATTTGTAGACGTAATCTTCACCGTTTAAATATAATTGATATTTACATATGCAGTCAATCTACGCATTTAAAATAATTTTCTTATCTGTTACTTAACCTTTGATTGTTATTGTAATCCTCTTTTTATTGTTTCCTTGCATAGATATTGTACTGCTTAAAGGAACAATCTAATTTATTGAAGGCGTCAACGGAATAACCTGTTAACCCGAAACCCTGATATGTTTCCAGATGCACCACTAGCAAGTAACAGTTAGTTTATTATGTATCGCTCGAAATAAGAAATAAGGTACCGACCGGCTGCCGTGTCGTCCTCAGTTCTTATGCGTCATCGGATGCGAATATGGAGGGGCATGTGGTCAGCACACCGCTCTCCCGGCTGTTGCCAGTTTTCGTGACCGGTGCCGCTACTTCTCAGTCAAGTAGCTCCTCAATTGAAGTTTGAAAGCACTGTGTAGTGTTTAAATTCTTTGGTCCTTATGTTCTTGTGTTTGAATTTAAGCAAACATGTATCATGCAATAACTCAAAATACGCTTTCATGGTTAACACTTTATTCCGCCGACCCCTTCAATTATTTCTGAATTTGAAGGTACTTCTGTGAATCACTATTTGTATAACGCGCTTTCATAATTTTCTATGAAATGTCACGCATGATTTGCATTACAAAATAAATTCCCGCTGCGTCAACAGCGTATGATAGTGGAGAGGAGGATAACCTAGTTCTCGGCTTTGGTAAGATTTGAAAAGAAAATTTGTCATCATTTGGGAAGATGATCGGAATATGAAAATTATTTTTTTTAGATGTGATTGCTTAGTTTAACACGTAATTGTGATCTTCGCTGCAATTTGGCGTTATTCACATTCACGTACAAGTCCCGCAAAGTGCCAGAAGTTAAGGCATGATCAAGGCCCGAACGTTGAACATATGAAGTATATTCTCTTCAACTTCGTGTTTCCAAGCTCTCTAGTGCTCGGAAACGCTCCTAATGTATACAATGCCACAAAAAAAGAAAGAAAAAAAAAACAATAAGTGGCCGCCCGGCCTCATAGCCTGCTTCGAGTAAGCTCAGTACGCGAGATAATCTGTGTTAACGCTCTCTTTTTGCATGCCTTCGTGATAAAATTTTAAAAAGATTCAGATCAAGACAATCTATGTATTATGAATCGTATGGTGAATAGCGTCGTATCTTCGATATAAATCAGAGTAAGAAATTAAGTGCTCCATTAGACAGTTAATAACATGTTAAGAGATACTGTCATATGCTGAAGGTTACAGCGAGGCACTAAGACAAGTGGCACGAGAACATAAATGTAACTGCCAAGTGGCTGGCCAGTCAATTTTCTAATCTCCGGAGAGCTGCCAGAAAAATGTACTTTTATTCTCCAGACACACATCTTTCAGAACATATATGTTGATGTGCAGGATATTATTATGGTTGGTCTAATGCAGAAAATACAAAAATTAATTTCAGACGTCTCAATTCCTGGATGTTTAGTTTAGTCGATCCGAACGTGAAAAAAAAGTCAGTAAACTGAGTGAAAAATGATGATCTATCCGAAACGACTTTTGTTCAAATGTGGACAACCACTGTCATTTTGATGGCACCAAAACTATATAGCAGCCTGCGCAACAAAATAATCATTAGAAAAGATGACGGAGATCGTGTGATAACGAATTGTTACTTATATCCGCCTATAATCACTTGTTCGGGTATCTCTGTGGTAGTGTGGTCTGCATACAGTCCTGTATCTGGCTCGCACAGGCGACCTGGAAGAGATCCGCGATACAGGTAGGACGTTTCTTTCATGAAAGCTAAGTCTCCCAAGGGCAATTGATCTTGAAAGCTGAAATTAATGGCTGATAGAGTGATTAGCGAACGACACGCCTTTGCAATACACCTTTCAAGTGACACGCACTCAGAGAAGGGATGTGACGCTCGATGCACTGGTCGCAACTTCAGGAGGAAGGGTGCTCTAATCTCCATCCTATCATTGTGGTTTCTCGTCACTCCCCAGAGTCGTTTAGGGCGAATGCTGGGATGATTCCTTCGCAGAAGACACCGCCGACTCCTCCCCCATTTTCATCCAGTTCTCTCCAAGAACCTCGTCGTTACCGGAACATAAAATCCAAATCAAATTGTTTTTTTCATTTCTTTCAGTGGTACCTTACACAGAAGATAAAGAAATCATCGGTCGGCACACGAATGTTGCGTAGTGTTGTCAGAATTTTAGATCAGCTTTACTCATTATTAAAACAGGAAATGGGGAGAATGTTGTGATGGTATGTAGAGCTCTTCAGTATTTTCTGCTAAAGTGTCAGATCCTTGAATATCCGGGAGGTATATGGTCAGATCTGGAGAATACACCCATAGTATTGTTTTTCTACATTTCAGGCTGGTGCAGGTTTCTTCAGATTGTATAGTTTTTCTCAGGCACCAGTATTAAATGATTTTGAGAATTCGCTAATTAGCGTAATCGTTAGCTGGACGATGGCGTTGCAGCACACAGATATTGTATTCACGCACGAATCATCGGTGCTCGGTTCACGCATTGCCTGAAAGATGCAGCTTGCCACCAGAACCTCTTCTTTCTGCACCTACACACATTCTCCGTAAACCTCAGTGAATGGCGGAGGCTACTTCTTACCAATATTATCGACTTTTTGTGCCATTCCACTTCCGTAAAGCGATAAAGAAAAGTTGTCTATATTCATTATTCTCGTCAGCTTAACTGTATGTACGATAGTGACAGCATAATGGTCGCGGAATCTTCCTCGAATACAGGTTCTTCAAATCCATGCAACAGGGTATGGCCAGGATATACGCCCCTATCACCCGTTTCTTTTCTGCTAAACTTTACTTGTTTGTGGGTTGTTGACATAGAAAACCTTCATGACACAGAAATAACAAAACTATCTATACACGTTCTGCAGAATTTGTTTAGCAACTTACTTACGTCCAGACATACTATCCATTTTCGTTACGTATATGGTGGATTCACGCGAAGAAATGGAAATGTATAAATGAAACCAATATAGAGCGCATTGCCACCCCTACTCTATACACAATCAAACACGCTAAAAAATTTTGTACTTGTCTGGATTGTGTTTTGTGCTTCAGAATGTATGTGTTTTCAACTAAGCGATATGACAGTGGTTAAGGCATCAAACTCTTACTCAGGAATAGCATTATTCAAATCCTCGTCCAATCACCGTAACTCACATTTTCTGTTGTTTCCCTACACCACTGTAGATGAATGTGTGTGTTTGTCGTTCCAGGATGCCACCATTACTTTCGTCCCTTTCATGTTTGGCCAGCTAAGTTAGTACTCTGTATACACTGACTTAGATGTCGGATAGAACCCTCTATAACTTTTTTCTTCCGAGGAACAGAATAGAACATTATACGTTATTTATAGTATACCTCATTCTGTCGTGGTCGGAGGTTGGTTAAACTGTGATTATCTGATCGATTTGAATAACGCCTTTCTTTTTAATGTGACGCAAAACACGTTTCAGCACCACTGTGCCATCATCTTTATTTTTTCTTTATTCAAATCTTAATTTTACTGACCGTCTCACAGAGGCGATGAAACAAGTTTGGTTCATAAGAGAAAACAGAGTTTCGGGTAACAGGCAGATCTTATGTCCAATTATTTTACCTACAAACTCGGCAAATGGAAGAGCAGAAAATCCAAATAATGAATAAGGTTTTATATGTGAACGTAGACTTTCCCGGCATATACAGTTGATGAAAAACTCCAAGGTTTTTTAGCCGGGAGGCAGTATTATAAAACCGCCCTCCGGCTGGAAACCTGAGAGCTTTCCGTCAGATGAATAAATTTAGAACTGTGTCTTGAACTCTGTAAAAAAGCACTAGCGTGGACAGCAGTCATTCGAAGGTTTGGAAAGACGGGTTAATTCGATCGCCTGCAGCGTGGTTGCTGAGTCAGGCCTTTCGGCGAGAAAGACGAGTCGGTCTTGGGCGCTGTCGCCCTCTGCTCGTATATCAGGAGTCAACTCGTGAATACGGACGCAGACGCGTTAGTGTGGGTGCTGGTGACATCCGGGAGAAGGACGGCGGGCCACTTGTGCAGAAACCGGTCCTATCGAGGCGAGCCGACCACCCAGACCCCAGACCCCGCGTCGTCGCGGCCGGGATGCGTAGGTCTCAGATGGGGGCGCACCAATCACTGCTCCAGCGTATCCCAGGGCAAGTAACGAGGGCGCGACGGGAGGTCACGGAAAGCGAATTGTACTCTGCTGCTCTGTACACTGTTGGTAGACTACACGCACAGGACCGGATGATGATGATGTACGTATACATGACTACTCTTGCAGTTCACTGTCGGCTGAGGATTCGTTGAACCACTTTCACACTATTTCCAGACCGTTCCACTGTCCAATAGGACTTGGCAAAAATAGACGCTTTGATGTTTCCGCGCGATCTCTTCTTTTCTCGCGACCGTCATTGCTCACTACGTAGGGGGAAGTCGAGAAAATATTTGCGCATTCGGAGTAGAAAGTTGATGTTTGAAAAGTCGAGAAAAAATCTCGTCGTAACGATAACGTCTTTCTCTTGAGGCACTTTGCTCTGTGACACACTCTCCCCTCTCTCACTTTAAACTACAAACTCTCCTGTATTTCGCGGTTCTACAAAACGAGATGCTCTTTTTAGATCTTTTTTTACGTCATCCGTCAATACAGCCTGGGAAGGATCCCATACCGCACAGCAGGACTCTAGAAGAGGACGGACAAGCGTAGTATAGGCAATCATTTCAGTAGATTTGTTGCGTCTTATAAGTTTCTGCAAATAAAACGCAAGCTTTGGTCGCGTTTCCCACATTTTCTGTGTGATGGTGCCACTTTAATTTTTTGTAACCGTAATCCCTAGGTATTTAGTTGAATCGACAACTTTTTAATTTGTATGATTTATCGTGTATTCGACAAGCAACGGAATTTTTGTAATACTCACGTGAAGAATTTCACACTTTTCAATGGTCAGGTACGATTTTATGAATCATTTTGTAATTCTTACTGATCCTCTGACGAATTTACTAGACGGTAAAGGACAGCATCATCTGCAAGCAATCTAAGAAGGCTGCTCAGATCTTCTCGTAAATCGTTTATATAGATTAATAACAACAAGGGCCTACAACACTTCTTTAGGGAACCACAGATATCACTTCTGTTTCACTCAGTGACTTCCCCTCAAGTACTAAGAAATCATAAATCCAGTCACACAACTGACACGATTCTCCTTCGAGACGCAATTTGATTACAAGACGAAACTTTCTTAAAGATTAAAACTGTTTGCCGGACCGAGACCTGAAGTTGGGATCTTTGCCTTTCGCGTGCAAGCGTTCTACCGACTGAGCTACCCTAGTACGACTTATGACCTGTCTTCACCGCTTCAATTCCGCCAGTACCTCATCTTCTACCTTCCAAACTTTATAGATTTTCTCCTGCGAAACTTGTAAGACTAGCACTCCTGCAAGAAACGATGTCGCAAAGACATGTCCTAGCCACAGCCTGTGGGATGTTCCCAGAATGAAATTTTCACCCTGCAGCGCACACTCCGCAGCAGAGTGAAAATTTCATTCTGGGAAGGTAGGAGTTACTGGTGGAAGTAAAGCTGTGAGGATCATCCTGTGAAGCACTTACCCGTGAAAGACAAAGGTCCCGAGTTCAAGTCTCGGTCCGGCACACGGTTTTAATCTGCCAGGAAGTTTCATATCAGCGCGCACTCCGCTGCTGAGTGAAAATTTCAGTCTGATTTCAAGAGCGTTACGAGGAACGGTGTATAAAGCCTCCTGGAAATCTGGAATTATGGACTCAACGTTGGATGAACCGTCGATAGTACTCTTTATGAGTACTTTGTGTGAATAAAGATCAATTGTGTTTCACAAGAAGTTTTTTCTGAATCCGTTTTTTCTGTGTTTCAACAAATGATTATATTGTTACTGAGTTTCCATGCAGTTCTCATTTTTTCCTCCATAAATTTTCTTTCTTTTTTCAGTCTATTCTGTTCTTGTTTTCTTCACAGTTTCGTTCTCCTATTGCTCTTTCTGTCGGTCAGATATTTGTATGTAACACTTCTGTCTAACGGTAAGACATTCGAAGAATCTATCTGGGGTCTTTCATAATCTTTTTGGATAATTTTCAGTTGTTCCGTCTATGATTAAATTTCATGGGTAAGCCTTGTTGCTGGGAATCTGAGAATGTGTCCTTGAAATATATATCTTCCGTTTCGTATGCATGACGCGAAGTTGAATAATTTTCTGTTGTTTTCCGGAGTTTTAGTCTGCAACCATCTCTTGTTCTGTGTGGGCCGAGAATCTTTCTCATAATTTTGCGTTTCTCTTACAGGCTGTTTTCCATGTGAGATTTTAGCTGGCGTACAGTGTTCCTGGTTAGACAGATGGGCTTCATTGCCTGATTTTTATGTGTGGACAGACATTTTTATTGTCAGTGCCGTGAATTTTTCCGTAGTTCATCTTGAGTATCTGTACGTTAATTCTTTCTTGAAGACGGGACTCCCTCAGGTTGACCATACTTTGCAGAGAGAATTTGGATGTTGAGTTTAGAGCACTTCAAGTGAGTTTTTTGGAATGAAATTTGCAAGTGAAAATTCTCAGCGCATTCCTTCAGGATTTCTCTCCGACTGATTGCTGTTTTCTCGTCTGCAAAACAAAATTATAAAATATTTTTCGTCTGAAATGGGTAAGAGTAAAATATTGTTGTCAACTTTCTGTCGTTATAACTACGAGGATTGGAACTTTAATAGTGGCAACTATTTATTTACAGATCGTACAAAATAGATACGTGTATCAATGTTTTACTTCCATTCAAATTAGTCACCAGCATTGTGTACAGCCCGTTGCCAGCGATGTGGAAGTCGTAGGATACTCTTAGCACCGCCAGTTGTGTTGACAGTTCGAGCGGCGAGGTCTATTGCCGACTAATTTGTAGCAGTTCTGAAACGAATGCCGTGAAGTGTTTTCTACATTTTAGAAATCGAATCGATCTTACGAGGGCTTAAGTCAGGGGAGTGTACTAGGTGGTAAAGCACTTAACAGCCCCGTCAGTCAAACAAATCAGTAACAGCTTGCACTGTACGTGCTTGAGCACTGTCCTGCAAAATGAGGGTCATGTCCTGCAGAAAGCGTCATCATTTCTGTCTCTATGCTGTTCATTTTTGGAACAGAACCTTCGACCAGCTTAGAGACAGAAGTGATGACACTTTCTCAAGGACACTGAAACACAGATCTGTTTTGTACGAGCTGTAAATAAATAGTTGCCAGTATTAAAGTTCCAACCCTCGTTTATTAGTTCTCAGTAGTTCTGAACTTTCAGTTTATCTCCCGGTCTAGTCAGATTTGTCCAGAACGTTGTTAAAGAGGTGTGGAGATATATCGTCGCCCTAGAATACAGAAAATACACGAAGTCCTTAAACACTGACAAACTCGTCTCATTGCCACGTAAGATAGTAGAAGACAAAGTGGACCTCAACTGTGAAATTAAAAACACTCTCAGTTAAAGTATGGCGCATCGGCATCCATGTTCCGTAAGTTTGGCACATTTGTGGCTCCTCCCACGGTGGGAGAAAGCCATGTGCCAGAGGACAGTGTCCCACTCTTAACTGTACGAAAGCCGTTTCTTCTCATCGCTGTGGCCGGAAGGAGGTAAGCCACGGTCGCACTGTAGGTTTCACTGACCGCAACTTATGGCCACTTACTTCCTGCCACTAAATCTCTTACCAATGGAGATGGTGTAAAGATGAAGACACTCTGCACTTTCATTCGTGAGGAGTGTGATTCAAATATCTGTACAACAGACACAGTTTTTTATTTCTATTAAATCCGTAAAGGTGGGCGACAGACTGGTGTCTTACAAGATCTCTTATTAATCTCGTCCTCCTAAAGCTTTCCTAAAAAATCGTCCCTCAGGTATTTAATCTTTCTAGGTATTCGGTTAATGACTACGATAAAACAACCGGTGGAATTTGAATCTTGGTTACACTGTCAGTAGAGGTATGATCGTTGCCCAATGATTATTCATAATGGAGTCGAGATTTTACTTACGCATTCTCTCCGAGGACGTTGGAAGGTAAATTGAAGTCTGAATTGTGTAGTTTATTATGTTCACTTGCAGTACCCATGTTTTAATGACTGCATAGTTATTCTTTACTGTTATTTCTCTTGGAGAGTTACTCCCTCCTTTTGCTGTGAGCCTACCAGCGTCTCTAGTCCTGTGCACATAGAGCTTTCAGTTATGGAATATGGCATAAAACCAAATTAGCCTCCAAGCACAAGTGGAAACATGATCGAATGAAGAGAGTAACAGTGTAATAGCTAGCTAAAGCTTATTACCTTTTAAATCGTTTGTCCTCTGTGGTATTACGTGTATGACGTCCGACTGGGGTTCATAGCACAATTAGCCAAGCATTTAAATAGTGGGAGCGACCTGCTTTTATCGTTACTAGGAAGGAATCGTAAAATATGGTTGTGTCTGATCGTGAATATCAAAGGTTACAAAATCTTACATTTATCGAGTACTTCCTGTTCGCCAACGGTATGGCCTTCATAGCGCAGGAAAAGAGTTTTGGGGAGGTAGGACGAAACCTACAACGCGCTCTAAGAGGACAGAATATTTCCAGAAAAAAATCCCTTAAACCAAAGCTGCCTTCTCTCTTCGCCCAAAACAAGGAAAGCGAAAACTGAATGCAACCCAATGGCACCGCCATGGAAAACACAGACGAAATGACAGACCTGGGTGTCGCACTGGACCTTTCACAGACGTGTAAATATCACTGCAATGAGACCCGTCATAAAGCCGCAGCAAGAAATGACGTGCTTAGAAAACCTGCTAACACCAAATGTGGAGCATTGCCAAAGGAGGCACTGTGCTTCTCTACGGCAGAATATGGTTGCACGGTGTAGTCCAGACCCGTAAATTCTAGAAGGTCAACTTGAGCTTTATAAAACATGCTGACTAATAAACGGTTGCGTGAAACCCAAGCCACTCGATGTACCATGCAAAGCGGCCGGATTTACGGACCACAACTCCCTAAGAACCGGTCACCAACAAACTGAGAAGCTTAAAGCATACATTCGGTGAACGCCTCTCCTTATTTAGAGCTTCCCGTAGACCTGGAAGACTTAAATCTTTTAAGAGATTCTCGAACGAGGATCTTTCCGAGCATCGAACGACTGCGCTTCAGTGCAGGAGATGCCTAGCGACGAAGAACTTGAGATGGAAGATTTGGAGGAGACTGAACTGCGTCAGAAAGGGAATGGCACCAGTGAAGGCAAACCAGATCAAGCTGGGGCGGTACAGATAAATATGGCGTATATCAGGGTATAGAACTTCTCCTGACTTGGCTTAACTGTCCCTGTAAGTGTACCTCGATGAGTTATGACATGGAGAAACATGAATCTCCCTGCCCTAAAAAGCTAAAGGGAAAGACCGAGTGACACATAGGTTACAAGTTAGTTATGGATCTTCCAGTATACTGACCTACACTATGTGATAAAAAGTAGCCGGAAATCTGGCTGAAAACGACTTAAAAGTTCGTGGAGCCCTCCATCGGTAATGCTGGAATTCAGTATGGTGTTGGCCCACCCTTAGCCTTGATGACAGCTTCCACTCTGGCAGGCATACATTCAATCTGGTGCTGGAAGGTTTCTTGGGGAATGGCAGCCCATTCTTCACGGAGTGCTGCACTGAGGAGAGGTATCGATGTCAGTCGGTGAGGCCTTGCACAAATCGGCTTTCCAAAACTTCCCAAAAGTGTTCTATAGGATTCCGGTCAGGTCTCTGTGCAGGGCAGTCCATTACAGGGATGTTATTGTCGTGTAACCACTCCGGCATAGACCATGCATTATGAACAGGTGCTCAATCGTGTTGAAAGATGCAATCGCCATCTCCGAATTGTTCAACAGAGGAAAACAAGAAGGTGCTTAAAACATCAATGTAAGCCTGTGGTGTGATAGTGCCACGCAAAACAACAAGGGGTACAAGCCCCGTCCATGAAAAACACGACCACACCAGAACACCACCGCCTCCGAATTTTACTGTTGGTACTACACACGCCGGCAGATGTCCACCGGGCATTCGCCATACGCACACCCTGCCATCGGGTCGCCACATTGTGTACCGTGATTCGTCACTCCACACAACGTTTTTCCACTGTTCAGTCGTCTAATGTTTACGCTCCTTACACCAAGCGAGGCGTGATGTGTGGCTTATGAGCAGCCGCTCGAACATGAAATTCACGTTTTCTCACCTCCTGCCTAACTGTCACAGTACTTGCAGTGGATCCTGATGCAGTTTGGAATTCCTGTGTGATGGTCTGGATAGATGTCTGCCTGTTACACATTACGATCCTCTTCAACTGTCGGCGGTCTCTGTCAGGCAACAGACGAGGTCGGCCTGTACGGTTTTGTGTTGTGCGTGTCCCTTCTCGTTTCCACTTCACTTTTACGTCGGAAACAGTGGCCCTAGAGATATTTAGGATTGTGGAAATCTTGCGTACAGACGTATGACACAAGTGACATCCAATCACCTGACCCCGTTCGAAGTCAGTGAGTTCCGTTGATCGCCCCATTCTGCTATCTCAAGATGTCTAATGACTACTGAGGTCGCTGATACGGTGTACCTGGCAGTAGGTAGCAGCACAATGCCCCTAATATGAAAAACATATTATTGGGTGTCTCCGGATACTTTTGATCACATAGTGTATGTTTAGTTTTATGAAGTTATAAGTCCGTATTATAGCAACAAAGATGTGGTGAGCTAGAGATAATACCCATTTATTGCTTAGTGTATCTGTTGAATAGACTTATCAGTAATCACGCCAAACCTCATACAAGATCGTTCGCCCTACAAAGCTGTATAGGACGGTGTCATACCGACTGCTGATACAGGGAGCTGAGTAGAAATAAGTAGTCCAATGCGAACTTGTGACGTCTAGAACGGAGGCATGTAAATTCATATCTTTGTAACTGTCACCGCGTCTAACTGAGCCGGTTTTCAGGACTACTGGTAGGGTCCCCCAGTCAGCAGTGGCAATGCGCCAAGGCCTCCCCCACGGCCGCCTGTGTCACACGGCCGAGGTCGCCCAAAGATCACTTGCTGCTAGCTCACTACTTGCCACCACGACGCTACTGTCGTAACCCTTGTGACATAGCTTGTCAACTCATGATTATTCAGGACCTGTTTAATTACTTCGTACTATGTAGATAGTGAGCTTCACCAGATCGTTCATTTGGCACTCTTATTTACACATTTAAAAAATTATGAACTGAGTATCAAATTTGATATTGTGGGTTTGTAAACTGTCACTGAAATATATATTTGATGGAGAAAACCGCAACATCAAAGAATAATTAATGTAGAGTAATGAAATTTCGGGCATACATTTATCTCGGTAACATATTTAAGTGATTATGATTGGAGATAAGCCAGTGCAAATGTGATATACTGGTACTTTAATAGCTGCTGTGTTGTACAGGCTCCGGATTTCAGTTCGTGGAGTGGAGTTCCACGCCTGTTGCACTTGGTGGGTCAATACGAGGACGGGCAATACTGGTCGTGGATGACGCCTTAGTTGTCGTCCGATGAGTCCCATATGTCGACGCACTGTAGAACATTTTGGGTTACAACAGCTGTATATGGGTGAGAATTATCCTGTTGGAAAACTTGCCCTGGAATGTAGTCATGAAAAGCAGCACAACAAGTCGAATCACTGAGTACAAATTTGCGATCAGAGTTTGTGGTATAACAACGAGAGTGCCCCTGCTGTCATGCCACGTCGCTCGCCGAGGCACAATCATCCGAAAACACTATAGACATGTACGCCGCCCTCCAGTGAGATCTCGTTTGACACCACTGAAGTCACCAATGGCGGTGGTATGAGGTCAGTGGAATGCACACTAAAGGGCTTCTGGCTCGGAGCCGTTCTTGAAGTTCAAATGTTCAGATGTGTGTGAAATCTTATGAGACTTAACTGCTAAGGTCATCAGTCCTCAAGCTTACACACTACTTAACCTAAATTAGCATAAGGACAAACACATACAGCCATGCCCGACGGAGGACTCGAACCTCCGCCGGAACCAGCCGCACAGTGCATGACTGCAGCGCCTTAAACCGCTCGGCTAATCCCACGCGGCTGTTCTTGAAGTAACCGATTTGTAACAGTTCATTGTCTCACAGTGGTGCCAACTGCTGCTCAGATTGTTGCTACAGGCGCAGTGCGGTGGACAGAGTCCCATACGCCGAGCACGGCCTCGTCTGAAGCAAATACTGGTAATGCTGTAATTAGCTGTGGACATGTGCCCAGCCGGGACCGGTTCGTACATGACCACGTGTTTAACAATTCCTATAATGAGCTTGTAGGGGCTATAAAAAGGAGGTGCTGATGAAGTTTGCTTTAAGGAGGCCATGTCCAGAAATGTGCTGTTTGGATATAAAATAAATTTGGTGATAGGTCTACCTTAAAATCTCCTTCGCCACAGTTCGGTCCGTAACGGTAGAGCTGTACAACACATGTATCCTAATCGCTTCAGTCCGTTTCCGTCCGATTAACGACAGAAGCTGAGAGGAACTGGAGCTCCGCATCTAGGGAAAGGAAGATGTGGTTAAACGTCTCGTCGTCAGAGGTAATTCGAAACGGAGCACAAGTTCGGATTGTTTCAAGAATGGGGAAGCAGAGTGGCCATGCTGTTCGGAAGGAACCATCCCGACATTTGCCTGGAGCGATTTAGAGAATTCAGTGAAGACCTAAGTCGTGTTAGTCGGGCGTGGATTTGAACCGTCGTCCTCTCGACTGCGAGTCTAGTGTGCTAACCACTGCGCTACATAGCTAGGTCGCACCTCGTAGGGTTGACTGTGGCGCTCCCCAGACGCGCACCACGGCTTGTGGGGTCGTGCTTATGAAAGCGGGCGTCGCTGATACACTTCGTGCAACGAACAGCAGGATCGTTGGCAGTGGAAGCAGCTCGTGTAGAAGAGATGTCAGAACTCATTGTCTCCGCATTGTGTATATAGTGATGCGGGAGATTTGGAAGTTATCCGATCTTCGAACTTGTTTTACTTCCAGATTTCCGGAAATGGGTTCCTCATCGAAATTTTACCTACTAAGTCCCATCTACAGTCATTATATGTCTGTAACAGTAATTATGAAACGCGCCGTATAATCAAAATAACGTACACTTGTCACTGGCTAAGGGAATTCAGTTTTAGTTATTGTCTGGGTATGTGTGTAAACGTAATAAGAATACGAAAGGCATCAAAATTATATAAAGAAAAATTAACTGTGCGTGCGTATTGAACTTAACGCAGAAACTACTTGCCCTTCTCTTAAAACCTTGGCTAGGGGCAAGTAGGACTCGCGCATTGAAGCTTGCGTGCAAATTTAGTGATGTATATGCAGATAATTGTCGACCCCTGGTACTCGAAAGCTCGACGATCTTAAAAGTACTACAATAAACATAATTTTGAATTGAATTTTTAATCCTACACTGTTTGTAGTTAAACCTGCAAATAATGCTGTTATCGACATTGATACTGGTAAGATATGAGAAGCAGAAATTGCAAGAGTTTCGAGAACGTTTCAAGTTTGAAGCCTTAAAAAGTTACAAAAAATATTTCTTATGGTTTATGTAATAACAAATTAACGCTTTCCGAAAGCGTGAAGCCTTGCTTCTTTCCAAATGTCGTTACTTTTCGTGTGATACAATTATAAATCTACTTTTCGTGTGATACAATTATAAATCAACACTTTTCGGATTTTTGTTTCTATTACTTGTACTGTGAAACGTTGTTGTTGTGGACTTCAGTCCTGAGATTGGTTTGATGCAGCTCTCCATGCTGCTCTATCCTGTGCAAGCTTCTTCATTTCTCAGTACCTACTGCAGCCTACATCCTTCTGAACTGCTTAGTGTATTCATCTCTTGGTCTCCCTCTACGATTTTTACCCTCCACGCTGCCCTCCAGTACTAAATTGGTGATCCCTTGATGCCTCAGAACATGTCCTACCAACCGATCCCTTGTTCTTGTGAAGTTGTGCCACAAATTTCTCTTCTCTCCAATTCTATTCAATACCTCCTCATTAGTTATGTGATCAACCCAGTTAATCTTGAGCATTCTTCTGTAGCACCACATTTCGAAAGCTTTATTCTCTTCTTGTCCAAACTAGTTATCGTCCATGTTTCACTTCCATACATGGCTACACTCCATGCTAATATTTTCAGAAACCACTTTCTGACACTTAAATCTGTATTCGATGTTAACAAATTTCTTTTCTTCAGGAACGCTTTCCTTGCTATTCCCAGTCTACATTTTATATCCTCTCTACTTCGACCATCATCAGTTATTTTGCTCCCCAAATCGCAAAACTCCGTTACTACTTTAAGTGTCTCATTTCCTAATCTAATTCCCTCAGCATGAACCGACTTAATTCGACTACATTCCATTATCCTCGTTTTGCCTTTGTTGATGTTCATCTTATATCCTCCTTTCAAGACACTGTCCATTCCGTTCAACTGCTCTTCAAAGTCCTTTGCTGTCTCTGACAGAATTACAACGTCATCGGCGAACCTCAAAGTTTTTATTTTTTCTCCATGGATTGCAATTCCTACTCCGAATTTTTCTTTTGTTCATGAAACCTTATTGCTTGTCAAATCTCATGATTCTAGGCTAACCGTAAGTACCCTGTAGGTTTTGATGAGTGAGTTTTCGAGTATCAAAATATACCACATAAACGGCCGTATGTTTTCATTGCTTTGACGTAGAAGCTTCAAATCTTTACACCGTTAAGGAATCATAACTTCAGTATGTGACCTAACTTTCAGCTTGATGCGTCTACCAGTTCCTGAGGAATAGGGTTTTTAACAGTCAGACAGGTAGACAATCAGACTGGAAGACAGACGGAGGACAACAAAGTGATACGATAGGGGTTCCGTTTCTACCGATTAAGGTACGGAACCCTTAAAACAGAATATGTTCTGGGCTTAAAGTGGTGTAGGATCCAAAGGAAATATTCTTAAGAAGAAAAAAAAAACTAAATTTTTAAGTCGTTGTGGCGGGAAATGGCCACTGCAAGGAATGTATTAACACGGCCTTACCTTCTAGAGCACACCTCGTCGTGCGGTGTCCTCCACATGCCAGCGGAAGAACAGCTGATACCGACCGCTGTGACCTCTGCCTGCTTGCACGGCCGCATTCCCTCTTACCTGCCACGTGCGTGAGTCAGGCGGTTCTGCAATGGCAGCCGAGCGAGCCGTGAATACGAGCGATCATCATTATCCGTTTCCTGGGCACGCCGACGCCGGAGCGGTATCAACCTGCACTCTCAATAATGGCACATTCGCCAAACTGGTCGTGACTTCAAGAACATAGTTGTATTACGTAAGTTCCGCTCCACGGCCATTCCTTTGTTTACGAGATTCCGCACTTGTCACAGGCAGTCACGTCTTGGTCGACACAATGGTATGCAGGGTGTTGGAATACTGTGTGAAATACAAGTACTGAGCCCATCCTCTGTTGATGTTTTCGATCACCGTGATTCTCTCCTAATTCACTAACAGACACTCGAAGTACGTTACTTAATGAGATATTTATTATTCCGTGTTTTCGAGATTTCAGCCTGATGCCGCACTGGGTAGCCAGAGGGGTCTCGGGTGGCTTGCCACGGTTCGCGCGCCTGCCCCCCCCCCCCCCAGTCCCCTCCCCCCCCCCCTACCCCTCGGGCATGCGTGTGTATGTAGTCCTTAGCGTAAGTTAGTTTAAGTTAGATTAAGTAGTGTGTAAGCCTAGGGACCCATGACCTCAGCAGTTTGGTCCCATACTACAAATTTCAATTTTCAGCCAGATGACGTCGACATCTTGCCACGACATTTCGGCTGAAAATCATTCTGCAGGTGAATGTTTTACGGCGACTGAGTGGTTGTCAGTCGAAATGTCGTGGCGAGATGTCGAAGTCATTTCGTTGCAATCCAGAAATTACACAGAATACTTTTTGCGCTGAAAACTGTCAACGGACCGAGTGACGTGGTGCAGTGGCTAGCTCACTGAACTTTCATTCGAGAGGATGACATTTCAAATCCCCGTCCGACTCCCCACATTTGTCTTGTCCGTGATTTCCCCAAATAGCTCCAGGCGAATGCCGTGATGGTTCCTTTGAGAAGGGCACGGCGGATTTCCTTTTGTACTTAGTGTTGTGTACTACATTGTACACAGTGGTAAGCAGAGGTACAGTAGCTGTTGTCTTAAGAAGCTGGACAGGAAGAGAGATGGTTAGCGAACACGGAAATGCAGTAAACAGTAGTTTCACTTATATCTTTCTCACTGAAGTCCAGGTATTACAAGAAACAAACGAAAAAGTGTCATGTAGTCTTAGGCTCCTGCGACTAACTGTCAAAGGCTGACTGAGGACTGTCGAAAATTGCAACTGGGGCTGACCGTGTAGATGCTGCCAACTTCGCATCAACGGAGGGCACTCGTAGTGGGAGCCACCAAACGCGTGACGCAGCGGGTGCGCATCATGGGATCCGCTGGGTCCCTGCGCTGATCTCTGTCGAGATAGTCGATACTTTCACGAAAGCCTGTTGGATGAATACAGAGAACCTGTATTCGAAGAACACTGGCTTGCTGTTACCATGCGCGTTTCCGTTGCCAACTGTGTGATGGCAGTTAGCGTTTTACAGTGATTGGTTGTCAGCCGAGATATCGTGGTGAGATGTGGAAGTCATTTGGCTGTAATCTCGAAATTTCATGCAGTACTTTTCACCCTGGGAAAACTTTCAATGACCTCTTTATCCATGGGATAATAAAGACGATTTTCCTTCCTTTTTAAAAAACTTGAAGGATCACATCAGATAATTATTAATTTCTGTTGGCAGTTATGAGATATATCTGGATGGATGTTATTATTTTTATTTATTTATTTATTGCCGAATTATAGACCTATTACCTGATGTTTAAAACAGGTCGTACATCTTACAATTTTCGTTTTTCATCTTTTTAGTTTTCTTTCATTTTGTTTTATCTACAACATTTACAAAGAATGATTCAAAATAACAATAATTTGAGGTTGAAATATAAATAAAATTTTGTTGTTTTTAAGAAGAATATAAAAAGAAGATAGGATAGATGAGAGATTTGTTAGTACCATCACCGAGTGTGACTGACGGTGAATACCTCGGAATGGTTTCTTCGAGCCGTTGAGCGCCAGTCACACACACACACACACACACACACACACACACACACACACACAAAAACACACACACACACACACACACACACATACACACAAATGGTTATTAGTAGAGAAATTATGTTGCTTATTCTATTTGATACTAATCCTATGTATTAACTACTTTAGGTGCCCACCCATGTACAGACTTTGGTGTTTTCTTGGCGAGATTGCCAGCAGTTTGCTTATTTACTGACACATCTCAGCTTTCTCCTCCTGTCCCTCCTCATTGTCACTATTTTCGCTGTCACTGTGGGTATCGCTGTCCATCCTCGGGAGATTTCTGTTACGCTGCACATAGGCATGCCGTTTCCGCATATACTCTTCATGTGTTGTTTTTGAAATACTGTTTGTCAGCGCGTTTAATTGTGCCGATTATTCTTCGTCTCTTATTGCTGTGTATATACCTATGTCTGTATCTGTGTAATCTAAGTGTACTGTATGCCTGGATGGATAGCAAAATACGTTGGTACTGTGGTGTAAGCCTTCTCTTCTTATATGCTGAAGAACCATCTTACACACCTCACGCCTGCCGGAGTGGCCGTGCGGTTCTAGGCGCTACAGTCTGGAGCCGAGCGACCGGTACGGTCGCAGGTTCGAATCCTGCCTCGGGCATGGATGTGTGTCATGTCCTTAGGTTAGTTAGGTTTAATTAGTTATAAGTTCTGGGCGACTGATGACCTCAGAAGTTAAGTCGCATAGTGCTGAGAACCATTTGAACACATCTCACAAAAACTTTGTTTCACTATTACCTATTTGATCAGGTGCAGGATATCCGTGAAAGTGTGTAGTCAGTTCCGCGCCGACAAGACTTTCTTTTCGTGTTTTGGAGATCTCTAACGCCTCCAGACCACGTGAGGCTCGAAGTGGATTCCAGAGGCACCGCGGGTCGTAGATTCGTTGTAAACTTTCTCGGTAAATTCAAGGATTCTGTAAGGAAAGTCAAACACATCACGTGAATGTGATCAGTTATTCCTGTGTTTGGAGTACTCATCAAATAGGTTTGACAATAGTCATCGAACATTTTCACAGGCGAGCTGCTAGGATCGTTAACAAATCGAGATAGTCGATACGAAAGTGTAAAAGAAATGTTCGGAGAACATGTATGGGAATCGTTACATGAAAAAAGATATAGTTTTCACGAAAGCCTGTTGGATGAATACAAAGAACCTATATTCGAAGAATACTGGGTTACTGTTAATGTGCCACCATCGTATACCTAGCTTGCGCACGACGAGAATAAGGTAAGTGAGATTATGGCGCGCGCGCGCGCACACACAGGCGCTCTGGCATGTGGGGAGCCGTTTCTCCCTCGCTCAGTACGCGAATTGAGAAGAAAAGAAAATTGGTAATATTTTTACCTGCGCCATGGAATGGCTTGTGAAGTATATATCGGGTTGGTGTAGATGTTCTTAGCGTCTGCCGGCCGCGGTGGTCTCGCGGTTCTAGGCGCGCAGTCCGGCACCGTGCGACTGCTACGGTCGCAGGTTCGAATCCTGCCTCGGGCATGGGTGTGTGTGATGTCCTTAGGTTAGTAAGGTTTAAGTAGTTCTACGTTCTAGGGGACTAATGACCACAGCAGTTGAGTCCCATAGTGCTCAGAGCCATTTGAACCATCTTAACGTCTTCCCATAAGTTCAACATACACAACAGATACGCATAACAGCGACTTTAGTCATCAATAAAATATTATCCTTCGCTATTTACAACAGTCTGCTAACGCTGGTGTAACTTTCCGATTCCACGACCGTAGAAGTCACGCTGTTTTGAGGCGAAGAACTCGTCGTGAATCTCATCGATCATTCATGGGACATAATTAACAATAATAATCCTGCACCGACAACTCTTTCGCAGTTATGGGCGACTGATAGGCATCGTGACCCAATATTTCTGCAGGGGAGTTCCAACGACTTGAGTCGATGCAATGTCTTGTTGCGGCACTACACCGGGCATAAGGAGGTCCGAGGTGATGTTTAGAGGTACCCCATGACTCTTGTCACCTCACTGTACAATATAAATATTCATATCGTGTTTCGGTCACAACTCAAAAATCACAGGCAAGAAATACACGACGCAGGAAGGAGTGAACGATCTATGAGACTTCTCTCCTGCGTTCTGTAGGTGACGTGTAAAGATGCCGACGTGAGAGCAGACGGAGAGGAGTACGCATGCAGATTTTCCAGTTTTTGCCGCCAGCACTTGTAGATCTGGTCGGTCTTTCACCCTTCGCGAGTTTCAGGTTAATGCTGACTGCTGAACCTGGAGGGTGACCCATAAGGTACAGGTATAACGGGACGGAAATGGTCGTCCCGGAAACGCTTGGCGGAGAGAGAAGAGAAGGAGGCCGCCACTGGCGCGGGTGTAATCGCGGGGGAGAGGCCTGGGTATGAGCGCAGTAATACCTGCGAGCGCCGCTGTCTGCCACGGGCGCTCCGGCTATTAGAAGCGACAGCAGTCGGCGCTTCGGCGGAAGTCGCCTTCATGGACGGCGGCTACCGACACACACGGGCCGTGACGGTCGCGCGCGCTCCGCTTGTTGGCTGCGTGTAGCTCGCTCACGCGCCGCTCCAACGTTTCCGGTTGTTTCTGCATCGTACAAGCTGGAGTGGCACCCATGAGGAGGCTCTTGAAAATTCAAGGGAGTCGTATTCAAATTTAATACTCTGAGAATAAGAAGAAGAAGAAAACAATGTGACGATGTGTAGGATGGGCGAGAAGTCCCCGTACCCCTGAAACACCTGTTTACTATCAAATGTGGTTACGCAGTTTGGTAGCTGAGACCAAGAACAAGGATCGGGATTAATTTAAGGAAAACACGTGGAAGGGGGCAGACCATTTATCATTCCTAAACAAATATTTTTATTCAATAACAACTGCCCAAAGTCTACCCACATGTAAGACCGAAGCAAAAGTAGTACTTCACTGTTTAACTGCAAGCCTGTTTCATATAAATCACGTTAAGTACTTAAACTACCGGAGCCCTAAAACACAATTAAAATAATGGCGATTAAACCATTATTTTTTTTAAAGAAATCAAGAAAATCAGTGCTCAGTTTGCCCAAAGACTTTCACACATCTCCACAAAGGCCTTACAATAACAGAACTGAGTGAAATACATCCCAAACCGGCGACAACCCCTCCCTGGCACGGTACCAAAAGAACAACAACAAACTACTAAACTTTAGGCTGGAACGGGATATCCGCAGAATCCCGTGCGACCTGCCAACAGGTAGGCCTCGTTCGATGACGGAAAAGCCGCCGGACCAGTATAACAGTAACGCCTCAACCGCTGCTCATACAAGGCTGTCAACATATACCAAAGAACAAACAGCAAAACAAGTCTGATAAAAATTAACATAAACAGTAATACTTAAAGGGGAAATTATAGATTCAACCATTAAAACTTCAGTATAGGAGCGATCCACTCATAAAATTGCAAGTTAACCTTCCCAGCAAAAACAAAAAGAAATGTACGAGGACATTTAAAGGAATAATTACATAATAATTCTAACAAGATTTAAAACGTCAAGATATATCTATACTGGGGGCTCTTAAGGTATAATAAACACTGTAATTGGGTTACGCACCAAGGCAAATGGCCTGTTAAACTGTACACCTATAACCCAAAGAGCTTCTCAACACTTATTAAGAGAATGTGCAAATGCAAGTACTCACACACACATGACCCATACGTGCGCACCTTTAGGCTGAGAGCACACAAGTTACGGGCCAAATCCAGTAGCTTCCCCCAGGAAGGACTAGGTGTTCTTCAGCAAACAGAAATTTCAACCAGTGATATCAAATAGTCAGTATCAAACCATGATTTCAAGTACAAGATTAACATTGCAAAATACTAGCTTGGCGCATACAGAAACGTCCAGACTGAGAAACGCAGACCCAAAGGGGTCACCGAAAGGCATACAAAACTGCGTCACTGGCCAGCTCACACCTGGCAAAATAAACAATCTTTAAGTGCAGTACTTACTAAACAGTCTTCACAGAATGAGATTTTCACTCTGCAGCGGAGTGTGCGTTGATATGAAACTTCCTGGCAGATTAAAACTGTGTGCCCGACCGAGACTCGAACTCGGAACCTTTGCCTTTCGTGGGCAAGTGCTCTACCATCTGAGCCACCGAGGCACGACTCACGGCCGGTACTCACAGCTTTACTTCTGCCAGTATCCGTCTCCTACCTTCCAAACTTTACAGAAGCTCTTCTGCGAACCTTGCAGAACTAGCACTCCTGAAAGAAAGGAGCTTCTGTAAAGTTTGGAAGGTAGGAGACGGATACTGGCAGAAGTAAAGCTGTGAGTACCGGCCGTGAGTCGTGCTTCGGTAGCTCAGATGGTAGAGCACTTGCCCGCGAAAGGCAAAGGTCGCGAGTTCGAGTCTCGGTCGGGCACACAGTTTTAATCTACCAGGAAGTTTCATATCAGCGCACACTCCGCTGCAGAGTGAAAATCTCATTCTGGAAACATCCCCCAGGCTGTGGCTAAGCCATGTCTCCGCAATATCCTTTCTTTCAGGAGTTCTAGTTCTGCAAGGTTCGCAGAAGAGCTTCTGTAAAGTTTGGAAGGTAGGAGACGGATACTGGCAGAAGTAAAGCTGTGAGTACCGGCCGTGAGTCGTGCTTCGGCGGCTCAGATGGTAGAACACTTGCCCGCGAAAGGCAAAGGTCCCGAGTTCGAGTCTCGGTCGGGCACACAGTTTTAATCTGCCAGGAAGTTTCAGTCTTCACAGATAATTTCAACAAATGCCGAGGAGACCAATAGCTTCAAGACTCCAGGTATGCAACGGATAGTTTTGCCCTGCTGCTCGTGGCTGCTAAGAAGTTGTTCAGTACATCTCGGCATATTTAGCACACCAAGATTGATTCATGCACGTCGTAACCACGGTGCACGCTCCTTGCCCACTAAACTCGTCGGTAGCCCCGAGCAGGGGGGCCCGGGTTCGATTTCCAGCGGTGTTAGGGATTTTCACCTGCCTCAAGATGACTGGGTGTTCGTGTTGTCTTCGTCATTTCATTATCATTCATGAAAGTGGCAGGACTGGACCGAGCAAAGGTTGGGAATCTATACGGGCGCTGATAACCGCGCAGTTGAGCGCCCCAAAAACCAAACATCATCAATATCGTCATTGTCGTCGGTAGCAACGGTCAACACTGCAGGGAAACGCAGGCCCACACAGCCCACGCGTCAACGGTGTTAAGTCGCTGGAATCGCCAGGACGCCGAGTAATCAGGCACACTCGTCCAGCACCGTGTCCGACATACGACTCACCACCACACAGACCCAGAGCGAACACACAACCCTGCAAAGCTGATATGACGAGGGCCAGAGTCGATAGGGGCGCGCCCAAGTGGCGCCAGTAGAATTACGCGAACGCCCTCACGAAAGCCGCCACGGCTCAGTAGCCAGGTTAACTTATCAACTGTTGGAATGCATATTTGCACGTTTACGCAGTCGCAGTCGAGTTTCAATTTGTAGCCATAGCAGATGTCAGCGGTCATAGTTACAAAATTGAAGAGCGCTTAGTGTGTGGGTGCACGAACGACAGTACACAGGACAAACAATGAGACAGATTACGTGAAAACTGCAGGAAAGGCAACAGTTCTGGATTGGGAAAGAGCTGCTTTTGCTTTTGGCAGTGTTAAAGTCAGTCCGTCGGCCGCTTTGGCAGAGCGGTTCTAGGCGCTTCAGTGTGGAACCGCGCGACAGCTATGGTCACTGGTTCGAATCCTGCCTCGGGCATGGATGTGTATGATGTAGTTAGGATGGTCAGGTTTAAGAAGTTCTAAGGTCTAGGGGCCTGATGACTTCAGATGTTAAGTCCCATAGTGCTCAGAGCCATTTTTGAAAGACGGTCCGCGGAGAGGAAGAAAGAAGACACGAGAAGAAACATGTGCTGGAGTCTGTGCTTCGGTTGAACTATCTCCTATGAATTAAACGTAAACGTGCTTCGGAACTCGGTACACTGAGGGCAACAATGTGAGGCCACGTGAAAAAATACCTTAAGGTCAGACCTTTTCGACCGACTTTTGTAAACGAGTTATCAGATACTAACTGGAATGAGTGCGTTTTAGCGTGCTGTGCTCTGTTAACTCAATTGCCAAATACAGTGAACCGTGCCAAGGTTTGGTCTTCAGATGAACGTGCTATTTAACGCAGCTAACATGCTAGAAATACTGTCGTTTGGACCAAAGAGGAACCTCATTACACAGTCGAGTTAGAAAGAACCCGCCTCACGTAATGATATGTGTAGCGATGAAATCACATCTGCTTCACCGTACTTTTTGGAAAGCATAATTAATGCTTCAGCTTGAGGAAAGGGGCCCTCGCAGAACGCATGTGGCTGCAGCAGGGCGGAGCGCCTCCTCAGTACGCTGTTGCAGTGCGCGAGTTCCTAAACGAACACTTTCCTGGGCGGTCATTCATCAGCAGCATCAGCTCCCTTGAAATGGCCACCAAGAAGTCCTGACCTGACCTCATCTCACCTGGGAAGTCATTATGGTGCATGTATCTACCGTCGTCATGTTATAACTGAATAACTGCTCGCTGTTGAGGACGCATTTCGCACTATAAGCTGGACATGCTCAAAAATATGTCAAGAAGACCGTGGAGACATAAGAAAATGTGTCTACAGCATGATGGGAGACATACCGAAATACTGGATACGTAAGTGGTACTTTGCGCTCAAACAAATCAAGCCAATTAGTATTCGATACTAGGGAATACGGGGAATCTTCGCTACTACCCGACAAAAAACGAGGCACTCAGACATGGACGAGTAAATGAAAAGAAAATTGACGGGTTGACACGGTGTGTGATTGTATGTCAGTGATTACAAGGTCGAGTCAGATTTACAAAGAGCTTGCAGCATAAGCCCTCTTGTCTGTACAAAGTTGTCCCCCTCTAGCCTAGATGCATGCACTGATTTCGATTGGGAAGGGTGAAAAAGCTGGTGTATCCTCCCCTAAGGGAAGCTGGCCAACAAATGTTTTAACTGATCTTTGGTATTTTGGATACAGATACCCAGACGCAGCTGATGTGTGAACTGGCTCCATATGTGTTATTTTGGGGATAGATCTGTGTATTTTGCTGGTCACGGGCGTACCTCAACATCACACAGGCACTTCGTAAAGACATACGTCAAGAGCAGACGTAGATTGTCCTATTGAAAAATGGAACCACGATACTGTCGCGTGAGAGGTAACACACGAGGACGTAAGATGTCCATGATGTACCGTTGTGACGTCAAAGTTCCCTCAGTCACTACAAGTAGTAAACTGAAATCGTACGCAATCGCTTCCCACACAGTGGTGTCCGGAGTATTAGTCTACCACAATATTATTGAACTTATCATGAGTTTTATTGTGACATTTGACGAAGACACGCTGAACCACTTGATACTATATGCACAGCTGTCTTGAAAGCATCCACAGCACGATGCGTTTTGCTTAGTCACCACTGTACTTGTTTACTGCAATGTCACTGCATGTTTCCGACGGAGGTCATGGGAGACCAACTGCAGTAATATCGTGGTCGGGTGGTAACATTACTTTGCCTCTTCAGAATATTAGAAGAGTGGGACCTCTCCCAGATCGCCGCCATACCGACCGACGATGGTCACCTGGGATAGTGCGGAACCGCGACTCTCGCTAAACACGTTGTGATGCGATTCATTAGCAGTCCATGCTTCCCGGTCGTGGAACCACTACAAACGCACCCATTTGCGATCGTGGTAACTTCCTATGGGACCAAACTGCTGAGATCATCGGTCCCTAGGCTAACATGCAACTTAATCTAACTATAACTTACTCTAAATACACACACACACACACACACACACACACACACACACACACACACACACACACACACACTCTCACTCACACACACACACCCGCTCGCGCCCGCGCGCACGCCCGAGGGAGGTCTCGGACCTCCGACGGTGGGAGCCGGGCGAACCGTGGCAAGGCGCCTGAGACCGCATGGCTACCCAGTGCGGCACCCATCTGCATTGTTATGCTACCGACAGCCTACGCTTGGGGCAGTAATGCCCTAGTCTGGTGCGTATCTCCGACCACTGCTGCGGGATGACACAGAATGTTGCAAGGAGTCAATTGTTTGTTCTAGGAACTCTTGTTTGTTCTAGGAAAACAGGCGCAGTTTTGAAGCGTTTATGAAGTGCTTGGTGCACAGTAAGGCGACCCTCCCTTGTGGTGGAGAGACGGGGTTGACCGGAACCTCATGTTCCCGCAGTAGTCCAGCCTGGGATCAAAGTCCCATCCGTATGCCCCACAAATCCGTACATCGCACGATTCGACCTGCGGGCCATATGGAGATCCACAGTGAGGTCCATTTCAAACTCTGTCAGGTGCTGATAACGCTGTCTCCAACGAGTACCCAGCATCTTCATGTCATTCATAGTGGTCACTCATAATTTGACGCGGTTAACGCCATTTGAATGAACAACAGGCCTAGTAACAACCGTAAACTCGGGCAACCAATGCAGTCTGGTGGCCATTCTACTTGTGATAAAAAATTGCAATTCTAATGATTTACGTACCCGTCGATAATGTGTACATGTGCGAAGCTAAAATGAGATCTTGACATCCCTACTGGCTGCTTCACTCTTTTCTATTCAGTGCAGTACGATACCAGTGTCTACTCTGCTGGAGAGCGCGGTTGTTACTCCATTACGCGATAACCAAAAAGTTTTTCATTCTTATTGCAGTACCTGCAAGTATTTTATCTGCTTATATTTTCAACTTGTAAATGGCAATCACTTGTGTAGCTATCAATTTATGTAAGGAAACGTACTTCCGGCTGTCATCTCGAACCACGGTTTTCTTGGTTCGCCTGCCTCCAGGATAAGATCATCTCTTTCCACGTTTTTTTCAGCCTAGAGCGATAAGGCGACACCGTCTTAATCAGCCGGTAGCTCCGTTATCTTATCGCCTAGCTCCTGGCGTTAAGGAGCGAGTCGTAGGCGTTATCCCGGAGGCCGTGCAGTCTCACCAGCCGGGGAAGTGGAAGGGAAGGGCAGGGAAGCGGGTGAAGGAGGCTCTTTGTTTACCGGCGGCGAGCTATCAGCGGATCATCCCTCCCCTCGCTGATGACCTCCGGGATAGTGAGTCTTTCTGGAACGCGTATGTGCGCGTCCGTAAACGCGAAGTAGGAAATACTGCATCCTGTTCGCCGGCACGAATAGAGTCCACGTGTAGTATCTGAACAAGCGCAGAATTTCTCAGACAAAAGTAACAGATGAGTGGTAAATATCGATGGTATGCAATGAGCCGGCCGCTGTGACCGAGCGGTTGTAGGCGCTTCAGTACGGAACCACGCTGCTGCCACGGTCGTAGGTTCGAATCCTGCCTCGGGCATGGATGTGTGTGATGTCCTTAGATTGGTTAGGGTTAAGTAGTTCGAAGTCTAGGGGACTGATGACCTTAGATGTAAAGTCCCATAGTGCTTAGAGTCATTTGAACCTTTTTTTTAATATGCATTGCAAACTTCGTATCCCCATTTTTTTATTTTAAAGGAGAAGCAAACAGTGTTTCTTAAAAAATGTATAAAGTGATACAAATAATTTTGCTACATGTGTACTACACTGAAGAAACTGGTGCACCTGCCTAATATCGTGTTGCGTCCCATCAAGCACACAGAAGTGCCGCAACACGACCTGGCATTGACTAATGTCTGAAGTAGTGCTGGAGGAAACTGACACCGTGAATCCTGCATGACTGTCCATAAATCAGTAAGAGTATGAGGGGACGGAGATCTCTTCTGAACAGCACGTTGCAGTGCATCCCAGGTATACTCAATAATGTTCATATCTGGGGAGTTTGGTCGTCAGCGGAAGTGTTTAAACTCAGAACACGTTGGGAGGCATCCCAGACTTACTCAATAATGTTAGAGTCTGGTGGTCAGCGGAAGTGTTTAAACTCAGAAGAGTGTCCCTGGAACCACCCTGTAGCAATTCTGCTCATTATTGATTTTCCGCGTGATAGATCACTCGAAGTTATTAGCTCCTAAAAACGAAAAAACGACACTACTAACAAAAAATTACACGACTTCGGTTTATGGTAACGTTACAGCTGACAAACAGGAAGTGTCACTTTTGGGATGTTGTGACATAATAAAATAATAATGGAAGTAGTTATTCGGAACGTGTCGGAGTAGTTAAATTATTAATGGTGAATGACGGCAATATTTGTCTTATGCTTTGAAAATCGAATCATTGTTTTCAGTGTCGTAGCCTTTCAACAACAGTTTTACGAAGGACGAAATAAAATTAAAACTCTCGTGGATTTCGAAAATATACGTTTGCATCATAAGACATATAACATCGGGCAGCCTTGGGAACGGCACAATATAACTGTTGTATTTGTGAGTGGAACGGGGAAATGGGGAAAGTGATAGTTGGGACAGAAGTGCCCTCCGCCATACACCGTAAGGTTTCTAGCGAAGTACAGATGTAGATGTAGGATGGTAGACCTTCCTTTGGGTGTTGGCTCGGTTAAAAATAGAAAGTCCAGTGGAACTTCTCTTTGTAGCAATGGCGGCGGCACGTGTATATGAGCGGCGGGGGAGGGGAAACATCTACAGGTGGGGGCACCACACTGCGACGCATTAGGCTCGCGTGTGCTTGCATTCCACGCACGCCGCGCGCCTTACGCGTCGACCTCCGACTGCCTCGTCACACCTACGCCCGTAATGGAAAGTGGCGGACGCGGAATTTTAAGCAGCCACTCTCACTCCAATCACAACTCGAGCGTCTCTCAGTTTCGTTACATGTACAGCCGGTCACAGACGCGTTACGCGTCTCGCGGCACTTTCACCAACACGGCATCGTTGTAATAATTGTCTGGATTGTTAAGTTTCTGCTGTTTGCCTCAGTAGTATCTATATCTTTCGAAGGTCTTGCCACAATGTGAAAGGTTAAGTTCTTAAATGAACTGTGGCGATGGTTAAAAATTTGTGCTACATCGAGACACGAACGTGGATTTCCTTGTATGAATCGCTTCCAGGCCAGACCCACTTTTATTGTGGATGATGTTTCGACCTATGGTTTACGAACACTACCACCAGAGGTTCCTCTACCCCTAGGGGAAAGCAGTCGGTGAAAGACTGACTCAAAGCTCACAAAAAAAGTTTCAAATGGCTCTGAGCACTATGGGACTCAACATCTTAGGTCATAAGTCCCCTAGAACTTAGAACTACTTAAACCTAACTAACCTAAGGACATCACACACACCCATGCCCGAGGCAGGATTCGAACCTGCTACCGTAGCAGTCCCGCGGTTCCGGACTGCAGCGCCAAAGCTCACACTGGCATCGGGGTACACAGGGCGTTCAGTAGTAAATATTTTAGGAGGTAGTAAAATCGACTAACGAAAAAGACAATAAGCTGTGTCCATCTTTTATTGGGTGGAGACATACAGCTGGTTTCAGATGAAATGTATTCGTTTCGCATGAGGGTACAACAGTTACTATGGATTTATTTATCGATTGTCATTCCCCCTTTGAAGTCCAAGTTGTGGAGTTGTGCTTGAGTTTACATAACTGGATCTAAGGGCTTGTGATTTTGCTTTGTTAACTAATTGTGCCGTATTGTTTCAACATTCCGCACGCGTTTAGAAACGCCCAGTATGGCGATAATGCCATTACTACTGTCTGCAGATGAAGCCATTTTCACTTGTGACATTATCAATAACATTCGTAACTCACATCGATGTTCCGATGAAGATCCACGTTCGTTGGTGGAGCCACGTTTTCAAGAACGCTTTTCTGCGATCGGAACAGTTGTTACAACGTCGTCTTACAGGGCTTCATTACAGAGACATTATTGAGAACGAATTTCCAGCGTTATTGGAAGAGGTTCCTCTGGCAACAAGGATGGGCATGTCTTTCTTCACGACGTGGCCTCTGCACGTTCAGGTGACGCATCGTGTAAACGTAACATTCACCATAAGATGGATCGGCAGAAATGGTCGAGTCGCATGGCCAGCAAGGTCCTCTAACCTTCCTACTTTCTGATATTTATCTGTGTGAATGGCTGAAAAGCGAAGTCTCTAAAGAAGTGAACGCAAGGGACGAATTGATCATTCTGATTAAGAACAGTCCTACTCTCATACAAGAGCTGGATTTGGTGTTGTCAAGACAGATCGATAGCGCATCAAAGTCTGAGGTGGAATTTATAAAAGTTAACATTGAAGTGAATCATTTGCCTTAACACCATCTATGAGTATTTCTTTAGGTTACATGCGAATAGCTGTGTCTCTGTAGCAAATATTGAACATGTCTTATAAGGATTATTTCATTCCGATTAGCTTACACTTCCACCTCGTAAAATGTTTACTATTCCCCCCCCCCCCCCCCCCCTCCCCCGAAAGAGGCTGTAGAGACAGGAAATTAATTAAATGTCCTGAAATGAAATGAATGATTCGAAGGGGATAAAGTCAATAAGGATGCAGTAACAGGAACCGGCGTCATTGCTAACCGTTCAGATATGACGAATACACATTGTAATGGACTTGTAGTGAATACTGAAAAATTTGTCCCAGGCTGGGGCTCGAATGCAGATTGCCCTGTTTTTCGTGACCAAATTGCATAGTCCATCGTTTAAGGAATACCACTCGTTAATCAGTACAAACGGCTTTTCTGTTACTATTGGTTATTCCGCATCTATGAACTACTCGCACTGATGTACTTTTACGTTATTGCTTCTTTATTCATTGTATACCAGTCTTACCATTTATACCATTTCGGCGCATCGAAGCAATAACAGAATTCTTACAAGCAGTCCATCGCACAGCGACGTATAAATTGACTTGTGCATTACATAAAAACGCTGTAACCTACAACAAGCACCTGGCATTCAGTGCTGTATGGAAGTTCTGATGCGCTATGAATCGTTGGTTAAAACATGTTCCTTATAAATGTTCTCTTCAATAATAATACAAAAAGTTTGCTTCATTTGTTTTAAGCTTCAGTTTCTTAATGAAGTAGAAGGGGTCTCTCTCTCTCTCTCTCTCTCTCTCTCTCTCTCTGCGCGCGTGCAGGTGTGTGTGTGTGTGTGTGTGTGTGTGTGTGTGTGTGTGTGTGTGTGTGTATGTGCGCGCAACACACCTTCATTGGGATATATCTGAGCTACTAATTTAAGCGCAGTCCTCCTGGAAACTCGGCTGATAAGGCTCCTTCTCAGTAATGTTCGCAGCGTACTCCAGCGTGAACGTTAGCAGTTCGTTCGACCATAACTGTCTCTTCAAACCTTTGCTAACATCATGTTTATTCACAACGTTGAGTAAGGGGCACATTTCTGAAGACTATTAGGTGAGATGGCATTTACTCAAACCCACATATAGTGCATTCTTTCCCGGCAATCTTAACCGAATTTGTACCATAATTGAGCACTAATGACCTCAAGAATGAAGACTGTGGCAAATAGCTTATTTCTCCTTCCGTTTATACACCCACCAAAAATGTCACTTTCCACTCAACCGTTCTTTGTATCCACAGGAGGAAGAAATCATAGACCATTGCCTCTACATTTTTCGCCGTTTCAGAGAAGGCGTGAGTGACTTGATAACTGAGTGAGTTATTTCCAGACTGTAAATACGAGGTTTCTGTGTTCAATGCCCAGGCACTTTTTGTGGAGTCTTGCCCACTCGTCTCGTATAGGGTGCCTAAGGGATGCTGCGTTCTCGGAATGTTATACAACAATTCAAACAAACAACATTAATAGTTTGTTTTAATGAAACTGATTGACAATACTTAACTTCGTATTTAGAACGAGCGTCGCAAGCCATGGGCGACATGCAAACAGTAATGTTCTATAGACAAAGTCCAAACAAGCATCGGATATGGAGCACTAATAACTGTTCCCCCTGCTAGGCCGTGCTAGTACTCTGTTAATACTGCCCACCAATGTCCGGCCTAGGCTGGCAGGAGCGGCGCTTACATTCACTTCGGCTAGGTGCCGCTCCTATCGTGGTGACGTCCTGGTCAGCGCACCACTGGCCCACGTTGCTTCACCGCCTTCTCTGGCCTTGCGTTATTCCTCTTCGTTACGGCGCTTGTGGTTACTCCAGAACACTTTTCATCTCTGGCATTTGCTCTATCTACACTCTGCTTGGTATTACCCTCCGTCTCTAAGTATCCATATGGACAAATAGATCGGAGGAATACGACGACGACCGCAACGGTCGCAGTTTCGAATCCTGCCTCGGGTACTGATGTGTGTGATGTTCTTAGGTTAGTTAGGTTTAAGTAGTTCTAAGTTCTAGGGGACTGATGACCGCAGATGTTAAGTCCCATAGCGCGCAGAGTCGTTTTTGAATACAACGACATACGACTTACAATAGTAGTGTGCCTAGTGAAGTACAGTTGTATTAAAATAACATTTGGGTGAATAATTACTTCATAATGGTTATTAGGTTGATAACTGTAGTATCAAATGTATTCGGACATAGACCGGTATTTTTGTAACGAACAGCCTTTCCCTGTCTGTGCGCACAGACAGCCTTTCTTGTTGTCGTTAGAGGTGAAATAATCTCAGTTATTCGACGATTCTACCGCTCTTCTGGGATCTTCAGAAATCTTCTGGTATCTCCGGTTAACTGAACTCTCCTAGCGTCGAATACTGAAAAAGTAACCAGAAGAGGAACCTGGCAAAGGCTAAAGACGCAAAGAATTTTTTTTTTTAAATATAGGTTATGTGTAGGCAAAGGCCTTGCTGCAGTGGATTCACAGGTTCCCGTGAGACCACCGCAGTTAAGCGCTGTCGGGCGTGGCCGGCACTTGGACGGTTGACCATCCAGGCCGCCATGCGCCGTTGCCACTTTTCGGGGTGCACTTAGCCTCGTGATGTAATTGAGGAGCTACTCGACCGAATAGTAGCGGCTTCGGTCAAGAATACTATCATAACGCCGGGAGAGCGGTGTGCTGGCCCCACGCCCCTCCTATCCGCATCCTTCACTGAGGATGACGCGGCAGTCGGATGGCCACGGTAGGCCACTCGTGGCCTGAAGACGGAGTGAGGTTGTGGAGTCAGACTGATCTGTGCTGTAGCCCGAGGTCGAGGTTAGATTCAGAGTTTGCCGAAGCAAGCGATTTTGATGTCATGAGAATAACTACAATTCCTATTGTCACATGTATTTTACACATAGTGGATTCCAACGAGTTATTTGTGTTCACCATTTTCGTCGTGGGAAAATATAAAACGTCTGTGTCGGTAGTTTCAATATTGCCGAGTCGAGCACCAATGTTCTAGTAAACGATAGCAAGATTTATTGCGGAGAAGAGCACTGAAAATAGTGTAAATGAGATATAACGAAGGTTGCTAACACAGAAACTGTTACGTAAAACAGATAATTTTGACGTTTACCAAAATGCAAGTTCTCAATTTTTAAGAAAAGAGTGCTGGCGCTCTTTACTGTTGGGAGTGCGGTTGTCATAGAGTTGGAGCGAAAGAAGCGCTAATAACTGACGGCTGGCAACCGCCCCGCGAGATGTCCCCAATGGACGATGCCAACTGGATCGGTGCAATTGGAGAAGACCGTGTAGAGAGCAGGCAGACCGTGAAAGCGAGCGGAGGAAAGCCGGCCCCTAGCAGCACCCTGCTGTGTCTCGTGACTACCTTGTCTCCAGAGCCGCTCGCTCCCATATACGTGCCGCGGCGGCTCCGTGGCCTCGTCCTTCCTACGCGACACTTAACGTGGCCACTGATTTGCAAATCGTCCAGCGCGCCATTGATGGCCAATTACGATGCCAAGGTACCTGTTGAGCTGACTACCAAGTTCCAGGTCGTGAAAGTCTAGTCATTCCTGCGAAACGTACATCTACATCTACATCTACATTTATACTCCGCAAGCCACCCAACGGTGTGTGGCAGCGGCACTTTACGCGCCACTGTCATTACCTCCCTTTCCTGTTCCAGTCGCGTATGGTTCGCGGGAAGAACGACTGTCTGAAAGCCTCCGTGCGCGCTCAAATCTCTCTAATTTTACATTCGTGATCTCCCCGGGAGGTATAAGTAGGATGACGCAATATATTCGATACCTCAACCAGAAACGCACCCTCTCGAAACCTGGCGAGCAAGCTACACCGCGATGCAGAGCGCCTTTCTTGCAGAGTCTGCCACTTGAGTTTGCTAAACATCTCCGTAACGCTATCACGCTTACAAAATAACCCTGTGACGAAACGCGCCGCTCTTCTTTGATTCTTCTCTATCTCCTCCGTCAACCCGACCTGGTACAGATCCCACACTGATGAGCAATACTCAAGTATAGGTCGAACGAATGTTTTGTAAGCCACCTCCTTTGTTGATGGACTACATTCTCTAAGGACTCTCCCAATGAATCTCAACATGGCACCCGCCTTACCAACAATTTTATATGATCATCCCACTTCAAATCATTCCGTACGCATACTTCCAGATATTTTACAGACGTAACTGCTACCAGTGTTTGTTCCGCTATCATATAATCATACAGTAAAGGATCCTTCTTTCTATGTGTTCGCAGTACATTACATTTGTCTATGTTAAGGGTCAGTTGCCACTCCCTGCACCAAGTGCTATCCGCTGCAGATCTTCCTGCATTTCGCTGCAATTCTCTTACGAAACTGATGGTTAACGTAATTTGACAAAGGAGAATCTGCTGGAATTTTACGAATTGTTGTCGATTTGCCACCCTTTGACTCCTACCTTTTTCCACATCTAAATTCATTTGGGCGAGAAAAGTTTAAATTTCAGCGAAGATTTTGTAGTAGACGCTGTTTCGTGTTTTGCGGTGTTTTCAGAATCGCACTTCAGGGATGGAAAAAATTAATTGTATAGAAAAACTCACTTCTTCCAACAGAAATACACAAAGAACTGTAACCAGTTCTCTCTCTATGCGTTTCAAATTATATGTCCTCTACCTAAAATATTCGTTTTTAAAGTTAACCACCCCAGTAAATAGGCAACGTCACTGTGGAGAACGGTGTACGTATAATTTTCCGAAACGGTTAGTGAGAAGATCAATAAATGTGTTTTTTATAATCTTTTGTGTTTGTCAGTGAGTCTTTATAAATGACGAAAAAGGCTAAGGCTCTTTCAGTTCCCTTTCCAAGATAAGGCGTAGAGTCAATATTGCCTCGTGGGTCCTTAACGTTTCACGGGACCCGAGATTTGTATTCCCCCACATAGGCATCTCCCAGTTTGTCCATTCTACTGTAAGTATCTCGTGTTTTTATTTTGCAAATCATGACTTACGAAAGTGATGGTTCGGTTATGCTCACACCTGTCAGCACGTGCCTTATGTGGTATTAGGATTAATACTGAGTGTGGGATTAGTACTGTGAGTCCGCCGGTATTTCGCCTCTCGCATGGATTATCACGTATAGCTGGTGGAAAATTTTTGTTACCATTGATTGTCAAAAAGATGGAACGTCGTCTGCTCCAGGTCCCTCATTCGACTTAAGTTATTTAGTGGTCTGTCAAATTCTTCTCACAGTATCGGAGCACTCATTAACATCTATAAACGCTTTCTTTTCCTGTCTTAAAGTTTCTTGTCTTTACACTGCTTTTCAAGATATTCGATTCACCTACAGCTCTCCCGTCTTTCAGTACGAGATTTTGAGGCACTGGTTATCCAAATGTGTGATCTATTTAATTTGAAAACACATTTTGCAGGAGCACATGTTACCATTATAAATTTCTATAAACAAGGGAAACACACACAATTTCGTGTTGTTTCATTGACTTACATACATGCAACGTAAATTTGTCGGAATAGTCTATGCAGTATTGTGTATCCTAAAAGTATCATTCCATTAAGCACAAGCAAAAATAATCAAGCACAAACATGCATTGTCGAACATATAAGAGTCTCTGTCATACGGACGGTGGTATAAAGTTTGTTATTACGGCGCTCTGTTTACTGACTGACCGCTCAACGTCTGAGTATCTACGTCATAGGAAAAGCTAAAACAAATCGTACACCTATGTTACAATATTTGAATCTGTTGAGATGTGGCAGAACATAATTTCTTTTTCGGAGTCATCAGTCTTCCGACTGGTTTGATGCGACCCGCCACGAATTCCTCTCCTGTGGCAACCCCTTCATCTCAGAGCACCACTTGCAACCTACGTCCTCAATCATTTGCTGGATGTATTCCAATCTCTGTCTTCCTCTAGAGCTTTTGCCCTCTACAGCTCCCTCTACTACCATGGAAATCATTCCCTCGTGTCTTAACATATGTCCTGTCATCCTGTTCCTTCTCCTTGTCAGTGTTCCCACATATTCCTTTCCTCTTTGAGTCCTCTTTCAGTCCACCCAATTTTTAACATTCGTCTGTAGCGCTAAATCTCAACTGCTTCGATTCTCTTCTGTTCCGGTTTTCCCAGAATCCGTGTTTTACTATTGTACAATGCTGTGCTCCACACGTACATTCTCAGAAATTTCTCCCTCTAATTAAGGCCTATATTTGATACTAGTAGACTTCTCTTGACCAGGAATGGCCTTTTTACCTATACTAGTCTACTTTTGATGTCCTCCATGCTCCGTCCGTCGTCATTGGTTATTTTGCCGCCTAGGTAGTAGTATTCCTTAACTTCATCTACTTCGTGACCATCAGTCCTGATGTTAAGTTTCTCACTGTTCTTATTTCCGCCACTTCTCATTACTTTCACCTTTCTTTGATTTACCAGAACTTGATATTCACAGATGTATCCTCCCGTCTGCGCAATACCTGGCAACCATTCGAATCCTGATGACGGTTGATGCACAATTCAAATTGTCGTCACTATATACATTAGAAATTACAAACTGAAAACATGAAAACTTAGTTACTATTAAGCGAATTAGGCTTACGGGCACTTTTCTCAAGAACGTCTTTAACGTGGCCCGAGAAATAGCCATTGAACGCTTTGCCTTTTCGTTTATCACGCTGCCTAGTTTCTCTCACAAAACGGATTTTCCTGTAAATCTGACTGTAAATAATCTTTTTGTTGTACGTATGATATATTCAGACTGTCCGTCATGATTGCTAACAAGTGCTGCTCATTCTTAACGTGCTTTGTTCCCTGCGACGAACCATTCTCTATACTGTATCTTCCTTGTACCTTATTTAAAAGTTTATTCCTGTCTGATAAAAGTGTATCACCTCTCAGTTTTGACGTTTTAGCTTATATACTTATCTGATCAAAGTAACGTTCGCTAATAGGTTTCCCAATGCTTTTCGGGTGTGTCCACCCTTCGACTTTGACAAGTTGAACTGTGCTGAAGACGTTGAATGATGTGGCAGCCCATTGTTTCTCTAGAGGCGAAAACAGAGAAGTCGACATTCTCACTCATTCCAAAGGTGTTCCAGCTGATTCAGGTCGGGACTCGGAGCAGGACAGTCCATTTCTGGAATACCGTTGTCCTCATAGACACAGCTTTTGACGGGGTTCATTGTCATGCTGATGCAATCAACCTCTCCGAATTTTCCTCTACCATGCACAGTTCACAATGCTGTAGAAGTGTTTATCTACTTTCGCACTTACCGTTTTTTATAAGTGCAGTAAATTGACGACACCTTAACCACGAAAGCACTCTCATACAGTAACACCAAGTCCTCGACACTTCGTTGTTGGTATTACATATGATGGCAGGTAGCCCTCTCCAACCCAAACCCTTTCCATCGGACTGCTGCAGGGTATGGCGTGATTCATCTCCCAAAGTCACTAGTTTCGAGTCATCCACTGTCTTGTGGCGTCTATCTTTACACCACCTCAAGCATTGTTTAGCACTAACTGCAGAAATGTGTGGCGTATGAAGATCTCCTCGACCGTTGTGGCCTCTTCGTTTTTTTTCTGGACTACTGGTAGGACTTTGAAACCCGCGAGTGGTTCTCTCCACTGATTTCATGCGATTTTGTACAACCACCCTCCGCAATAATCGACGGTCCCTGTCCGTCAGTAAATGAGGACTGCCTGGTCTTGACCAAGCTCACTTGCTCCTTAGAACCGCTCTGCCACTGCGGGCGGCACATAATTGGAATCGTACATTACTCAGTGTTAGTTCACTGGGTATTTTTATATCCTTGCCGAGTATAAATTACGTTTTGTAAATAATAAAAATCAGTTGATTGCCTAATAACTTGTTTACCGAGCGAGGTGGCGCAGTGGTTAGCACACTGGACTCGCATTCGGGAGGCCGACCGTTCAATCCCGCGTCCGGCCATTACGTTTTCCGTGATTTCCCTAAATCGCTCTAGGCAAATGCCGGGATGGTTCCTTTGAAAGGGCACGGTCGACTTCCTTCCCTAATCCGATGAGACCGATTACCTAGCTGTCTGATCTTCTCCCCGAAAAACCCCAACCCTAACTTGTGCGCTTTTATACAACCAAAGAAATTACTTTTTATGCTAGTACAGTTACATGCGCAAACATAAGAAACATATATAACTACTGTTCTTACTCTGTACTCAGTAGAACGTTCTTCAATACGATCAAAGGCAAGAATTTCCTGTTGTTATTGATAAATGCGATGAATAAAAGAAACATGTTTTATATATGTTCGACGAAGTACTGATGTGAAGTTTGATACATTTTTATTTTGCGGTATTTTTTATTTTACCTTTTTGTTTAGGAAATTGCATTTACTAGCGCTATTTGATAAAAGTGTACAGCTTTCGTTATTTTTACTACAACTTCCCTTTACTTCACGTTGCAAATCAACAATTTTCGAATAAAACCTGAATTAAATATTGGCAATTTCAGTTTTGCTGTTTATTTTTAAGTAACCGACACGTGGATAACTATGAAGAATAGAGATGTTCCATAGGTTACCTCCTCCTTTATATATCCTCAATCTGTTTCTGGACAGTTCACTGTTCGTCGTTTCTAAAGGAATCTTACTAACACACCGATCTCATATGTAAAGAAAGCGATTGTTATGCGGTAACGCCCGATAGGTATGGAACACACCCAACGTACAGACAACGCAGGTACGACCCAAACTGACCAAAGCTGCTAGCAAAACTACTGTTTCCAGAATGAGATTCTCACTCTGCAGCGGAGTGTGCGCTGATATAAAACTTCCTGGCAGATTAAAACTGTGCCGGACCGAGACACGAGCTCGGGACCTTTGCCTTTCGCGGGCAAGTGCTCTACCATCTGAGCTACCGAAGCACGACTACTCACGACCCGTCCTCACAGCTTTAATTATGCCAGTACCTCGTCTGTTACCTTCCAAACTTCACAGAAGCTCTCCTGTATAAAAGGAGTGCTAGTTCTGCAGGTATGCAGGAGAGCTTCTGTGAAGTTTGGAAGGTAACAGACGAGGTACTGGCGGAATTAAAGCTGTGATGACGGGTCGTGAGTCGTGCTTGGGTAGCTCAGTTGGTAGAGTACTTGCCCGCGAAAGGCAAGGTCCCGAGTTCGAGTCTCGGTCCGGCACACAGTTTTAATCTGCCAGGGAGTTTCAAAACTACTGTTGTCTGTGCTTAGTTAAGGTAGTGCCGGCCGCGGAGGCCGTGCGGTTCTAGGCGCTTCAGTCCGGACGCGCGAGACTGCCTCGGGCATGGATGTGTGTGACGTCCTTAGGTTAGTTAGGTTTAAGTAGTTCTAAGTTCTAGGGACTGATGACCTCAGATGTTAAGTCCCATAGTGCTCAGAGCCATTTGAACCATTTGAACTTAGGATAGTCTACGGGGAGCTTTACAACTTTAGATGCGGGGATTCTTTTGATCAGATAGTGTATCTGCATGTTCTTTATGCGAGAGGATGAGAAAAAGGGTGACAACGCCGCGCTGTCAACAAGGTACACGACTGAGGAGAGTAGCGAGCAGCGCGCCCGGCGTCGGCTATTTGCAAGCGGACCAGGCCGGTTGTGCAAGCGCCGCCAGCCGCCAGCCGGCACGGTGTCCCGCGCTGCGCTGAGCCGTGGCGCGCTGTTCTGGCCGTGCTGTGTTGTGCGTTGCAGGCTCGGGCAGCCGCGCCGTGCCTGCAGCGGCTCTATCGAGGTCAGCCCCGGCCCCAGAGCCAGCGCCGGCCGGTGAAAGTCGCCGCTGCGCTCCACTCCGTCCCGTCCGGTCCACTTCCAGCTCCAGCTGCCGCCACAGCCGGCGCTTTTCTTTCTGCTCGAGCGCGCCGCTGGCAAACTTCTCTGCATGTCATTACAGGCCGCTACAGCGTTTGTGTTCGAGCGCAGTCGCTACACATCAATTTTTGCAGAGACACCATGCTCCTCTTCAATTTGACATGAGCGGTGTCCGCCGAAAATGCTGAGAATTGCTTATCACGATCGAATATTTCTAGCAACAGAGAACTCTCTCCCCTTGAACTAAAAGGAATCGAGGAGCGCATTGACAACCTAAGTCTAGTCTACTCGCTAGTTTACGCCGCCATCTCTCCAGCCGGAGTGGCCGAGCGGTTCTAGGCGCTTCAGTCTGGAACCGCGCGACCGCTACGGTCGCAGGTTCGAATCCTGCCTCGGACATGGGTGCGTGTGATGTCCTTAGGTTAGTTAGGTTTAAGTAGTTCTGAGTTCTAGGGGACTGATGACCTCAGACGTTAAAAAAATGGTTCAAATGGCTCTGAGCACTATGGGACTTAATATCTGAGGCCATCGGTCCCCTAGAACTTAGAACCACCTAAACCTAACTAACCTAAGGACATCACACACATCCATGCCCGAGGCAGGATTCGAACCTGCGACCGTAGCAGTCGCGCAGTTCCGGACTGAAGCGCCTAGAACCGCTAGGCCACTCCGGTCGGTTCAGACGTTAAGTCCCATAGTGCTCAGAGCCATTTGAACCATCTCTCCAGAATTCTCCTATCGCCCGTGTCCTCCGATCCCGGCGATATTCGAACTTCTCGAAGCACTGTCAGGAGTTCCTGGGCTCAAATGTAGCCTTTGGGGTTCCACTTGGACCTCTTCAGTCACATTAACAAGTCCCCTTTTCGACTAAATTTTTCATTTCAAACAACACCTAACAATCATAGGTGACTAGGTCAGGCAAGAAGAGCAGGTGCGAGAAACTGATCGTAGTCTTGGACAAGTCTCTTGCGAGGAAGTAACCCCTATATCTATTTCCACACACCCACACTTGAAATGACAGCAGGACATTTCATGAGATACAAAAAAATGGCTCCAAGCACTATGGTACTTAACATCTAAGGTCATCAGTCCCATAAACTTAGAACTACTTAGACCCAACTAACCTAAGGACATCACACACATCCATGCGCGAGGCAGGATTGGAACCTGCGACAGTAGCAGCAGCGCGGTTCCGGACTGAAATGCCTAGAACCGAACGGCCACAGCGGCCGGCGTGAGATGTATTTGAAAGGAAACAATACACTGCTTTACTCTTTTTGGAGCGTACCTTTTCGGAATGTTAACAGTAAATCTCTTCGTCATACATAATGCATCTCTTGCAGCGTATGCCACTGGAGTTTCACGAACATTTCTGTAATCTTCCCGCACGCAATAATCGAAACTGCCACGAAAGGCGCCATTTTTCTTTTAATATTGTCTATTTCCCGATTAATCCTTCTTTCTAAGGATTTCAAACTGTAGTGCAGTACTTTAGTATCGGTCTTACTAGAATTTGTAACTTTAATCGGGCTGTAGCTATTCTATAAACGAGATCGCTTATAGAACACTAGTGTGACCCATTCTTGAGTATTGCTCGAGTGTCTCGGATCCCCATCAGTTCGGATTAAAGCAAAAAATTCAAGCAATTCAGAGGCGATCACGGCAGGCACGAGCAACACGCGAGTATTATGGAGATGCTTCGCGAACTCAAGCGGGAACCAATGGAGGAAAGAGGACGTTTTTTCCCCGCAACACTATTGAGAACGTATAGAGAACTGGGATTTGTAACCAACTAAATAACGATTCTACTTTCGCCATTGTATATTTCGGATAAGGGACTTGAAGAGAAGAGCAGAGAAATTAGGGTTTGGACGGAGGCATATAGACTATTGTCATTTGCGAGTGGAACAGGAAACGAAATAACTAATAGTGGCACAAGTTACTCACCCCCGTGCACCGAGTAGTGGCTTGTGAGGTATTTACAAGTAAATCATGCACCTTGGCATGCATAGTCCTAAATGCCTCACGCCGATTACACTGTACATGTTTTCTCAATCTCCTTAAAACGTGGTAGTGCAATGTCCTGCTCCCCTTTACCAGGATGAACAACTACATATTCTCTACGGACAAAATTCAAGATCATCAGAAAAACTACCGTCAGTTCTCTGAGTTGTGCTTCATGAAAATCGAAGCAAATGTTGTGGTCCTCTTGATTCATCGACAGCTGAAATGTTCATAACGTTGTTAATGCGTAGCCTCTCTTAACACTCGGTTGGTTTTAGCCTCAGTTTTCTTGATACTGAAACATTATTTCTTGTAGGATCTTTTGTTCACTAAATTTAGCAACTTCCTTAGGCTTACAGTTCGTTGAATGGGTCGAACAAAACCAACACAAGTTAACGACACACGTACACTCTCAATAATGCCACGTAGCAGACTGCCAGTTAAACTACACAACATTAGACGGCCGCAGAAGAAGCTAGTACTGCTGCTGCTTTGGTAACAGTATTCCAGCTATCGGATAGCTCGTCCACGTTACGTTTCAACCCAGAAGTATTAGATGTTGCCGGCGTGGCTTATCATCTGTTTGGAAGCACTGATACGGCTGTAGTCAATGTTCGCTGCTGCATCATCGCCAAATTGTACTGCACACCCTAGTGCACAAGAATTTACGCTTTTTTGTAGACGGAGTGTGTTTCTGCATTCGGAGGAGAATAAAAATAAAACTGCTCGACGATGGGGGCATAACACTGGTGAAATTCATGAAGCTTTAAGGACTAAGCGGTGTTCCCCAACAGGAGGAGACTCATTAGTTTACTTTCAGACCGAGGCGACGCAATGGTTAAGGCAGTGATGTCGCATCCTGGTGGAGCAGGGTTCAAATCCCCCACTGTCCATTCAGGGGTAGGTTTTCCGTGGTTTTCCTAAATCCATTAAACCGAAGGCCGGAATACTTCCTCTGAAAAGCACACTGCCTGTTTCCTCCCCCATATTTAGGTCATTCGGCCATTTGCTCCATCGCTAAGGACCTCATCGTCGACGGGACGTCAATCCTGATTTCTTCATTTCTAATCGTGCCAGAAAAAGGAAGAAAAAGCACATAGCCATTGTTTCAGGGGTGCCGACCTACGGTTCCTGATCAGATTATGAGCCCGTTATTTTTACATCTATACTCTGTACGCCACCTTACTGTGTGTGGCGGGAGGTACTCCGTGTATCACTGTCATTCCCTGCCCCCCCCCCCCCCTTTTCCCCTTTTATTGCGCCAGTCGCGAATGGTTCGCGGAAGAATGACTGATGTTAAGCCTCTGTGAAAGCTCGAATCTCGAACATTACTTTCCTGGAAGAAAAATTTATTGACTGCCTCTTCCAGAACTCCTGGAGTTTTAACATCAAACCACATCGTGAGTAGAACGCCTCTCTTGCAGCTTCTGCCATTGGAATTGGCTGAGCATCTCCGTTACGCTTCGACATTTACTAAATGAACCTGTTACAAAACACACTGCTGTTCGTCGGATCTTCTCTATTTCCTCTATCAGTTCCATCTGGCACGATCAGACGAGCAATATTGAAATATTGGTCGAACGAGGATTTCGTAAGCAACCCTTTTCGTGGGTGTAGCACACTTCCTAAGGAAATTTTTCCAGCAGTGAGCGAAGAGTCTATTTTAACTGTGACCCATCCACTGCGAGAAAACTTAAAAGTGACCGAAAATCAAATTAGACGATTGATACAGCTTAGAACTACCTTAAAACAGGCCTTCAGTGTCGTTGTTAAGGATTTTGAGCATTGCAAGAGAATCATATTTTCGGTCAAAAGTGCATGCACTTCCGATATATGTTAGAGCCGTGCATGGCGGAATTATCGTCGATAAACCAGTAAATTGCCTTCGTTTCTGGCACTACACCATGTCACTTTACTCTGAACTTTTAACATGTTTTGCTTATGCAGAAATTATAAGTGTTAAGAATAGTACGGAGGCAATGTGTATACGTCGTCCAGTGCAGCTGTCGGACCTCGCAGATGAATGACCTCGGATAGAATTAGATAGCTACAGGGGACACGTCATTGCTTTTGTATTACTGAACAGTTAAATCCTGTTTTGCGAATGGATATGAGCCGGTGACCCTTATTCAGACTGTTTTATAACTGTAGCATTGGTTTGTCGCTGCCTTCCGTGGAACATTCCCACACCCTTCCTCCAGATTCTGGAGCAGCAGTGGTCAACCTAAATCTGGGCACATGTTTCTCTTGATCTGTCACCAAGGACCTCTGAAATTGGTCTGCGTGTAGCAGTGCTAAAACCTCGTGTACATCTAACCGTGTTACCACTGACACAATGACACGATCAAGCACAGCTACTTTGGTGTCGTGAAAGAGTCGACTTGTGGAATGGCATTCTTTTTCTTCAGTGATGAGAGTAGTTTTTGTCCGTATGGAAGAGACGAATGTACACGTGTACGGCGTAGATATGGTGATCAGCCTATTCTGAAGTGCATTTTTCCACCACACGTACTTCCCAGGCCAGGCTTAATTGTGTGTGTGTGGGGGGGGGGGGGGGGAGGGGGGGGGGGGGGTGCATCAGTTACAACTCCTGGTGTTTCTGCTGGGTAAAGTTACCGGTGACCGCTACACTGCACGGGTCGTCATCCTCATTTCTTCGACAAGATGATGTGATTTTTCAGCAGGATAATGCACGTCCACATACGACTGCTGGGACGCAACGTGCTCTTCATGGTGTACAACAACTGCGCTGGCCAGCAGGATAGCCAGATCTCTCGCCGATTGGAACACGTGTGGGACATGATGGAGCGGGAATTAACTCGTCCTGCAGAGCATACAAGAATCATTGCCACATTGCAATAAAAGGTGCCACGTGAATGGGACAATCTGTTACAAGATCCCATCCAAAACCTTTATGATCGTTTGCATATGAGAATACACGCCTACGTTGCCTCCAGACGGGGGTACACTGTATATTGATGCCACTGTTTGAGCTGCCTTCAGTGGGACCTTTGTGTCTCATTTGGGCAGCCTACAGAAGTTCCCTTGCGAAACTGCGGAGCAAGACGTCCCGTAATTTGTGTAGCGCCTCGCACATCAATGATAGCGCGCGGGTTCAGGCCACAGCCGCAAGTGAAATGGAGTTCGTGCGACGGCACGGAAGTTACGTGGGCGAGACGAAGGCCTTCTATCGGCTGGTGGCGTGCGAGGATGAACAGTCTTCGTCACGCAATAGTTGAGGAGATCATTGCCGGGACTCCAGTGGAAGTACCCACCTTAAGTAATCCTACTGCATACGCTGATTGCGCGGTGGCGCCGTGTAGCAAGTGCCCGAGCGATTGAGGAAACACTTTTCGCGTCCCAGCACGCGATTAGCACTTTCTCCGTACAGTTAACGCCTCCCTGTATCGGAGTGCGGAGAGCGCCGTTTGGCGCCGCTTCACACGGCTTGTCTGCGAGCCGCCCCCACGCCCGCCGTCGCAGTGGGGGCCGGCGGAGCGCTCTTCCGCGTTTCATAACTCCGCCGGCCGCTGCTTCGGCCATGGCTGGCCGCGTTCGCCACGCTCCGATCATCAGCTCTCAGCGAGCGGGTCTTCCGGGCAGCTAAACACCGCCTGTATCAGGAAGCGGGCAAACTTAGCCTTTCAACGCCTATGACAGCCGCACGTTGTGCTTTCATGTATTAATGGAATCGACCGCGCGAGCGAGTTAGTGCCGTTGTGAACGGAAATACGATATCAGCGAACGGACGCACGACACGAGACTAAACGCCAAAAAATAAAGTGCACCATCTATTCAAAAGTATTGGACAGTTATTAGTGGTTATTAATAAGGTGTTTGTTCACCTTTCGCCATTGTGAAGGCCTGAACTCTGCCCCGTACTCTTTCAGTGAGGTATCAGAATGTATTGTCCTGGGGTCAGGACCGAAATCAGTTTCCCAACACTCCAACTCATCTCAGAAATGTTCTGTTCTGTTCAGGATGGGCTCTGGGCAGCCCTGTCCATTTAAGGAATTTTGTTAGTAATGTAATCTTGCTTTCAGCTGTTACACTTTTATTTTGCGACTGAGATTTCGTCATTAAGCTATTTTCAAGCATAAGATTCTGACATAGGTGTACATGCAAATCAAAATTGGTTGAAAATGGTTTAATGCAGAAATTGAAGCGGCCACTGTGACCGAGCGGTTCTAGGCGCTTCGGTCTGGAACCACGCTGTTGCTACGGTCACAGGTTCGAATCCTGCATCGGGCATGGATGTGAGTGATGTCCTTAGGTTAGTTAGGTTTAAGTAGTTGTAAGTTCTAGGGGACTGATGACCTCAGATGTTAAGTCCCATAGTGCTTAGAGCCATTTGAACCATTTGAATCGAAATTGAAATCGTAAAATAAAATTCTAATAGTGAAAACAGTATGACATCATTTTAAAAAAATTATAGAAGCTGAGGGCACATTTTATAAGGAAGTAACGCATTTCAGGAATTGTGTACAAACCATTGTTTCACAGATGCTGCTTCCTGATGGTCTGCCTTTTCATGGTGATACAAAGAATCATTGTCTTCGGACTGCTCCTCTCCAGTACGCAGTACACAAAGCTGGCAAATGTGTTTGTGTCCTTCCGAATTTAACTCACAGCTTAACAACGAAAAACACCCTCATACCGTAAAACCACGTCCTTCGTGGTTACGCGTAATGGCAGGTAACGTTCTGCACGGATTCGCCAAGACCAAACTCTTCCATTGGATTGCCAAAGGATGTAGCGTGATTAATCACTCCAGATCATTCGTTTCATGTCGTCCACTGTCCATCGGCGTGGCTTCTTGCACGCAACGACTACAGAAATGTCTGACTCATAATAGCTGCTCGAAATTTGTACCCCATTCTTTTTAACTTGTTATGTACAATCATTGTGCTAGCTGGCCAACTGGTAGAACTCGGAAACTCACGAATGATTTCTTCCGCTGAGCCGCGTAGGGTAGCCTCGCGGTTTGAAAGCGCCTTGTTACGGTTCGCGCGTCACCCCCCCCCCCCCCCCCCCTCCCCCGTCGGAGGGTCGATACCTCCCTCGAGCATGGGTGTTTGTGTTGTCCTTGGCGTAAGTTAGTTTAAGTTAGATTAAGTAGTGTGTAAGCTTAGGGACCGATGACCTCAACAGTTTGGTCCCATAGCACTTACCACAAATTTCCAAGTCTTCCGCTGATTTCATTGCGACTCCGCAGTACTCGACGATCTTCGTCGTCCGTACGTAAGGGTCTTGCTGTAGCTGTGGCTATTCCTTCGCGTTTTCACTTCACAGTCACATCATCAGCAGTCGACTTGGGCAGCTTCAGAAGGGTTGCAATGTCCCTGACGGATTTCCTACTCAGGTAATGTCTAACGAACAGTCAACGTTCGAAGCGACCGAGCTGTCGTGACCCTCCCATTCTGCTACTGGTGCTTCCCTACTGACAACGCAATACGTCTTGGCTACATATAAACTGCAGGTTCATCTCTTGTAGCATCTCGTGATCAACTTCGCATTACATAGGAGTGATCGGGAGCTTTTGATCGGATAGTGTATTTACAATCCTCCTTTTGAACGCTTGCTTTGTACCGGTACTGGCTGAGTTAGAAGTACTTATTTGATTGTTGTTTTTTAACTAATAAATTTTGCATATTACTACTTTTCACATAAAATACAGGATTAATTTTACGTAATAGAGACGAATATTTGTTACTACATCTTCGTTCTGAAAACAATAAAAAATGCTTTTCCATATTATACTATGGATAGCTGACGCATTATTTTTATACGTTACTATTCGTATCCAGTTACATAGAAGGTGTAAAAATACGTTTACAAAATTTTAGATTGTTTCCAGGAGATAAAAAGACAACTTTTTGCTAGCCAAAATGTCACGGACGTACTATTTTCCCGCGAGGAATCCATGAAATTTTCACTGATGTTCAGAGACGATATTCACATGCTGTGTAATGAATAGTGTTTTAGAGGTGTGTTGCTGAAAATGTCTGTTTATTGTAAGCATGCACGTGCCAGTCGTTCGTTAATGTAGTCTGATACGCTAAAAACCACCTGGAGTGCCTGCCATTGTCTCGTACATCAAATGCTTCCCCCACAAAAAGAAATCCATAGAAGTCAGCAACATCTGTAGATCAATGTTCATCAGACGGCATCTCTGAACATCATTAGCATCAAAAGCTTCATGGATACCTAGCGGGAAACCGGTGCACATGTGACATTTCTGTCACACAAGAAAAGGAATTGAGACTGCGATTGACTGGTTTACGTTTTATAGCTTCTCACTGATAATTTTAGGTAAGCTAAAATTCCGTTTCGTCTCGTAATGAGGGCTCGCTTTCATTGATTCAACCTATGACAGGATTCCCTCCGTAAAGGGTTAACAGTCGCCTCAGGCGAATCAGTGTGCTAGACCCTCACACTGCCTTACCGCTTGTTACTGCTAATCTGGTAATAAGCCATGGAACTTAGGAACATACGAACCCCAAAAGCCACTAGTTTATGTACACTGCCTTTTCACCAGCAGCACTGTATAAAATTCAGCATAATGCATGAGCAGCAGCAGCGCATGTAAAGAAAATGAGCGCTGCCAAGTATACATTAAAGTATCTTGATCCAGACGGCAGCCGCCGCCACACACGCTCCGACAACACAACGGACACCTCATAGTTTGTGCTGTCAGCTGCTACGGTTACTATTATGTTGGTAACGAACACACATCAGCGTGTCGGCCACCGGACCCAGTTTTTTTCGTAGATAACATTTATGTGGGGTGCCGTTCTTTGATATAAGCCCACAGGAATATATTGTAATCACTGAAGTGATGACAGTTCGTTATTTTAATACGGAGTGGACAGTCATCATCGATAATGATTTTTATCAACTGAGGTAGGCTGAGAACTTTGCCTAGCCATGACAACTGTTACTCTACGACATTCTGTAATAACAACCTATACAATACGACATAGCATTTACATACACCAGAAGATGCAACTTAAAAGTTGCAAAACTGGTTGTGTGAGTCTCTAATTGACTTAATTAAATAAGCTATAGCAGACTAGTGGAATCTTCATTCAGTTTTATATTTTAATAGTTTTAGCATCTATATATAAACACCTATTTTACTGTATGAATTGGTCAGTCACTTATATACATTAAATTTTGTTTACTCTTTTCGCGTCATCTCACGCCTCCATGTCACCCACCACTTGTAAGATACTTAGTCTCTCTTGCTACGACTGACTCAGTTACAACGTCTAGAATTCGTAGAGAGACCCTTTAACTGCTTCACTGCAAAAGAATCAACACTTAGTTTGAGTTCAGCTGATGGAAAATTAACTGTGCTTCTTGTAGTTTACACAGCAAAACTTTAAGTGACTTACATCTCTGTGAAGTGTTACATCTTGTATCTCATATACTTTGCATAGACGTAATGAGTGTCATAATACTGTGTTGCAATACTTGCCATGCATTATTTGCTTACAGTTTCCATTAGTTACATACGATTTTTTACGTATAACATTAATATCAATCTGTAAAAAGGCAGCAACATAAAGTTTTGATCTCCACTTTCGTACAACTGAACTCCTTCAAGAACAAGAAAATCTACAAAACGTCCCTTAGTCCAATTAGTTAGAGCTTTGGAGGCCCTTCTGTTCTCGGGGGCGAAACGTTATAAAGGCATTAAGCACTGTGCATATTGCGTAAAAATTCTAGAAACTAACCCATAACGCTTAAAAAAATAATCCAAGAGATACTTTCGTGATAGCGAGGAAGACAGTACAACTGTGGTTCATCAATGTAAGACACTCTGGAGTTATTGAACAGCTCAGGACTAGTCACTGCGACAGTTTCCTGCTCGTACGTGTTTCACCTAGAGTTCTTTTGACCGTTCACGTGAGAGACTGTGCGTGTGCTAACGTTCTGTAACATAGCGTAATGTAATGTACGTAATTCGGAGCTGCCCCCTGCTCCTTGCTTTGTCTGGTTGCGTCACACATGCTGTACGTTATCGCGAAGATCAGCATTGTTCTGTATCACTGAAAGCCCGCCGTTATCTGTGCACTGCTCTCTTCTATTCATAGCGGCGAACGCAGCTTTCATGCCGTCACATTATCTGTTCAACGCTACAAAGTTATCCACACAGCGACACGTATGTTGAAACAGTTGATTACGTTACGAGGAAAGAGGACATCTGTCGCCCGACGCCGGCCGCGGTGGTCTCGCGGTTCTAGGCGCGCAGTCCGAAACCGTGCGACTGCTGCGGTCGCAGGTTCGAATCCTGCCTCGGGCATTGATGTGTGAGATGTCTTTAGGTTAGTTAGGTTTAAGTAGTTCTAAGTTCTAGGGGACTGATGACCACAGCAGTTGAGTCCCATAGTGCTCAGAGCCATTTTTTTTTTGCCGCCCGACGCGCCTAGTTAACCACACTGCGGTGACAATATTAAGAATGCCATCTGTTCAAGGGCACTTCATTGTAGATATTGGATTTGCACGTGATTGAGGCCGATTGGTGATTAAGAATTTTCATCCTTCGTAGTTCGTATTTATAGATCGTGAAACAATTTACAAACGTGAAATGGAGTTGCGGTGTTGAGTAAAGTATAGGCTTCATACGAATGCAGCAATTGGAAGCCGGCTCTTTTTAATGTGATCCTACTGTATCAAGAGGTGTGTTGTAGAAGTGATACAGAATGGAAGATGCTTGTGTTGTCTTTCTACGCTTCAGGACAACTTAGCTTAAGGTTCAATGAACTTCGGAAACAAAAGCCGTGAAGTGGGAGGTTTGGTACAGAGATAATCGATGATTAACGTATGCTGCTAAAGCTACCATGCCAGCTTATTACCACTGTCTGTCTTCCTGTTTATGTTCATCCTTGTTCTGTTCACTGCTGTCTTCAACTCGTCTTTCTGTATCCTTATGTCTTATGTGCACGCCTGTTCGTAACCGTGAGCCGCACTCACGAACGCGTTTCTTAGCAGAATGACAACTACAGAAAGTGTCATTTCAGCACACACTACAAATTACGACGGCATAAGAAGCAATAAAAGTCTAGCTGTCATAGACTCGCATGTCTATGTGTAGTTGGGTCTATCTACGTTTATTTGGAATGGCATTAATACGGGCCCAAGCATTTGAAATGGCATTAATACGGGCCCAAGCAATAAAGTCCCAAAACCATAGTTCCTGTGAATATACGAGTACTTATCTTGTAGTGCTTGGTTGTCCAGGATCGGAGGCTTCATTTTTTGAAGCGTTTTTTAACTTTATAAATAACAGACAAGAAGTTTGCTTAATGTTCATTTATGTGGCGTCCAGGCGTAAACAGCAGTAACTGAAATGCTCTGAGTTAGCTCGCCCGGCCGGCCAGTGTGGCCATGCGGTTCTAGGCGCTTCAGTCTGGAACCGCGTGACCGCTCCGGTCGCAGGTTCGAATCCTGCCTCGGGCATGGATGTGTGTGATGTCCTTAGGTTAGCTAGGTTTAAGTAGTTCTAAGTTGTAGGGGACTTTGACCACAGATGTTAAGTCCCATAGTGCTCAGAGCCATTTGAACCATTTTTTATCTTGCCCCATGACTGTTGCCGCCCTGACGCTGGGCTGAAACAGTGCAACGGAATCTAGAAAAAACATGCATGTTTGCTTACTACAGCTGTCAATAGCGTGCCAAAACTCACAGCAACTCCCAAGGTTCCCCTCAGGCTCCTTCCCTTGGTTAATATTGTTTGTTACATCATTTCCTTGTGTCAAACAAGTCATACAAGCCCAATTCCAGAATTATGATGTGCCTTATGAATCATATAATTTCAAGTTGCGCTGATGACTACTTGTACGGATAATTCAGTACACTTAAAAGACAGTCGGGAGTCGCTCACAAATTGCCGATTGTGTTGGCATGCAAAATGTGTTGAAAATATGCTTGCGAACCCGGTAACGTTTTTCAGTTGCTAAAAGTTGCTAAATATATAGGACAATTGGATATACGTCCTAATCTCCTCCTGCTCTCTCTGTCCATCCATTACATCCTGCCACTCTTCTTGTCTATCACCAGCTCCCCCCCCCTCTCACTATTCTCTTCCTCCCCATTCCTGTCTCTCTCCATGTCTATTTACTCTCGCCCCCTCCCCCCTGTCGGTCTCCTCTTACCACCTCTCTTGACCTTGAGCCTTGTCTATTGCTGCTGCAAACGAAACTTTGATTGGGAATCGAAGTCACTTAAAATGAATGGGTAAATCGGATGGGGTCTTTGATATATGGGATATGAGGAGACTTCTCCAGCTGCGGGTATGAGAGAGACTTCTCCAGCCGTTGGATCTGTCGGGACAGTAGCTTCAACGACAGCGCCTTTATTTTAATATTTGCCTCCCCAACTCGCGTATCATCTCTGTGACACCCTCTCTCCTGTTCTTTGGGCTTCTTCGATATCCCCCGTCTGTCCTATCTGGTTAGGATACCCCACCGCAACATAATACTCTAGCAGAGGACGGACAATCACAGTGTAGGCAATCTCTTTAGTGGAGCTGTATCATCTTCTGAATGTTAATGAAACGCAGTCTTTGGTTTGCCTTCTCCCAGCAATATCTTTGTGAATATAAAATCTTTATATTTGTGTGATGTATCATGTAATCGAAATTTAACGGATTTCTTTTAGTGCTCTTGTGGATGACTTCACACTTTTCCTTATTCACAATCAATTGCCACATTTCGCACCATACGCACATGGTGTCTAAGTAGTTTTTCGGTTGGTACTGATTTTCTGATGACATTACTGGAAGGTAAATGACAGCATCATTTGTAAACAATCAAAGAGGGCTGCTCAATTGTCTCCTAAATCATTGATATAGCTAAGGAATAGCAGAATGCGTATAATACTTTACATCTTCATACATACTCCACAAGCCACCGCATGGTGCATGGCGGAGGATACCGTGTTCCAGTGCTAGTCATTTCCTTTTCTGTTCCACTCGCGGGTAGAACGAAGGAAGAACTATTGTCTACATGCGTCCGCACAGGCCCTAATCTTCGAACCTACCTATTAATAACTTCAATGTCCTCCTCTAAATCGACATGGTACGGATCCCAAGCACTCGAAAAATACTCAACAACGGGCCCTGCTGGTGTCCTATGTGCCGTCTCCGTTACAGAAGAACCACACTTCCCTAAAATTCTCCAAACAAACCTAAGTCGACCATTCGCCTTCCCTACTATTATCCTTACATGCTAAATCTATTTCACATTTTTCTGCACTTAGAGCTAGCTACCATTCATTTATCATACTAGTTTGAAATTTTGTCTAAGTATCTTGTATCCTCCTGCAGTCACTCAACGACAAAACCTGCTCATACACCACAGTATCTTCAGCAAACAGCGCAGACTGCTCCTCACTCTGACCACAGTTCATTTATGTATCTAGGATATAACATCAATCCTATCATACTTCCCTGGGGTGCTCCTGGCGTTACCGCTGTCTCCCTTGGGGAACGCCAGATGTAACTTCTGTTTTAGTCGATGACTTTCCGTCGATTACTACGTACTGTGATATTTCTGACAGGAGCCAGCCGCTGTGGCCGAGCGTCTCTAGGCGCTTCAGTCCGGAACTACGCTGCTGCTACGGCCGCAGGTTCGAATCCTGCCTTGGGCATGGCTGTGTGTGATGTCCTTAGGTTAGTTCGGTTTAAGTAGATCTAAGTCTAGGGGACTGATGGCCTCAGATGTTAAGTCCCATAGTGCTTGGAGCCATTTGATTTTTGACAGGAAATCACGAATCCAATCGCACAAGGTAATACTCTATAAGAACACCATTTGGTTAGAGGTGCCAACCGACTTCTGGAAATCCAGAAATATGGAGTCAATTTAAGATCCCCTGCCAATAGCACTCATTACTTCGTAAGAATAAAGAGCTTTTTCTACAAGAACGATATTTTCTGAATCCGTGCTGACTTGATGTCAGCAGACCGTTTTCTTCGAGTTAATTCATAATGTTCGAATACCGTATATATTCCAAACTCCTACTACAAATCGACGCCACTGGTAGGGGTTTGTAATTTATTGGATCACTCCTATTTCCTTTCATGAGCATTGGTGTGATCTGTGCAACTTTCCAGTTTTTAGGTACGGAGTTTTCGTCGAGTGAGCGGTTAAATATGATTGCTAAGTATGGAGTTATCGTATCAGTATATTCTAAAAGTAACTAAACTACACTCCTGGAAATGGAAAAAAGAACACATTGACACCGGTGTGTCAGACCCACCATACTTGCTCCGGACACTGCGAGAGGGCTGTACAAGCAATGATCACACGCACGGCACAGCGGACACACCAGGAACCGCGGTGTTGGCCGTCGAATGGCGCTAGCTGCGCAGCATTTGTGCACCGCCGCCGTCAGTATCAGCCAGTTTGCCGTGGCATACGGAGCTCCATCGCAATCTTTAACACTGGTAGCATGCCGCGACAGCGTGGACGTGAACCGTATGTGCAGTTGACGGACTTTGAGCGAGGGCGTATAGTGGGCATGCGGGAGGCCGGGTGGACGTACCGCAGAATTGCTCAACACGTGGGGTGTGAGGTCTCCACAGTACATCGATGTTGTCGCCAGTGGTCGGCGGAAGGTGCACGTGCCCGTCGACCTGGGACCGGACCGCAGCGACGCACAGATGCACGCCAAGACCGTAGAATCCTAGGCAGTGCTGTAGGGGACCGCACCGCCACTTCCCAGCAAATTAGGGACACTGTTGCTCCTGGGGTATCGGCGAGGACCATTCGCAACCGTCTCCATGAAGCTGGGCTACGGTCCCGCACACCGTTAGGCCGTCTTCCGCTCACGCCCCAACATCGTACAGGCCGCCTCCAGTGGTGTCGCGACAGGCGTGAATGGAGGGACGAATGGAGACGTGTCGTCTTCAGCGATGAGAGTCGCTTCTGCCTTGGTGCCAATGATGGTCGTATGCGTGTTTGGCGCCGTGCAGGTGAGCGCCACAATCAGGACTGCATACGACCGAAGCACACAGGGCCAACACCCGGCATCATGCTGTGGGGAGCGATCTCCTACACTGGCCGAACACCTCTGGTGATCGTCGAGGGGACACTGAATAGTGCACGGTATATGCAAACCGTCATCGAACCCATCGTTCTACCATTCCTGGACCGGAAAGGGAACTTGCTGTTCCAACAGGACAATGCACGTCCGCATGTATCCCATGCCACCCAACGTTCTCTAGAAGGTGTAAGTCAACTACCCTGGCCAGCAAGATCTCCGGATCTGTCTCCCATTGAGCATGTTTGGGACTGGATGAAGCGTCGTCTCACGCGGTCTGCACGTCCAGCACGAACACTGGTCCAACTGAGGCGCCAGGTGGAAATGGCATGGCAAGCCGTTCCAAAGGACTACATCCAGCATCTCTACGATCGTCTCCATTGGAGAATAGCAGCCTGCATTGCTGCGAAAGGTGGATATACACTGTACTAGTGCCGAGTTTGTGCATGCTCTGTTGCATGTGTCTATGTGCCTGTGGTTCTGTCAGTGTGATCATGTGATGTATCTGAGCCCAGGAATGTGTCAATAAAGTTTCCACTTCCTGGGACAATGAATTGACGGTGTTCTTATTTCAATTTCCAGGAGTGTAGTCTGCAACGGAAGACTAGTCTTTATTAAGTGGTTTTAAAGTGCTTCGCTACACCGAGGGTATCTACTTCCAAGTTACTCGTGTGGACGGTTGTTTCCGATACTAATTCTGATATATTTACTTCGTCTACATCTACATCTACATTTATACTCCGCAAGCCACCCAACGGTGTGTGGCGGTGGGCACTTTACGTGCCACTGTCATTACCTCCCTTTCCTGTTCCAGTCGCGTATGGTTCGCGGGAAGAACGACTGTCTGAGAGCCTCCGTGCGCGCTCTAATCTCTCTAATTTTACATTCGCGATCTCCTCGGGAGGTATAAGTAGGGGGAAGCAATATATTCGATACCTCATCCAGAAATGCACCCTCTCGAAACCTGGCGAGCAAGCTACACCGCGATGCAGAGCGCCTCTCTTGCAGAGACTGCCACTTGAGTTTGCTAAACATCTCCGTAACGCTATCACGCTTACAAAATAACCCTGTGACGAAACGCGCCGCTCTTCTTTGGATCTTCTCTATCTCCTCCGTCAACCCGACCTCGTACGGATCCCACACTGATGAGCAATACTCAAGTATAGGTCGAACGAGTGTTTTGTAAGCCACCTCCTTTGTTGATGGACTACATTTTCTAAGGACTCTCCCAATGAATCTCAACCTGGCACCCGCCTTACCAACAATTAATTTTATATGATCATTCCACTTCAAACGGTTCCGCACGCATACTCCCAGATATTTTACAGAAGTAACTGCTACCAGTGTTTGTTCCGCTATCATATAATCATACAATAAAGGATCCTTCTTTCTATGTATTCGCAATACATTCCATTTGTCTATGTTAAGGGTCAGTTGCCACTCCCTGCACCAAGTGCCTATCCGCTGCGGATCTTCCTGCATTTCGCTACAATTTTCTAATGCTGCAACTTCTCTGTATACTACAGCATCATCCGCGAAAAGCCGCATGGAACTTCCGACACTATCTACTAGGTCATTTGTATATATTGTGAAAAGCAATGGTCCCATAACACTCCCCTGTGGCACGCCAGAGGTTACTTTAACGTCTGTAGACGTCTCTCCATTGAGAACAACATTCTGTGTTCTGTTTGCTAAAAACTCTTCAATCCAGCCACACAGCTGGTCTGATATTCCGGAGGCTCTTACGTTGTTTATCAGGCGACAGTGCGGAACTGTATCGAACGCCTTCCGGAAGTCAAGGAAAATAACATCTACCTGGGAGCCTGTATCTAATGTTTTCTGGGTCTCATGAACAAATACAGCGAGTTGGGTCTTACACGATCGCTGTTTCCGGAATCCATGTTGATTCCTGCAGAGTAGATTCTGGGTTTTCAAAAACGACATGATACTCGAGCAAAAAAAATGTTCTAAAAATCTACAACAGATCGACGTCAGAGATATAGGTCTATAGTTTTGCGCATCTGCTCGACGACCCTTCTTGAAGACTGGGACTTCCTGTGCTCTTTTCCAATCATTTGGAACCTTCCGTTCCTCTAGAGACTTGCGGTACACGGCTGTTAGAAGGGGGACAAGTTCTTTCGCGTACTCTGTGCAGAATCGAATATTTACCCCGTCAGGTCCAGAGGACTTTCCTCTGTTGAGTGATTCCAGTTTTTTTTCTATTCCTTGGCGACTTATTTCGATGTCAGCCATTTTTTCGTTTTTCCTTGGTGAAGGAATTTAGGAAAACCGTGTTTAGTAAATTCGCTTTAACAGCATTGTAATCGGTAAGCGGTATCGCGCAGTGAAGGAATTGATTGTGTTTTGCCGCGGATGTACTTTACATACGATCAGAATCTCTTTGGATATTCTGCCAGGCTTCGAGACAGAGGTTCGTTGTGGAACCTAATTAACAACGTCTCGCATCGCAGTCCGTGCTGAGTTTCGAGCTTCCGGAAAACATTGTGAATCTAGGAGATTTTGCGTTTTTTTAAATTTGGCGTGCTTCTTTTGTTGCTTCTGCAACAGTTTCTGACCTGTTTTTTACCACTGGATTCATTACTTTCTTTTATTAATTTATTCGGTGTAAATCTCTCAAGCGCCCCATTTGATTGACATTTACGTTTCAGGAGTGGAGAAAGGCGTCAAGCGAATTTTTATATGGTATTTTAAAAAGAGATATATAACTGCTAAAAATTAATGATTCTGTCGATATTGATTTTATTGTCTTCTTCTGAAGTTACTGCGTCGTCTTGAGTAAATTATGCTGCATTTCTCTCTCTCCCGATCCTGTGGGGTTTTAGCGCCACGCCGCCAGACTATACAGCAGAGTTTCACGCGGAACTGTCCAGAGACAGCGTTTATGCAGGCGTCGAGGCTGGACAATGCGAGGTCACGGTGGGAGGTGGCGATCGCATTGCCACGGGCCTCCTGGCCTCCCGCTATTTATAGCAAGCGCTGCGTGTCTCGGCCTGCTAGGAGCGCCGGGACTTCGGGCAACCCGCACTACACTGCAGCTATACACGGCTGCAGAGTTTCCAACTCAGTCCGTACCTAAGCTACACGGCTCATGTGGAGAAGCATGACTGCAGCTTCTTATATCAGATTCCACACGACGCACAACGATTCCTGCTATCTGCATCTGGACCAGCACCAGGAAACTGACTCACAGAGAGGGGACACTTGGATTACGACCTGAAGTTTTCGCGTATGTCATGACAAATCCAAGATGCCTATTTTTATACATGTATTTTTGTACGTCCCGGGTAGAACGGTGCAGTCTCTGTTATTATAGTAAAACAACTCTGTATATAATTCACTTCTAAACACAGAGCAGTAAAACCAGCTGTTTCTGTGGTAGTAACATTTCTACAGCGTTTAGATAAGTTGTTGGCACTGGGTACGGTCATTCTGCGAATGGGGTCTTTCTTCAGGCTGGAATGTTTTCTGCTCCCGGTCCTGCAGCAACCTTCTCTACGGAGGTATGCCCTCAGGCCAGCAGCTGAGAAGCATCTTTTGATAAACATAACTTGTAACTACCTATAATTTGTTGCAGTTTTCTTGATATTTGGTTTTCATGCTGTGTTATCCTCCGTAAGCTGGGAAATTCGTAAATTAGTGTATGTAAAAATACTAACTTTTGATCTTCGGTTTTGCCGAACCTGCGACCGTAACAGCAGCGCGGTTCCGGACTGAAGCGCCTAGAATCTCTCGGCCACAATGGCCGGAAAATCCCCTAAACCGTTGAGCTGAACTCCCATGTATAAAACGGCTTCAGACGTCTGATACTTTACAACTGAGTTAATGCGTTAAATGTTTGCCTTTAAACGTGTAAGCGAGAAAAGGTTTACGGAAGTCTTGAAGTTATGCTCAAAGTTTCTTGGAAGTGGCCAAGTACTCTCATTATGAAACAACGGATGGAGCTCAGTTTTAAGCAAAAGATAGTTTTTCAGGCATCTCAGAGTACATGAAGCCATTTATCCTGAAGCATGCGTCGTTCAGTGACAGAATTTTGCAGGTACATTAAGTGATATATGTAGATACTTTTATTATTTTATTTATTTATTTCACTGTAGCCTGTTATCTATAATTTAAACATAGGCTGTACTGATTCTTACACAGATTCTTAAGCAAATTGTAGTGTACATTAGTACTTGCTATACCATACTGCCTCCCGTCACTATAAATATTTCTACTACTACTACTACTACTACTTCTAATAATAATCAGGAAAAACCAAAAAACTGTTTCTGCCGTAAATAAAAACTAATCAACTACCAAATCCAAATATGTCTATTACTTGTTCTACTATTATGATAAAGCCTGTTCTTGTCTGTCACATAGCCGGCCATGGTGGCCGAGCGGTTCTAGCCGCTACAGTCTGGAACCGCGCGACCGCTAGGGTCGCAGGTTCGAATCCTGCATCGGGCATGGATGTGTGTGATGTCCTTAGGTTAGTTAGGTTTAAGTAGTTCTAAGTTCTTAGGGTCTGATGACCTTAGAAGTTAAGTCCCATAGTGCTCAGAGCCATTTGAACCATTTGTCTGTCACATGCAGGTATTTTACGCAAAGAGTACTGCGAATAGATTTGGTGCTAGGGAAGTAGCAAATTGAAGCCTTATGCCTGATGTTGAAGTTTTACTGCGCGCCCATTTAAGCAAAAGCTAGTTTTTCACACATCTAAATGTTTGACGTCGTATCTCCTGACCTATGTGTCGTGCAGTGATATAATTTAGCAGATACATTTGGTGGCATATGTGGATACTGCCTGCAAACTGTGTGGCGAATAGAGTAAGTATTAAAGAGGTAATAAATGAAAACTTCATGTTTAACGCTGAAGTTTGATTGTACGAACAGCGAAAATGTTGTAAGCAATGAACTTTATTGCTTTCATCATTTAGAGAGGGTGTTAGCGAGAAAACGTTTCGTTAGGTTTTGGAATTATGTGTAATCTTTTCTGGAAGTCGTCAAGTGCTGTCATTCTCGAATAGATATTCGTGCACGATCAGTTAACGCTACCACAAGACAAACACACAGTTTCTAACCATAAAACTTACAGCGTTAAACGTCTCACGTAAGATTATACCTGTTAATGAGAATATTATTACAGCATAAATTTTTAAATTCTGTCAATAACTACGCAAAATACTGAAAATCGAATTTTTGTTAACCTTCCGCTGTAAGTGTCAGTGCGTTTTGAGTTTCGGGATAGCGTTCTAGTAATTCAGATATGGAGCATATGCATATAGCGATTTTTTAATATACATAGTGATTATGACGTCCCCCTATTGCGTGTCCTCATAGATGGTCGCACTGTATTAATGTAGGATTATGACAGAGGACAACTTTGAGGTAGTGTAACTATTCTTTATTATGTATTCCAGAGTGTCTATGTATACATCAGCGTTTTCATAACTGAGTATGATTCTCCCCCACGTTCAATGCGAAATTCTACTCAACATCGCTGTTGTGACGGCAGTAAATGCACGTCTAACAGCATCAAGAATGTTCGTCAGCTGTCTCGTAACGTGTGGCAGCAACTTCCCGTTTAATGAATCCCTATAATGCGTTGCCACAAGATGACACATTAGGACTTCACGGTGACCTCTCCAAAGATGCAGGACATAACCACGTCCAATCCATGTATAAGGAAGTACCTCATTGAGACATTCTTCAACAGCGTTAGCGTAATGAGCTGGTGCTCCATCCTGCTGGAAGTATATACGGCCGAGCAATCCCCGATAGTGCAGACGTGGAATGAACCAATCACGTAACTTGGTGAGATATGCAATGTGATTCAAAACGCTGTCGAAGAAATATAGAACTACTAAGTGGCTTACGGACATACCAGCCCATATAATACCATGTGGTGGGTTGTGCTCAAGTTCTTCATAAAAATGAGAATTTCTCGCTTTTGCGCTGCAATGTATTGCACACTCGTCCGAGAAAAACATGTTCGCCTTTGAAGGAAGAGTTGTAAAGACCGAGCATTCGCCCACAAGCCTGATGATGTTATTGCATGCCATTATCACTTGCTTACTCATTCCGTTTACAGACGAATGTTTAAATGCCTTGAACTTTAAATCATTCTTCATACGGGTAGTCCATAATTTTCCGGACGGGCACCCAGGATATTTTTAATTCGGGTTCCGATGTTTCGGATGTTTCGGCTGACGACCTTGGAGCCATTCTCAAGCTGAGTCGCTTGCAAAATTTTTAAATCACTTTACATACTGTGGAATAAACGCGCATGCGTGAGAGATAACACTGTTGTTAATAGGAGCGTCAGTCATAGATTAAACATAAGGCGTCTAAGGGTAAAACAAAGCAAGCGCAGACTCGGCGAACCAACAGTGCTTACGAAGTGTGTTGTTGATAATTATGGTCTCATGGAGACTTAGAATATTTCGTTTGTGAACGCAGACGTGAAATGAGGGTTTCCCATGTTTTGTCGAGCAAGAAACCCTCCTACCGGTTGAGCATATTGTCTGCTATTTGTATTTCCACAGCTTTCTTGACCATTGAATCCCAGTAAGATGAGGTTGTGGCCAGTATCTGCCATGGGATTGCAGAAAAGTTGTCAGCCAAAATATCGGAACTGAAAAATACGTCGGGATGTACGCCCAAAAATTGATAGAATACCCGATCGGCGGGGAAAAGTTCAAGACACATTCTTCATATATTTTTGTAACGTCGAATATTTGCTTATGAATAGTCTTTTTGGGCGAACGTTCGACAGACGGTGCAATCCAACGCCGCGTCCCCCCTCCCCCCCCCCCCTTTCCAGTAGTGAAGAGATTTTTCTTCCTTCGGTTTTGGTGAAGAAGGATTCTGAAACCTTACCGTGTAATTATGGTAAATGCTTCCCATTGATTTTTCTGCATGGGTCGTTCGTGATCCCATTGCGATCTGTTTCTTCAGGGTATAAGTGGACTCATCAGCCACGATTTAGATGTATATCAGTACCAAAAACAATAAGAAGAAATAGTTAACACCTCTGTAATACATACGGGATAATGGGTCTTGATGATCACCCTGTAGATGACCGCATTTAGTCTGAGGGGCGTTCAGTAAGTAAAACAACACTTTTTTTCTAAAAGCGGGGTGGTTTTAGTCAGGATTCCAATACACCATATTATTCGCCACTCATTTGGCAACAAAGACATATTTTTTACATAATATCCCTTCGATGCGATGGCGTTACGCCACCTTTCTGGGAGGGCCTTTACGCCTGCATGGGACCATACTATTCGTCGACGTCGGATTCAACGTCTGGCTGCGTCGATAACATTCCCGTCGTCCACGTCCTGCTTTCCGTGGAGTGCATCCTTCGTTGGACCAAACAGATGGAAGTCGGAAGGTGCGAGATCCGGGAAAATCCAACGAGCGTACAAAATGTTCAAATGTGTATGAAATGTTATGGAACTTAACTGCTAAGGTCATCATTCCGAAGCTTACACACTACTTAACCTGAAGTATCCTAAGGACAAGCACACACACACACACACACACACACACACACACACACACACACACACACACACACACACACTTACACACACATGCCCGAGGGAGGACCGCCGGGACCAGCCGCACAGTCCATGACTGCAGCGCCTAAGACTGCTCGGCTAATCCCGCGCGGCAACGAGCGTACACATGTCAGCACTCCAACGGGTGGACGATTCTGTCAGCACTATCAATATAGACGTGCAATTGAGGAGCGAGGTGTTTTGTTGTGACCCGTCGATCGGCTCGGGTGAGTGTGACCACACATTCTAACACTGCAGGAGTCCCAGCTGTGTGCGACCGGCCGGCACGCGGGATATCGGACAGTTTTGAGCGACCGTGTTGCGATGATTACAGACGTGTAGCCCAACGACTCACCGTACTTTCGTTCACTGCCTGGGCTCCGTAGACATTCTGCAGGCGTGAAACGTCCCCTTAGAAAAATTAATGAATCACTGTGCTGATAAACATCTTAGATTATTTGATTTTCAAACAGCTGAGCAGAACTGAACGTACTCAGACATTTCGCTCTTTACCTATTCTGATCAACACTAAACTGACACACAATATTTTTATCGCATCACAATCTGACTTTTAGTAAACCCTACAAAAGAATGGCCCTGACTGACATTAACCTATACCTTTCACGAATCACTTTCCTCACAAAAATCTTCGTTACTAGAACTACTGCAATACAGCGAGCGCCACTACTGCCAGCTAAATAAAAGATTCTAACTACTGAAGGCACTAACTGCTGATAGACATAGTTAGCAAATGAAAGTTCATCACATCGAGTCTTACAAATTTACTATCTCTGATGGACACACGTCCAGATCACCCGCTCTCAAAACTCCGCCATTTCTCTCCCCACATCCACCACTGCTGGCGGCTCACCCCCAACTGCGCAACGCAACGCGCTGTTAACAGCCAACTGCCCAACACTACAATAACATATACTCCAGCAATGCAAACCAACCACACTCTTCACACAGCACAGTCAGTGATTTTCATATAGAGCGCTACGTGGCGTTACCAACATAAAAACGTAAACAGCCTACTTACAAGCGTTCCGCCAAAAGAAATTCAATATCTGTCTGTTTGGAACGCTCCTCCATTACAGAAACCATTTTGAAGGTTACGTATAGCGCCACCAACTAACGGAACTTCGTGAAACTATAGGGGCTGAAGCGGTAATATTTCACGATGTCCCACAACAAATTCTGCATTTTTTTCAACCAAAATTGGCAGAGAAAAAAATGAGTTACATTAATTATTCGTACAATCTGTTTTGGGTTGGGCGGGAGGCTCTTGGTGAGCCCGCTCCTAGATCAGTGTGTGAACGTGGTGTGTTTCGAACACTTTCTTCCTGGTGACGCACTGTCTCGGGGGTGAGACAGCGCGACCCGGCCGCCTCGCGGTGCACTCTTGCCCACGGCCTGCCGACGTCGCCTCGCTCGCTTTCCCTGCCGTGTCCTTGTCGCCTGTCTGTCACGGGATAGGATAGGACAGGCGGCCCGCTTTCCCTGATCCGCCCCCGGCGCTGCTCCACATCGCGCCGTGTCGCCGCCCCGGGCAGGGACCACCACCCGCTGTTTACATGCACCGCTACCCGCGACCCCCTTCTCCCGTCCGTTTCGACTATCCTACTTTGTCACCGCAGTCCCCAGACAGGTGAAATCGCGCGGAAACTATGCAGAGATGGATATCGACACAGAGAGCACGGCCAACTGGGACGCCGGTAAACTATATCGCGTATCCGTAACCAACAGCGAGAAACTGCACCTGAGAAAATTGTGCGCTCAATGTTACATTTTATTTTTTTGTACATACGACATCACAGTAATTGTAGACACATTTGCAATTGAAACCGAATACGCCTTCAGAATGGTTTAAAAGACACCCTAAACAGTGACCCTTCCGTCTCCTCGACCTGGGTGTCGAGTCAAACGTAGCGGCCACGAAGTGTCTTGCGGACACGCAAGACGCAAAAGAAAACACTTTTCAGTAATGTACCCGAATGGAGCACCACACCGGCTGTTACAAATTTCTGGAGAACAACAAAACGCTTTCAAAGCTAGTCCAAAAAACGAGTCAACTTAGCGTACCGATACCAGATGCCTGCTACGTCCCATAACTTAATGGTGTTATGACGTGTGCCGCCACGCTTGCGTAAACAGGAAGAGAGCAGAACAATAATAATATTTTTTATGCGTCGATGCTACGTTTTTGGATGTATGTTGCTATACTACACTGATCTGTAGCGTTGCCGAAGTTTAGCTTAGGCCGAAAGATGACAATTTGGATGAGAGTTGGCGAAGCGATATCGAACGCTTTAGTTCATTGCAAGAAGGCGACAGTTCTTCCGTATCGTTTAAAGAGTCGGATGTGATCCTTTTACTCTTAGGCTTATATAAAAATTGGTTGTGCCATATTTTACTTACGCTTTATTAATAAATTCCTGAAACACCAAGAGATACAGTAGAAATCGATTGATTTGGCATTATATTAGCCAGACACACTAACTTTGTATAATTCTTAAAATGAAGTGTCGTAATCAATGTAAGCGACTTTTGAACAATGAATAAATTGTACTCGGATTCAGACGTGTCAAGTGGTTAAAATGTCACGAGCTTCCGACAAAGCGCAAGTGGTATGACTGCCAGTGGGTTGCTGCTGCCCCCTTATGTGCACCAGCTGCTGGCTGTGACGTCACTGGTGCTCATACGGGGCCAAAGAGATATACGGGCCCTGAGGCGTACGTCACAGCACGTGACAATCGTTTACAGTGGGGGGGGGGGGGCAGATTACTGTTTGAGACCACTCTAACACTCCGTAGCTGCGCTTCTACATAGACTCGCGCTCTCGATAACATGTAAGACAGTTAATGACCTTATTGGCAATCTTTTCGTTGATATACCGATTTCCCGCCTGCCACGAACGTAGCCGAGCTTTCGCGATGTATCTTGGACAAAGGAACTAGTGTGACGTCACAAATTCGTTGCGGGGCTAGTATTTCCTGTGGGCCCCAATCACGGAAACGCTATTTTTTATGGACATACGCTGGCGCGGCGTTTGATCCTCCCGCTTCAGCCTAACGATCATTGGATCCCACGCCGCGCTAAGCTGCAAGCCACCGTCTCCCTTAGGGATATTATCGGTGATTTCAAATGGCTCTAAGCACTATAGGATTTAACATCTGGCGTCATCAGTCCCATAACCTTAGAATTACTTAAGCCTAACTAACCTAAGGACAGCACACACATCCATGCCCGAGGCAGGATTCGAACCTGCGACTGTAGCAGCAGCGCGGTTCCGGACTAAATCGCCTAGTACCGCTCGGCCACAGCGGCTGGCAGTGATTTCTATTTCGATGGCGACTATTGCAAACCACGACAGAGGTTTCGTCAAGTTTGACCCGGTGACAATTTTCTACTGCATGTTCAGCTAATGCGGTTTTTTAGGGTAGCGAAGACGATAAAACTTCTCATGATACTCCTGCACTGTTCTGCAGTGCGCACGGTTTACCCGACGTAAGGCCGGCCACTCTCGAAAGTCATCTTGTAGACCCACAGTCATTCTGAGACCTGCTACTTCTTTAACTGGTCTCAGGAAATTGCCGTATTTTTGTCGGAGGCTTGAAGATCGATTTGATTTGGTGTCTTTTCGGCAGGATGTTTATCTTGCCCTAAACAGAGACTCAGAACGGCAAAAGTCTTTTTCCTGCGCCTTGTCGCTAGTCTTATTGTCAGTCTTACGTGAGATCACTTCATTTATTTGGCGAACATTGTAGCCATTGTTCCTGGAGACCTTGCGCAAGTGACTCGTCTTCTGAATAAAGTTGACATCGTTTCGTGACATATTCCACCAGCAATGATAAAAATTAAGAAGGAGCTGAGCAGGTACTCGTTTGGTATAAACCTATATTATAATTCGGAAATACATTTTTTTACATACTTTATATTTGAAGTGTTGCATAGCCTATCAGTTTTTAAGTTGCCAGTCAATATTATAGACAAACTTGCCTTGAATACAACAAGGTATTTCTCTTAATAGAACATTACATAGAGGGTTCTGCACTTTTTGCTACTTTTACAATATATCCCCTTTATGTGGAATTCGTTTTAATACATACGACTGGAGATTTGTTCCTACCTTAGGTTTTTTTACTGTGATGTCGTAAAGTGACTTTGAGTCCTCGTAGCAGATTACTACCGTCTAGCAGAGCAAAAGAATGTGTTAAAATGAAAATGGATATGTATCTTTCGGCCACGAAAGGCAAAATTCCGGGTTAAATAATCGGTTCAGTACATTGGCATTAATCCCTCATTAAAGTTTATATTACACCACACTCCGCTGAATAGTGAAATTTTTAATCCAGAACCAACATTACTGACGCAACAAATCTTTATAGAGAGAACTAGAAGATGATCAACTACATTAAAAATTACCACTTCTTTTAGCCGATTGCGAAACCAAAAAGTAAACAACGTAATAAAGCGGAAGTGCTATTGCTCTATGTAACGAAGCAGTGGAACAATAAGATGAACATTTAGCATTGACTTCCACTTTCGCAGAACAGAACTGAAAGACGCTTACGCAATGAAGTCAAGTCGCGAAATCTATTAGTGTTGCCCGCCGTATAAACTTATGGACCGAAACTGATGTATGAATTTGGTTCGCTTTCACTTGCGAGGAAAGCGCCACAGGGAAGTGCCGTTGCTCTCTTGCAGAACTGCAATAATTTCTCTCGTGCTGACGCCGGCTTTTTGTTTCTTTTTGCAGAGGGCCGCGTGGAGGTGTCGCGTGAGAACAAGTACCTCTCGACGCTCGCGGCGGGCAAAGTGTTCGGTGAGCTCGCCATACTCTACAACTGCAAGAGGACCGCCACCATCAAGGGTAAGTCCATCGCATACTGTAACACCTCAGCCGGCGGAGTAGTTCACGCCAGATCCCACAAGTTAATTCTGTACAAGCGCTATGTATAAGCTCATTTCGATGTAAGTTTCTATTTGATGTTACCTAAATATTGATTAAATAAGTTCGTGGTTATAATCTCAACTCGACGAAGAAGTATTTAACAGAAAAATGTTATGAGAAGTAATAATAATTACTGTCATAGAAGGGGCAGTCAAATGAAAGCGAGACAGATGGAGAAAGCGAGTAAACTTTCCATTATTTCAAAAGTAATCGCCGTGACTGTTAATATATTTATCTCCGCTTGCCCCCATGTGAGACGAGACAGTCAGTTCCTTCGTGGAAAAATATCTGCGGTTGCTACCCAGGCTTGCACCACATTGTCCGAAGTAAGTAAACATCCACGAATGTATTTCTTCAGGCCCACAGTATTAAAAAAAAAAAAAAAAAAAAAAAAACCAACCACACACACACACACACACACACACGCAATAGGAGACATCGGGACTGTGTAGAGGATATGTAAGGGCTAAACACCGTGTGGTATTCGAATATGTTGGCAAGGTTGTTTCGAATACACTTTTACGAAAAAAAGATGCACCACGAAGGGCTTACCCGAAGGACAGTTATCGGTAGATGTGATGCACATATGCAGACAGAGCTTCACAAACTGAGCAAGTTAGTAATACGTTGGTCCACCTCTGGTCTATATGCAAGCAGTTATTCTTCTTGGCACTGACAGAAAGTTTTGTTGCATGTTCTCCTGTGGGATACCGTGCCAAATTCTGTCCTATTACCGCGTTAGAGAGATCCGGCAACCTTGATGCCCAAGTTAGGGTTTACCCGCAAGGCGAGAGTTCCCGCGGCTTGTCTTCGTGCTTGCCAAACCGTACCTTGGCCAGCAAGGTTATCGGATCTCTCCTCAGTGCAGAACATTTGGAGTGTTATGTGCAAGACTGTCCAACCAATTCGGGATTTTGACGATCTAACGCAGAGATTGGACAGAACTTGGTACGATATCCCTCAGGATGCCGTCAAACCAATTAATGCCAAGCCGAATAACTGCTTGCGTAATGACCAGAGGTTAACTGTCGCGTTATTGAATTGCTTAATTAGTGAAGCTCTTTCTCTTGAATAATCATTCATTTTTTCTTAAATTGTAGTGATTTTTTTATCTGTACATGTGTGATACATCTACAGATTTCCTCCCCATTCGGATAATTCGTTAGTGGTGCACCATTTTTTTTTTTTATCGTAGACTGTAATCTGCAGAAGTTTCGTTGGGATATCCATATTTTTGGAGACTTGAGGAAGTCTTTCGTATTAAATACGTGAGGGCATTTTGGAATGTGACTACAGTTGACACTATTGCACCGGAAAAAGGACATGACCAACATCTGCTGTACACCCACAAGTAATCTGACTCACTAAGCATTCACCAACACAAGAGAAAAGACCATTATGATGATGCCCAGCATCTAACGAAGGTTTGGAATGATCACTGCAATCAGAAATCATGCCAACTACGAAGCACGCTCAGTTATGTGTGAGGACAGGAAAAGTAAAGTTGTGGCATGGATCTAACTTTACTGAGTGTATGTAGAGACTGAGTGACTGTACTCTGAGACAATGGTCTCACATGATCCATGTCGACGAGGTGATCTGTACGATCAGCCAAACAGGGCACAACTATCTGTAGGCACAAATCAGCTGCAAAAAGTACATGTAACACTTAAGGAAAACACTTGTTGTAGCTGGGATTCGCAGTCATAAAAACGTTTTGAAGGACATCATCTTTACGCCAGTGACTGTTATAAGTTTTTATTACATATTATTGCAATTTCGGCCTTATCACTTGATAATGGCCTGAGGCCGAAATTTCAATAGTGTGTAATAAAAACTTATAACAGTCACTGGCCTAAAGATGATGTCCTTCTAAAACTTAAGGAAAAATTGACGACTCATAATCAAAGAATTATCATTTACAGTTTTCTTGTTGTAGAAACATTATTTTTATGTCATTAGGAGCAAACTATGGTGAATTTTTATCAAACAAAATGGCGATTCTACAGAATGGATTAAGCTCTCATGTTTCTGCTCTGGTATGAAGACAATGGTAATCGTTCTCTTTATAATATTGATGTGGGCAATGAGCTATGGGTTCTGTGTGCATATGTAGCAACAAAAGAGAAGTTCATGGAAATTTAAGAGTGTTGCAGTTCTTTTCTTCCAAGGATGTTATGGCCATTGTCTTCTGGGACATGAAATGACAACTGCTGATCCAGTTTACAACTGAATAGTGTACAGTGAGACTTAAGTAGAATCTACAAAGGTAACTTCAAAACAAGTGGCATGGCATGTTTTTTGAGTTCTGGTGTGGTTTTGCTGCACAGTACCACCCACCTGCCATAAAGGAAAAGAGAAACATCAACAACTTGTGGCAAGTTTCAAATGGAGGTTGACAGAGATTCATCTTTATAGTGCTGATTTGGCTGATTGAAATTATAAGCTGTTCTTTAATTTGAAAACTGGCTATTGTCAGTGCATTTTGTTAAGGATACAGAGCTTGATGATGCTACTGAATCGTCTTTAAGGTCACTGGCAGAAGTGTTCTATGGAAAGAGTGTATGCTGCAATAAGTGTGTCAGTGTAGGAGAAAAAGATGGTGAAGAAACTTTAGCTTGAATAACTCTACTGGGTATTCCATGAGGACTGGTCAGTACTCTGGAGTATGATGGCAATGATTATTCAGAGCTAAAAAGTCTAGTAAACATCAACTCAAAAATGTTTACTTCAGGAGCTTTGAGTACTTCTTGTCTGTGATACTGCAAAACAAATCTCTTCTACTGCATTCTTTTTATTTTCCATAGTCTGAGAAATGGTATGGTCCCAAACAAGAAAAACAAATTCAGCAAACATAGGCTCTAAATTGCATACCTTTGGCAAAATGAGCACTTGTTAATCTTTGCTACTATGAGCCATGTCTCTTTTACTGAACAAGTTTCATAGCTCTTAAGGTATGCATTTTAGAGCCCACGTTTGCCAGACATTTTTGCTGCAAATAATCAATCCTGTCATATTCCTGAGTATTGACCATTACTCCTAGGACACCCTGTATAATAAAGAGTGGTAATGTGTGCTATTATTCCTCTAATATCCAGATGGAAGTTACATTTTGAACTGAACTCATATCAGGAGTAGTGATCTTCACATGATGGACAGTTGCATTATCATTCACTTGTTTGATATATTTTAACACTGAATAAAATAAAATAGAAAGAAACTTCCACATGGGAAAAATATATTAAAAACAAAGATTCCAAGACTTACCAAGCGGGAAAGTGCCGGTAGATAGGCACAATAAATAAAACACACAAACACACACACACACACACACACACACACACACACAGAATTTCTAGCTTTCATAACCGACGGTTGCTTCTTCAGGAAAGAGGGAAGGAGAGGGAAAGACGAAAGGATGTGGGTTTTAAGGGAGAGGGTAAGGACTCATTCCAATCCCTGGAGCGGAAAGACTTCCCTTAGGGGGAAAAAAGGACAGGTGTACACTCGCACACACACACACACACACACACACACACACACACACACACACACACACACACACACATATCCATCCGCACATACACAGACACAAGCTAACTGTGTATGTGTGGATGGATATGTGTGTGCGTGCTGTCCGCTCTTTCCACTCCCGGGATTGGAATGAGTCCTTACCCTCTCCCTTAAAACCCACATCCTTTCGTCTTTCTCTCTCCTTCCCTCTTTCCTGAAGAAGCAACCGTCGGTTATGAAAGCTAGAAATTCTGTGTGTGTGTGTGTGTGTGTGTTAGTGTGTTTTATTTATTGTGCCTATCTACCGGCACTTTCCCGCTTGGTTAAGTCTTGGAATCTTTGTTTTTAACACTGAATTAGTTTTAAATACTCATAAAAAGCTATTTTATTGTTCTGTGATATGAATGAGATGGTGGGTGTTGCAGCGGCAACCGACTGTAAGCTATGGGCTATCGAGCGGCAATGCTTCCAGACCATCATGATGAGGACTGGCCTCAGCCGGCAGGCAGAGTACACCGATTTCCTCAAGAGGTATGTCGTCACACAAGTTTCTTTTATAAACATAATTTGTTAGTGCAAAAGACAAATGCAATGTAACTCTCAGAAGTCATTAAACATCCATGAATGTTTTTTTTTTTTTTGCCAAAGAAAGGGCAGTAAATTGTACGTTTTGTTACTGCCTTCTCTGTATTTCAGCTGTTAATTGTTTCTTTCTTTCTTTCTTTTTTTTTTAGTGTTCCCATCTTCAAGAACTTACCTGAAGAAACACTCACAAAGATATCAGATGTGCTGGAAGAGGTGAGAGATGTTAACTGTAGCATACTGAGTTATTGTTCAAACATGATGTGCTTTTAGTTGCTGAACTGTAGTTTAACACTGGTACTAATCGTAGTTCATTCTGTAGTATTTTATATTAAGTTCCTGGAGAGTTATAAGTCTAAAATTGTTACTGGAAGTTCATCTTTTTTTCGAATTCGATTTTATCATAAATTCAGTCATGTACATCATTGTGTTGACTGCATGATTAGTTCAACAAAAACCTTTGTTGACAGATATTTCTCCAGTGTTGCATTTTACAAGTGCAACTCATATTTTTGTTGTCACATTACTTGACTTGCTACATAGATAAATGTTTGAGCTGTGTGTTATAGTGAAATGCCTTTTTACACACCGAACATTATTACAACTACCGATCTTGAATGTAAGTAACGTGACAAGTAATCTGTGACTTTTTTCTGTCAGATAACTTGCTTGGTCAGTGATGTGACTAAACAACAGTGACACAAACACAAGTTTCAGGGAAGTGACAGTTAAAATATTTCGTCACTTACTCTGTGTCCTACAAATAGTTTGTAAAGATGTTCCATATGTTACACATTCAGATATATAAATGGAAAGTTTTGGTGAAATATAAATAAGTCAAGGAGCAAAGGTAAAAACTCAGTGAATGGTTTAAGTGCTGAGTTGTTAACAGGCACAAGATTGAGAAGGAATATTCTGTCATGTTTATGTGCACCCTGATAATGCAATGCTCAGCTATTTGAAATTATTTATTATACAGACAATGTATAGATACATTTTCCAAAAGGGAGTTGTTTTACTCCTAAATTATGTGATTATTTTGATTAAATTGAAGATTCTTATTAGGCTAATGATAATTTGTAGCACTCATTGTAAACAAGCCATCATCGGTTACAGATGTAGATATTCATTGTAATGTGACCATGTAGGTATTAAACTAGTAGTAGGACATAAGCAAGACCCATTTCAGTGGATAACAGAGTGGGTACCAACTTTTTCAAAGATGTGAGGCTCATGCCTATTTACTGTGTTAATTATAGCTTGAGTACGCAAATGAATTTTATAATGATAACTTCTTATTAATGTCTTTGTTGATCTGTAAGTTGACTTGTTCCACATCATAAAGATTTCCCTGCCAGGTGGATCTACAGAACATGATGACTGAATGAAACATGTTTGTCAGTGTGCAAAATAGAAAAAAATAGAATCTAGTAAAATCAATTTTCATCAGATACATTTGTCATAATATGGCTCTTTTTGATATGATGTGTCAAGGACTGTCGCACTGTGCTAAAAATAAGAGTTTATTTGATTTTCTATGCGTTAGTAATTGCTCAGAGGTTATGAAAAAATTGTTGGACTAGCATTTGTATGGTCTACAATGGAAGCCACTTTTCTTGTAGCACTTTAACATCACTAGTATATTAGACACTGTTTGAAGGGCAGCAGAGATGTCTGGAAATTTTGACAAATATTTTCTCTGGTGATGATGAAGAAGATAGTACAATGGAGCTTGACTCTTCCAGAAAAGGTGAATGTATTTTGAGTGACTCAAGTATGGCAGATGATGAACCTCCATCTTGTGAAGCATCTGTTGTGACTTCATCTGCAGAGGTTTATGAAGCAGTAGCACACTATCAGTTTGTGCAAAAAGTATGGGTGAAAATTGCTTTTCCACCTGAGAAGTATGTAAATTACCACAAGAAAACACTGAAACTTTGAATATTTACAACAAAGCCAAAATGGAATGGTGCTGAGCACTTCTGTGCTTAAATGATCTTATAACCCGCCTTGATGTATCAGATTTTGAAGGTTGAAAAGGTCTTTACAAAATGTGGGGAGACATTGCAACACTCAAAGCAGATTGCAGTGACACTGCATTGGTGGAAGCTGTAATGGCTGCTATGTGAGCAATACTTCAAAAATCTGCCCCAGTTGTTTTAAGGATATGACCCAGTTCAGATATGAAGATATTACTTGATTGGACACAACAGTGCTCTGATCCAAGTGCTTGGGCAAACCTCTTAAAGATCAGTGGGATATTAGTAATAACGAAGGGAGACAGTTTGACACTAAAGGTTGTTGGAATCATTTTACTTGACACGGCCAGCAAAGAAACTGAACTGTGGTTCATTGCAGAAACACTGGATACAATGATGGATGTTTCTGCTGAGGATAAAACAGATTTAGCATCTGCTAAAATATTGATAGTAGAAAGACTGGAGGGCTTAGTGCCATGTATATAGCATAAGGTACACTTGAAGGAGAAGTCTTTATGTGAACACTACATCACTGTTACTACTGAGTGTACAAATTTAAATGATTTCATTCAGTGCAAATGAAAGAGAGTTGCTTTGATTAACTAAAGCAATGGACATTCTTAATGTTACAATTCCATTTTGTAAAGATTATTATTGTTGGAGTTACGTCAGATAATCTATTTTTGTATTATCAGTAGAAAAATACTGACAATATTTTATCGAAAAAAATTTTACATGTTGAAATGTAAATGTTATGTAAAAGATGTAGATTTAGTTTATTGTTACCATATTGGTAGAGTCTTTCTTTCCTTCATTAACCTAGTTATGCTAATAAAATGACATTTTAGCTCCACTTGAAAAATGTTGAATCTTCTCTACTTGTTTCATTTGCAGACATATTACAATGAGGGTGACTACATCATCAGGCAAGGAGCACGCGGTGACACATTCTTCATCATTAGCAAAGGACAGGTATGTAAAAAAGAAGCTGTATAAAATTAGTGTGTGTGTGTGTGTGTGTGTGTGTGTGTGTGTGTGTGTGTGTGTGTGTGTTTTGGCTGTCATACTTTCGATACTATTTAAGAGATTATAATTGAGTCGGCTTAAAAAGATACCTTACAGTTGCAGTGGGCTGGGCAATGCAGCTTCATGCAGCTATCTCAACCAGTCACTTAATGTGATTTTATAAACAGCTCTGTGGCAACACGTCAGTGTAGTCAGAACTTCATAGGTGATTTTGCCTGCAGCCATTAGCACTGTGCAGTTGGAAAGTGGCAACAGTGCTTCTAGCCATCAGGGATTTTCTTAGGCTGACATGACTATAGTATCACCTAAGTAAACTCTGTTCTGCATTGGAACAAATGATTAAACTGTTTAAAAGAATCGGCATTTATATGTCAAATATGGTGATTTTAAGTAATTGAAAGGACTGCACCACTGTATCCACAGATTCAGATCATTACCATTGGACTAGTTAATCATATAAAGCATCCTGTAATAACTCTGGACTGTAGGAGGACAGATAGAAAGGGGTCTGTGGGGTAAGAACCGCAGTTCTCAAAATTCATTAAAATCCTTTTTGGAGCCTATGTTACCAAAAACATAGACATGGTATATAAGTGGACAGATATTACCCTTTCACATTACATTAATTTTTGGGTGTCTGTATAGAATTGTCTTCTGTTATAAGAATAATTTTTGAAACAATAGTTACTCTAACTGGAGCATTTACCAACTGGCAGTTTGTTTTTAGCCTGACCACACTGTATGTTGTTCAGAGAATTACAAAGGTAGCACATAAAGCAGCCTCCATAGCTGAGTGGTCAATGGAGATGGCTGCCATACGGAGAACCTGCGTTTGATTCTTGGTACTTCTAGGGATTTTTTCTTGGTGGGAACACTGGTCTGTGGTACACTGAACCTTGTGCTGCAGCTGCAGAGCTACCTGAATGAAAAGTTTTGGCATCACATCTGCTTAACCAACAATGGCAATTAGATCAGCATGCTGACCCCCATCCCTCCATACTGCCATTGGCTGAGGATGACACTGTGGTCATTCAGTCCTTGGCTTTTTTTCTGTGCAGGTGACTAGGTCCTCCCGACAGGTAGACTGGACGCCTGGTGCAAGTCTTTTTAGTTGATACCATTTCAGCAAACTGCATGTTGATGAGGGTGAAATGATGATGAAGACAATGCAACACCCAGTCTCCTAGTGGAGAAAGTATCTGACACCGGCAGAAATTGAACCGGGACTCCTCACATGACATTCGGATGTGCTGACCACTCAGCTATGGAGGTGGACTCTAGTTAGCTGCTGCTACTGTATTGAAGCGTAAGATACTGGAGCTATGTTTGTGTACATGGATTCATTTGCCAGAGTCAAAATTGTGCAGTCTTGTGAGCTGACACCATACGATCTTATTTGCTTGTACTTCATACTTACCACAGTTATTACATTCTGTAGCACATTTGCACTGACCATTTTACATCCTAAGCACATCGCTCTTGAGCCTTCCTGTACTTTTGCCTCTGATAAAGCTCCATATCACTGTAGAGATTATACTGATTTTTACTTTTTAGGTAAAAGTCACGATGAAGCAGCCCAATTCACTCGAGGAGAAGTATGTCCGGACTTTGCATAAAGGTGATTTCTTTGGAGAGAAGGCTTTACAAGGGTGAGTCTTAATATAATATTTGACTCTGTGGCATTGTTGATGTACCATTTCATATTACTGTCAGCTGTCATCAATGGTAAGAACTGTGTGCAGTGCATACTTCGCTGCTTCTCTTAATAGATTTGATCACTGAGAAATTATTATAAAATCTCAGTGCACAAATTAGATATTTCATTTTGAGGAAATGAAAACCATCTTTAATTGCAAATTTTTCCCATTATTTCAATAATGAAATGATTATAAAATAAACAAAATTTTTTGTGGTCCAAGCAGTTCTCAATTTCACAACTTTTGAACATTGGTTTGCTATAAACTTCAATGTGAATATCTCACACTTCATGTAGATCTGTACTGTTTGTGTCACATTGCCCAACTTCATAATACACTGAAGTGCCAAAGAAACTGGTAAAGGCATTCTTATTCAAACACCGAGATCCATAAACAGGAAGAATACGCCGCTGCAGTTGGCAGTGCTTATATAAGACAACAAGAGCCTGATGCAGTTGTTAGATCGGTTATTGCTCCTACAATGGCAGGTTATCAAGACTTAAGTTAGTTTGAATGTGGTGCTATATTTGGCACATGAGTTGTGGGACACAGCATCTCTGAGGTTGCGATGAAGTGGGGATTTTGCTGTACGACCATTTCACGGGGGTACTGTGAATATCAAGAATCAGAGAAAACATCAGATCTCTAACATCACAGCAGCCGGTAAAAGATCCTGCAAGAACAGGACCAACTGAAGAGAATTGTTCTACAAGACAGAAGCATAACCCTTCTGCAGATTTCTGTAGATTTCAATGCTGGGCCATCAACAAGTGTCAGCACGTGAACCATTCAATAAAACATCATCAATATCGCTTTTGGAACTGAAGGCCCACTCATGTACCTTTGAAGATTTCAAAGCAAAAACCTTTATGCCTTGCCTGGGCCTGTCAACACTGACATTGGACTATTGATGACAGGAAACGTTGCCTGGGCGGAGAAGTTTCATTTCAAATTGCAGCAAGCGGATGGATGTGTGCGGGTATGTAGACTACCTCATGAAACCATGGACTCTTTATGTCAGTGGGGGACTGTTAAAGCTGGTGGAGGCTCAGTAATGGTTTGGGGCATATGCAGCTGGAGTGATACATCTAGATATGACTCTGACAGGTCACCCTGTCTGATCACCTGTATCCATTCATGTCCATTGTGTATTCCAACAAACTTGGCGATTCCAGCAGGACAGTCCAATACCCCACACATCCAGAATTGCTGCAGAGTGGTTCCAGGAACACTCTTCTGAGTTTAAACACTTCCACTGCCACCAAGCTCCCCAGACATGAATATTATTGAGCATATCTGGGATGGCGTGCAACATGTTGTTTAGAAGAGATCTCAATCCCTTCATACTCTTATGGATTTATGGACAGCCCTGCAGGATTCATTGTGTCAGTTCCATCCAGCACTACTTCAGACATTAGTCGAGTCCACGCCAAGTCATATTGGGGCACTTCTGTGTTCTCACGGGAGCCCTACACGATACTAGGCATGTGTGCAAGTTTCTTTTGCTCTTCAGTGTATAACACACAGCTGATTATTATGTTGATAATACCAAAATGAACACATCAACACATTGTGTAGTAGCTAATTAATGACTGGTGAAGCTTTTTCAGTTGTTATTTAATTTTATACTTTTAATATACTTAGTTTGATATGCAATATTATAAAAAATTACAGTATTTTTTAAAAAAAGAAATCTTTGCCTTTGTGGGGCTTCTGTGTTATCTACAATATTGAAAAACTATCTGAGTACCTAGGGTTGCCCATGTACATATTTATTCCATAGTCTGTCTCCTCCTTTCTCCTCCCCTCCCCTCCCCATTCTATGTCCATGTGCTGCTCCCCTTTTCTCTGTCCATATGCTCCTCCTCCCCTTCTCTGCCCATCTGCTCCTTTGCTTCTCTCTGGCCATCACCCCTTGCCCCTTCTCTGTCTGTCTCCTCAACCCAACCCCCTCTCTGCCCATCTCCTCCTCCTCTCCCTGTCCTCTTCCTTCCCCCTCTCTCTGCCAATCTCATAATTTTCCATTCCTCTGTCCATTTCCTCCTCCCCATGCCCTTCTCTTTCTTTCCATCATTTTCTCCTCTTCCTCCTCCTCCTCCTCCTCCTCCTCCTCCTCCTCCTCCTCCTCCTCCTCCTCATCTTCTCTCACCATCACTAGATTGTCACCTCACCCAATAGCAGGCTGGTGGTTCCTACACCCACAATTTCTTTCCAGATATTAAGTAATAACTGTAGTATGAGTATCAAGTGTGTAACTGTAGTGTGTGTATCAAGTGTGGTTGAAATGCATCCTGGGGTTTAGGAGCTGCTTTTTACCCACAGCTTTGCCAGAGTATGCACATGTTAGATATATTTCACACATATCTGTACACACCCTATTTCATCAGCATCTCTAGCAAATTTCACCCTGCAGTTTAGTTTTTATGAAGCTCAATGTTTATGACATTATATAACCTGAACAGCGTGTCAAACAATGATATAATTTTGCAGATACACTCAGTGGTGTATTTCAATACTGTATGCAATATGTGCTGTGAATAGAGTTAGTAGTAAAGACATATTAATTAATATGTCATGCATGATGTTGCAGTTTTTCATGCACCTTAATGCTTATGATGTCATATCCCTAGGACTGTGTGTCATGCAATGATACAATTTTATAGATATATTCAGTGGCACATGTGGAAACAATATGAAAAATTTGTTATAAATAGTGTTAGAAGCATATAAGTCATAAATTTAAACATCGTACATGATGTGGCAGTTTTTCACACGTCTCAGTGTTAGTGACATAAATATAATTTTGCAGGTACATTCAGTGGTATCTTTTAATACCATCCACAAAATACGTTCAGGATACAGTAAAAAGTAAAGAAGTAATAAATGAAAATGTCATGTTAAATGTGGCAGTTTTACTGCATGAACAGTGAAAATGCAGTAATTGATAAAATTTTTTCCTTTCATAGTTTTGTAGAGATTGCCAGTAAGGAAAAGTTTTGTAAAGGTTTGAAATTATATGTAAAGTTTGTTGTACGTCACTATGGGCTTTCATTCCTAAATAATGAATGAATAAAATCTGGGATTTCACGCACTGTGAACTACATTACTTTTTCACCTCACCTCTACCCCTTTGATAGGTATGTGGTTTTACCCCAAGAGTGATTCTTTCCAGACAGCAAGTTGTATGTTTACCAAGTTAGGTTGAAACAGGTCCAGTGATTTAGGAGGTGGTGATGTACATACATATGTATAAATTTTTTATAATATAGATATATATGGGTGTTACTGTATAGACTGCAGGTATGCTAGTTATACAGTGCTTAGCAAATACTTTTTCCTTGCTTCTTTTGTTGAAATGAGTATTTGGTTGTTTATAGTTTTAGCACAGGAAAACTTAAATTTTCTGTCCTTATTGTGAATAATGAACAGTTTCATCTTTGAAGAAAAAGTGATTCAATTTTAGGCAGTGATTACATGTGTGTAATGTTATACTCATAATTTGCCCTTTCAGTATGAGCTAAATCTGTACATTTATCTAAACCTACGTCTATAATGTACAAACCACTATGATGTTAAATGGTTGAAGATCTCAGGCAAAATTTTCTAAATAACTATGTAATGCTTTTTCCAGTGTGCTCTTAAATGATTCGTGTGTTCTTACTGTGTCAATTACATTTAGTTTTTCTCTCAACAGTGATGATCTGCGTACAGCAAATATTATTGCCTCTGACCCTGAAGGTGTCACATGTTTGGTAATTGATCGTGAGACATTCAATCAACTAATATCAAGTCTGGATGAGATTCGAACGCGCTACAAGGATGAAGGTGTTGAACGCAGGAGGTAAATTCACTACAACTTCCTAAAAAGTAATCTATGGATAAATGTCTAATTAACTTTCTTGAAAATAAGATATTGTTTTCATTCATTCATACAACAGATTCCATCAATCCCTTTGGAAGGGGTCACAAATCATATATGATAGATGGTAGGAAATTATGAAAGAGTGGTAACAAAGGATTGACAAATAATGTATGTCAGCTGAAACGTAGACTTTTCTCCGTGTAAACATTAAGGGAACATTTTACACTCTTTGGTTTTTTTACTGTTATGAAAACAGCATCTTCCCTGACTCTCAACTGAATGAAGTAGAATATAATAATACTGAAGCATTAATGTCAAAATTAAAGCACATGAATTCAAGAAAAAGTAAAAATATAAAAATGAATCAAATCATATTTGAAACTGAAGTTGAACACATACTTACAATTTGCCAAAACTGAAATTCTCATATCTGGAGCTGAGCTAATTGAGTGCTAGTCAGCTCCAGTGCCATTATTACTGTTTTGGAAGTTAGTAAATGCACATTTCTATCCAGCTTCAAATTTTGATCATATGCATTCATATTTTTCAACTCAACAATAATTTTATCTGTTTTTATATGTTAATCTAAACAGGGCATAGATTATCTTGTTCAAATAATAAGTCAGGTAAATGTAAATAAAATTTCTTTCTGTAACAATAATAATAATAATAATAATAATAATAATAATAATAATAATAGCAACAGTAGCAATTCCCTAGGCTGGAAAGAGTTGGCTGTTGAAGTTCACAGAACCAGAAGTTCTTAAGTGTAGAATTGTTTTAAAAAAAAGTTGAGGGTTTTTTTTTTTTTAAAAAGTTTCACAAGAACTGTAGTATGGATAGCAGTCAAAGAGATACAGTAAGATGCCGTGCAGTAAAAATTAAAATAGAAGTATAACAGATACGAGGTAAAATGCAAGAAATCAGAGTAGTACCATGAAAATAAAAGTACTTGAGAAATTAGGGAAGTGGAAGGAGACACTGATAAGAGAAATATTATAAAATGACATAGGTTACAAAAAGTAGCTGCAGAAAAATTGAAACAGAGCAGTAGTTAAATACAGAAGACAAAAGTATAAGAAACTAAGAAACACACACACACACACACACACACACACACACACACACAACTGAAGAATGTTGAAAGGAAAAGGAGAACATAGTAAATAATAATGAAAGAAATGGGAAAGATAATGAACAGAGGGTACATGGTGGCAGGTTTTCCATGTGTGAAGCCAGGAATGATAAGTGTGTGGTAATAAATATATTGAAAAAATAGTAGACTGAAAGGGTTTTATTTCAGAACTTGATTTAAGAGAATCTGAAACCTGAGACAAAAGCTGATTAATGTACTGAGGCTCGATATTAAATAATGTTACAAGCAGAACATCATTCTTTTGTTTTAGAGGGAATTTTAAAGTCCTACCAATAATAAGGTAAAATAAAAATGTATTTATGGATGAGATTTTTAAAATTTGTGTGGAGGGCATTGGTAACATTCTTGTGGAAAGTATCAACAGCAATGTCAATATATCTTACAAAAAGAGAGGTGTAGGAAATAGTTTTATTTTATTTTATTTATTTATTTATTTTCTTGAAGTATTTGCAGGTTTCAAAACACTTACATTATGTGCTTTACAATGGCCTTTTTTTATTACAATTTTGTGTTTCAGTTAGGAAGCTCCTAACAATTTAAATGCATATAATGAAGTTCTAAATTTTACCACACATAGTCGTCACATGACCATAAAAATATTGTATTATACAATTGTAACTGCCAAATTGTATGCGTTTTACACTAGACAAATTTTTAACTGTGTGTAGTGGGAAACTGTGTACAGACTAACTGATACACTTAATCTGTTTCATGCCATTCTATAGGATCAGTGTCAAGGTAGGAAAGTTACCATAATTTTATAATAGATGTGATCTTTTACCATTTAATTTCCCTTTAATCCACAGTTACTATATTTTTATAATTCACCACACTTGTTTGATTTCCTAAATGCATGTAATACACTATATATTGATTGAATTGTAACCACCCAATTAGTAGTGTGTTGCACAACATTTTGCTTTTAAGGTAATACATGATCTAAGCAGAATAGATGCCAAAAGACAGTGACAAAAAGCTCGATTTGTTGCTTTCCCAATTTCTGATATTAATGAGCAATATAGGATCTTTACGTCACATGAATTTAGAAGCTGTTCCATATATGTAAAGACGTAAAACACTCCTGACAGCAATAACTTGTCACATATGTCTGGTGACATTTTGCTGTGTCATCCTAAGCATACTGGGACATCATGGTAACATGTTTGCCCTACCATACCCTATAACACTCTCTATAACACATGCCCTGAATATCTTTTCATCTCAGCAATTAGTAAAACAGGTACTCTTTTTGTCCCAGACAAATTAGTCTCTTCTAGAATTCTGTTCAGTCCCTGGAGTTTGCATTTCAAAGTGCACTGTACAATGAACATATGTCACTATACCTTTGAATTGTACATCAATTTAAAATGTCTTCACTTCTTATATACAGTTACCTACTCCCACTGCAAGTAGTGATGATCATAAGATTGTAGCTGTGTCATTTGATAAACACTCTCAGAGAAACAGGTGCATGCTGCTGCTACTTAGTTAGTTATAGGTTTTTTGTTTGTTATTTCTTCCTCTTTCCCTGTCTCATACAACTTTTCTCTGTACAGGATTGATGAAGAGTTCAGGGACGTCAAGCTGTCAGATCTACGTGTTTTGGCTACATTGGGAGTTGGTGGTTTTGGCCGTGTTGAATTAGTTCAGATTGCAGGAGATCCTTTACGTTCATTTGCTTTGAAACAAATGAAGAAAAGTCAGGTGAGTTTGTTCATCATTATTTTATATTCAGATATGTCCGTCTGTTGTTCATCAGTTAATGTAGCTCATTTGTAACAATACAGTATTTTCATTTGTTAATTGGACTATATCTGTAGAAATAATTATGTTAAGTAGTTAAGCTCCTTTATAACTATTAACTGCCAGATCATTCATATTTGATAGCCTGCCATACTTCAGATGCAACAGTGTTCTAATATGTAATTTTGAAATCATGATGATGACCAGGTTATAAAATGATGCTTGTCTATACTATAGACATGTTATGTGTAGTCCCATAACTCTTGCACTACAACCTGTCATGTAAAAGGACCTTCTCTAACCTGGCAAAAAACAACAAAATGGGGCAACTCTAGTTTCATAAGCCAGTGGAACAGCTGTGCAGAAATAAGGGTTGTTGCTATTTGAGAAATGCTTCTACATCTGATTGATATCTTCTAATGCCTGATATTACATGAAAGTCCAAATATCTGTGATGGCACACAGAATTCTCATTGTAAAATGTCAAATCAAAAATTCCTTCAGCTGTCTATTTTTCCCATTTTTTTATTTTGCCACCATTTTTGGCTTTACATTATTCCATCTTCGAGCACCCTAACCGACATGTAAGAAGAATCCTATATCGCATACAATTGAAATAGAGGCCAGCATACAGTCACTGGTATGTGTAGGCTTCTTTATAACAATGTGATGCTTATCAAATTTTTAAGGAATGAATATTCAACCTTTCAGAAGTATGTATAATGCAACACAACTTATTAAATAAAAAATATTTAATGTAAAAACTTTTAATGCCTAGACTGCAATTTTCAGTATGATGACTAGTTTCTGTAGTTTTCTACATCTACCATCTTCAGACTGTTCAAATCATAAAAAAAAGTGGTGGACATGTACTAGAAAACCATCATCATGAACTGTAGTCATGCAATGACTATGACAGTATTTCAGTATTTAGTTAAAAACTTCATCATGAGCGAATGGGGTTGTAAACCATAGTCTCGCAAGATGATGGTAATGAAGAAGGAAAATTCTGTTGAAAATTGCAGTTCACACATTAGAAGCTTTTTGCACTAAATTTTTAATTAAATAAATTACATTAGGATTGCTGTCTCTTACCTGACAGTGTCAGGCTTTACTAGCAAGGCACAGTAACAATTTATTACACACAGCTTTGTTTGTACATATTTTAATATGTGGTTAAGATACTGGCCTTGCATGTTGGAGGAGTGAGGTTCAAATCTCCTCTGGCCATCCAGATATTTCCCATGATCTTTCCTGAATAAATCAAAGCAAATTGGCAGAGTGGATTTTGGAAAAGAACACTGTTTAGTTTCACTCCTTGCCCAGCCTGACTTTCTTCTTTATCTTTAGCTTTGCATTTAACAAGTCATTAAACTCCTCTCTTCATGCTTCCAAGTTACTGTTTATCCTAAATATTTTGAGTACAAAGATTATTACATAACTCTTAGTTTATGTATTTTTCTAATAAAATTAGTGTTATGAATATGAAAATATTTACTTATAAATTAAGGATAATGAAGAACAAAACAAACTTTTGTGTACATTGTTTCATATGTTTGTTTGCACAAATGAGTATCAATTTCTCTTTGACATGTATCCTGAACTAGATGAACTGCACCTGTTCCTCAGAAATTTACTCCTTAATGGCATTTTACTATCATTGTAATCATCACCGTTATACTATTTATTATTATTATTATTATTATTATTATTATTATTATTATTATTATGAGGGCCATTCAGTAACAGACAAATTGATCTAGGGAAAGAACTGTTAGTAGGGCAAGTTAGGTACTTTATGACTTTAAATTGGCATCACTGGGATGAGCTCCGATTAGCTGATGTATCAACATTGTTTTGTTTATAACCTCAAAAATATATTTCAAGATGGCAAGTCTGCTTGAAATGTTCACATTAATTGAATGCCATTCTGTTATTTATTTTTTACTTGCTGAAGATGAGAAACCAGTGAAAAGTTACTGTAGAATGTCTAAAGTTTATGGTCAAGGTTGAACGAATCATGCAAATTTTTACAAGTGGGTAGAGGAGTTCAAAAATGGTCGTGACTCAGTGACTCACGAACACCATTCTGGCTGACCAGTTGCAGTTTAAACTCCTTCACTTGGAAGTCAAATTGATGGCATTATTCTTGCCGACTGCCATGTGACTGTGGAAATGGTGGTTGATAAGGTTCAAGTTAGTACTGGTACAGCTCATAACATTGTCTGTAACAAGCTGAAGAACTGCAAAACATGTGCAAGATGGGTCCAAAAGGAGTTGACACGACTACATAAGGAAACAAGATCAAGAGTGTGCACAGAGCTAAAGGAATGATATGGAAGAGAAGGTGAGCACTTTCTCAACAAAATTTTCACTTGTAGTGAAACTTGGGTTCACTATTATAAGCCAGAATCAAAAAGACAAAGCATGGAGTGGAAGCACACTAACTCACCTGTTAAGAAACAATTCAAAACCCAAGCATCAGCAGGAAAAGTCATGTTGATGGTATTTTGGGATGCCGTAGGTCCAGTTTTTTGTGATTATCAGAGAGCAACATACAATGAACAGCCAATACTACTCAGATTTGCTTTTAAACAAGGTGAAGCCAGCCATGAGAGAGAGATGTCATGGATCTCAGAGGAGAGGTGTGATTCTCCAGCAAGACAATGCATGTCCTCATATTGCTCAAGTAACTCGCGAAACCATTGACAAAGTGGTCTGGGAAGTACTGCATCATCCCTCTTACAGTCCTGATTTAGAACCTAGTGCTTTCCATTTGTTTGGCACACTGCAGGAGGCATTATGTGTTAAGAGGTTCCAGGACAACAAGGATTTGAAAAAGTTTGTGGGAAATTGGTTCAAAGATCAAGCTGTAGAGTTCTTTTCACCTGGAAGAAAAAAGCTTATAGCCCATTGGAATAAGTGTATAAATGTTCAAGAAGAGTATATTGAAAAGTAGAAGAAGTACTGTTTTGTAAAAATAAACGCTTTTCTCTCCAGACCAATTCGTCTATTTAATTATTGAATGAGCTTCATATTATTATTATTGCTTGTAGTACTACTACTACTAGTGGTAGTAGTAGTAATAGTAGCAGTAGTAATAATAGCAGCAGCAACAGCAGTAGTAGTGTAGATAGTAGTAAAAGTTTTAGCGTTACTGTTTTGTTGCTTTAAATATTATTCCTCATTATTATTTCTTTTTCTGCACTGTTTGGTAGCTTTCTTTTTATTTCTGTTTTGTCTAGTACATTTTTTATCTGTTCACAATGTGTGTGTCTCACTTTCTCTATTTTTTTACTTTGAATATTTATGCTTACAAACATGTCTGTGCCTTAAGTTAAGCCAGTTTGTTTCACATTTGTCTTAACCATAAATTTTGTGTCATTCTATGGGCAGATAACTTCTTTGCTCTGTTTATTTCATGGTTTCTATGTAATAGTATGTTTCTTCTTTCTGTCTCTATATAAAATCAATCCCTTAGAAGGTTTTACCTGGGTTGTACAGTGTGCTTTTAGGTAGCACATGATTTAATATTTTTGTCTATTTAAATTTTTGTGTATTTATTTATTTGTTAGATTGTGGAAACCAGGCAACAGCAGCATATAATGTCAGAGAAGGAGATTATGGGAGAGGCCAACTGCAACTTTATTGTCAAATTGTATAAGACATTTAAAGATAGGAAGTATTTATACATGCTTATGGAATCTTGCCTTGGAGGAGAATTATGGACAATTTTGAGGTTTGTACATTTCCTGCATGTATGCCTAAGTGAGATTTTTAAGCATTCTACACTTCTGTTACTAGCATAACAGATATAACAGTCTGTCATCTAGAATGTTACCCATAAAAAGTGTCTTACAATGATCAGTAACTGGTAGCTTACATGTGCAGATAACTAAAGTAAAACGTTATACCAATAGTACTTGTCCCAAAAGAGATGTGTCTGTGCACCAGCTGCCAAACTGGGGCCAATATTAGATTAATTACAGGCTGCACAGAGGCATTTAAACACTTATTCTCCCTGTGTTCTGTGTGCAAATGGAACGGGAAAAAACCCTTATAACTGGTATATTGGGATGTACCCTCTGCCATGCATTTCTCAGTGGTTTAGAGTATACATATAGAGGTAAAAATACTACTGCACGTTAATAATACATAAGACATAGAAACATTTTAAATACCAGAAAATTCTGCTACCAGGAGAAACAGACACATACTGCTCCCCCCCCTCTCCCCCCAACAAAAAAAAAAAAAAAAAAAAAAAAAAAAAAAAAATAGCAACCCTGACCATTTATATGTAAAACACAGTTTTAAATTGGAATTAAGCTTAATCATTTTTTGTAGTTGTTCTGTTGGGTGTATGACTTGACTACATTATGAAACAAGCAAAATTTTTTATAAATTGGACACTGTAATTTTTTCCTTTGTAAACTGTAAATATTCACTTTTCTGTGCCACTTAGAGAGAAAAAGAGAGAGAGAGAGAGAGAGAGAGAGAGAGAGAGAGAGAGAGAGAGAGAGAGAGGGATGGGTGTGAAGGCATTTACAGGATTTCACATGCTGTTTACCAAGTGGATCTTTGTGTCGCAAGATTTGTAAGTATCGAGTGGCAATAATTCAGTCACAAGACCTTCAGGCAACGAAAGTGGAGTCCCCTAATGCATAGGTTTCTTGATGTTGAGTGAAGATGAGGTAGCCTTTCCAAATATTCAGTATTTTCTTGGACAAATACATCAAAATTATGAAGCTAATTACACCCTTTGGTCCAATGACACAACTTTATAAGTTAAGTGAATTGTGATACACCAAAACTGAACTTATTGGACCTATGGAAAAACCAACATTATGAACAAGAAGCAGTTAAACTGGTGAGAGATAACAGTGTAGTGCAGTATTCTGGTGAAGTAGTTATGGAATCATTACTCTGTGAAGGAGATTTGACAAATAAATATTACCAAAGTCACTACACCCACCTAGATGTAGACTGCTCTTGCTAGCCGGTTGTTGCATAATCCTGTTATTGTCATTGTTTGGTTGAAATGCCTGTTAGGAGGAAGATAAATACGTAAGTTTCAAGACTGAACTGTGTCACATTGTATCTTTGAGGTACTATGAAGGCCACTGTGTACTGGCATATTAAAAGGTGACAGGCACATCATCCCATGACAGCTACAACTCATGAATGGTAAATCTTGTCCCTTGGAACCTGCAGCTACTGTTATTTTCACAGTACAGTAGATAGCATATGGCTAAAGATAATAGTCATCCTGAATATTTGTGCAATGCTATGATGTTCAGGAAGTAAAAAAAATGAATAATTGTTTGGAGTACAACACTCCTTTATAGTGGAGAATGATTGTGCTGAGTGTTGGTTATGTGTGTAAAATATGATCCAAAATATTCTTTAAAGAAAGGTAAAATATAATCCCTGATTTTTAATGTGGATTTAAGATTTTATGTTAACATTTCTACAGTAATGTTAGGGACAATGCGTCTGCTTTGAAATTACAGTGGCATTCCAACAATAAGCATAAAATGCTCTCCAGGTGCCAGCTGTATAGTTTTAATGACCAAGGTTTCTATAATTTTCATCTTTTTTGACATATTATGGTTTAGTTTCTGTATCTTTGAATTTGTGATGCAGTTGAAAAAAACTTTTGGTTAATTTGATTATTCACATCAAAAAATAATTAAATTATTGCACGCAGAGTCCACTTGCTAGTTGAATTTCATTTCATGTCTTACTTGTGGTTACAGGGACAAAGGGCATTTTGATGATGGCACAACCAGATTTTATACTGCCTGTGTGGTTGAGGCTTTTGACTATCTTCATAGCCGTAATATTATATATCGTGATCTCAAGCCAGAGAATTTGCTTCTTGATAATGCAGGGTACGTCAAACTAGTGGATTTTGGTTTTGCAAAAAAGCTGCAGGTAAGTCTCCTTTGACTATTGTTTCTTAAATTGTTTTTGTATGGTGTTCAATAAAATTTAACATATTATTTTTTCATTTCCTGTCTTACTATGACTTGTTATTAATTTTAGCATGGACGAAAAACTTGGACATTCTGTGGCACACCAGAATATGTTGCACCTGAAGTAATTCTGAATCGTGGGCATGATATAAGTGCTGACTACTGGTCTCTTGGAGTTCTTATGTTTGAACTGCTGACAGGTAATGTTTCTGATCATGAGTGGATTTATCTTGCTGTGAAATAAATTCTGTGTAAGCCTTTTGACCAAACATCAGTAGACTTGCAGATGGTTAAAACTGGCTCCCAAGATTGTGAAGTGTATTATTTTTCATTTATATTTTTTCAAAAGGTTAAGTGTTTCAGTATCAGTAAAAGTCAAAATGCATTAAACTGAGAAATGCATACAGATTTGCAGTTTATTTTTTCTTTCTTCATGTTCATCGTAGATAGCAAGGAAACCTGTTGTAATATTAGTGTCTGCTTATCTTTCAACCATTTTACAAAGTTCCAGAAGGGAGAGGGGAGTTGGAAAATAAAGTTGATTTGTTGATTTGGGGGAGGGGACCAAACAGTGAGGTCATCGGTCCCATCAAATTAGGGAAGGATGGGGAAGGAAGCCAGCCCTGCCCTTTCAAAGGAACCATCCTGGCATTTGTGTGAAGCGATTAAGGGGAATCATGGAAAACCTAAATCAGGATGGCCAGATGTGGGTTTGAACTGTTGTCCTCCCAAATGCAAGTGCAGTATCCTTGCCACTGCACCACCTCTCTTGTTGGGAAAATAGAGAAAGTATGTATGCAGAAAAAGTTATCTTTTAACACCACAGTAGCAGCACACATTTAGCAACTGAGGAATAATAGAGAAAAGAACAGTTGCTGCTGTAATCTTTGTTGTCTTTTTTGTGGCTAAGAAACCACAGATTCCGAAAGTGCAACATTCTTTTATATTTTGCGAGTATCTGCCGATTTGCTGTCACTTATTGGCTGAACATTAGAAATGAATGGTTTACTTGCCATATTTTCATATGCTAACAGTGTTATATTCTTCTGTTAATCAGGGACACCACCATTTACTGGGGCTGATCCAATGAAGACGTACAACATAATTCTCAAGGGTATTGATGCCATAGACTTTCCAAGGACTATTACTCGCAATGCCATGGCACTTATCAAGAAATTATGTCGGTGAGTAAGTTAAATTACATAAATATTTTCTTCATTCTATCTAAAAAATTAGTGCAGTTTTTTTTAAAATGCATGCATGTACTTCTGCTCAGTAATGTTCATAGATCTTGTAATGTGAATGTAGACTATAGATTTGTGCATGAAAGTTTGATTGAGAATACCAATTTATGCAATTCTGCATATCAGAATGTTGATAGAATATCAAACAAGTGTTCTCATACAGTAAAGACAAACAGTGCTTCAAAGAAGGCTGTTAATAGTAGCTATAGTCTTTGGAGTGACACACTGTAAATTATATTAAGTAGCAAAGTTTACTTTCCATCTTCTATAATATTAATTTTTTCTCTGTCTATTTCAGGGACAATCCTGCTGAGAGACTTGGTTACCAAAAGGGTGGTATTAGTGAGATTCAGAAGCACAAGTAAGAAAATTTTCGTAATAATCTCCAACTTTAATTAATTTTCCTGTAATAGAATATAATTTCCTGTTATTTTTATGGCAGTACACATTGCTCCCTATGTTATTAACCAGCTCAATATATGTGGAAAAATTGCATGAACCTTTTCTGTTCTGTATTAGACACCTTTTACTGGGCAGTATAAGGATGCTGTAACTACACTTCTCATATCAGTTTGATTGAGTGTAATTAGAACTTACGAGCAACAACACACTCTTATGTACCTGCTAGTGATGGGGAAGTGCATGCATGTACTCAAAGGACAGTAAATTGGAGAAAAGCAAATAACTCTAAAACAGTTGAAATGAAGCATAGATGACATGAAAAAATTTACAAGTTGCCAGCAAGGATACTTTACAAATAATAAGCAACAAAATGTGTATTGCACATAGTAAAGTGTTTTTATTTGGGTGGTGATATATAACCATGTGAAGATACAAATCACAATCTGATTTCATATTTATGTACCTAGTACTGCTCAATAATTCTTCTGCACAGCGGAAAATTATTTCTCATATTACTGAGTGTACCACAGAGAATAAGAGGGAACCTAGAGACAAAGTGACGAAGTTATAACAAGTTGTTCTCAAATAGTAATTATACATCATCCTGTCACAGATTTCTCACCTCTTTTTAAAATAATACAGTGTGCATTTTGTACACATAGAGAGACAGAAATACCATACTCTCATAAAACTTTTTGTTTTGTGTGGTTTACACTGATGAAAGGGTACTCTAAATCAATGAAGATTTTTATGAAGTCGAGGAGAATTAATAAGGGGTGGTTGAATACTTCCCTTGCAGGCGACTCACATAATGGACATTCAGAATTCAGCATTACTGGTGTCCAAAGTTAAAGCAACAAACAGCTGTTTCCCAGTCCTGTGTCTGATTGGCAGTATAATCATACGAACTGTTAACAGATGTCTGTAATTGTGTTCTGCATGGAAGATGGCATTCTGGTCAATGGACAACCATGCCAGCTATGACATCAGGGCACCTACCAAATGGGGTAGTGTTTGCCGGGTAGTCTCACAGCCACAATCTCTGTGCACACAGTCACAGACAGTGCAGTATGCCTACCAGACTCTCTGTGGTGGAGGGCCATAGGAAAAATGGAAGCAGGGCAGTCGCAAGGTGATGTGGCCCGATGTCTTAATGTGAATTGTTCTGTTGTTTCTTGGATGTGGCAACAGTTTATAGAGACTGAAACTGTATCCCGAAGAGCAGGGCAGAACCAACCATGTGCAACATCAGGGAGAAAGGACCATTATTTGGATGTAAGGTCATGACATTACCACCTTAGTACTGCACGGCAGTTGTTGTATCAAGGCAAAGAGTGTACAGGAAGCTTCAACAGAGTGGCCTTTAGTGTTGGAGACCTGCTGTATGTACACATCTGAAAGGTCTTCACAGAAGGCAACATCTAGAGTGAAGTCATCAACATGCCTCCTGTACGGTCGAACATTGGACCAATGTTTTTTTCACAGATGAATCCCGATTTGGTCTGGAGAGTGATTCTCAATGGATTTGCATCTGGAGGGAACCTGGAACATGATACATGATTTGAGGAGCAAAACATTGTGGAAAAAGACTGAGATTGAGGAGGACCCATAATGGGTTGGGCCCACACTTGATACTGATGGATGATAATGCTCGATCTCATAGAGCATGGGTTGTTGATGTTTTCTTGGAAACGGAAGACATTACATGCATGGCTTGGCCTGCTTGCTATACCAATTAGAATCCAATAGAGCATATCTGGGATGCACAAGAAAGATGGGCTGCATCATGTCAGCATCCACAAATCAGTCTCCAAGACTTGTGAGCAGTCCTGCAGGAAGAATGGGCATTATTGCCTTAATGTGGGACTGACAACATCATTCACAGCATACCCCAGTGTTGTCAGGCCTGTATTGGCCAGAGGTGGTCACACCCCATACTGAGCACATTAACCAGTTGTAGGAATGCGTGTGCAAATCTGTTAAGTTGGAAAAAATGAAGAACATTTTTGTCTTCTGTTATGCGTGTTATAGTTTTTTATGTTCTGTATCCTCTACATCATTTCTACTATACTATAACCTGTTTATACTGTTTTGTGGCAAAATAAACACACCATTGCAAAATTTATGTTTGTTGCTTTCATTTTGGACATCAGTGTATATGAAAACAGTGAGAAAGTACACAACATGTTATTGAACCATTGCTGATTTAGGCCCTGTGGAATAGGTGATGCTTAGGCACAAAAGGGCACATTTTACTTGTAGAACTAGCTGTCATAAGATTTATGTAAAGCTGCTCAAAAATACATCCAGAAACAAGGAACTCAACAATGTTTGGAATGATTTAAACACAACCCAGTTGCTTTAAGTACAGATTTGATGCACAATTATAGTCAAAGCAGTGGGTCATAGCAGATGGTCCTACACCAAAAAATGGGGAAAGATTATGGAGAATTTTTTCTGGACTGTAAAGGAATTATTCTAGCCAATTACCTTCTGAATAGCAAAGTAGTAACTGATCAATGATATAGAAGTTTTCTGAACAAACTAAATCGAAAAAAAGTGAAATGAGACCTGGATTACAAAAGACTAGGATAACATTTCATCAGGGCAATCTGCTTGCCCACAAAGCAGCTCTGATAGTGGGAAAACTAAGACATTTTATGCATGAATTACAGTATCATCCACTATACTCATCATATCAACAGAAATAAATTGCAGAATGGTGAACTAAAGCTGTAAAAAATTTGCTGTGCAGTAAAATTTAGTTTCTCACTGCTGTGAAGCCATCACAAGGAAACCAGCTGAGGTCATTAGTGAAGGCTTATAAGTGATAAGCTGTTATATTTGTGGAGTAAATTCATCTTCAAGGAAGATGAGATTTCTCTGTGCTCAAAATACAGTTACAATAAGCTGCATAAATGATAATTACAGTCTGACTCTGATGCTATACTTGATTCAATACTAAGGAGATTTTCTATCAACTAAAAAAAAAAAGGAACAGAAAAACTGTACATACTGAACAAAATAACCATTTTTCTAAAGCTATCATTTGACATTTTGCCTTCTGGTAATCATTTCCAGTTAAATATACACCATATCCTGACTGTTATAATTTTTTCTTAAAGTAGGTTTCTTTAGTACTTTCATAGACATAATACACCCTATCTTAAGATACACCATTTTGTTGTCTGTAGTAATTAGATTTATTTGATTTAGATATTTTTTACCAATACGCTTCAATTTACAATTTTCAGGTGGTTTGATGGCTTTAATTGGGAAGGTCTTCGCAATCTTACATTGACCCCACCCATTGTGCCTGTTGTGCGCAATGTAACGGACACCTCAAACTTCGATGCCTACCCTCCAGACAGTGATGGTCCTCCTCCTGATGACCTTACTGGCTGGGATGCTGACTTCTAAGGAAGTTTCAGATTTACATGGGAAAGTGCCAACAGCAGAAAGCCCGTCTGTCTCTCATTGCAGGAAGGTTCATTGCATGTTTGCGACAAGAGCTGACAGAATGCAGATAATGCTTATGAAATCATGTTATAGATCCGTGTCTGCTTTATCATATTTTCAAAGAAATTAAAATAACAATTGTGAAATTGTTTTCAAAGCTTCTCTTGGGCTGTGCTACCTCCTTTCATCTTACTTCGTTCACAGACTGAATATTTTTTGATACTAAAGTATAAAAAATACCTTTAAGAGATCCAATACACACATTAAATGTAATATGGTTATTACTTTGACACATTGTTGCAGATTAATCATCTATATACTTGCCAAATATTGAGCATATCAGGATGAAAATCTTGAAAACCCTCAAATTTTTCAAAATTCAAAGAAAATAAACTATAATAAGTGAAATCATCACAATAATAAACAACATGCTAGTTGGAAATATTAGGTACAATAATTGCAGTATACATTATTATGTTATCCATGTATTTATTGTAATAAGAATGTCATTTAAATATGTGTGTCAGTAATCTGTATTACTATCTCTCATCCAACAGAATTTGAAATGATTTTCAGCAAGTTATATTTTGTAATATATAATTTATTTCTTTTTCTTTAAGTATACATTTTAATACAAAATGTCTGAATTACAGAACACTACAAGGATAACACATAAATATTTAAACTAATAGGAATGAAAGGAATATTATCTCACACAGTGAAGAAGTGAGGTGATAGACTGTGGCATTTATTACATGAAAAATAATGTAATTTAAAAACTTGTTTCCTTAAATATAATTTGTGTGTAATTTTAAAGATGCAGCAGTCTTGGATCAAGTAACATGTTTTTGTTTGTTTCTCTGTCAGCGTTAGGATATTATGGTATTTCAGAGAAAGAAAAGATAGAAGAAAGTTCCTTTGTTGCATATACATTTTTACTCCAGCTTTTAGAATGTTATTTTGTACTTACCAGACATTACTCATACTTTTGTTAACAGAATTTCTGTAGTCTTACTGGAAATGTATTTACTGCTGTAACATCAATGCTTGCATGTAATCCAGAGAAAATTTGCTAGAAACTGGAGGTGTTTGTTGTTATATCTGCAAACGGAATAACAAAAGCAGTGCCATTTATCTTTGTTACAATTTTTTAAAGTGTTCAGTTTGGTATCTGCACTTATCTTCAAACTTTATCTGCAGAAGTAGGTCATCGCCAGTGATCTTTAGTTTAGGGACCAAAACTGCTCAAAGTATTGAAGCTGCCAACGAGAGGCATGTTGTATTTTATGTACATATATGTTTGTTACCTTTGTGATCTGAAATGGTCGTGTGAAATTACTTTGTCATCTTTTGTTTTGAAATTCTATGATGGTCTCCACTCACTCCCTCTTTTTCTTTAAAGAAGAGATTGTATCTACAGCTGGAGCTAGGTAACCCATCAGCTTCTTTGAAATTTATGTATATACTAAAAATTAAATGTCACATACATAAAATGCTCTAACATCAAAATGATTTGAACTGTGAGCTCAAATGTAAAACTTCATGATTGTATCTGTAAACTGCTTTTGTGTGTTTTGTACATACAGAAATTGATGATCTTTTATAAAGGTCAATTGTGTCATTTAAAATAGTCCAAATTATACAGAAAATAAATGTTAATATTTTTTGACCAACTGAAGTTATTATTTACTTATACCAGGACTATCACATCACCACAAGTGTAAAGGTCCTAGAGGACAAAAAAACATTCCCCCAGAAGAGCAAATGTGTTTTTAGAGATAAACTGAATACTGATGTTTCCATGTTATAGTTGTATGGGCCCTCCATTGGACCAATGGCTTACTGCATTCTTCACCCTGGCATCAATTGCAAAATGTTTCCCACCTTTTGTGCTGCATGTAAAGGTGAAAATCACCGTGCTCCATATGCCAGAAGGAGAGACATCTGACAAACAGCAGTACTATTTTCAGTTTTCATCTGCAAAACAAAAAAGGCTGCTGGTTGTACTGAAGCTGTGTAACTGACAACAACTCATCTGTCAAGTTATGTGATTAGTTGTGATAGATGTTAAAGCAGCCACAGTAAGACCACTTTAACTATCGGGGCTCTCCTTTCACTGGAAAGACTGTAGTATCAAGGTTTAGACTACAGATTGCCCATCCAAACAGATACAACAGTTGTAGTATTAGTGTGAAGACAGACAGTATATGAAGAAGCATAGTACAATAGAAAACAAGCCTCATGACAATACTGATTGCACTGCCTTTTGGTACAAAATCTGACAACGTCTTAATAATACCAGTAACTGTTTCCAAGGGCTTTTGTGTTGACAGAGTTTTTTTTTTATTTACACTGTTTTTTGGGTGCTGAGGAGTAATGATCTGGGGGAAGATAAGCAGCAAGAATTTGGCCAAGAAAAGTGTCTACAAATACCTAATACTCCACAAGCAACTACAAAGTGGTGGCAGATAATATTTCCTGTTGTACTACTGTTAATGTTTCTTCCCATTTCATTTTTCCTTGGCGTGTAGGCAAACTGGTAGCTTCAGTTCCTCTGCACATTGTAATTAATCTACTATTGTCTTTGCAGTCCTGTGGGAGCAATATGTACAGGATTGTAGTATATTCTTAGATTCCTCATTTAGTACTGTTTCTTCATTATTTTTAAGCAGGCTTTTGTGGGATAGTTACTGTCTATCTTCAAGTGTCTACTAGTTTAGGGTTTTCAGAATCTCAGTGACACTGTCCTGTACGTCAAAGAACTTTGTAACTGTTCGTGCTACCATTCTTTGTATATGGCCAATATCCCATTTTAGTCCTATCTTGTATGGTTACCACACACTTGAGTAATATTCTGTGACAAAAGGCAGAAGTATTTTGAAACCAATCCCTTTTTTTAGGCTCTACGAAGAATATTTATGAACAACAAGGTAAACGCGACATACGTCAATCTTTAAATCGAGAACACAGTACGGAACTGACAGACTGTTGTGTCATGAACAAATATACACTCAATGTTGAAGACTCTCTCACATTATTGATATTCTTGATATAAATGTACTATATTCCAATACACTTACTTACATTTATATCACAATTAAATTACTTTTAACATATCTTAAAATTTTACAATTTTATCCTTGCTCAAAGGCTTGCTAAAAATGTCTGATACATTGTTTTCTGAATCTACTATACAAATATATACACAACTCCTTTCATGTAACATTCATTTAAAAATGGTAGTGTATTTCTACACCTTTTGAATTTTTAGTAATATTACCATAGGCCCCTGAGTTGTCTTTGTATACTTTAACGGGCTCACCAGACTTTGCATTAAAAATATTCATAATATGGAGAATTAATTTAATCTCAGTGACAGCTTCTGTTAAGTGTACATAGTCAGAAAAAGTAGAAGATTTTGTAACACTTTCTTGTTTCATAGATTCCCAAAATATTACATTCCCCAATAATTTAATTACATGCCCTGATGCAGACTTACAATCTACACAATAATCTGCCCAATCTGCATCTACAAAACAATCTAATAAATAGATATTTTCAGCCTTTCCATATATTAACTTAAAACCTTTTGTTAGATACAAATATTTCGTTACTCACAAAGCATACTTAAAGCGAGTGTCATTACAAAAATTTTGAAATCTTCTCAAATAGTTTACACTGTACTTAATATTGAGACTTACGTCTTGTGCTGGTTCTGATTTCAAATTAATTTCCATTGGTGTACTGTATAACTTTGAATGTTCAATCTGATACATACACGCACCAAGATAATTCTTTACGTCTCATAAGTCTTTCAGTTGAAATCTTTTCGATCACAAAGTCTTGATTTCTTGTTTTTTTCTTCATTTACTTTTACAATAAATTAGAAAATCATCAATAAACAACTATATGGATCACAATTTGACATAATTTGCAACTATCGATACATATACACAATAATGTTTTTACCTCTTTTAAAACCATACCATGCCCAAGGATTTTTTTTAACCTTACAAACTCCACCTCTTTCATCCTCATGTCCTGGAGTTGCTTTAAATAAATTTGTGAGAAAATTGTAGCATTAAGAAATGTAAGTATACTGTACATCCATTTTGACAACAGTATAACATAAAAAGTCTATAAATTTTTGCAACATAGCAACAGGAAAATAAATATCACCCACAATTACGTTTTTTTAACTGTTACAACTAAGCTTGCCTTACAAGGTTATCTGCTTTTCATGTGCAAACCCATTTACATTCACTGGCTTAATTATTAGTTTCCAGTTTTAATAAAGTTAAAAGATTCAGTTTTCTTATCCACTGCTTGTTTCCAGACTTTTGACTCATAACTCAAACTGTCTCCTCAAAAGTTTCTGGACTACAGAAGTTTACATAAATGAAGTTACTCATGACATTTATCAGGCACCCTACATTCTGTAGTTGACCTTATTCACATTCTTGATATTTTTATGTTTGCATGATACCTTTGATAACTTTTTCTTCCATTTGATATTTACAGATTCATTTTCTATGATTTTATACTCATTATCACGAAAAATGTTCACTCCCTGAATCCTTTATAACCTGCACCTGATGTCCTCTTTCACAATATCAACCTTTCTGAAATGGTAACCTTATAGTTAATCAATACTCTGGATCTAAATTCACTGTAGCCAATTAAAATTCCCATGTCTGCTTTAGGTTCCACTTCTTCTCCATTGTTCTCATGCATGTACAAAAACCATACTTATATACAACTACAAATATTTAATATTTAATTTCTTCCCAGACAATATCTCACAAGAGTTTTGCTTTAAAAAGTATTAGTTAAAGTACTGTTTTCAAGGTATGCAGCTGCCCAAGCAACTTTAGGCCAAATCTTCCATTTATTCGTGCTTCAGCCAACAGGCATCAAGACATATCCATAATCGACCTGTAGCATCTTTCTGCTGTACCATTAAGTTCCTGTACATAGGAGAACACGTATTAAAATAACACTTTTCTGTCTTATAAACTGATAAACATCTGAATTTAAATATTCCTTCCTATTGTCACATCTCAATTTCCTAAAAGTTTTCCCAGTTGAATTTTCAGTTTTAACATATTCCACAAAGCATTGCCAGTAAATTTTCAGTTTCGTTAACATATTGCATAAAACAATCATAAACTTGATTTTTAGGTTTGATAGTGTAGAGTCATAGAGTAGAGTCATAGCTAACACTTGGTTCAAAAATCATGAAAGAAGGTTATATACATGGAAGAATCCTGGAGATACTAAAAGGTATCAGATAGGTTATATAATGGTAAGACAGAGATTTAGGAACCAGGATTTAAATTGTAAGACATTTCCAGGGGCAGATGTGGACTCTGACCACAATCTGTTGGTTATGAACTGTAGATTAAAACTGAAGAAACTGCAAAAAGGTATGAATTTAAGGAGTTGGGACCTAGATAAACTGAAAGAACCAGAGGTTCTACAGAGTTTCAGGGAGAGCATAGGGAACAATTGACAGGAATGGGGGAAAGAAGTACAGTAGAAGAAGAATGGGTAGCTCTGAGGGATGAAGTAGTGAAGGCAGCAGAGGATCAAGTAGGTAAAAAGACGAGGACTAGTGGAACTCCTTGGGTAACAGAAGAAATATTGAACTTAACTGACGAAAGGAGAAAATATAAAAATGCAGTAAATGAAGCAGGCAAACAGGAATACAACTGTCTCAAAAATGAGATCGACAGGAAGTGCAAAATGGCTAAGCAGGGATGGCTAGAGGACAAATGTAAGGATGTAGAGGCTTATCTCACTAGGGGTAAGATAGATAATGCCTACAGGAACAATAAAGAGACCTTTGGAGAAAAGAGAACCACTAGTATGAATATCAAGACGCCAGATGGAAACCCAGTTCGAAGCAATGAAGGGAAAGTAGAAAGGTGGAAGGAGTATATAGAGGGTCTATACAAGGGCGATGTACTTGAGGACAATATTATGGAAATGGAAGAGGATGTAGATGAAGATGAAATGGGAGATACAATACTGCATGAAGAGTTTGACAGAGCACTGAAAGACCTGAGTCGAAACAAGGCCCCGGGAGTAAACAACATTCCATTAGAACTACTGATGGCCTTGGGAGAGCCAGTCCTGACAAAACTCTACCATCTGGTGAGCAAGATGTATGAGACAGGAGAAATACCCTCAGACTTCAAGAAGAATATAATAATTCCAATCCAGAAGAAAGCAGATGTTGACAGATGTTAAAATTACCAAACTATCAGTTTAATAAGCCATAGCTGCAAAATACTAACACACATTCTTTACAGACGAATGGAAAAACTGGTAGAAGCCGACCTCGGGGAAGATCAGTTTGGATTCCGTAGAAATATTGGAACACGTGAGGCAATACTGACCTTACCACTTATCTTAGAAGAAAGATTAAGAAAAGGCAAACCTACGTTTCTAGCATTTGTAGACTTAGAGAAAGCTTTGGACAATGTTGACTGGAATAATCTCTTTCAAATTGTAAAGGTGGCAGGGGTAAAATATAGGGAGCGAAAGGCTATTTACAATTTGTACAGAAACCAGATGACCGTTATAAGAGTTAAGGGGTATGAAAGGGAAGCAGTGATTGGGAAAAGAGTGAGACAGGGTTGTAGCCTCTCCCCGGTGTTAGTCAATCTGTATATTGAGCAAGCAGTAAAGGAAACAAAAGAAAAAATTGGAGTAGGTATTAAAATCCACGGAGAAAAAATAAAAACTTTGAGGTACGCTGATGACATTGTAATTCTATCAGAGACAGCAAAGGACTTGGAAGAGCAGTTGAACGGAATGGGCAGTGTCTTGAAAGGAGGATATAAGATGAACATCAACAATACCAAAACAAGAATAATGGAATGTAGTCGAATTAAATCAGATGATGCTGAGGGAATTAGAGTAGGAAATGAGACACTTAAAGTAGTAATGGAGTTTTGCTATTTTTGGAGCAAAATAACTGATGATGGTCGAAGTAGAGAGGATATAAAATGTAGACTGGCAATGGCAAGGTAAGTGTTTCTGAAGAAGAGAAATTTGTTAACATTGAGTATAGATTTAAGTGTCAGGAAGTCGTTTCTGAAAGTATTTGTATGGAGTGTAGCCATGTATGGAAGTGAAACATGGACGATAACTAGTTTGGACAAGAAGAGAATAGAAGCTTTCGAAATGTGGTGCTACGGAAGAATGCTGAAGATTAGATGGGTAGATCACATAACTAATGATGAAGTATTGAATAGAATTGGGGAGAAGAGGAGTATATGGCACAACTTGTCAAAAAGAAGGGATCGGTTAGTAGGACATGTTCTGAGGCATCAAGGTATCACAAATTTAGCATTGGAAGGCAGTGGGAGGGTAAAAATCGTAGAGGGAGACCAAGAGATGAATACAGTAAGCAGATTCAGAAAGATGTGGGTTGCAGTAAGCACTGGGAGATGAAGAAGCTTGCACAGGAAAGGGTAGCATGGAGAGCTGCATCAAACCAGTCTCAGGACTGAAGACCACAACAACAACAACAGTGTAGAGTCTAGCTGCTTTGGTATAATCATCAATAAAAAGATGAAAATCTCTTTCTCCATGGAAACCATGAGTTGAGCGAGTTGCATTTAAATCACCATGAATGGTCTCTAATGATTCTTTTCCTGTTGTTCTATTGTTTTCAAAATAAAAATGGTGCATTTTACTTTCAATACAAACTTTACACTTCATATGTTATTTATTTATTCCTCCAAGGATCATCATGATATAGGATTTCTCAAAGCAATATATTGCCAAAATGTACAACACACAGCATGCTGAGGAGTAAGATGGCGGCCAGTGAGTGACATGCATTACTTTGGCTTGCAAGTTTAGCCGAATTTTGGAGGTGATGTTAACAGTTTTGCTGTTAATCAATCTTATGAGAATCATGTAGTGAGTGCATGTCATATTATAGCCCACATCATGTAGGATGACACTCCCGTGCATAGAGGCAGAGTGACAGGGATGAGGTCCGCACATGCATGGTGGCAGAAATGGGCAAATAAAGTCCGTGTTGCTGAACAGTGTTGCTGTGGGCAACAATCAGGTTCATTTGCCTTCAGTACATCACATTATACTTCCACATCTATGAGGAAATAATAATACATTTTAAAACCGATTTCAATCAGTTGTCTCCATGAGAGAAATCTCACTTCACACCTTGACGTTGTGTACACTGCTGCACAGCAATCATCTGTGTGACATTGGAAGGCAAGAACAGGTGACTCAACTTTGTGAAGACGTCAAGTCCAATTTTTCTCAAACAATGACTGTCTAATGACAAGATCATCAAAAATGGTTGCAATAATTGTCATTTATTATGATTTGGACTATATTATAAATAAAAATGTAATACACAACAAAATAAACTTCATACTCAAACTGAAATCATCAGATTTGTTTGATAACTGCTTCTATGCCCTACAGTTTTTTTTAAAGTGTGTATAATGTGCATATGTGGGTGTGTTTCGCTGTAGTTCAATGTAAATCACTTTGTGTAAAAAAGAATTACTGGTAGTGCAAAAGACTATTGTAAAAACTGTCAAATGTTATAATATTTTTCCATATCATTATGATTTTAGACAAATTCGTTCGACATCCCCCCCCCCCCCCCCCACCTCTCCCGCCTTGCTACCTGTGAGGAAATTAATTCTATCAGATTATACTGACATGATATGTGGGTAAATGCAAAACTGTGTGGCCACATTCATGTGCAAGAAAGTCAAATTTGTACATTCTGTCACCTGACTTTTCTAAATTAATGAGCTGCAGGACTTAGCATGAGTCTGGCTTATATTGTCTGGGATATTTTTACTTTTCATCCAGAGCACAATATCTGCTTTCCTGGTCTTTTCTCTGTAACAGCTGAATGATAACTGGCATGCGAATTATAATGACTGACATCGAAGCAAGGTATGGCAAGAATTGTTCAGTGAACCACTTCTTGGAAGTGACAGCTTTCATTTCTGAATGGTAATCACTCCTGTTTTTCTTACACTTAAATACACGTTTAATCTTAGGAACCACATCAGAAGAAACAGAATAAGTAGCCAAAACCTTTTTCCTAAGGGAAATTTATAACTGCCAGTACTTTTACTCATTTTCCAGCAGGTATTCATGGAATCATTGTGATTCACCCATTTTTCATCATACACTGTAAAACTACCTCCTCTTCTTGTATTGTGCACCTTTATAAGGGACATGATTTGCGCTGCTTCTATGTCACTTCTTTCAATTAAGAACTCTCTTCTTAAGATATTTGAAACCAATGTCTTCTAAATTCTTTGCATTGACAAAATGCTATATTTGAAGCCAATTTATTCAGGCATAATTGTAACGAGTTTTTGTGATATGGAGTGTTTTTTATCTCATTGTCAAAACCATCAATTTGTGTTACATTTCATGAGAAGATTCTGCCTTTGTTTTGATGGTTGCCTCACCAATTTTCATATCATATCTGTGACAGTCTCTCCCCTACTTCATGACAATATAAAATGAGCTGTTCTTCTTTGAACTTTTTTGCTCAATCCTATCTGCTGCAGATCCCACACCAGACAACAGTACTCCAGAATGAGTCAGAAAGGCATGGTGTAAGTAAGCTTTTTAGTACACTTGTTGCATTTTCTAAGTGTCCTACCAATAAATTGCAGTCTTTAGTCTGCTTTCCACATGACATAGTCTATGTTATCATTGCAATTTAAGTTATTCATAATTGTAATCTGTATGTGCGTAGTTGAATTTACAACCCTCTGATTTGTGTGTTTTATCTTGTAAACTGAAATTCAGCAGATTCCTTTCAGTACTCATGTGGATGACTTGAGGCTTATCATTACTTAGAATCATTGCCACTTTTCTCATCACTCAGATATCTTGCCTAAATCATTTTGTAATTTATTTTAATCATCTGATGACTTTATAAGATAGTAAATCACAGCATCATCTGCAAACAGTCTAAAGAGGGCTGCTCAGATTGTCTCCTAAATTGTTTATTAGATCAGGAACAGCAGAAGGCCTACAGTACTTCCTTGCAAACATCAAATATCTCTTCTGTTTTACTTGATGATTTTCTGTCGGTTATTACTTATTGTGATCCTTCTGATATGAAATCATGAATCCAGTCATACAACTAAGACAATACTTCATTTAATTAAAGTTGCTTGTGAGGAACTTCATGTTTTTTGCTGTCACCTGACATATTCATTTGTAAATCACACTAAAACGTTTACATATACAGATTTACAGCAACACTGCTACAAGAAAGTAACAGTAACATTTGGATGAATAATTTGATTGCTGTGTGAATGAAATTGCATTGCCATGAAATTCAGGAAGAACGCAGCATGGGGGAGAGAGATTCTCACAGTCTAGCTGCTCAGAGAATGAAAGAATCTTATTGCCGGCTAGCAGTTAATGATGGGGGATGCACAGAACAGTTGAAAGTGGGGCCGCCTTCCTATATGACACGAAGTACAGTATTTGAGTCTGAAAATTTGTAACCTGGAACTTCATTTTAAATGGATAATTATCAAACCACAAGCTGCATCACCAGAAGCCAGTCTGGAGAGGGCACTAGTGTCAATCTGACACTGCTAGCTGCAGCCGCACTGTCCAGAATTCACGATGTTGCAACGCTTGTGAAGGCTGAGGTAAGTGCCTTGCTCCGGTCAAGAAAACAAGCTCAGGCTCACTGTACAAACCATCACTGATGGTGTTACTACAGCAGTGATGGCCAAAATGTGGTAGACTCCACAGACAAATGCGAGAAAGGTCTAAGCTGTGAACAAACCTTAAAAAAAAAAAGAAAAAACAGAGGACAGAGCATGATTGCTTGAGCAGAAGGTGATCAAGAAACATGAGGAACTTGAACAATACAGATGCATAATAAACTCTGACTGCTTTCTATCCCTGAGAAAAACATAGAATATAGATAAATTAGTGATCAGCCTTGCCCAAGAGAAGCTAGGTCTGCAGGTGAAAATGAACAACCTTGGTGGAAGTCATGGAGTGGGGCATAGGATGCCAGGATCTTCAGAACCTAGACCATTAATTGTGAAGTTTGTGTCTTACAGGAAAATCTGAAATCTTCCGAATGAAAAAGAACTCACAAAGTCAGGTTTGACAATATGTGAGGATCTCTCCTCTGAAAGACTAAAGATTTTGAACAATGGGATCTCGAGATTTAGGCTAAAAAAGTGTGGACAAATGATCAGTCTGCAGTACAGATGAACTCTTATGCTTATGCTTTAGGAGCTAAGAAACATGTAGCTCTTGCTGTTTCCAGTTTATGTGCTTACTTTTATGACTATTTTGTAAAGAAATAATTTATTTTTAAGACTTTCCTTAAAACAATTTCCTGTTATTATTATTATTATTATTTGTATATTCAGTTTTACTTTTAGTAGTCACTAATCATAAATATTCTGTTCAATTCTCAGACTTCCAATACCAATATGAAATAATTATTTCATTATTCAGACAATTAATTTTACTCTCTTACTTCCATTTTTATTTAGCAATTTATTGTCATATCACTGTTTTTACTAATTGTTAGAATCATTAATAGTATGTTTTGTTTTTATTCAATTTATCTTGTTTATAGTATTGTAGCACACAGATTATTCTATCTCTGTTTAAAGAGTTTCTTTTCCTGACACCAACGGGCTGTTTAATGACTGATGTTGAAGCCTGTTGGACTTGACCACAGAACCTCCCCTGTCCCTGAAAATACCTATCATTTCCAATTCCAGGAACTCTCACTCCCCTACTGTGGAGCACCCCAGTATAGTTTGTTGATATTCCCTTGCTGGGCCAGAGTCACTTAATGCCCTGTAACAACACCCTTACAAGCTTTGTGCACGAGCACACCAGGTTCCACATTGCACGGTCAAATGTCCAATCTCTGTCAGCTCTTGTTGACTAGTCCTGTCACATATTTCAAGACATAGACATCCACGTAGTACTTCCATTGAAGACTTGCCTCAGACCAAGTATTCCCACAAGTTAGTTAAATATGGATGGCTACATCTTTCTGAAACATGAGATATGTAACAGACAAGTGAGTCAAGCAGGGGTGTACATATGCTCTGATTTATCACCTGGTATGCTACAACATCCAACAATAATGAGGATAAACAAGAGGAATGTACGTCTATAGTGATCAAATCGCTTAACAGTAAGTGCCTGGTATGTGTCCTCTACAAACCTCCTAAAGTAGGAATTTTGTATGCATCAAAACTGCTCTTTCAAGTCTTGAATTGACATACAAGCTTATAATTATAGATGGTGACACTAACATAAATTTTCTGTACAATGGTCCTTCCAGTGTAAAAGTTAAGTGGATGCTTTCTCCTTCAAATGTGTCACTTCTTGAGTTTGCTTCTACTCGCCATAAGAACAGTAGTCTCACTCACATAGATATATTTGCAATGAAACTCGTCTCTTTCAAATATCTGGACCTGCCATGTCTGCTTATGACACTGTTTTCATACCGTACTCTCTAAAATGTATCAGAAAGAAATCACAACTGGCTGTGTACTGAGACTTCAAATGCATTAATTTGCAACTGGGGCCAAGAAATAGTTTGGAGGATATCTTCCATTCACTTCTCACGGATAAACAAAAAAACTTTATGGGTTTACTAACAAATTTACTCAGTTATATGACAAATATGCTCCACTACTAAAGACTGGAAAACTAAGAAGGAAACCTGCACCTTGGCTAATTGAAGAATTAAAACAGCCCATGGATCTCAGAGACAATGCACATCTGGCAGAAAAACCATGCCTGAAAATCATATTGAGTACAAGCTGAAGTGGAACAGAGTCAGTCAAGCAGTGAGAAATGCAAAACTGAGGTATTCCTACACATTAAGTGACAACAGAAATAGACCAGCTGTCCTATGGAAAAACCTGCATAGTTCTGGTATAGGCAAAGTAAAAGCTGCAGCTGATCACATTGCCCCAGCCAAAGAAGTGATCTGGTACTTCACATTACCTGCAGCTACAACTGAACCACTAATGAAATAGAGACTTAGTGGTTACTTTGGGGGGTAAATGACTGTAACCACAAAAAATTCTATCTAAAGCATGTTATTTGCAATACTATCAAAAAAGCCATCATGCAAATCAAATAAGCATCTACTTGACATGACTGTGTAAATCATGAAATTCTTTTAGATAAGCTAAATCATTGTGGTTTGCGAGGGGCAGTGCACAATTGGTTTAATTCATACTTAACTGGAAGAATGCAGAAAGTTGAAATAAGTGGTTCATGTAATGTTAAAATAACAGCTGATTCCTCAAAATGGGGGGCTATCAAGTATGGGGTCCCACAGGGTACGGTCTTAGGTCCTTTACTGTTCTTGATATACATCAATGACTTACCACTCCACATTGATGGAGATGCAAAGTTAGTTACAAGAATAGTAACAACATCCAAAAACCAAGAACTAAGTGATGTAATTGTAAATGATGTTTTTCACCAAATTATTAAGTGGTTCTCAGCAAATGTACTCCTTTAAATTTTTATAAAACACAGTATATACAGTTCTGTACAGTAAATGGCACAACTCCAGTAATAAATATAGACTTTGAACAGAAGTCTGTAGCTAAGATAGAATTTTCAAAATTTTTAGGTGTGTCCATTGATGAGAGGTTAAACTGGAAGCAACACATTGATGGTCTGCTGAAACATCTGAGTTCAGCTATGTATGCTATTAAGGTTAGTGCAAATGTTGGTGATAAGAATCTCAGTAAATTAGCTTACTATGCCTACTTTCATTGACTGCTTTCATATGGCATAATATTCTGGGGTAATTCATCATTGGGTAGAAAACTATTCATTGCTCAAAAACGTGTAACCAGAATAATGAGCCCACCCACGGTCATCCTGCAGACATCTAATTAAGGATCTAGGGATCCTCACAGTAACCTCACAGTATATATATTCACTTATGAAATTTGTTGTTAATAATCCAAACCAGCTCAAAAGTAATAGCGGTGTGCATAGCTATAACACCAGGAGAAAGGATGATCTTCACTATGCAGGGTTAAATATGACTTTGGCACAGAAAGGGGTAAATTATGCTGCCACAAAAGTCTTTGGTCATCTACCAAACAGCATCAAAAGCCTGACAGATAGCCAACTAACATTTAAAAATAAATTAAAAGAATTTCTAGATGACAACTCCTTCTACCCATTGGCTGAATTTTTAGATATAAATTAAGGGAAAAAAACCAACTTAAACATTAGTGACATGCAATATTTTGAGTAATGTAATATCTTGTACAGACATCTTTTATTAACTTGACACGTTTCACATCATTACAAAGTGTCGTTTGTATTCATGATCTATGGAAAAAGTATTAATCTAATCTAATCTAATCTACTGCATCACAGTCAAAATGATGAAGCTTATTGTTGAAACACTACTGCACATTATAACAGATATCTTCAACCACTCCTTAACCACAAATGTTTTCCCTGAGGCCTAGAAACACAGACTAGCTAAGCCACTATCTAAAAAGGACCCTGACATAGCACCCTCTATAACTGACCTATCTGCATGCTTTCTGCACTATTCAAGGCCTTAGAATAGATAGTATATGACCACAAACTATTTAACTAAAAACAGTGTACTAGATGAATACCAAATTTCTGTAATCATCATAGCACCACATCGGACTCAATAAAGGTAACAGATGGCCTAAAGCTTGCCATGGATGCACAAGAGGCTATTATCACATGCTTCTTAGATTTCAGCAGAGTCTCTGACACTGTCGACTTTGACATTTTCCTGCCAAACTTAGCAGCCTAAATTTCTTATCATGTGCAGTGCAATGGTTATGCTCATACCTGATGTACCACCAATAGTGCATCATGTCCGGCACCATAAAGTCACAATGGGGGCAGGTAGTATCAGGTATCCCACAGGATTTGGTACTGTGTCCTATACTCTTTTTCACTGTGTGTAAATGATGTGTCATCAGTTTTGTCCTACTGCAAATGCCACATGTATGCTGATTATCTCCATTTATAAGTACAAAACCAATATACCTGATGACAGCTATTGAGAATCTCAATACCAACCTGTCTACATAATCAAAATGGGTGCAGGAGATTACCTTGGACATTACCAAAGACAGAATAGGTTCTTAATAGGGTGCACGATCACCATGCTCCACAACATGCTCTGGTGTTTGCTACAAGCTTTGTACGGATTGCTTGTGGATGGACATTCCATTCCTTCATCAGGTATTCCATTCCTCCACCATCACAGTTGACAACTGCTGTACGGTTGTTCGTGCATGTGGACATGTTGCAGTAGTTTCCCAAACACATCCCACATGTGCTCAGTGGGATTTAAGTCAGGGAAATGGCAGGCTAGTCCATTCACCGAATACTTTGTCATTTCGAGAGCTGCTCCACCTGCGCTGTCCGACAATGTCGTGATCATCTGTAAAAATGAAGTCAGGTCCGAATGCACGTACGGAAGGAGTGCAGTGTCACAGTAACTTTGACTAGGAAGTGTATGTGTTCAAAGTTTTGCAATTTGGTATGATCATGCAACAATGTGCATCCCCTTGCCCCCAGCTTGACACATTTTCCACCAAAATGACGATGATCAAAGCACCCTCATATGTGAAGAGATGGGAGCAAGTGATTTCTGGGAACATGGTCTTTTATCATTGTTTCTGTGGTCAACGTGTTATGGTGTGGTGTTGCATAGTATACTGACAACCTATCCAAAGCTCAAGCTTAACTGGTTAGTCATTCTAACTTCATTAGTCCAAAATATCAGGAATCCCTACCATCTTCAAGCCTAAATGGGACAAATATCAACTTCTCAATGACTCTGGGAGTAATAATAGATAAAAATCTAAATTTGGCTGTCGTGAGCATGTAACTGAAGTGTGCAAAGAGGCATCAGCATCTCTCCTTGCCCTACAAAAACATAAAAGCTCTTGACATGAAAGAGAAAAATGTACAAAAACTTATACTTCTAATTATCAATTACAGTGATGTTACCCTACAAGGCCTTTCTCAGGAAAGCACATGTTGCATGGAACTGGTTGTGAACGTCTGTGTTTGTTATATTTGTGGTGTTTGACTCTTTGAGCATATTTCACAATTACATTCACAGCTATCCTGGCTGCATGCAGAAAAACCACAGAGATTTCCATACCCTGTGTCTTCTCTACTATCTTATCAATGAACACCGTCCTTCATATCTCTCCTCGACCTTAACACTGTTATTCAGTGCCTGATTTGTAGAAAAGGAGATTCCAGTACTGTAGCCTTCTGGAGGGATGCATTTGAAGTTTTAAATTTTTAAAATTTTATTTTAACACTTTTCCACCCATATTAAAAGTGCAAGTACTGCATTTGTACTGGTAAAAAATAAAGTTCCATCATACCACAGCTTAAAATCTGTGATTCTGATTTTTTCCCTTGGAGCTATGGAGTACCGGTGCATACCCATGCAAATCAAGCACTGCTCTCATTTGAACAACATGGCAGAAACACCCATTCCCATCAGACCAAAATCCTTTTTGTCCCACTACATTGTTCAGCCACTTTTTCGAAGTCCTTCTCAGTAACAGGAACCTGAGTCTGGAATAACCTCCCACATCACAGTAGAAAACTGAATAACATCTCCAGCTTCAGAAGGCTGTTAATGACATATCTACTAAAGCAACAATGTCCCTGTATGCACTAATTAGTCTTTTACATCCTTCCTTCCTACCAGATCTTCCTCATTCCCCATTACTCGTTGTTGGTGCAGTATCCTTAAATTTCCTTTTCTAGTATTCGCTAGATCTGAAAACATCTTTTGTACACCTATAAATTATTTTCATATCTGATACTATAATTATTGTTATTATTGTCATTATTATTATTATTATTACTATTAACGACTGCAGGAGCAGTTGTAGTACAACTGCTACCAATATTATCTTTATTAGTTCATAGTTGGTACTACTTATTAAGTTTGCCATTATAGACACTTGAATCATTTTAAAACAGATGTATTTTAGCAATCTTTCTTAATTCCTGTGAAATTTACTGCATAATGTTCTCCGTCAATATAAAAAGCTCTTTTGAGTTTTTTTTTCTGGGTACATGTAACTCCAAACTGGCTCCTGTTCCATGATTATGTATAGACCCAGATGTGGTGTGGGAAGGGCAAACCAGGGTATCTTCCCTGGGTGACAATTCCAGTGGGTGCCAAATTCATGATTTTGAAGGAAAAAAGCCTTGTTTCATAAAGCGCCTAGCATCCAGTCCACTTTTGGTCTATTGATTATTCAAGTGATGTAAATAAAATAGAAAGAAACTTCCACATGGGAAAAATATATTAAAAACAAAGATTCCAAGACTTACCAAGCGGGAAAGTGCCGGTAGACAGGCACAATAAATAAAACACACACACAAAATTACTAGCTTTCGCAACCGACGGTTGCTTCTTCAGGAAAGAGGGAAGGAGAGGGAAAGATGAAAGGATATGGGTTTTAAGGGAGAGGGTAAGGAGTCATTCCAATCCCAGGAGCAGAACATTCAAAGTTGATTTCTGAACAAATTATTAGGTGATTTTAGAATACTCGCATGGTGTATGTGATGTCTCTGCCAGGGGAATCCCAATCATATCACATGAAAAACTTTCCTGCAGACAAAAGGTGATGGGACTATATGAGCTGAGCCGAATAAACCCAAATGGGTGAATGCCAAATCGTTGTTTGTTCATATGGCTGATCACGTGTGTGAATGATGAGCATTGTTATAATTATTTGCGAAATCCATAGATTCAGACTACCAGAGTGGAAATAAATGAGCAACAGGAATAACAGGTAAGAAAGATTACACATTACCTTCTGTGTAGCAAAGAAAATGAAATTTTGACAACATTATTGCCAGATTGCTACACTAACAGTTGTACAGTCCCATGTTAGCTGCTGCTAAAGTTCTATTCTCGGAACAGCATGGAAAACGTGATGTATGAACATGCCTGATTGGAGAATAAAGGTGAGATAAATGAACATATGATTCTGGCAAGATTAGTGAAGCTAACTGGAGAGTAAGTTTTGACAATGGCAGGAATTGGTACAGAATTAGTGATGACAAGATTGCTTGTTAGAATGAGGAAGGAGAAGAAACAGGGACATCATACAAATTATATGGAAAAATATGACGATTCCAAATTTAGAAGAAAATTTCATACTACTACTTTTTTGATCTCATGCTTGAAAAACTGGAGTGAATGAATTAAATGAGAAACTATTTCCTAACACAAAACTTTTTGCTTGTAGTATGACCAAGAGGCATTTAATATTGGTAATTCATGACTTATGTTCTGTCATGTTAGTTATGTAAATGAGGTACATAAAAATGATCAATTGTGCTAAAATAGTCTCGCTTATTTGCCTGTGTTACAATTGGTGCAATGGCAGAAAGGCTTATTGCAATTTATCTAGCAGACAGTAACAAAACAGATGTAATCAAATTGAGAAACCATTCCAGTCTTGGGTACTACTCGTATTAACAGCTTTTTCAGTATTAGACAACAACATTATGATTTTTCATGTAGCAAAATGTTTGACAAACTTTGATGAGGTAATACATTTCTTTCACAGAAAGGAAAGCACGCTGTGTAAAGTTGTAGCAAGATTAGAGAGAGAAAAAAAATGCTGGAACCTAGGAATTGAAGAAATGTGTACTGCCTTGTTTGTCTCGTCTTTGCTGGTTTTATGTTTCCTATATTTAATTTTATGCCACACAAAAGAGAAAGTTATTAGCTAATAGGCAACAAAGAGTTCAAATTTTCTGAAGAGTTCTAATCCTCCTGATCACAAATAATATCACCCAGTATTAATTGTCTGTCTGAATATAGGTCTCATGGCTACCATTACAATTCCACAGTGCACAATACAGTGACATGTAATAGAAGAATACTGTGTGAAAAGGTGCGACACTAAACCTTGGCATACATCTACATCTACATCTACATCCATACTCCGCAAGCCACCTGACGGTGTGAGGCGGAGGGTACTTTGAGTACCTCTATCGGTTCTCTCTTCTATTCCAGTCTCGTATTGTTTGTGGAACTTGCTATGGCATGACTGTGTGACTGAAGATAAGGGAGCAACCAGAGACATGCTATGTATGATTATTCTTTCACTTCTCGCTTATGAACCATTCTAGATGTGAAATACTCCTCCAGTTACACTAGATTTTTAACTACGCAACATCAACATTGTGTAAGTAATACCTCATAGGTGTCTTAGGATTTAGCCTGTTACAAAAATTTAACCAACATGTTGCCGAATCAGTTAATTCCAAAATGTTTGGTAATGAGAAAAATGCCGAGTTGCACTACGGATTGCAGTCCACGTTAAACTGGCAGTGTAGGGGCGGAGGAAGACGGCATACCACCACCAAGGGGCGAACCCATGTCTAGTAAGACTGAATAACATTCTTACATTTCCTCGAAGATATATGTTTTATATATCAACCTCTTCAGATAGATTTGTGCCATAAAATGAACAGATTTTGGAAAAATCATTGTTTTTTTAAACTTTTTTCATATACCAAATGCTCGAGGGGGGGGGGGGGGGGGGGAGGCACTATCAAGTTTTTGCCACAGTTCAAAAATATCATTGATCTGGGGCTGGTGCGGTATTTTGTAATATTTTCCATGATACACACTAAGGCACTACAGATTAATAGATGTACTCACTTGGGGCAGAAAGATGTCTAATTTTTCAAATATCTCTTAAAAGTGAGCTCAAATATTACTTCCATTTATTATTCTTAGTGCCTTTTTCTGCAGCTTAAAAACTATGTCCATGTTTTGTGCCTCTGATCCCTCAAAAAGAATCCTGTAGGTAAGAACTGAGTATATGTAGGAATGGTATGTCACTTCATAAATTTTGATTCTAAATTTCTTGGTAATCTGTCTGCTCAATGAAGTTTACACAACATATTCAGACTGTTAAAATTTACATGTCCTAGTGTACAATGCCATTTCTCATTTACGGACATGCTATCCTTACTTCTGAAATTATTTACATTAATATTTTTCTTATACATTGTAAATATCATTTTCTATAGCCTATCTTCTTTCAGAATAATTGCAATCAAGTTATTTTCCTTATCAAAAACTTTTGATATATTATCTACAAATACAGTTTTATGATTTTCCTATTGCTTTAGAATAGCTAATAAATTTCTACACATGACTTTAATATACACTCCTGGAAATGGAAAAAAGAACACATTGACACCGGTGTGTCAGACCCACCATACTTGCTCCGGACACTGCGAGAGGGCTGTACAAGCAATGATCACACGCACGGCACAGCGGACACACCAGGAACCGCGGTGTTAGCAGTCGAATGGCGCTAGCTGCGCAGCATTTGTGCACCGCCGCCGTCAGTGTCAGCCAGTTTGCCGTGGCATACGGAGCTCCATCGCAGTCTTTAACACTGGTAGCATGCCGCGACAGCGTGGACGTGAACCGTATGTGCAGTTGACAGACTTTGAGCGAGGGCGTATAGTGGGCATGCGGGAGGCCGGGTGGACGTACCGCCGAATTGCTCAACACGTGGGGCGTGAGGTCTCCACAGTACATTGATGTTGTCGCCAGTGGTCGGCGGAAGGTGCACGTGCCCGTCGACCTGGGACCGGACCGCAGCGACGCACGGATGCGCGCCAAGACCGTAGGATCCTACGCAGTGCCGTAGGGGACCGCACCGCCACTTCCCAGCAAATTAGGGACACTGTTGCTCCTGGGGTATCAGCGAGGACCATTCCCAACAAACTCCATGAAGCTGGGCTACGGTCCCGCACACCGTTAGGCCGTCTTCCGCTCACGCCCCAACATCGTGCAGCCCGCCTCCAGTGGTGTCGCGACAGGCGTGAATGGAGGGACGAATGGAGACGTGTCGTCTTCAGCGATGAGAGTCGCTTCTGCCTTGGTGCCAATGATGGTCGTATGCGTGTTTGGCGCCGTGCAGGTGAGCGCCACAATCAGGACTGCATACGACCGAGGCACACAGGGCCTACACCCGGCATCATGGTGTGGGGAGCGATCTCCTACACTGGCCGTACACCTCTGGTGATCGTCGAGGGGACACTGAATAGTGCACGGTACATCCAAACCGTCATCGAACCTATCGTTCTACCATTCCTAGACCAGCAAAGGAACTTGCTGTTCCAACAGGACAATGCACGTCCGCATGTATCCCGTGCCACCCAACGTGCTCTAGAAGGTGTAAGTCAACTACCCTGGCCAGCTAGATCTCCGGATATGTCCCCCATTGAGCATGTTTGGGACTGGATGAAGCGTCGTCTCACGCGGTCTGCACGTCCAGCACGAACGCTGGTCCAACTGAGGCGCCAGGTGGAAATGGCATGGCAAGCCGTTCCACAGGACTACATCCAGCATCTCTACGATCGTCTCCATGGGAGAATAGCAGCCTGCATTGCTGCGAAAGGTGGATATACACTGTACTAGTGCCGACATTGTGCATGCTCTGTTGCCTGTGTCTATGTGCCTGTGGTTTCCGTCAGTGTGATCATGTGATGTATCTGACCCCAGGAATGTGTCAATAAAGTTTCCCCTTCCTGGGACAATGAATTCACTGTGTTCTTATTTCAATTTCCAGGAGTGTAAAATATATTTTTCATTTCAATTGGAATTGTGTCATTGTAAACTAATTATATTTCCTATTTCTGTAGCTTCCAAAGGTTTACCATATGCAGTTTTTACATTCACATGCTCTTTTAAAGTTATGCACACAGATAAATAATTTTCATTATTAAAAAACATCATTTGAGCAACCACTACCCAACAACCAATTAATCTGTAAATTATTACTTGACTCAGCATTATTCCATGCTGTCATGGGTTTTATCTCTTTTTATCAAGCTACTAATGCCATTTCTGTTTTATTGATAGCCCCTACTTCCCATATAATGGCCACCTCTTGTACCACAATGCTCACTTCAACCACATGAACAGTTGTTACCCTCACTATGCAAATACATTGAGGTGACAAAAGTTATGGAATACCTCCCAATGGTGTATCAGGTCTCATTTTGTCTGGTGTAGTGCACCAATCGAGGTGCCATGGACTCAATACTTTGTTAGAAGCCTCCTACAGAAATACCGAGTCATGCTGCCTTTATATCTATCCATAATTGCAAAAGTGTTGCCGGTACAGGATTTTGAGCACAAACTGACCTCTCAATTATGTCCCATAAATGTTTGACAGGATTTATGTTGGGTTATCCGGGAGGCCAAATCATTCACTCGAGTTGTCCAGAATATACTTCAAACTAATCGCAAACAACTGTGGGTGGTGACATGGCGCATTATCATATATAAAAATTCCATTGTTGTTTGGGGACATGAAGTCTGTGAATGGCTGCAAATGGTCTCCAAGTAGCCCAACATAACCATTTCCTGAAGAAGGTCAGTTCAGTTGAACCAGAGGACCCAGTCCATTCCATATAAATACAGCCTGCACCATATGGACCCACCACCAGCTTGCATAATGCCTTGTTGACAACCTGGGTTCATGTCTTCAGTCTGTGTCACACTTGAACCCTACTATCATCTCTTATGAACTGAAATTGGGACTCATCTGACTAGGGCACAGGTTTAGAGTCAGCTAGGGTCCAATTAATATGGTCATGAGCTCAGGAGAGGTGACACAGGTGATGTAATGCTGTCAGCAAAGGCACTCACATCAGTCATCTGCTGCCGCAAACCATGTTCAAACAATGTTCATTGTACATCCCACATAGATTTCTGTGGTTATTTCACACAGTGTTGTTTGTCTGTTACCGCTGATGACTCTACACAAATGCCACTGCTCTCAGTCATTTAGTGAAGGGTGTCGGCCACTGTGTTGTCCATTGTGAGAGGTAATGCCCGAAAATTTTTATTCTCAGAACGCTCTTGATACTGTGGATCTCAGAATATTGAAATTCCTAATGATTTCTGAAATGGAATTCACATTCATCTAGCTCCAACCACCATTCTGCATTCAGAGTCTGTTAATTACTGCTGTGCAGCCATAATCACATCAGACACATTTCCATATAAATAACCTGAGTGCAAATGACAGCTTCACAAATGCCCTGCCCTTTTATACCTTGTGTATGTGATAGTACCACTGTTTGTATATGTGCATATCTCTATCTCATAACTTTTGTCTCTTCATTGTAGTTTTGCCCATGTTGCTAACAGCCTAGACCACTTCCCCTATAATGTCCACCATGTGTCTACAAAATCTGTGCTTGTTCCTGACTGGTGATCGTCCCTCTTGAAATGTTGTGGTTTCCCACATCCATAACACAATTGCTCTTGGTAGCTTGTACAAGTTTTCTTTCCAGTGTGAAATGCATTTGGTTTTCTATCCTCACTTCCATCTTTGTCATTTAAATAAGTCATTTGAATTATATTTCTAGTGAATTCAGCTGTCACTACAGCTTTTAACCTCAGTTTGTTTAATTTGTTTCTGCAAACAGTTTGCAGTACTGTAAATTCCTTGAAGCATAACTCAGCAACCTTTTTTGTTAGCTCATGCATTTTTCTTTTCATTCACAAATTCCAATAGTTTGTTTGAAATCACTTCAAGTACACAGTTCATTATAGTTAGATTATCTGCATCACATGTATAAGCATACTGTCCAAGCTCATTTTTGCTGCTGAAGCCACTGTACAGAATTTCTTTATTTTCAGGTATACTTTCTTTCACATTTTCTCCAGTCCTCATAATCCTCTCCATGAAACGCCTGTACTGCAGTGACAGCCACGCCCAGTTTCACAAAGCACACCTTTTGAATAACAGTTTTGTTTATAGTAACTCCAGGTCAGAACGTCAACAATATCAGGAAAAGGATAGATTGCTGCAGACAGTCACAATGAGAAGACTGCTCCACATTATAGCTTTCAGACAAAGCTTTCTTCAGCAGAGAAATCACAAACACAATCAAACAAGCAAATTCATGTACTCTGCAGACTGTCAATGGACTTTTCAGTCCCTCAAGCAATGTTTGTTCTCTACTCCCTGTCTGACTTCTTTTACACCAGGTAAACCATTAACTGTGGCTGCCACTGTGTTACTGGATGGCACTGATGTAGTTCCATCTCTTTAGTACACATATAGCACCAAGCAGTCCATCACTTATTCATTGAGGACGCTTTCTGTGACACATTGTAACTGCTCATAGTTGGAAAAGGAAGCACTGGCTATCATTTTTGGTATTAAGAAGTTTCATAATTTTTTGTATTGAGCTATTTTTTTTTTTACTCATTGCTGATCACAAACTCCTGATTTTCTTATTCTGCCCTTGCTTCAAGCTAGCAGCTCAGGCTGGCCACCAGGTGCAAAGGTGTATTCTCTTTTTTAGTAATTATTGCTATGACATTCATTACTTGTCCACTGCCCAGCATGCTAATGCAGATGCGCTTTCACAGTTGCTGACAGGATACAGTCCAGAGTTCAATTGACAGAATGCTCCCATTTTCACACTGGAAAATACCTTGCAGCTGACATTGCTCGATTTTCCTTTGATGGCATGGGAAGTTATAGCTGCTAACCCACTTTTCCAGGAAATTGCTTCAGAAGTCCAGGGGAGAGATTCAGTTTGACATTGTTTTTTTTGCTGTGGGATCAGTGAACATAGTCCAGGGAGTCCTCATGCCTGCATCAGAAGAGCAAAGCTGTTATGTGATTGTCCCTCCAGCACTTTGCCCTTGCATCCTCCAATTGCTGCCTGTGACGCATTGGGGTATTCTTCGTGTGATTGCTCTGACACAGTGTCAGCTCAACTGCCTGGTGATAAATCACAATATTGAACATCTTGTCACCTTGTGCAGGCTTGCATGACCTGTGCACAGAACCAGTCTGTTCCTTTCCATCAGTTTTCCCATTGGCCAGTTATGGAGCATCTCTGGTGCATGTTGACTTTCCAGGCCCTTTTTTGGGAAGCATGTGGTTGTTAGTGGCTAATGGATTGTCAAATTTCCTGCAAATTGCTAAACTGTTCTCTTCAACGTCAACAAAAACTATTCAGACATTGTTAGTAATCTTTGCTATGGTGGGCTCTCCCTGAACCCTTGTCCCTGATAACAGACAGGAGTTTGCAGATTTTTGCATTTGAAATGGTACCTGGCATCTGAGGACCGCCCTATTTCACCTGGCTTTCTAACTGGGAAGTGGCATGATCTGTGCAAATGTTCGAAACTCAAATAAAGAAGGCTATACCTATCTCGTCCCATGCTGGCTCCCTGTCCACTTTTCTTGCTGCATATAGGGTGACACAAGTTAACAGTTGCAGTCCAGAGGAAACATTTGATGCGTGTCAGCTGTGGGGCCTTCTGGATTTGTTGCACCCTGAGTTGCATGCACTAGACTATAGTGGCCTGCTGCACTTCCCTCACATGACTGCCATTTGTGCCCGGTATTTTGCCCAGCAGCAGGAATGGCTGCCAGGTGTAGTGGCAGGACACTAAGGTCAACATTTGTTTACAGTGGATGTCAGTTGGTAGCTGCTGATCCACCATCACAGTCAGTTGCGTCCATGACCAACTGGACTCTTAGCACTGCTCTCTCCAAACCAACTGGGTGATGAGATTGGCTGTGGCCTTATTCCAGTGAGTGGCTCTCAATTGCAACAGCATGCTCACCTGCTGCAACCCCACCATGCCCTCCGCCATCCTACCTATGACTGAGGAGTAGGGTGCTAGTGGGAATAGCTCTCATGACCACCAGCACAGAGCTCACAGAATTTGAACTGGCATCCTCTTTCCTCCACTCTCCAGGCAGTGACTTTTCATCCCCAATGATGCCGGTGGACCAGTGATTACTGCAGCCTCATCTTCTGTTCCTCCAGTGGAGCCACCTGCATTTTCATTGTCTTCTTTGAAGGTCGATCTGCTGTATAAGAGTCTTGTATCCTCTCTAGTTTTGTTGCAACAGAGGTCATAGGAGAAGCCCTATAAGGCAGTTAGAGAAGAAGGATTTAATATCCACACTGCCGGACATCAAGATGGATTCAGATGAGCTGGCATGAGCATTGTAGGGGAATAGCGCACAAGGTTGTCATAGAGAGCAAGGTCTATACAGGGAAGATCTGGACACCAATGTTCCTTATGGAGCCACCATATCAGGGCTAGAGCAGACAACACAGTTTATGACATTTATATCTGTACTGTATTCTGAGTGAACAAACGAGTCAGAGAAACTGTGTAATGTAATTACTAGTAACTCATTACCTGCAAAGGTGACCCATTTCATGTGCCTAAAAACAAGAAACTCGTTAAAAACAATAATAACAGGCAAAACAGATCTGGCCAGGAAAGCTCACTAGGTATTCCATTCCACTGACAACACCTCTCAGACTTTTTTATTAATAATATTGTGCTTCAGTGATTGGTAGGCAGGGAACAATTACAGACTATTTAAAGCATAACACACAACTTTATGTTTCCCAGATACCTTTGGGGAAAGCAGACTTGTTAATGGAAAGGCCTTTTTCCTTCCAACGTAATACAATTTACTAATTGTATTTTTATCCAAAAGTCATACATACCAGTATTGCAATGAGAATGAATATGGTCACATTCTGTATAACCAGCATGCCTCCTAAAAATGTTGGTTTCACTGCTCCAGACCAAGCCAATACTGAACTGACCGAGGGATCATGATTAAGAAAAGGTTAACAATGAAGAAAATTCCAATAATTTACAAATCTTTATTTTGATAAATGATGGTAATGAGTATGATGAACTTGCTAAAACTGGGAGATTTTTTTGTAAACTCAAATTTACACAAGGATTATTTACACACAATCCCAAAAAACACTGTGGTATCAGATTTACATTTCCTGGAAATCCATTGAAATATATGTAAATGACAATTATTATAACACATTTCTCACTAGTGGATTTTACTAATGATAATAGAGACATCACTATAAAAACTCACATCTGCTTTCAGTCTCTTGTTTTGCAACTGCAAGTTTGCAACAGTATCTTCCTCTGTACTGAATGTTTCCTTTTTCTGTTCATGTGTTTCTTCCTCAAACACTTCAGTGGCTGGAAATATAATTACAAAACTCCATTATTTCACAGCTAAAAATGTTCAAAAAAGACAAAAGTTGAAATAGCCTTTTCAATAGCCATCTTACCAGCACTGCGCCTCCAAACAATTACTGGCATGCACTCGGCTATGAAACCAAGTTGCCTAATCCCAACATTGCATTTGCAGCTACATTACTGGCATAACACAATTAGTGTGTCATGTATGACAATTGCTATCTTCCACTTTATGATTTTTGCTTAATATGAGCGATTTCACTGAACATGTTACACAGTAACAAACTGTGCAAATCCATGTTGTCAACAGAATGTATGCCAATACAGTATTGAGAATCAACAGAATCTGCAATAGGCCCAAAGCAGAGTTTTAAACAGAAATGCTTCATATAAATTTATGTGCCTCTACAATTTGCTCACCACTAATTTGGTCTCCTCATAAACTAGCATCATTTCAGGTTACACAAGTGATGGTAATTGATCATAAATTGGAAGGTTACGTTCATAAATCTAAAATAAAGTAAACAACTGTGTTCTGTTAGAAACATGGTTACATATGAAAACTGAAAAATGTTGATGAATATCTCACCTTCATTGACATTGTCCTTGCTTTTGGATGTTTCTGTTTAAGAGAAACTAGTATAAATGGATTTGTGATGTCAGATTTCATTAGTATGGCATGCCTGTCCTATATAGACCTTTGGGATGAGTGGAGGCACTGACCCATGCGTTTGCTTGCTGGTGGCAATGGACCTGGCCCAGCAGCTCTTAAGCTGACATCAACATACTTGACCTTGTTCTCATTTTGTGCTGTGCTCTGGGCTACATGTAAAGAGTTGTTCAGTTCTTTGTGCTAGTCGCATTGTGTCTTTCATCATGCTTGTCACTAAGAGGTATTCAAATTTTCTGCTCTCCCATACGTAGACTAGCACGTCAAGTTTCGTTCCCTCTTCTGTGGTTCTTTTCCCTGGATTTGCAGTCAAGCCATCGTCAGCTAGTATCTACTACATCTGTATTTACCTCTGTACTCTGCAGACCACTGTGAAATGCATAGCACAGTGTACATCCCATTGTATTAATTGCTGGGTTCCTTCCCATTCCATTCATGTATGGATTGTGGGAAGAATGCTTGTTTCAGTGTCTCCATGCATGCTGTAATTGTTCTAATCTTATCCTCATGATTCCTATGTGAGTGATATCTAGGGGGTTGTACAGCCATCATTTAAAGGTGTTCTTGAAACTTTGTTAGTAGATGTTCTCAGGATAGTTAACATCTGTCTTCAAGGCTCTACCAGTTCAGTTTCTTCAGTATCTCTGTGACACTTTTCCCATGGATTAAACAAGCCTGTGACCATTCCTGCTGCCTATCTCTGTATAAGTTCAATATCCCCTGGCAGTCCTAATTGGTATGGTTCCCACACACTTGAACACTATTCTCAAACTGACTGTGTGAGTTTTAAGAAATCTCCTCTGTAGGTTGACTGCACTTCTCTGGTATTGTACCAATAAACCAAAAAGTATGACCTGTCTTACACATGAATGAGCATATGTTATCATTCCATTTCATATCCTAACACAAGTTGCACCCAAGTATTCATATGAGTTGGCTATTTCCAACAGTGACTTATTGATAGTATAGTCATAAGATACTATGTTTTTACATTTTGTGAAATATACAATTTTACACTCTGAACACTTAAAGCAAGTTGCCCATCTTTGCAGTTAGATCTTATCAAGGTCTAACTGAAGATTTATGCAGCTTCTTTCAGACAGTACTTCATTGTATGTAACTGCACCATCTGCAAAAAATCTGAGGTTACCATTATATACTGATCAGCCAGAACATTATGAGCACCTACCTAAGCCGGTGTGTCCACCTTTGGCATGGACAACAACAGCAACACATCATGGGATGGAAGCAATGAGGCCTTGGTAGGTCGTTGGAGGGAGTTGGCACCACATTTGCACACCCACGTCACCTAGTTCCCAAAAAGTCTGGGGTGGGGGTGATGAGATGTAACATCATGTTCAATCAAGTCCCAGATATTTTTGATTGCTTTCAGATATGGTGATTTTTTTTTTTTTTGGGGGGGGGGGGGGGTGCAGCATGTCAATTGGAACTTGACACTGTATTCCTTGAACCATTCCAACACACTCCTGGCCTGGTGACATGGTGCATTATCTTGTTAAAAAATGCCACTGCTGTCGAGAAACATGATCGTCAAGAAGGGATGTACGTGGACTGCCACCACTGTTCGATACTCCTTGACCAGCATGATGCCTCATGCAAGCTCCACTGGACCCACGGATACCAATGTGAATGTTCCTCAGAACATAATGGAGTCACTACCAGCTTGTCTCTGTCCCACATAAAGATGTCAAGGAACTGTTCCACTGTAAGGTGACTGATTTGCTCCCTACCATCGGCATGATGAAAAAGGTATCACAATTCATCAGACCATGCAACACACTGCCTCTACACCAATGCCCAGTACTGATGTTCAAATGCCCATTTCAGTCATAGTTGCCAATGTTTTGATGTTAACATTGGCACATGCATCAGTCATCGGCTGTGGGTGCTCATTGTTGGATTGCTGAGTGCACTGTGTGTTCAGACACACTTGTACTCTGCCTAGCATTAAAGTCTGATGTTAGTTACACCACAGTTCACTGTCTGTCCTGTTTGATCAGTCTGCCCAGCATACAATCTCCAACAACTGTAATAAGGGTTGGCTACCCAAGCCTACAATGTCTGGACATGTTTTCATCTTGGTTTTGCCACATTTTGAAGAAACTCACCTGATCACTTCTCGAACACCTAAAAAGTCATGCAATTTCTGAAACGCTCATTCAGAGCCTCCAGGTCATCGCAATTTGCCCTGCGTCAAACTCAGATAGATTTGGCACCTTCCCCACTCTGCAGATGGACAGCAAACTCACTAACACTACATGCACTGTTGGTGTGTCTGACAAGCAGTCATTCCTTGCCAGGTGACACTGCCATTGCCTGGACAGGTTTAAATCAATAGTAGATTAGTGGTCACAATTTTATCAAGAATTTACTGAACTATGTGCAGCTTTTTTAGACAGTGCTTCATTATGGTAACAGAACCATCTGCAAAAAGTATGAGGTTACTATTAACATACAAGATAAACAGAAAATTATGATATCTCCGTTAATAATCATTAGTGTGGTATTGAGTCAAGTGCTGTTTCTAAGTCAAGAAATACTACATCACTTGACTGCCTTGATCAAATAGCGTTGTGTGAGAAAAATCCAAGTTGGGTTTTTGATGACCAGTATTCCATGTCAAAAGTTTGAGTTTCCCTCAAGATATGACATTGTGGCCTCTTTTTATAGTTTACTGTACATGTAAATCTTGTTACTTGTTCTAGTTGCCTTTTGTACTTTGGTAATCACAGTTGATACAACTGATTCATGTTACTAATGTCAGCTGTTGGATGATTAACATTTCCTCCAAAGAAGACAGCAGGATTGATGTACAAGACCACTAGCTAGCTGAGGTTTCTTAAAAAATTTCAGATACATCTGAATGTGGCTCATGGCGACTAATAGAGGGGTCCCATTATAAATTTATGTGCTCTATTGACATTAAATCTTACCTGAATAATCTTATATGGGTCTTCAAATAGTATACTAGTCAATTTTAGTTACTTGTATACTGTAATGGATGTGTCAGCTCCATTTTGTATATACATGTTCTTTTGGTAAACAATACCAGAGAAGGAAAGTTGCTACTCACCATACAGCAGAGATGCTGAATCGTGATAGGCATGATAAAAAAATTCACACAATCATAGCTTTCGGCCATTGAGGCCTTTGTCAGCAGTAGACACACATACACACATGCACACAACACACTCATGCAAATGCAACTTGCACACACGTCTGGAGTCTCAGAGAGCTGAAACTGAAACTACACTGCGAGCAGCAACACCAGTGCATGATGGGAGTGGCGAATGGTTGGGGGTAAGGAGGAGGTTGGAGCGGGGAGGGCGAGGGATAGTATGGTGGGGGAGGGGGGGATAGTATGGTAGGAGTGGTGGACAGTGAAGTGTTGCAGTTTAGACGGAGGGCAGGAGAGTAGGTGCTGAGGGTGGAAGGGCTAAGTAGCGGAAAAGGGGAGAAATAAAAAGAGATTAACAGACTGGGTGTGGTGGTGAAATGATGGCTGTGTAGTGCTGGAATGGGAACAGGGAGAGGAGGAGGTTGGGGCATGGAGGGGAGGGATAGTATGGTGGGAATTGTGGGCAGTGAAGTGTTGCAGTTTAGATGTAGGGCAATAGAGAAGGAGCAGAGGGGGGAAGGGCTGAGTAGGAGAAAGAAGAGAAATAAAAAGAAATTAAAAGATTGGGTGTAGCAGTGAAATGAATCCTAAAACACTCACCTGGTTCAGATTCGTTGATGACATCTTTGCTATCTGGATTGAAGGTGAGGATACCTTATTCACATTCCTCCAGAACCTCAACTCCCCCCCCCCCCCCCCCCCCCCCCCCGCCATTTGTTTCACCTGGTCCTACACAACCCAACAAGGCACCTTCCTAGATGTTGCCCTCCACCTCAAAGATGGCTACATCAGTACCTCCGTCCATATCAAACCTGCTAACCACCAGCAATAACTCCACTTCAACAGCTGCCACCCATTCCATACCAAGAAGTCCCTCCCGTACAGCCAAGCCACCCGTGGTCGTCACGTCTACAGTGATGAGCAGTCCTCCTCTAAATATACCGAGTGTCTCACTGAAGCCTTCACTGACTGTAAATATCCTCCCACCCCTGTACAAAATCAAATCTCCCATGCCTTATCTTTCCCATCTCCCACCACCTCCCAAAGTCCCACAGTCCGGCCACAGAGGAGCATTCCCCTCATAACTCAGTACCATCTGGGACTGGAGCAACTGAATTACATTCTCTGCCAGGGTTTCAATTACCTTCCCTCATGCCCTGAAATGAGAAATGTCCTACCCACTATCCTTCCCACCCCTCTTACTGTGGTAATCTGCCATCCACCGAACCTGCACAATATACTCATCCATCCTTACACAACTCCTACTCCCAATCCCTTACCTCAGGCTCATACCCCTGCAATAGAGCTAGATGCAAGAAATGTCCCATACATCCTCCTACCCCCTCCTACTCCAGTGCGGTCACTAACATCACCTATCACATCAAAGGCAGGGCTACCTGTGAAACCAGTCATGTGATTTACAAGCTAAGCTGCAACCACTGTGCTGCATTCTATGTAGACATGACAACCAACAAGCTGTCTGTCTGCATGAATGGCCACCAGCAAATTGTAGCCAAAAAACAAGTGGACCACCCCATCATTGAACACTCTGCCAAACATGATACCCCTCGCCTCAATGACTGCTACACAGCCTGTGCCATATCAATCTTTCCTACCAACACCTGCTTTTCTGAATTGTGCAGGTGGGAACTTTGCTTGCAATACATCCTTCATTCCCGTAACCCTCTTAGCCTCAACCTTCGTTAGTCACTGTCCTCAGCCATTCAGCCCCTTCTCTGTTCCCATTTCAGCACTACACAGCTGTCATTTCACCACCACACCCAGTCTTTTAATCTCTTTTTATTTCTCCGCTTTTTCGCTGCTTACCCCTTCCCCCCTTCTCTCCTGCCCTCCGTCTAAACTGCAGCACTTCACTGTCCTCCAACCCCACCATACTATCCCTGTCCCTTGCCACTCCAGCCTCCTCCTTACCCCCATCCAACCACTGCTCCTATCATGCACTGTTGCTGCTCGCAGGGAAGTTTCAGCTCTCTGAGACTGCAGACGTATGTGCAAGTTGTGTTTGCGTGAGTGTATGTGTGCGCGTGTGTGTATGTGTGTCTACTGCTGACAAAGGCCTTAATGGCCAAAAGCTATGATTGTGTGAATGTTTTTAGTATGCCTATCGTGACTCAGCATCTCTGCTATGTGGCGAGTAGCAACTTTCCTTCTCTGGTATTGTTACATTCTATCCTGGATTTTTCTTTTCGGTCAACACTTATATTTATCTCAAACATGTCACTGTTGTCCGTTTCAGCTTTTAGACACATTTCTATACATAGCATATATTATTCTCATAATATGTATGATCTCTGTTGTAGTATCTCATAAAGCTATCTCTAACATAACATTATCTAACATTTTGTAAATGGGTTGGATCAAAGGAGTCAGTTTTGAACAGAAATTACAGACATTTAGTAAAAACTGTGACATATGAGAAAAATTATTTGCACTTGGCAGTAGTAAATTATGCTTGGGGGAAAGTATTGAAAACTGACTTGCACTCTCCAGTTTAAAGACGGAATCATCCTGTAAAATTTATAGAGTAAAAGTAGTTATTATTATTTCATTTGTTCTTCTTTGCATGTTGCAATGGTTGTGAATTTCATTTTTTCTGTGTTATGTAAGTGTAAATGCAGAATGTAAGTGTGGATAATAGATCGTTTCCTACTTGTAATCCCAACAGTATGCATTTTAATGGATTGTTAGCGGGTGGTGTAACGGAACATATTAAAGGCTTTACTTTACCGAAGTATGCGATACCCTCCAAATTCTACCAGTTTAACGAGTATTTATGATTAAAGAAAAGTTATTGTGTACGTTAACAATGACTGCATAACATGTCTCCTTAAACAGTGAACCCATTAAATTATACTGAATAACTGACCCAAAAAAAGTTAATATCACTTGATCACTGGCACAGCAAATGTCATCATGTAAAGACACTAAGTTCATCTTAAATAATTATTGTGAAGTACGAAAAATAGTGATCAACTGACGTATTTTGGATCTCCTTAAATAAAAAATACCCAGTGAAACCTATTTGTTCACTAGGGCGGTTTTCACTCAGTATTCACGTAAACACTCCTATTTTAGATGAAAACCATTCTTAATAATTCATGTTATTTACTTAGTTATGCAAAATGGAGAAGTCAATTGACAAACTTCTAAAAAACGGCCTTTTTGTACCAAAGAATTATTCTGTCAAGTCAACAAATCTGTCTGTCATTTTAATAACATGTTAAATTATGTCACTCGATGTAAATTAATAACTTTTCTGCACAAATTACGATAACAGATGCACATGTGACTTATAAACTATATCTCTTTTTAGTAGCTCTTTGACAATGTTATAAATACAACCAACAAGAAGGGTAGGGGGCGCAGTCGGAATGTCACTTTGGTAAAGTGTCATCAAAAGCACATAAAACACAGGACCTCATCTTTTTAACCCTAACAACCAGATTTAGAGCCAGCATCAAGGCACAGCAGCGATCCAGCAAACAGCAGCGATTACTAGTTACTACAATGCATTTTAATGGTGCCAACCTAACATCAAGTGCTAACATGCTCCATAAATGGGAGTGAAATAGTGCGATTATAGCAATTAGCAATATGTATGACTAGGTGACCATTACAGTGGGAATAATAATGACAGAGTCAGTAGAGTATAAAGTAAGAACTGGCTGTGTACTGTATGTCACAAGGCTGGTGCAGACAAATCCTGAAGGTAAAAGGGACTCCCACACTAGATGGAGGAAAAAGGAGTAATGCAATATGAGTTGAAAAATGCATCTGACAGCGGCAAGGTAGTACTCTAGTACAGACGGTTAGAGAAGATATATAACAGTGGGCTTGGTGCAGATACCTCAGCAAGTCAAGTAATATGATTTTTGTCTTTAGAGCTACACTTCAGTGTTGTTTTATCTTGATATATAACTATTGCTTTCACCAGCAGCCATTTTTTCTTTGCGGTTGAAAGCTTGCAACAGTGCAGCCAGCAGCAAGGGATCACCTGTCTTCAGCTGCACTACAGTCAAACCCATTTGTAATAAGGAGAGCAGAATGGACACTTTGAGTTACTGCTGTTACTCACATCTACCTGCAGTTAAATGATATGCCTTGACATCTATTTATTAATACCTTTAATTAATGAATTGAATGATTAACTAACGTTTAGAGAACAGAAAACCATTGACTGCATCAAATGCAAATTGCAATCTTCACACACTATATTCTAAATGCCATATTAATGTGTAATGTTAAAATGGGACATCTAAGCAAATTCAAATTAGCAGTAATGCTACCTTCAGAGGCAGAAACACGAACATCTGCTAGCATGAGTTTCTTAGAAGTAGATACCTTAGGGGTTGCGAAGCAACTCAAATCGCTTGATACGGGCAAGTCTTCAGGTCCAGATTGTATACCGATTAGGTTCCTTTCAGATTACGCTGATACTATAGCTCCCTACTTAGCACTCATATACAACCGCTCGCTCACCGATAGATCTGTACCTACAGATTGGAAAATTGCGCAGGTCGCGCCAGTGTTCAAGAAGGGTAGTAGGAGTAATCCATTTAACTACAGACCTATATCATTGACGTCGGTTTGCAGTAGGGTTTTGGAGCATATACTGTATTCAAACATTATGAATCACCTCGAAGGGAACGATCTATTGACACGTAATCAGCATGGCTTCAGAAAACATCGCTCTTGTGCAACGCAGCTAGCTCTTTATTCGCACGAAGTAATGGCCGCTATCGACAGGGGATCTCAAGTTGATTCCGTATTTCTAGATTTCCGGAAAGCTTTTGACACCGTTCCTCACAAGCGACTTCTAATCAAGCTGCGGAGCTATGGGGTATCGTCTCAGTTGTGTGACTGGATTCGTGATTTCCTGTGAGGAAGGTCGCAGTTCGTAGTAATAGACGGCAAATCATCGAGTAAAACTGAAGTGATATCAGGTGTTCCCCAGGGAAGCGTCCTGGGACCTCTGCTGTTCCTGATCTATATAAATGACCTGGGTGACAATCTGAGCAGTACAATTCTCAAGGCTGTCAATTCAACTAAGTACCTGGGTGTTAAAATTACGAACAACTTCAGTTGGAAGGACCACATAGATAATATTGTCGGGAAGGCGAGCCAAAGGTTGCGTTTCATTGGCAGGACACTTAGAAGATGCAACAAGTCCACTAAAGAGACAGCTTACACTACACTCGTTTGTCCTCTGTTAGAATATTGCTGCGCGGTGTGGGATCCTTACCAGGAGGGATTGACGGAGGACATCGAGAGGGTGCAAAGAAGAGCAGCTCGTTTTGTATTATCGCGTTATAGGGGAGAGAGTGTGGCAGATATGATACACGAGTTGGGATGGAAGTCATTACAGCATAGACGTTTTTCGTCGCGGCGAGACCTTTTTACGAAATTTCAGTCACCAACTTTCTCTTCCGAATGCGAAAATATTTTGTTGAGCCCAACCTACATAGGTAGGAATGACCATCAAAATAAAATAAGAGAAATCAGAGCTCGAACAGAAAGGTTTAGGTGTTCGTTTTTCCCGCTCGCTGTTCGGGAGTGGAATAGTAGAGAGATAGTATGATTGTGGTTCGATGAACCCTCTGCCAAGCACTTAAATGTGAATTGCAGAGTAGTCATGTAGATGTAGATGTAGATGTAGAATAAAACTCATAATCCTAAACAATGAGTTGGGGCAGACAGTGGAGATTTAAGGGAAACCTTAAATAATTGTGACAATGCCCTATAATTTGCCATATAACTTCTATTGAAAAATGTATTTCTTGCTTATTAGGCAGTTATGACTTTTACAGTATGTTCCATAATAATCCCTACTAAACAGACATATCAATTTTGTGAGGGATAACTAAAAGATGGTAATGTAACATATTATTTCCTAACCTTATGGAATTGATAATTTTCTGTTAACTATGAGGGGACTTTAAATAGTAAATCACACATTATTATGGAAGGCCAGGCAGCTTTTATTGAATTCTGCGCTAAACTTCAAAGTGACATGGGTACATGACACTTTTTCAATATAGTTACCAATGCTCTGTAAACAATGGTCAGAATATTCTACTAATCATTCAGTTCCTTAGTGATAACAATATGCTCCTTGATGAATGAGCCATTTAAGAACCACTGAGTGAACATCTTCATCATTGAAAAAATCTGCAAATTCTGCAAATAAATTCTTTGACTGCCTGGATATTGCCGTTTGTGGTTGATGTCCATCCTTGATCAGCACTACCTGTGGCTGTGCAACCTTGGTGAAATTGTTGGCATCATTTCGCAACTACTGAATACGGCATTGCATATGTCCACATGATGCAAGAATATCATGATGATTTTGTGTGTGTTTCAACATCTTAACCACAAGAGTTATTCATTTTCATTTACTTCAACTTTGGAGTAAGTTTCCAGCTGTCACACCATTTCAGTCACTTGCTGTGATGGACATTTTAGCTGTAGTGCAACAGAACTGTGTCTGCAGGAAACGCCGAGTGTGTATTCTCTGTGACAAGGCACCAATATTGTCGCAAAATGCTCTTAGTGTGCACTGACATGTGTAACAACAGCTTGAAGCCCTTCTTACTTAGCTTATTTGGGTTTTAATTCAAGGACAAATTTTCTATGTCATGTGGTGTCAGTGACCATTGCAACAGGGAATACTGCATTCATTGCAGGTGCTAATGATGGTGGTGGATCCAGAAAAAAATGCTTACTAACTACTTCAGATATGGGTGCATCCCCTGTACCAAAATTGCTAGTACTGGGGTTTTCAAATTGAACATTGCAGCTCCCAGAGATGTCAAAGCCTTACAACAGAAGGGTCACAAGGGTCACAGAAACAATACTTAACTTACTTTATTGGCACTCAGGGACCTTGCAGGTTATGTTCCAACTTTACAAACAGCCTTCAGCTGATCCTGCCCTATGCAGCTTCCATCCATTTTCCTGTGAATCCTAGTTGTTGCAGGTGTTTCTGTAGCCCATCCTCTCCTATTGTTTGTGATCTTTTATAAGGCCACTTTCTCTCTGGCCTTCCTGCCAACACTATTTTAGGAACTCCATCACCTGTCATCCATGTGTCATTTCCATGTTAGCGTAGTTACTTAACTTCTGCTGTTTGAACTACATTGGCCTAGTTCATCATAATACACACTTTTTCATCTTCCAGTCTGCTCCACCCTGTTTCTTCCTTTACTAACCCACAAATCTTTCTACCAAACACCATTAGTTTTTGTTTATCTCTGTTGGTGACACACAGCATTTCTCTGCCATATGACAGCACTGGGGTAATTACTGTATTACATGCCTTCATTTTAACTTTTCTTGAGATTACATTTGATTTCATGATTGGGTATAGGCTATTATATTATCTGAAAACATTGGCAATTCATTGGTTTGCTGCTAGCTGCTCATTATTTCTCTGCTTAAAGTATGATGCCAAGTATTTAAATTTATCAATTATCATCTCTCCCACCAGTAAATCCCCAGGAACATTGTGGTTCCTCCTTCTGCTTAGTTCCATCACTTTTGTCTTTTCTGGGTTTAATTTCAAGCCCATCTTCTCTGGGTTACTGCTCAGGTTCTCCACTGTTTTCATCATTTCTTCTCTTGACTGTGATAAAGCTGTTGTATATCCTACATGTGCTAGCATTTGCAGATTTCTGTTTAGAGTGCTGTCCTTTCCTATGCTTTTCATCTCACTACAAAACTTTGAAGGACAAGGTTAAATACTGTGGAAGACAATGTGTCACCTTCTCATATCCCAGTTCATACCTTCACTACTTTGACATTCCTCATTGATACCACACATTAGTTTTTGTCTTTGTTGTACAGGTTTTTACCAGGTTATTTAATTTCTTAGGCACTCCAAACTCCCAAAGGATGTTGTATACAATTACTCTATGGATACTATCACATGCCTTTGAAAAATCTACAACTGTGGCGAATACAATATTGTTAAACTCCCAATGCTTATCCCATTCTGTCTCAATAAATACTGATATATGGTAAGTTGTAGATTTTCATGACATGAAACCTGTTGGTGAGTGTCTGCTATTTCCTCATGTGTACACCTTAGTTTTTCCTGCATTATCAATTATACATGCTTGTAGTTCATATTCAGCAATAAGATCCCTCTACAAATACAACTGTCTATTTTGATTTTCTTCTTATGGAGTGGGACAATGACTTCTATCTTCCATTCTGATGGCACTGTTTCTTTTGCTTCCATCATTCTGATTAGTGTGGTCAACTCCTTAATGATGTCTTCATCTTTCTCTTTTTTCTTCAATTATGTCATAGTTCTTTTCTTGGTCTCTTTGCTGGAACATATCATCTGAGTCTTCCACATTTAACAGACTAGTTAAGTGTTTTGCCAATTTCATAATAAAATTTAGTCTTCAGTTGAAAATATATTTTTATTTTGCTTTACAGTTTTGACAGATTAATTTGTCATCTTCAGAAGCCTACAAAATTAGGGATATTGTAAATCTTTAGACCTCAGCTATACAGTTATGTAAAGCATAAGAAATGGATTACAGAAACTTACATAGTATTGGGTTAACAGATGTCAATATGTTCTTCATAGAAGCATTACACTGTGATATGTCTAATAATGTACATATTCTATGTGATTATTGTGAACACAGACTGTTGTTGTGCCGGCAGCAAGGAACATATATAAAGGCATACAAAAAGTATAACTAAGTTATATAAGGAAGTTATATATACTACACTTGAAAAAACATAGCATATTATTCTAATACACAAAAGGAATGAGCCAATTTTCACATTTAATTAGAGATGTTATGCAATCAGAATAGTGTCTATTATATAATGTAAGTTGACTATTCAAGTAATGTTTTGTATTTAGCCAGGAATGTTTATGTATTTTAAATTCTTCTAGAAGGTTCATTAAGCAAGAGTGGAGGAGGAAGAGTGTTTCTTGATTTTGTGATGTTCTGCAAAAGTTAACTTATATGAATTCTCACCATTTTTGTTGAGCAAGTGCTCACAAAAGTGGATCTTAAAAGCTTTTCCTGTCTATCCTATATAATAACACAGACATATTTTACATTTATTTTATATATCTCAGATTCAAGAAATTTGTCAGTTGGAAGTTTCTCTTATGTATAAATGTAGTGTAATTGTAACAATACCAGAGAAGGAAAGTTGTTACTCACCATATAGCAGAGATGCAGAGTCGCGATAGGCACAATAAAAAGATTTACACACTCATAGCTTTCGACCATTAAGGCCTTTGTCAGCAGTAGACACGCATACACACACGCACACAACACACTCATGCAAATGCAACTTGCACACACGTCTGCAGTCTCAGAGAGCTGAAACTACACTGTGAGCAGCAGCACCAGTGCATGATTGGAGTGGTGACTGGGTGGGGCTAAGGAGGAGGCTGGGGCAAGGAGGGGGAGGGATAGTATGGTGGGAGTGTTGGACAGTTGGACAGTGAAGTGTTGCAGTTTAGATGGAGGGCAGGAGAGAAGATGTGGAGGGGGAGGGGGTAAGTAGCACAAAGGAGAGAAATAAAAATAAAAATAAATTAAAAGACTGGGTGTGGCGGTGAAATGACGGCTGTGTAGTGCTGGAATGGGAACAGGGAGGGGGCTGGATGGGCGAGGACTAATGATGGTTGAGGCCAGGAGGGTTACGGGAACGTTGGATGTATTGCAGGGAAATTTACCACCAGCGCAATTCAGAAAAGCTGGTGTTGGTGGGAAGGATCCATATGGCACACGCTGCGAAGCAGTCATTGGGATGAGGGTTATCATATTTGGAAACAACATGTAAACACAGGGACCTACACAACATAAGGATAATAGTATCCATATATTTTCCTACATTTCTAACTAAAAATATTTCAGTAAGTAGTTGGATGTCACCCAGAATTGGCAGTTCACAGTTGGAAAGCTTATTAGTAAGATGTACATTAGCTCATGCCATAATCGTGCATGTGTCCTGTAAAATACATGAACCGAAATCTATAAAATTCAAGGACTTTAGTGTTTAAAGACTTTCAAGTGATTACAGAAGCTCAAATTAAGGAACATTGTAATTTAGCTGTGTTGTTATTAACAAGAGTGTGTAATATTACTGTCATCAGAACTAGTGATTGTTTAACTGGATTAACTGAACTACTAAAGTGTAATCTCTTTTGAAATAAAATATTACACAATAGTGCTAAATAAAAATTGAGACTGTTTCATGTAAATCTGGGCTGTCTTTTGTGCAACAATAGAATAATTAACTTTACCATTCTAATTGGAGGTGGTGGTCTAGTTTAGTGTGCTAATAAGTTTTCATAGTTGACAAACTGGTCACCATAATTAGGAATAGAACTTAGTGAGAAATAAATGTGTGTTTAGTGCAATCTACATTATGGTGTCAAGTACATCTTTGAGCAAACACTATCTCACATTCATTTACATGTTTAACTTTGTGGCGATTGGGACTGATGATACCAAGGAAAGACTATGAAAATCAGGTCAGTATTGCCACACCTGATGCTGCTATGTGAAGAGTTGTCTCATCCTGGCAGAATCAGAACTCATGCATTTTAAGTATTGTTACATTCTTGAACAATTAAGAAGAAATCAGGTGGTTAAACACAGTGATGAAGTGACTGTTAAACAGTGAACTGGTTTTTCATATGCCAAAACTGAATTGAAATTATGTTTAGACTACAGATAAGACAGTATGTATAGTGACTGGGACAGTGTAAATTATATTATGTGAATACGACATCAAGCAGATGCCATTACAGAGAGGACTTCAAACAATGGGAGAATGAGTTTAGCCGACATCACCACTGATGCCATCTTGAGCATCAGCCAATCAACATGAAACCCACTGCAAACAACCTGCCTAGGGCAGAAGTATGAGTAAGTTGCGTGGAAATTATGAGCAGCAGCAGTAAGCAGATGGTGGATATGAGACGTAACAGCAACAGAGTTAAACAATAGCAGTTACTGGTTTTGAAACAATTTGAAAGTAAAGTGTTTTTTTTTTTTTTTTTTTTTTTTAAGTGTAATTAACTGTTTGGCAAAATGAGTGACAAGGGAGAAGAAGACAGTGTACTTGACAGTGAGGATCAAGTGGTAAAAATTAAGAGTGAGCTTAATAACAGTGTGCATGAAGATAAGGAAGAAGAACTAAATGTTGTGAACGAATACAAAGTAGTTGTTAAAAGTGATCCTGACGATCATAGTGGGGTAAAATTATAGGAATATTTTCTTTACTATGAGGCTGTTGCTAGCCAAATAATGGATGACAAGTCAAGGCTTTCAGCTACTGAATACTGTGATGATAAAGTTGAGAATCATGGTGTAGGAGTAATAAGTAATAAAAAGGTAAAATTGAAGCAATAGTCACAAATGTATGTGGAGAGGGGAATAGTTGGGATGAATGATACTAATGAGAGTCTTTTAGATATTGTTGGTTTAAGGGTAAAATGAATTCAAAGTAGGACAAAAATAGGCATAACATAAAAAAATTAGTAATTTAAATCTATGCTTAGACAAAAAATTATGTTATTTAAAAATGTGTTCTGAAGATAAATTAGATACTTAGATTGAGTAGACAGAATCCAGTAAAAACGTAAGTGAAAAACTGTGTGACAAGGAGATGGAAGTTGCTGATTTTTGTGTCTGTTTTTACTGAAATAGTAGAAAATTGTACTTGCCATGATAGTTGTGGAATGATTTTCATCACAAAGAAAATTGATACTGCTGGTATCGTGAAAGTGGGAATAGTTAATGAGAATGTTAATGTAAATAATGATTCATTTTTGTTTTTGTTTATCTGAAACTGACACTCCCAACAAACGTGTGTTTTCTCGTGTTAATTGTTTGTGGACATATGATAAGAACGCTCGTTCAATACAGACTTTAGCTACGTTGTATAGTAATGTAAATATTAACCACATTTGTGTAAATTTTTACAAAAGTCTTTTGGTAATATGGAGTTACTGAAGAAGCTACATTCATCAGCAAAATATCAATGAGGAATGGCTCCTACAATAATTATTCTACCAGATTGTTTGACTAGAGTGAATTCAGAGCTACAATATATGTAAGTTTTGCATTATTTATTTATTTGTTATTAGTTTCGAAATCTTCGTATTTATGACGAAACAATTTTACGTAATATCTTTTGTGCCTTTTTCGTTCAGAAAAATTAGAAACACCCCGTTTCCTTGTTTCAGAAATGCGGTCACCTTTCACCTACATCTACAACTGTTCTCTGAAGATCCCTGTGAAATGCTTGACAGAGGGTACTTAACACTGAACCACATATTTTCTTTCCGTTCCACTAGCTTGTAGAGTGCGGGAAGAACGATTGTTTCAATTCCTGTGTGCCTCCTATAGTTAGTTTAATATTTTCGCGTCCCCTACGGGAGCGATACGTAGGGGGCTGTAGCACACTGGTGTGGAAGATTCAAGGACGAAAGTAACTTTCATTTGATGTGTCACTGACTAGAAACATAGTTCCACAATATTTTGATAAGGAGCAAAAATGACTGTAAATAACATATATGTCACAATGTTTAACTATATGAAACAACAAACTGTATAGGTATACACTACTGGCCATTAAAATTGCTACACCAAGAAGAAACGCAGATGATAAACGGGTATTCATTGGATAGATATATTATACTAGAACTGACATGTGACTACATTTTCACGCAATTTGGATGCATAGATCCTGAAAAATCAGTACTCAGAACAACCACCTCTGGCCGTAATAATGGCCTTGATACGCCTGGGCATTGAGTCAAACAGAGCTTGGATGGCGTGTACAGGTACAGCTGCCCATGGAGCTTCAACATGATACAGCAGTTCATCAAGAGTAGTGACTGGTGTATTGTGACGAGCAAGTTGCTTGGCCACCATTTACCAGACGTTTTCAGTTGGTGAGAGATTTGGAGAATGAGCTGGCCAGGACACCATCGAACATTTTCTGTATCCAGAAAGGCCCGTACAGGACCTGCAACATGCGGCCGTGCATTATCCTACTGAAGTGTAGGGTTTCACAGGGATCGAATGAAGGGTAGTGCCACGGGTCGTAACGCGTCTGAAATATAACGTCCACTGTTCAAAGTGCCGTCAATGCGAACAAGAGGTGACAGAGACGTGTAACCAATGGCACACCATACCATCACGCCGGGTGATACGCCGGTATGGCGATGACGAAGACACGTTTCCAATGTGCATTCACCATGATGTCGCCAAACACGGATGCGACCATCAGATTAGATTAGTTTTTCGTTCCATAGATCCGTGCTGAGGAGGTCCTCATGGCTGTGGAACATGGCAATATTTCTTTCTTTCTTTTTTTTTTAAAAAAGCTGAAATAACAATACTAATAGTATGAATATATAAAATACATCATTTGTTTCTATTAAAAAATTCGTCAATGGAGTAGAAGGAGTTAGCCACTAGTAAGTCTTTCAGGCTCCTTTTAAACTGACCTTTATTTGTAACTAAATTTTTTATGTTTGCTGGCAAATTATTGAAGATGTATGTTTCTGAGTAGTGGACCCCTTTTTGAACTAAAGTAAATGCTTCTAAGTCCTTGTGCAGAACATTTTTGTTCCTGGTGTTGTATGTATGAACTGAGCTGTTTGTTGAAACAAGAGGTATATTATTTAGGACAAATTTCATCAAGGGGTAAATATACTGAGAGGCAATAGTTAGTACACCCAGTTTTTTGAAGAAGTTTCTACAGGACGTCCGTGAATTTACTCCAAAAATAATACGTATTACACGCTTTTGGACTCTGAAAACTTTTGTTTGACTTGAAGAGTTGCCCAAAAATATTATACCATATGACATTCTGGAATGAAAGTAGGCAAAGTATGCAAGCTTTTTCATTTTTATGTTGCCTATGTCTGCTAACATTCGAATTGCAAATACAGATTTATTAAGGCGTTTCTGCAGTTCTGTGGTGTGCTCCTCCCAACTGAATTTATTATCAAGTTGTAATCCCAGAAATTTAAGGCTGTCAACCTCTTCTGTCTGCTCTTCTCCCCTCCCAACTGAATTTATTATCAAGTTGTAATCCCAAAAATTTAAGGCTGTCAACCTCTTCTGTCTGCTCTTCTCCATACTTTATGCATATGCTGGGTGTAAACAGAACCAGGATTCATCCGAAAAAATGACGTTTTGCCATTCGTGCATCCAGGTTCGCCGTTGAGTGCACCATCGCAGGCGCTCTTGACTGTGATGCAGCATCAAAGGTAACCGCAGCCACGGTCTCCGAGGTGATAGTCCATGCTGCTGCAAACGTCGTCGAACTGTTCGTGCAGATGGTTGTTGTCTTGCAAACGTCCCCATCTATTGACTCAGGGATCGAGATGTGGCTGCACGATCCGTTACAGCCATGTGGATAAGATGCCTGTCATCTCGACTGCTAGTGATACGAGGCGGTTGGGATCCAGCACGGCGTTCCGTATTACCCTCCTGAACCCGCCGATTACATATTCTGCTAACAGTCATTGGATCTAGACGAACGCGAGCAGCAACGTCACCATACGATAAACCGCACTCGCGATAGGCTACAATCCGACCTTTATCAAAGTCGGAAACGTGATGGTACGCTTTTCTCCTCCCTACATGAGACATCACAACAACGTTTCACCAGGCAACGCCAGTCAACTCTTGTTTGTGTATGAGAAATCGGTTGGAAACTTATTTCATGTCAGCTCGTTGTAGGTGTCGCAAGCGGCGCCAACCTTGTGTGAATGCTCTGGAAAGCTAATCATTTGCATATCACAGCATCTTCTCCCTGACGGTTAAATTTCGCGTCAGTAGCACGTCATCTTCGTGGTGTAGCAATTTTAATGGCCAGTAGTGTATTAATGTATGCAACTGACAGCATCCATACATTTTAAAATGTCCACGGATGGCTAAATAAATAAAATAAATAAATAAACAAATAAATAAATAAATAAATAAAAGCTCGACGACACGTGTACGATACAAAGAAAGAATTGCTACAGTATAGTGCAGGAGGTAACTGAAAGGAAAAGTAATGAGACGAAGATAAATGACACTTTTATGCAAATACAATAACTACACTGCAGGCACCACGATTTATGATGTGTTCCAACTTTTCGCCATACACGAGTACGTAGGGCACCTAGGAAAATTGTCTCCAAATCTTTGAACAGGATACGCTCACCAGCCAGCGTTATTGTGACACTGTACCTCTTCTCGATGTTCGTTTTTTCAGGGATGCATTCGGCTCTCACTTCACGTCCATGGATGACAATGTGCGACTGCATCGAACACGCAAGTGGAGAAGCTCTCGGAGCGAGCGAATATTCGGTGAATGGACTGACCTGCCCGTTCCCCGACTTAAATCCCATCGAGCAGGTGTTGGCTGCGTTGGGGAGACGCAATAAAGTACATTCACATGCACTAACGACAATGCATCTGTTGTGAACCTCGCGGCTGAAGGAATGGAACGCCCTACCCCCTACAACGCCTCACCAGCATCGTGGCCAGCATGGGAACACGTTGCAGAGCTTTTCCTTCGGCGGTGATCACAAATCCTAAGGACCTAGTCCCGCCTATTGTAACATGCGAGAGACAACATAAATCTTCAGTGTAGTTATCATCTTTGCATAAAAGTGTCATCTCTGTTCTCTATTTTTTTTGTTTCAGTTATTATCTGTACTATACTGCAGCAGGTTTTCCTAATGTGGTCCAAGTTTCATCGAGATATGTTACTTGGCAGTGATACATGACGCAAAAGTTACTTTCACCCTCAAGTGCTGCACGCCAGTATACACTGACAAGCCAAAACATTATGGCCACTGCCCACCGCGGCGTTGGATGCCACCTGGTGGCGTTGCAGGTTCCACTGCCCACCGCGGCGATGGATGCCACCTGGTGGCGTTGCGGGCTCATGAAGCGTTAACAAAAGTATGCAAGCGGAGCAGACACGGACGGGAGATCATACTAGAGGCGATATGATCTGCAAATGGGGAAATCAATTAAGACAAATGACTTTGACAAAGGGCAGATTGTTATTGCGCAGAGCCTGTGAATGAGTATCTCGAAAACGGCGAAGCTGGTCGAATGCTCACGTGCTACTGTTGCGAGAATCTACGGAAAGAAGTAGGAGGACAGTAAAGCTACTACGAGGCGCTGAATGGTTAGACGTTCACGACTGTTCACAGGACGTGGGGTTCGGAGGCTTGTCTGTAAAATAGGATAGATGGTGATCTGTGGCACCTCTGCCAAAAGAGCACAAAGCTGGTGCACGCACAACCGTTTCGTAGCACACCGATCATCGTACATTGTTGAACATGGAGCTCCGTAGCTGATCACCGCTACGTGTTCACACATTAACCCAACGACATCGTCAATTACTATTGCAATGTGCACAGGACCATCCGGATCCAACTGTCGATCAATGGAGGCGTGTCGGTTTGTTGAATCACATTTTTGCTACTTTAGATCGATGGTCGTCTCCACAAACGCCGTCATCCAGGCCAACGGCGGCTCGCCACGGACACAGGCTGGTGAGGGCAGGAGACATTCTCCTGCGCTTGCATGGGACCTGTGGTAGTAATCGAAGACACGCTGACAGCCGTGAACCATCTGCATCCCTTTACTCTTGATGTCTTCCCCGACAGCGATATCATCTTTCAGCAGTATAATTGTCCGTGCCTCGGAGTCAGAATCGTGCTACAGTGTCTAAGGAACATTATTGTGAACTCACGTTGATGGCTCGCTGACCAAATTCGCCTGATGTAAATGTTATGGAAACCATCCGGGTCGCTACCGGGTGCCATCACGGGGTGCGCAAATCAGCGTTCCGTTATTTACGCGAATTGCTTGACCTCTGCATAGACATTTAATTCCACAAACCTCCAGAAAGCTGCCATCAAACTGTTGGATCCCTGATACGCAGTATTTATTAGTGATGTACTTCGTTCCACATACGGACAAACAAGCTGCTAAGCAGGTGGTCATAATGTTTTGGCTCGTGATTGTATATTCCTAAATTCCTCATTTAATGCCGGTTCTCGAAATATTTAGGCGTTCACTGTAAAGTTGGCGTCTTTCTTCAGGTATAAGCCATTTCAGTTTCTTCGGCGTCTCAGTGATGGTCTCCCATGGTTCAGACAAATCTGTGAACAACCACGCTGCTTTTCTTTGTATACGTACAATATCCATTGTTAATCCTGTTACCCTGTTACGTATGAGTACCACTGACTTTGAAATATTCTAGGATGGTTAGCATGAGGATCTCCTTTGTAGACTGTTAACATTTTTCTCAGTATCCCACCAATTAACCGAAATCTGCCACTTGTATTACCCATGTCCGAGCTTATGCAATTATTCCATTTCATAGTCCTACAAACTACACTGGGCGTTTTTAGGAGTTCACTGACTCCAGCTGTGACTCATTGATGTTGTAGTCATAGAGAACTACGGTTTTGGGTTTTGTGAATTGCATAGTTTCATGTTTCTCAAGATTAGCAAATTGTCTTCACTTCACTTCGACATGTAATGAAGACCTGAATGAATTATCATATACCTTTTTCCAGATGGTTCTTTATTATACGCAGCACAAAACATGTAAAGGTCACGTCTTTAAACCCCAACATTTCTCTCCCCCCCCCCCCCCGCCTCCACCCCCCCCCCCCCCCGACTGCTGTGGCGCAGAATTGTAGAATTCGGCTCAAAGGCGCCTACAACCTTTCTTCTTAATGGTGGAAAAGCGTGGCGCCCTGTGACTTCATCCTCGGTCGGGCTCTGCGGCGCTTCAGACAGCATGGTGTCAACAAATACGAAAAAAAAGGGCGAAGAGCTCATAAGTTCAAGTGAATTGTAAGAGGGGTTAATGAGGTCACATTGGCACCAAATGTCACCAAAATTCTGCCCAATGCCACTGTGGACGTGTCTCATAATAGGAAGGTCGTCAAAGTCTCCCCCTCCCCTATATCCCACATCTCAACCCCTTTCCTGACGCCTCTCTGATGGAGGACAGAACCCCGACGTTCGGCGTTCAAATCACGCGATTTTCTTCAAACATACTCTGTTGAAACTAGCACCTGCGGCCACAGGTGAAATATGAGGTGTGTCGAAAGATTTGTCTATCCCGCTGGCAGGTAGTGTGTTTCGTACAGAGACATTATTAAAATTCCTATTAAAGGTGTACACGTCGTGCTGAGGTTGTTGCCAAATTGGGAGGGCATCAGAAAGACCCTTTGCCGTTTCATTCATGCACGTGTCAACATCACACTCCCTCAGGATCACGCCACAATGAGGGCTGAAAAAGCATGAACACCTTTTGTAGCTTCGGATCACGTTCAAATTTCGCCGAATGGTTCTGAACGGTCCCTAGCGGTCCACCCTGCTTACCAGAGCGAAAACAGTGGTCGCTCTCCACTCCGAAAGGTCAGATCACGCTTAATGGGACTGCAGCCCGGCGATTTTCTTAGAGAATGGGTGAATTGTCTGGGTCTGTCACCTGTGTCGAATGTTGTCAAGAACGTTGTTCTGTTTCGCATCGCAACGTTGTTCTGTTTCACATCGCACTGCAAACTCTTTTTCGGCTGCGAAATATGTGTAAATGAACGCCTCAAGGAAAAGGGAAGTTTCATTGACGCCCTGTATGACACTAAGACCACTTCGTGTCGATTCTGAACAGCGATGTGTCTGAAATGTTTCCCCTCGCCACTCATAACAAAATCGCGTGATTTCAACGCTATCAGTCGCCGTTCTGACTTCCATCGCAGAGGCATCAAGAGTAGGGGTGAGATGTTAGTAAGGGAGGGGGAGCTGTGTAACACGTCTACGGTGGCGTTGGGCAGAATTAGGAAAATTCGTGCCAATGTGACCTCTTTCACCTTCACCCTACACCTCACAGGAGCTTATGAGCTCTGGCCTTTTTTTTTCGTGTGTGTCAACATCTTGCTTTTGAAGCATCGCCCGATGGTGAGGTCGCAGGGCACCAAGCTTTTGCACCATTACGGAGGATGTTGTAAACACCCTTGAGGCCCTTTCACACTTCTGCTTCGCAATGGGGGGAAATGACACGGTTTCAAGATACTGATCTTGTAATTCTTTTGTGTAGTTTGACGGCAGCTGTGGCCGAGCGGTTCTAGACGCTTCTGTCTGGAACCCCACGGTGCTACGGTCGCAGGTTCGAATCCTGCCTCGGGCATGGATGTGTGTGATGTCCTTAGGTTAGTTAGGTTTAAGTAGTTCTAAGTCTAGGGGACTGATTACCTCAGATGTTAAGTCCCATAGTGCTTAGAGCCAGTTTTGTGTAGTTTAGATGGTTCAAATGGTTCAAAATGGCTCTGAGCACTATGGGCCTTAACAGCTGTGGTCATCAGTCCCCTAGGACTTAGAACTACTTAAACCTAACTAACCTAAGGACATCACACACATTCATGCCCGAGGCAGGATTAGAACCTGCGACCGTAGCAGTCGCGCGGTTCCGGACTGCTCGTTTAGAACCGCGAGACCACCGCGGCCGGCGTAGTTTAGATAGCGAAAGCCTTGCAGACAAAGAAAAATTACACGAAGCGAAATGTATTGTGGGGAGGGCTATGCGAGAGGCGTTCAGTGAATTCGAAAGTAAAGTGCGATGTACTGACTTGGCAGAAAATCCTAAGAAATTTTGGTGTTATGTTAAAGCGGTAGGTGGATCAAAACAAAATGTCCAGATACTCTGTGACCAAAATGGTACTGAAACAAAGGATGACAAACTAAAGGCCGAAATACTAAATGTCTTTTTCCAAAGCTGTTTCACAGAGGAAGACTGCACTGTCGTTCCTTCTCTAAATTGTCGCACAGTTGACAAAATGGTATACATCGAAATAGACGACAGAGGGATAGAGAAACAATTAAAATCGCTCAAAAGAGAAAAGGCCGCTGGACCTGATGGGATACCAGCTCGATTTTACACAGAGTACGCGAAGGAACTTGCCTCCCTTCTTGCAGCGGTGTACCGTAGGTCTCTAGAGGAGCGTATCGTTCCAAAAGATTGGAAAAGGGCACAGGTCATCCCCGTTTTCAAGAAGGGACGTCGAACAGATGTGCAGAAATATAGACCTATATCTCTAACGTAGATCAGTTATAGAATTTTGGAACACGTATTACGTTCGAGGATAATGAATTTCCTGGAGACTAGAAATCTACTCTGTAGGAATCAGCATGGGTTTCGAAAAAGACGGTCGTGTGAAACCCAGCTCGTGCTATTCGTCCACAAGACTCAAGAGGGCCGTAGACACGGATTCCCAGGTAGATGCCGTGTTTCTTAACTTCCGCAAGGCGTTCGATACAATTCTCCACAGTCGTTTAATGAACAAAGTAAGAGTATATGGACTATCACACCAATTGTGTGATTGGATTGAAGAATTCCTAGATAAAAGAACGCAGCATGTCATTCTCAATGGAGAGAAGCCTTCCGAAGGAAGAGTGGTTTCAGGTGTGCCGCAGGGGAGTGTCATAGGACCGTTGCTATTCACAATATATACAAATGACCTTGTGGATGACATCGGAAGTTCACTGAGGCTTTTTGCGGATGATGCTGTACATGGAGAGGTTGTATGTAACAACGGAAAATTGCACTGAAATGCAGGAGGATCTGTAACGAATTGATGCATGGTGCAGGGAATGGCAATTGAATCTCAATGTAGACAAGTGTAATGTGCTGCGAATACATAGAAAGAAAGATCCTTTATCATTTAGCTACAACATAGCAGGTCAGCAACTGGAAGCAGCTAGTTCCATAAATTATCTGGGAGTAGGCATTAGGAGTGATTTAAAATGGAATGACCATATAAAATGAATCGTCGGTAAAGCAGACGCTAAACTGAGATTCATTGGAAGAATCCTAAGGAAATGCAGTCCGAAAACAAAGGAAGCAGGTTACAGTACACTTGTTTGCCCACGAGGAGTCAAGCAGTATGTTGCTCCCTCCTACGCACATCTCGCTAAGAGACCATGAGGATAAAATCAGAGAGATTAGAGCCCACACAGAGGCATACCGACAATCTTTCTTCCCACCAACAATACGAGACTGGAATAGAAGGGAGAACCGATAGAGGTACTCAAGGTACCCTCCGCTACACACCGTCAGGTGGCTTGCGTAGTATGGAATATACACTCCTGGAAATGGAAAAAAGAACACATTGACACTGGTGTGTCAGACCCACCATACTTGCTCTGGACACTGCGAGAGGGCTGTACAAGCAATGATCACACGCACGGCACAGCGGACACACCAGGAACCGCGGTGTTGGCCGTCGAATGGCGCTAGCTGCGCAGCATTTGTGCACCGCCGCCGTCAGTGTCAGCCAGTTTGCCGTGGCATACGGAGCTCCATCGCAGTCTTTAACACTGGTAGCATGCCGCGACAGCGTGGACCTGAACCGTATGTGCAGTTGACGGACTTTGAGCGAGGGCGTATAGTGGGCATGCGGGAGGCCGGGTGGACGTACCGCCGAATTGCTCAACACGTGGGGCGTGAGGTCTCCACAGTACATCGATGTTGTCGCCAGTGGTCGGCGGAAGGTGCACGTGCCCGTCGACCTGGGACAGGACCGCAGCGACGCACGGATGCACGCCAAGACAGTAGGATCCTACGCAGTGACGTAGGGGACCGCACCGCCACTTCCCAGCAAATTAGGGACACTGTTGCTCCTGGGGTATCGGCGAGGACCATTCTCAACCGTCTCCATGAAGCTGGGCTACGGTCCCCCACACCGTTAGGCCGTCTTCCGCTCACGCCCCAACATCGTGCAGCCCGCCTCCAGTGGTGTCGCGACAGGCGTGAATGGAGGGACGAATGGAGACGTGTCGTCTTCAGCGATGAGAGTCGCTTCTGCCTTGGTGCCAATGATGGTCGTATGCGTGTTTGGCGCCGTGCAGGTGAGCGCCACAATCAGGACTGCATACGACCGAGGCACACAGGGCCAACACCCGGCATCATGGTGTGGGGAGCGATCTCCTACACTGGCCGTACACCTCTGGTGATGGTCGAGGGGATACTGAATAGTGCACGGTACATCCAAACCTTCATCGAACCCATCGTTCTACCATTCCTAGACCGGCAAGGGAACTTGCTGTTCCAACAGGACAATGCACGTCCGCATGTATCCCGTGCCACCCAACGTGCTGTAGAAGGTGTAAGTCAACTACCCTGGCCAGCAAGATCTCCGGATCTGTCCCCCATTGAGCATGTTTGGGACTGGATGAAGCGTCGTCTCACGCGGTCTGCACGTCCAGCACGAACGCTGGTCCAACTGCGGCGCCAGGTGGAAATGGCATGGCAAGCCGTTCCACAGGACTACATCCAGCATCTCTACGATCGTCTCCATGGGAGAATAGCAGCCTGCATTGCTGCGAAAGGTGGATATACACTGTACTAGTGCCGACATTGTGCATGCTCTGTTGCCTGTGTCTATGTGCCTGTGGTTCTGTCAGTGTGATCATGTGATGTATCTGACCCCAGGAATGTGTCAATAAAGTTTCCCCTTCCTGGGACAATGAATTCACGGTGTTCTTATTTCAATTTCCAGGAGTGTAGATTTAGACCTGCAAGAAGTCTGATGTTACTGTTAAAATTGTCTGCCACGCCTTTAATATACAACGTGAATAGCACGGGCCCCAAGACTCTTCTCTGGGGTACACCTGAAGTAGTTGTGTTCAAATGCCTCCTTTTTTTGTACAATCCGTTTTAAACCAGAAACTCTATCATTATACGACCAACTTTCGCGAAGACCATTATTTCTTCAGTTAAAAGTATGTCTGAAATATTTCTGAGCCTCTTGCGGTTCTGACTACTTTGGTCGAACCATAGCTACAGTTATTGTGAATCACCTACACTGGGTATAGACCCTTTTCTTTTGCTCAGAGTTTCACTTACGCGTGAGTATCCTGTCGTGGGATGCTATTTATAAGACGGTGAAGCGTGGCGTGATACCAGTTAGAGCCGCATTCCTGTTCGTTTTACAAACGCAGTACGATCCACTGACGAACACAATGGGGCAGATAACCTAATAGGCGGCTTACCGGTCGGAGCCTGTATGGGGACGAAAACAATGACAGGTGCCCGGGTGGAACGCTCTCAGCTAACAGTCACACGGTGACTGTCACTGTTTCAGCAAACACGCCGGTTGCCCACAAATTCTTCACGAACTCTTTTTCCCATCAGAGCTACCGCTATTACCCGAAAAAAATACGTCTGCTACTGCTAGACAGGCAAAATCATTCAACCTCTCTACCTTTGTGTGTGTGAAAAAGGAAAAATCCCACATGTGAACACATGTTGGCTGGTTTTTGTTCCAAGGAGCAATAAGAGAAGCCTTATTGTTTGTGCTGGCCATAAATTTGTTTCATCACAGTTTTTGTGTGTACATGAAAGTATCGCTGGAAGTGAAAGAAGGAGGAGTAGGGCTGTAATAGCTACAGATCAAACAAATGAAGGTGTTTGATCTAAAGTTATGCTTTCTGATCGTATATTAATTGCTGTTGTAATAAAGTTTACTGCACCAAGAATAGATGATACACCTGCTAAGTGAAGTGAGAAAATAGCTAGATCTACAGATGCACCCCCGTGTGCGATAGCTCCTGCTAGAGGAGGGTAAACTGTTCATCCTGTACCAGCACTATTATCTACTATAGAAGATGTAAGAAGAAGGATTAATGAAGGTGGTAGTAATCAAAAACTTATATTATTTATTCGTGGGAATGCTATATCTGGTGCACCAATTATTAATGGTACAAGTCAATTACCAAATCCACCAATTATAATAGATATTACTATAAAGAAAATTATTACAAATGCGTGGGCTGTCATAAGAACATTATAAATCTGGTCATCTCCAATTAGAGATCTGGGTTGACCAAGTTCAGCACGAATAAGTATCCTTATTGATGTTCCTACTATTCCTGCTCATGCTCCAAATAGGAAGTATAAAGTACCACCAATGTCCCTATGGTTTGTTGAAATAATCATTTTTGCGGTAAGATGGCTGAATTTTAGGTGGTAGACTATAAATAAAGTATTTATGTAATATTCTCGTAGCTTCTTTTTAATGTAAGCTAATGCTTATAACGACGAGAAGGAACTCAACAGTATCTGATATCCTGAGAACGTTACGTCATGTAAGCGTTTGAAGATAATACTAAGAAGCGACATGAAATGGGACGATCGGCGCGCGGGATTAGCCGAGAGGTCCCAGGCGCTGCAGTCATGGACTCGCGGCTAGTCCTGGCGGAGGTTCGAGTCCTCCCTCGGGCAGGGGTGTGTGTGTGTTTGTCCTTAGGATAATTTAGGTTAAGTAGTGTGTAAGCTTAGAGATTGATGTTAGCAGTTAAGTCCCATAAGGTTTCACACTCATTTGAACATTTTTGAAATGGGACGATCACGTAAAATCAGTATTAGAGAAGGCAAATGGAAGACAAATATTTTGGAACGATTATGGTATAATGAAATAATTTGCAATTGATGTCGCGCACAATACGCTCGTGCGACCAGTTCTGGAGTTTTGTTCCAGTGTTTGGAGTTCCTGTGAGGCAAGTATGGCAATAGACATTCAGCGAATTCGCAGTCTTGCAGCTACAGTCGTAATGCTCGAGGAACTTCAATGAGAAGCCATGCAGGAAAAACGTGTTGAGAACATGCAGAGAATTCAAACGATTCTGAGCACTATGGGACTTAACATCTATGGTCATCAGTCCCCTAGAACTTAGAACTACTTAATTCTAACTAACCTAAGGACAACACACAACACCCAGCCATCACGAGGCAGAGAAAATCCCTGACCACGCCGGGAATCGAACCCGGGAATCCCGGCGCGGGAAGCGAGAACGCTACCGCACGACCACGAGATGCGGGCTGCAGAGAATTCTGTGCGAACATTATAGAGTCAACCTCGCACATATCGCGCAAGGATGATGTGAATAACGTAAGGGAAATTAAAACGTCTACAGAGAAATTTATTTTTTCTTGCTCCCTATTGGATTGTATTTGGATAGAAAATCAATAACACTGGTGTGGCGTACCCTCCACCATCCTAACCAATTCCTATATGGAACAAGAAAAAATTACTGTCTATTCGCCTATATGCATACAGGTATACGTTATACCCAACAGAGACACAGTAACTAATATAGGTGGCACGAGGTAACGGTGCAGGGTAGTTCCGAAGAACCGCCCAAGTTCATGAATTAAGTATCCGAAAGTCGTTTGATTAACTTCATTTACGGTCTTCTTGATTTACTTAATATATTTCAAAGTGAACACAACCAATTTCCCTCACGTGAGCGAATGCTATCAAAAGTATCCGGATAGCTGATTGAAAATGACTTACAAATTCGTGGCGCCCTCCATCAGTAAAGCTGAAATTCAATATGGTGGTGGCCCACCCTTAGCCCTGATAACAGTTTCTACTCTCGCAGGCATTCATTCAATCAGATGCTGGAAGCTTTCTTGGGAATGGCAGCCCATTCTTCACGAAGTGCTGTACTGAGGAGAGGTATCGATGCCGCTCGGTGAGGCCTGACACGAAGTCGGCGTTCCAAAACGTCCCAAAATTGTTCTATAGGGTTTAGGTCAGGACTCGGTGCAGGCCAGTCCACTACAGGCATGTTTTTGTCGTGTAAGCACTCCGTCACAGGCCGTGCATTATGAACAGGTGCTAGATCGTGCTGAAAGATGCAGTCGCCATCCCCGAATTGCTTTTCAACAATGGGAAGCCAGAAGGTGCTTAAAACATCAATTTAGGCCTGTGTTGTGGTAGTGCTACGTAAAACAACAAGGGGTGCAAGTCCCCTCCATGAAAAACACGATCACACCATTACACCAATGTCTCCGAATTTTACTGTTGGCACAACACACGCTGGAAGATGACCTTCACTGGGCATTCGCCGAACCCAGACCCTGCCATCGGATCGCCACATTGTGTGCCGTGATTCGTCACTCCACACAACCTTTTTCCACTGTTCAATCGTCCAACGTTGACGCTCCTTACACCAAGCGAGGCGTCGTTTGGCATTTACCAGCGTAATGTGTGGCTTATAAACAGCCGCTCGACCATGAAATCCCGCCTAACTGTTATAGTTCTTGCAGTGCATCCTGATGCAGTTTGGAATTCCTGTGTGATGGTCAGGACAGATGTCTGCCTATTACACACTACGACGCTCTTCAATTGTCGGCGGTCTCTGTCAGTCAACAGACGAGGTCGGTCTGTGCACTTTTGTGCCGTACGTGTCCCTCCACGTTTCCACTTGACTATCACATTGGAAACAGTGGATCTAGGGGTATTTAGGAGTGTAGAAATCTCGCATACAGACGTATGACACAAGTGATACCCAATCACCTGACCACGTTAGAAGTCTGTGAGTTCCACGGAGCGCGCCATTCTGCTGTCTCACGATGTCTAATGACTACTGAGGTCGATGCTATGGAGTATCTGGCGTAGGTGGCAGCAAAATGAACCTAATATGAAAAATGTATGTTTTTGGGTGTGTCTGGATACTTTTGATCACATAGTGTAGCTGCCTCTTCCTTCCTCTGTATAGCCTTTATTGCCTTGCCTTGCTAATAGTCACCACATAGCGAATTACTGGCGAAAATGATGAACATCTTGTAAACTGGCCTCATTCCAATAATCTTAATCTAATTTTTGAAGCCAAAGAACATAGTTCTTTCAGATCAGCTGCTTGGAATAGGGAAACGAATCCAGACATGTGCTTTGCCCCAGAGGATTTTCAAAACCGTCCGACTTCAGTTTCAAAGAAAGTTCTGGAAGATTTTTCGCACAGCCAACACTGTCCCATTTTCATCGAAGTTGGAACTCAAATCCCACTCATCCATTCTACAGCAAAGCCTAGATGGAGTTTTGGGAAGACCCAGTGAGACAAATTTGCTGTACAGCTAATTACAACCGTCCTATGAACCCCTCCAAACGGCACCAACTACGTCAGATATGTTAAAACTAAATAGCGTATATCCCCTAGTTTCCGAAGGGAAGATCTTCCAGGGTGGAATGATGATACTTTACCAAGAGTTTCAGAACAGTGGAGTTTCTGGAATAGCCGAGGAACCCTTCGGCAGCAAAAAAATCAGTTCCACGAACTTTGAAAAGTCAAGTAGGAAAGCTTGGAGCCTCCTGAAGAAACTAGGTGGTTCTAACCCGCCCGTAAGCCATCCTCAAGAAATCGGCGGACCAAGTTACAGCGCGAGTTGCAAATGCTCTCTAAGGTTTTATATAACAAACAAAATAAAAAATATATATAAAAAACAACTGAAAGAACTCCACCAAGCGACAACATCTCACCCTGCACAACCAAAATATTTACTGTCGGTGATGTAAATGAAGCCCCCAGAAAACATTAAGCTGATCAGAGCTCCTGGATTTGATGCAATCCACCCACGAATTCCCCAAAAACTCTTGAAAACATGCAAGAACATGGCTAAGCAACTGCTAATGGGATAGGTCCCTAACGTGTTTAAGAAATCGAAAATGATCAGTATTGAAACCGAACAAACCAAGGAACTTAGCTGAAAGCTACCGCCCTATAGCCATAACTGACTTCACGTATCAAACTCGTAGAAAGATTGATTCTAGAGAGAATAGTCCCATTGAATCTACAACACATTCCCTTTGAACAGGCTGGATTCAGACCACAGTTGTGTGGAGCAGGTACTCAGCCTAGTAACACACTCAGAGGCTGGATTTCAGAAACTGTTGAAAAACACAGTTGTGTATATTCACTTGATTGCAGCATACCATACAGCTTATTCACAAACTTCTCAGCGAGGTACCATGTGGCTGAGTGACATCTTTATTAAATAATATGTTCTGCGACAGACGTTTCCAATTAATAAAAGGTAATTGAAAGAGTAAATAAGAGATCTAAACAATGGGTGGTCTCAAGGCTAAGAACTCATCCGGGTCCTGTTTAACCTACCTAATTCAGATATATCAAATACGAAATCAAAATTTATATATGCCGACCAGGTTGTCCTTGGATGCCGCTTTATCCTTTTGTGACTACACTGTGAAATTTTATCACTTTGTTTTATACATACTACACTACTGGCCATTAAAACTGTTACACCAGGAAGAAGTGCAGATGATAAACGGGTATTCATTGGACAAATGTATTATACTAGAACTGACATGTGATTACATTTTCAAGCAATTTGGGTGCATAGATCCTTAAAAATCAGTACTCAGAACAACCACCTCTGGCCGCAATAACAGCCTTGATACGCCTGGGAATTGAGTCAAACAAAGCTTGGATGGCGTGTACAGGTACAGCTGCCCTTGCAGCTTCAACACGATATCACAGTTCATCAAGAGTAGTGACTCGTGTATTGTGACGAGGCAGTTGCTCGGCCACCATTGACCAGACGTTTTCAATTGGTGAGAGATCTGGAGAATGAGCTGGGCAGGGCAGCAGTCGAACACTTTCTGCACCCAGAAAGGCCCGTACAGGACCTGAAACATGAGGTCGTGCATTATCCTGTAGAAATGTAGGGTTTCGCAGGGATCGAATGGTAGGTAGGGCCACGAGTCGTAACATATCTAAAATGTAACGTCCACTGCTCAAAACGCCGTCAATACGAACAAGAGCTGACAGAGACGTGTAACCAATGGCACCTCATACCATCACGCCGGATGATACGCCAGTATGGCAATGACGAATACACGCTTCCAATGTCCGTTCACCGCGATGTCGCCAAACACGGATGCGACCATCATGATGCTGTAAATAGAACCTGGATTCATCCGAAAAAATGGCGTTTTGCCATTCGTGCACCCAGGTTCGTCGTTGAGTACACCATCGCAGGCGCTCCTGTCTGTGATGCAGCTTCAAGGGTAACCGCAGCCACGGTTTCCGAGCTGATAGTCCATGCTTCTGCAAACGTCGTCGAACTGTTCGTGCAGATGGTTGTTGTCTTGCAAACGTCCCCATCTGTTGACTCAGGGATCGAGACGTGGCTGCTCGATCCGTTACAACCACGGATAAGACGCCTGTCATCTCGTCTGCTAGTGATACGAGGCCGTTGGGATCCAGCACGGCTTCAGTATTACCCTCCTGAACCCACCAATTCCATATTCTGCTAAAAGTCATTGATCTCGACCAACGCGAGCAGCGATGTCGCGATACAATAAACCGCAATTGCGATAGGCTGCAATCCGACCTTTATCAAAGTCGGAAATGTGATGGTACACATTTCTCCTTCTTAACGAGGCATGACAACAACGTTTCACGAGGCAACGCCGGTCAACTGCTGTTTGTGTGTGAGCAATCGGTTGGAAACTTTCCTCATGTCAGAACGTTGTAGGTGTCGCAAGCGGCGCCAACCTTGTGTGAATGCTCTGAAAAGCTAATCACTTGCATATCACAACATCTTATTTCTGTCTGTTAAATTTTGAGTCTGTTGCACATCATCTTCGTGGTGTAGCAATTTTAATGGCCAGTAATGTATTTTTATATGTTACACCAAATCCATGTAATCCCTACGCTAAATAAAATGCCTCGGGCCTCTGAAATAGTGATATGTTCCCCGCACATCACGAAGGAGTAACATATTCGTTTTTACGTACACAGTTGCACATAGAATTGCAACATAACGCAAGAATCGCCGTAAAACCTTTCATTTTATCCCATAATACAGCTATGGTCAGTATTCAGAGATATTACATGAACGCTAAGTTGGATGAAAGAACTTCATATGGATATGTACCCTATTCCGAAGTATTTCCAACATAAATCGCATTTAATATATACACTCCTGGAAATGGAAAAAAGAACACATTGACACCGGTGTGTCAGACCCACCATACTTGCTCCGGACACTGCGAGAGGGCTGTACAAGCAATGATCACACGCACGGCACAGCGGACACACCAGGAACCGCGGTGTTGGCCGTCGAATGGCGCTAGCTGAACAGCATTTGTGCACCGCCGCCGTCAGTGTCAGCCAGTTTGCCGTGGCATACGGAGCTCCATCGCAGTCTTTAACACTGGTAGCATGCCGCGACAGCGTGGACGTGAACCGTATGTGCAGTTGACGGACTTTGAGCGAGGGCGTATAGTGGGCATGCGGGAGGCCGGGTGGACGTACCGCCGTATTGCTCAACACGTGGGGCGTGAGGTCTCCACAGTACATCGATGTTGTCGCCAGTGGTCGGCGGACGCACGGATGCACGCCAAGACCGTAGTATCCTACGCAGTGCCGTAGGGGACCGCACCGCCACTTCCCAGCAAATTAGGGACACTGTTGCTCCTGGGGTATCGGCGAGGACCATTCGCAACCGTCTCCATGAAGCTGGTCTACGGTCCCGCACACCGTTAGGCCGTCTTCCGCTCACGCCCCAACATCGTGCAGCCCGCCTCCAGTGGTGTCGCGACAGGCGTGAATGGAGGGACGAATGGAGACGTGTCGTCTTCAGCGATGAGAGTCGCTTCTGCCTTGGTGCCAATGATGGTCGTATGCGTGTTTGGCGCCGTGCAGGTGAGCGCCACAATCAGGACTGCATACGACCGAGGCACACAGGGCCAACACCCGGCATCATGGTGTGGGGAGCGATCTCCTACACTGGCCGTACACCTCTGGTGATCGTCGAGGGGACACTGAATAGTGCACGGTACATCCAAACCGTCATCGAACCCATCGTTCTACCATTCCTAGACCGGCAAGGGAACTTGCTGTTCCAACAGGACAATGCACGTCCGCATGCATCCCGTGCCACCCAACGTGCTCTAGAAGGTGTAAGTCAACTACCCTGGCCAGCAAGATCTCCGGATCTGTCCCCCATTGAGCATGTTTGGGACTGGATGAAGCGTCGTCTCACGCGGTCTGCACGTCCAGCACGAACGCTGGTCCAACTGAGGCGCCAGGTGGAAATGGCATGGCAAGCCGTTCCACAGGACTACATCCAGCATTTCTACGATCGTCTCCATGGGAGAATAGCAGCCTGCATTGCTGCGAAAGGTGGATATACACTGTACTAGTGCCGACATTGTGCATGCTCTGTTGCCTGTGTCTATGTGCCTGCGGTTCTGTCAGTGTGATCATGTGATGTATCTGAGCCCAGGAATGTGTCAATAATGTTTCCCCTTCCTGGGACAATGAATTCACGGTGTTCTTATTTCAATTTCCAGGAGTGTATATTGTTATTTATGGCACTGATGGCTCTCCACACTATTAGTTTGAATCACACTTGATAAACAGGATGTAAGAAGTTATGCTGAATAATTCAAATAATGTTTAAAAGGCAGAAGATTTTAGTAACTGGAAAGAAATCACAAAGAACCCCATAGGGTTCAATTTTGTGCTCAGTCCTATTCCTAGGTCAGAGAGAAATACGAGCAAAGAGATGAAAACCAGATGGGTAAGATGAAGTAGAATAAAACGTCAAAGAGGTTGGTTAGATAACACACATACGTGTGATCCACTGGTCCAAAAACAAATGTGCAATAAATATGTTCTGTTTCAAAAGTGAACCTGTGGTCAAGGGTGAGCGTCGTTGACTAGTAATCAATATGTTCCAGGTTCGAAGCCCGCCACCGCTTAAATTCTGATTAATAATCAGCACTGGCGGCCGAAGAATTCCGCCATAAGAAGTCACCCCCGTTTTGCCAAAGGTCATGTCAAGAGGGCAGACAGAGGTTGAGGGCATTCTCTTGTCCTTGGGATGGGAAACTGCCCCTAAAGACGGAAGAATCAGCGAAGATCAATGGGATGACGATGGAGAAGGCAAAGGCAACCACTGCATTGTGGCCTGTAATTGAAAAAGTGTTATGATGATCTCTCCACTGGCAAGAGATTCCGGAATAGTCCCCCATTAAGATGTTCCGGAGGGGGCTGCCAAGGGGGAGGAGGCCATGAGAAAACGAATGAATAACCGACGAAAGGATAACGTTCTACGAGTCGGGGTGTGGAATGTCAGAAGCTTGAACGTGGGAGGGAAACTAGAAAATCCGAAAAAGGGAAATGCAAAGGCTCAATCTAGATATAGCAGGTGTTAGTGAAGCGAAAAGGAAAGAAGACAAGGATTTCTGGTCAGATGAGTACAGGGTAACATCATCAACACCAGAAAATAGTATAATGGTAGTAGGATTTGTTATGAACAGTAAGGTAGGGCAGAGAGTGGTAGTGTTGTTCTAATTAGAATCGACAGCAAACCAACACCGAAAATGATAGGTCAGGTATAAATGCCAACGTCGCAAGCTGAAGACGAAGAGATGGAGAAAGTATGTGAGGATAGTGAAAGGGTGATACTGTACATAAAGTGAGAAGAGAATCTAATAGTCATAAGGGAAGGAAATGCAGCTATACGGGAAGGACTAAGAAAAGGTTCTAGGAGAATATGGATTTGGGACAAGGAATGAGAGGGGAGAAGGACTAACTGAGTTCTGTAATAGATTTCAACTAGTAATAGCGAATAGTCTGTTCGAGAACCACGAGAGGAGAACGTATATTTGGAAAAGACCGGGTGATACGGGGAGATTTCAGTTAGACTACACTATGGTCAGTCAGAGATTTCTAAATCAGATACTGGATCGTAAGGCGTACCTGGTGCAGATATAGATTCAGATCAGTAGTGATCAAGAGTAGGCCGAAATTTGAAAGATTTGTCAGGAAGAATCAATTCGCAAAGAAGTGGGATACGGGAGTACTAAGGAATGACGAGATACGCTTGAAGTTCTCTAAGGTTATAGTTAAAGCAGTAAGAAATAGCTCAGTAGGCAGTTCGATTGAAGAGGAACGGAAATCCCGTTGATGCACGGTTACATTCCGTACACAAAAATGCCTTGTAAATCTAGGACAGCCTTCCTCCTTCCACGTCTGAGATACGTGAGGTTACACGAGTAGCGATTATGTTTTTTGGTCCTTTTCGTATAATTTAGCAAAGTTATTGAAACAGATTAATGTCCAAATTATTTTTCTCGAGGTAGCTCGATTCATTATGCTTTCCCCATAGTGAGCAACCCACTAATCAGGTCGTTTACTTTTAGATGCAGCGAACACTTGCTAATGAAAGAATGGCAAATTAAAGAGAATTCCCTCTTTGCTGAACATCTTAAAGCCTCAGGCCTTCACTCCCCTAGTTTGGAAAATCTTATAATCCTGAACGTATAAAATAAAGAGCGAAAATTAAATTTGCTTGAGGAATTCAAAATTTCGAAACATATGCGCTTCAAATCTCCCAGGTTTTCAAACGAACAGTTACTGTCGAAAAATCAGGCGTTTTTCGATGCGGTGATGCGCATCTTCAAATGATTTTGTGAATTTATATTAGTTCAGACACTGGGCGTTCTTCCCGATTGTTTGCACACAACCTTCCATAGTTAGAAACCGTAGCGTCGCCACCTGGCGGGTTTCCCAGTACTACGAGACCGTAGTCTAGTCAGACCAGGGTTAGCACGTAATGTTGTGTATATATGACAGAAGTAAACAGGCTCCATTTTGCGTTTAAGGGGCGTCGTCTCCATGTGGTAAGTCAAATGATGTCTGGTGTAAGCTCTTTCGGCAGACAGTTTGCTATCTCCTGATGTATAAAGTCATTGTTTACATGTTTTAACAGTGTTGTCTTCCTTCCCCAGATGATTCTTTTATGCTGTTGACAGAGCCTGTATTTTTAAAAAAAACTCACATCTGATATTACCATATGAGAGTTTTCTTTTACTACATTTATTGGTTTGTGGTGTGTTAACACATTATTGTAAACCTTCACAAGGTAGACTTTCGCCTGTTTCTCTTTTATGGTTACTGCTAATAATTTTTTATACGAGATAGCGTCGTTCCTGTTTTAAGAACAAATTGCTACCATTAGTGTTGTTCTGTATTTTAGCGTTACACATGTCCTTGGCCCATTCTTTCCTGGGTGTCATTTTATGCGTTTGACTCCTCACTTCACGAGATGCTTATTTACCCACATTGTTAAAATTTCTATATTTCGTACTATGGGAGCTTTACCTACCGCCCCTCTCCTCCCCCCCCCCCCACCCCCACTCAAACCCAAGTAAATGTTATAAACTTGAAGAATTTTTATGTGGGTGTAGTGTCTTAGAATTTTTGTATACGGCTGTCACATTTTATTGGGTTTTGTAATTTTCCTAGGTTGTCTGAAGGTGCCTTCTAATGCAGGCGAAGTGCGTCACAGAGGAAGAAGTAATAAATCCATCTTTACTGCAACCACGGCTGAATTCTCTCTGTAATATTACCACGGTTGCTGTACCAGTGCCACAGGGTTTGAGAATCCGCCAAGGGCTCACCGTTTGTTTGCTGGGTACGGTCTTGGTGACTCCTGTAAAAAGTTATGGTAGGTTCCTATGGGACCAAATTGCTGAGGTCATCAGTTCCTAGGCTTACTCACTACTCAATCTAACTTAAACTAACTTACGCTATGGACAACACACACACACACACACGCACACACACACACACACACACACACACCCATGCACGAGGGAGGACTCGAACCTCCGAGGGGGAAGCCACGCGAACCGTGGCAAGGCGCCCCAGACACGCGGCGCATGCTTCAGCTAACACCATACGGCGCGGCGGTGGAATGTTATGTGTTTTGGAGAACGGGGCCATGGCTTCAACGCAAGGACCGCGAGGAACGTATAAAACCCTCAACCTCAAAGACCTGCTGACGAGGTGAATGGTTGTTGAGGTAAATTAGTCTCTAGCAGGCAATCTCTGAGGCACCTACCACTCCGATTTGTTTAAGATTTCCTCAGGCATGCAGGGCTCTGCCTAGGTCGACTTTTGTTTCGCTAGCGTCTCGTGGAATCCCTATGGAATGGTCTCATCAGACAACTGCTAACGATGGGACTGATGTTACGTCAGGTAGTACCTACACCCTACACCCACTCGTCAAATAGAGCTCGGTTGGTTAGTCCTCCTGAGTTGAAGTTTCTGAATCATAGTAACAGAACACTAGTATGCCATAACGCTTTCATTGTAACATTTGAGAAGGTCTCTCCTTTCTGTATTCACAAGGCGCTGGAGGGTATTGCAGTGTCCCTAAAAAGTGTCAAACGACTTCGTGATGGAACACATCTAGTTGAAACTGCTAATTCAGAGCAAGTGTCTAACCTCCTGGGATCTAGGGCCTTAGATGACTACCCAGTCGACGCTGAGTTGCGTAACACCCTTAACTTCAACGAAGTGCAGAACTATATGAGGAGAGTAAATGGCACATTGGAAAAATCTGAAACATTTATTCTAACGTTTAGCACTCCAGAATTACCTGAACACATTCTTGCCGCTGTATCCGTCTTAAGGTTCTCCCATTTTTCCTAACCCAATGTGAAGCTTCAAATGTCAAAGAAGGAGGAGGTCATTAGTACGCCCGGATTAGGGAATGATGGGGAAGGAAACCGGCCGTGCTCTTTCAAAGGAAACATCCTGAAATTTATATATATGAAAATGGTATCTGTTCTTCCGAACATGTCCGATAGAACAGATACCATCTTCATATATATATTGTTAAGGCTCACCGGCCACTTGACCATCTTCTTCTGTGCGGATGAACAAACAGCGCCCCAACTCTCACGGGAATCGGCAGTGAAGCCGCGAGTAATGAGTATGTGAGCAGGGGCACTACGAATGTAGTGCGGGACAATAAGTTGCGAATGCGGGTCTCAAGTGAGGCGTGCCAGAGATAAATCCCTGCAGTCGCGCTATCCTCTGTGTCTTCGGTGGCTCAGATGGATGGAGCGTCTGCTATGTAACCAGGAGATCCTGGGTTCGAGTCCCGGTCGGGGCACACATTTTCAACTGTCCCCAATGACTCACATCGATGCCTGTATGCGGCTAAGGGTATTCATTTCATTGTAATCCTGAAATTTGCTAAAGCGGTTTAGGGAAATCACGGAAAACCTAAATCAGGATGGCCGGGCGCGGGTTTATACCGACGTCCTTTCCAATGCGAGTCCTATGCGCCAACTGCGCCACCTCGTTCAGTAAAATGTCAAACATTTGGCCGTACCACTATGTGATGTAATGGGACGGCTACATTTGGAAATTGTGAAGGCTCAGCTCACGAATCAGGCAATTCTTGTACACTTCCTCCAAAATGTTTAAACTGCTCTGGGGATCACCCAGCATGAAGCAGAAAGTGTGAGGTTTAGGACGAAGAAAGGAACTCTATTGTGAAGCTAAAAAGCTTTCAAAGCTGTGCAAACCTCCGGGTTTTGCTACTTCTTTTGCATCAGCCCTTAAGAAGCCAATCGCCAAGTGTGGTTTCTCCACACAATCTCGGACTAAAGATTCAAGTACACGTGCACTTATCGGTGTACCTGTGGGGGAAAACCAGAAATCATTCGGACACCATCGATGATGGGCTTACGACCTAAGCTACATACCGCTGCTCACGATCAAAAGCCTATTCAGCCGTCCCGTCAGCCCAAGCAACCAATTCCTCCCATAAGTAAGAAAAAACGTCCTTCAAAAAGTAGTTCAAAGTTGAAGAAAGTGGCGGTTAAACCTATGAATCGGCGAGCTCTCTCCCTCTCAGATGGGGACTTTTCCTTTGAGGATATGAATTTCGATTTCGAGGAACTAGAGAGCTGGGCACTGGCTAACGTTCTCCCTGACCTCCCGGGCAAATCACGGGCTCCGAGAAAGACAAGACCAACCATTGCTAATCAATGACTCCTACAGGGACTTCTGTGTTGCAGTGGAATTTAAATGACACCGACGACACTTGGAAGAATTACAGCGTGTGGTCCAGTACAAACAGTTCTGAATCTGCTTATAATAAACTCATTTTAAAGTCTGTTTTTTTCTGTCGACAGCCTCCTGAGTAATTCCTACCTGGAGATCCGAATGGGGTACAATAAGATATTGGACTCAATAATTTTAAGTACGTTAATAATTTGTAATTATTTATATATAATTTAGCGGAAAATTGCGTCGTAGAGTTTCTATAATTCAGAGTCATACTTCGGTAGCCTAGACAGCCAGGCACCTCTGTATTTAACTCAATGGATGCGCCGACGACCATAAATTATACCCACTTGAGGAAGACCCACTCTTTATCGAAATTACTGACGACACTATGTCCTAGTATATGAATCCCTGACCTGAGATTATTGTTATTAATCAGAGGTGGAACGTAGTCTTCTGTACGTTCTGTCGTAAAAATTCACAAAATTAGTTAAGGTAAATAGTATCTGACATTGGACTGCGTCGTTTCAGAGTATTCAATATTTATACAACAATAGCTAGTGAGCAGAACAGATAAATGACCATCCAATACTAATATTCTCCATGTGTCTTCTGGACACTCCGCTTCAAATGTACTTTAGAAAACTGTGAACTGATATAGTTTCTCTGTTTTACTCATAACTTAACTGGCATTCTGTTAATTAGTTTTTCATACTCTAAAGTCACAATTCATAGAATTCGTACTTTAACGCGATGAGATCCTCGCTCCGCCACATTATTAGCCTATTCAATAGTCTGGTAGAGTTTCCCACATGAGCATAATTAACGTCGTTAGAGAGAACACATAGTACTATGTACAACTGGAAGCTTTATATTATCAATGTTGTTGGAAAGGAATGTTAAAAATGGACCAAACAAAAGAACAGAATGGTGATTCACACACGGCCAATGCACTTCCCTTTGTATCGAATGTTACAAGGTCGTCATCTTCATGCAGATTTGGGTCAACTCGATGAACACACGATGATTTCCCTTTGTCACTTCTCGCTGTTCTTTGCAATGACGGCTGTCAGATATACGCACGTGCTTTGCGCGTCTGTGCTATCTCACTTTATCAATGGTGCTCCACAAAGACCAATTCTCTGCTGAAACAATCCCGAGGACGTATAATGGACATTGTGCAAGAGCCTGCCTTACCTTGTGGCTGCTTGCTGTTGCTCCAAATTCCTGTTGCATGAAACTGCAATGAGGTTTCTGAAACAGTACGTGGTACGCATTTACAAAACATTCAAAGCGATCATTGTGTCAGATTTAAAGGCCGAGGCGCAGATGCCAGAGGTTACTCTGTATTGCGTGGAAAGCTTGTGAAATGAAGGTCACTATTTCTGATTATCTACTGTAGAAAACCTACTATCATTTCTTTAAACTATATTATTGGCTAGTTGGGTGATAAGGATTTTGAGGTTATTGTGGAAATCGTGCTTAGCGTCTGAATAATGGAGTTAAATAATAAATATTTCAAGGCTTGTTTAATAGAAAAAATGAGATTTTAATTTTAACTAGGTGCGGGAGATGGCAGAATTCTTGGAAAATCAATTGAATGGAATGGTAGTGTCAGAGATTAGAACATGAACAGCAACAAACTAAAACGACAGTAATGGAGTGTAGTCG